>NW_027094106.1:8279638-8936972 GCF_029207755.1 Chamaea fasciata
ATGCAAGAGGTTAAATATTTGGTAAAGGCAGTGTCTGCACAGACAGGGGCATGATAAATGTATCTGAAGCAGTGTCTTTTTGCAATGCTTGTGTATTATATTTCTGTTGCTTACAACTGTCAGCACAAGGACAGGATGGCTGGGGATGTGAGCAGGCAGCTGTCTCTGGGAGCCTATAGATAGCAGCTTCCTTGGGTAGCACGTTTGCAGCTCCTTCAAACAGATTTATCAAGCATCTTTACTGTCTCACCACTGCCAGCTCAAATGACTTCTCAAGGAGCTTTGGTTATGCAAGCTTTTAAAAGGTGCATTGTTGGGTTTTTTTCTGTTTGTTTCTTTTTCTCTGTGTGTGCGTGTGTGTGCGTGCCAGGTTGTTTTTTTTTTTTTAGCAACTCACTGCAGCAGATAAATCTAGTGCAGGGTTTCACCATGTGTTAGGGGGGAAAAAAAAATAATACTCCATTTGTCCACCGTGCCCAGGCTTTAAATAAGCATCAAAACTTCCAGCAGCTGTGCAGAGCAGTGGAACAGCACAGGTCAGAGAGATGCTCTGGGAGCAAGGAGAGGAGAACCTGCAGAGACAGGAGCTGGAAATAGCAGCTGCTTGGCACATCCAGAGGATACATCCATAATCATTTGAGGGTCCTGGAGTGTTGCACAGAATATTCCCCTCTGAGTCCTGGGTGACCTGGAGGGGTTTGGAGACAAACAGGAGCCCCTCAGCTGCCTCCAGGTCCCTCTGGACGGCCACGGAAACAGGAGGGCTGGGCAGAAGGAGCAGAATTTCTCTGCTCATTACTGCTGCACTTCACAGCATGGGAACTTTCAATAATAAAGACTTTAAAGGCTTCTTCAAAGAGCTTCCAGGCGGTATCCAAAGCTCCATCTGGAAGAAGTCTCATGAGATTTCGGAATGTTTTGTAAATACAGGCAGGGGACAAATGAGGTTTTTCTTAAATTGAATCTGGCAAAAGTCGCTTTCTAACAAGAGCTTGCAACAGACCACATGAGCAGGAGTGTTTCCCAAAGTACATCCCTAATGGAATGTCTTTTGGAAAGGGTGCAGTTAATTTGTCATCCCTACAAAGTCTTTTACCACCACAGTAAATTACAGGCCTTCTGGGAATGTGCTGTACTTGGTTCTTTTCAGGCCACGTTCTTGGGCTTGGATTGCTGGGGGAAACCAAATCTGCTGCTTTATCCTGTTTGCCTGTGGATTTGTTTTGTGTTTCAGCAGATTGAATAGCATTTCTATTTAAATCGTCCCTCATTCTAACTAAAACAATTGCTGTTCTGTGGTGTCAGGGGATTCCTGAGGTAACAGGAACACTGTACATTTTGTGATTTACTGCCCCGTTTGCCTCTTGAAAGCCCCAGTCCGTTTCAGTCCATTTTCCCTGCTTTGTTTGGGTTAGTGATGCCTCATCAGCTCCCCCAGACCATGACAGGGTTGGGGATTTTCAGCACTGGTGGCCCTCGTTGAGGATTTCAGGCAGGAGCTGCAGCATCAGTTTCCCATCAGCAGTGCTAGTGCTCCAGAACGATGAGTTTTAAGAACTCGAGGTCTCTCTTTGCTGGTTTTCCCCTTTCCTGCAGCTGTTGATGGACACTGTGAGTTATCCAGAGCTGTTGTTTGCCTGTGCTTTCAACTTAGCACTTCTGACATGAGAAAAGAGTGAGGAAAAAACTAGGAAAGCTATCAAAAAGTCTGAAAGTTTAAATCTTCTATAGATTGAAAATATCTCCCACTCTCATCTTGGTATTTTTTCCCTTCAGTTGGGCTCTTAGGAAGAAATTCCAGAATACTTCACAAAAACAGATTTAGACCTTCTACAGCCTTCCTCCTCCTCCTCCTCCTCTCCCCGAGGAAATGACATTCTCATTCCTTGTTTGCAGATGAGGAATGAAGGTCTGGGTGGTGAAGTGACTCCTCCAAGGTCAGCTGCTGAGTTAGTGGCACAGCTATGAATAGACAAAGGCATTTGAGCTCTCAGCTCTCTGCTAAACAAGACAGTGCCCTCCCAGTTTCAATTTGTCAAACTTCATGACTAATAACATTCCAGCATCTAGAACGTGGCAGAAGAATTTCTTCTCAGCAGCCAGCAGGTGATGCCTGCTCGCACCAGCAGCAGGGTGGGAGCTCCTCCCTGTCCCCAGGGATCCTGGTGACACTTTTTGGGCTTTGTGAAGAGAGGGGAGAACTGCCCACCTCGGGTTGCTGTTTGTGGGATGCTGTAGCCGCTCACCTGAGCTTTCACTTTGGGGCTGAAAACAGAGCTCCCAGAGCTGCCTCTTCATTTGTCTCGGTGCGGCAGTAATGAAGTGCCCTCAGAGCAGTTCGCCTTCAACAGCTATTTTAAACCTCCAGTGCAATCTGCTGCTCCTCGGAGGGGAAAAGTAATTCAACTAAAAGTGCTCTGAGGAGCCAAGTGAGAGAAGTAAACGTGGAGTGGTGCTAATCAGGAAGAGGAAGTCATCTGTCTGCATGTGGGCACTTCCCTGCTCACATGGCACAGCCCTGAAACAGCCACATAAGAAGCTTTGTGATCAACAAATGTCAAGGGCAATTAATTCTTCGGCCAGCAGCTGTTATTATTAGGACAAGGAGTGGCCAGGCACAGAAGGAAAGCCTTCAGCTGATTTATTTTCTCTACCTTTCCCCTCGAAATTGATCAGTTGCTCAAAACCCCAGTGGTGAACTCCCATGCAATAAGAATTTTAAATTTGCCGTCCCTTGTTTGTATTTTTTTTTTTTTTTATGAGTAGGAGAGTTTGTATTAGATTTAGAGCACAGAGGAACAGCTCGGGAAAGGCATTCAGAAAGTCCTCCCCACCTTAATGCTATCAGGAGGGAGAGGAGTTGTGTGTTAAGCTGGTAACATAATAATATGTGGGCTGAATTAAACCCACCTCAGACCGGTTTTCTCAAACTTAATTGATGGAAGCAGAGCACTTTTAGGCTTGATTTAATACCTTCCCAGAGTTATTCCAGGACTGCTGCAATGCAACCGTGGGTGTTCTAAACACACCTACGCTGCCAGAGAATCAGGAAGGATGTACTCAAAATCCTCTAATTTATCTAATAACATCTTTAGCAGCTTTTTTGTGTAGGTTTAGCATTGTAATGGAAATGCACTCTTTGGCTGGATAAAGAGCTGCTGTGTGGAACTGCTGCCTCTGGCTGTGAGGACACGTGAACAGCACTTGGAGCTGGGGAGGGAAATACTCCGACCTGCTACAGCCCCTGGAAATGCACCTTTCACTTGTGTCATCGGTCACCGCGGTTAAAATAACATCTGAAATTTCAAATACAGGTGTTTGTGGCTCTGGGTACCCGCAGACATTGCTGTCCCTGCTCCCAAGCCCAGGCAGAGCAAAAATTCCTCCTCTCTGAGATATTTTTAATTTGCTGTTTAGGTCCTGAGTCTATTTTAGCCACTGTTGTTGCCCCAGTTCTTAACCAGGTTCCCTCTCTGCCCACCGGTGGATGTTCCTGTGGAGTTCTTTATAAGTGACACAAAACAAGTTTGGTTTTTCGAAAGAGTTTCAGCACTGGGCTGGTCAGGGGAAGCCTTGGCCTGGAAAGCAGCTGAGATTCCTTCGGGTGCCCTGCTGGTAACTGCTGGAATAATTATTCTACCCCGGCCATTGCAATCTCTCCCTTTTTTGGGAGGAATCTCATGGAACATGAGCAGAACCAGCATCACTGCATGAAAAACAACCCTGCTCTTTGTGAGCTAAATAAAGACAGAAAAGACAGAGAATCAGCTCCTCCAAATACCAGCAGCAAGGGCTGTCCCGGTGTGTTTTCCTGCTGTCAGTGGGATCAGAGCCCTGAGCTGTGCGGGAACAGCTGATTTCTGGGAATTCCAGGGAAAACCTCAGGATGGATGGGGCCCTATCGAGGTGCGAGTGGCTCCCTGTGTGACTTCCAGAGCTTGTCTCGTTGGACAAAGCTGTTCATTGCTAATCTTATCCTTTAATCGTTTATGGATATGTTGAACGGAAGAAATGGGTCAAGGAAGTGTTTGTGTTCCTTGCCTGTTCCCTGGATTTCTGACTCGGAATTCTGTGGGTGATGGATGGTTTCTGGGCTGGAATCGGCCCTGTGTCTCCCAGTGACCCTGTGACCGTGGAATGTCTTGAGGAAGACGCAGTTATCCCAATAATACCTGTGGAAATTGGAAGTTTCAGGCCGTGTCAGCAGCAGACACCTGGAGAAGTTGAGGCTGACCAATGGGAAATGCAAAGTCATACATAAATTAAGAGGTATTAAATTCCTCTTGAATGCGAGAATGTACATTAAAGTGGCCTTGGCTTCCTATAGATTAATTAATCTTTTGGGGATATCAGGTTTAATTAAGCTACAGTGAGTTAAAGCCACTTCACTGTGGGTAGAAATCATTCCTGAGGAAGCTTTTTTACCGTATGCACATCAGCTCCCTGTGGGTTAAACCTTAACTTCCAGTGCCCCTTAGAGAGGCTTTGGACACTTTGAAATCTGAGCGATTCTGGAACCCTGCCTCCAAATCTTAGGAGAAACTGGACTTGAATTAAAATTGTTCCATGCATATGTACAAAATGAGCAGTTGTGTGACAGACTCTGGAGGGTTCAAGTCTAGATGAAAAGAATTTAAATAGAGGTTATGAACTGAAACATTAAAACTTAAGAACACAGGGAACACAGGAGTGAAAAGAGGGCGACTAAAACCCATCAGTGAGTCTGAGGTCTTGCTGCAAGGTTGGGCAAAGAAAAACTTTGGTGAAAAACACACTCCAGTTACCTTGCTGAATCCCACTAAAACGTCTTCATGTGGCTTTCTCTTTTTCCTTTCCAGTAATTGCCCTTCCTTCCTGGCCTCTGCTTTAGCCAGAGCAACTTCAGACGAAGTCCTGCAGAGCGACCTCTCGGCGCATTTCCTGCCCAAGCACGTGGACAACGCCGACGGCATCATCCGTAAGTGCCACCACCCAAAGGAACCCGGGCTGAATTCTGGGAGAGGAACATCCCACAGGGGTGTAAAAACGTTCATGGGGAGCTCACCACCACTCCTGACAGAGCTGGAGCTCTGATTTCTCACTCAAAGCTTTCTCACTTTGGGAATTACTCTTTTAAGTGCGTTTTCATGGCTGTGTCTGATGGCCCTGAATCTCTCTCTCTCTCTCAGCACTTTATACAATGTGGTTCTGCTGGCAAGTGCCAGTTGTCCTCCCTCATCCTTGGAGCAAAGTCAAATATATGTGGGAAGAGATAATTTAATTCTGAATTATTTCAGTCAGTGTGGTTTTTACTATGGCTTGTAAGGTTTTTATATGGTTTTAGCAAAAGGTAGTATAAGGAGATTTCGTGATTAAGAGGAAGAAAATTCCTTTTCCTCATTTATCTGTGTTGGCTGACAAGATTTTTTGCAGCCTCCAGCTCAAGGTCATGCACCCATCTCGTTTCAGGACTCTGCTGACCTAAAAAAACCTTGAAAATTGGCTGGGTTGTTCATTACAACAAAGACCAATGTTTCTCACATGTACTGACAGGAATTCTGTCATTTGATCTTGAAAACACAGTCCCCAAACCATTTCGTCCGTTCTCTCCTTTTTTGATTAAAAAAAAAATCCTGTAAATTATTCTGGGGGTAAGGAGGATCTATAAGTCTGGCTCTTCAAAAAGGAAGGTTTTGCTGTATTCCCCAGAGGCCCTTGGAAACCTGAGAGACAGAAAAACATACTCTGGGTTCCCTTTCTGCAGGTATTGCTCCCTCCTCCTGCTGAGCAGGTAAATGGAATAGATTTGTCATTGTTCTGGCTGAGCAGCCTTCATTAATTTCAAATTGAGATCTCTGAAACTTGCATAAATATTTGACAGTCTCCAAGGAAATGTTGACTAAGCCTCCACACAGAATACCTACAGATTTCAACAAAAAAGGAAGAAAGAAAGAAAAGAAAAAAAAACCCCACCACAAAACCCTCACACCTACAGAAACTGCCATTTAAATTTATCTGAGGCTGTAGACACAGATGCAAACATAGATTGGGATGGGAAGAGAGTGGAGCAGGCACTAAGAATAGGCCTCCAGATGCAGTTTGTTGAGGTGAATTGTCATAATGAGGGTACTTGGAAATAAAATATCCCTTTGCTGATGCAGTGTGAAGTGTTAAATTGTGAGGGTTTAGGGGGAGAGGAAGAGAGAAAACATCCTCTGGCCTGTAGTAAAGCAACAGCTTCATACAAACCCTGCAATTTCAAATAATCCAAGTGATAATTTTCCAAAACAGAACATCAGCTCAAGTGTCATAGAATGACAGAATCACAGAATGCTTTGGGACTTTAAAGATCAAGTCCCACCCCCTGCCATGGGCAGGGACACCTTTCACCATCCCAGATTGCTCCAAGGTCCCTCCAGCCTGGCCTTGGACACTTCCAGGGATCCAGGGGCAGCCACAGCCTCTCTGGACACCCTGTGCTCCATCAGTGCTTCATCAGCCACAAGCGCAAGGCTTGGCCTAGAAAACCCCGACAAAACTGGTGGCAGCAGCAGCAGCTCCATCCTAGAGACCCTTCCAGGGGAGCCCCTTGAGGAGCCTGGGGCGGGTGCTGAGAGGAGACCTGCCCTCAGTGCTGCTACACAGGGAGACTTCAGTGCTTTGGAAGAAAGCAGAGGGAAGTGTGGCAGGTGGTGGAGATGGGATTTCTACATCTTGGAGTCTGAAGCTCAGAGTTCACTCTGCCCTGATGCTGTTTGAGCTGCTGCAGAATGTGAAACCAAGCTGAATTTCACTGCCTGGCTTTAATATCCAGTTCTATGTCAGGGTTGTTTTTTTTTTGAACCCAGAAAGATTTTTACTCTGTGTAATACAAGGAGACATTTACCTGATTTGCCTCAAGTTTGAATTTGCTGGAAGAGGAAAAAAAAAAAAAAGCTATTTCAAATTTCATTAGTGGCACATTTCACTCTGAGAATTGCAACGTGACAAATCACGTCCTGTACTTAGGAGTGGTGAAAGCAGCCCTTGGTGTGCTGGTGGAAAGAAATGAAACTCCATGACAGAAGAATGCAAAGCTTAAAAGAAGGAAAACTGGTTGGAGCCCACAAATGTAGGACTGCAAGAATAGGGGTCTGTTATGTTTGGGGTGACCATGTGTTTTGGGGTATCTGAGACATGACTCTTCTCTTCCAGCTGCACTGGAGAGGAGCAAGAGGTTTTCCATGAGAACTGATTGATGTTGGATTTGTTTTTGAAAGGTCAGGTTAAGGACATTTAGGTTTGGGGTATCCACCAAAGGAGGCTGGATAGCAGGACCATGTGACCCGGTGAGGGTATCAGATTTCCAGGAGCTGTCACAAAGCAAATCATCATGTCCCATTACCCAGTTGTTCCAGGTTCTAGGAGATGGATCCTAGAGGTCTCCGAAGAGATCTAGAGTTCCTAGCTTAAGGAAAACCTTGATCTTGGTTCTGACCCCTGTTGTCACACTGTCCATGTATTCAACACAGCTCACAAAATCTGGCACTAAGGAGCAGGATCTGATTCCTGTTATTCTTCCTTCCCTCGTGGTGCCCTGTCATCTTTGGGAACAACAGTGCCTGAGCTGGATTTCCCACTCTCTGCGGTGCAGCTCAGCATTACTTCCAACCTTGGGGATTTGGGAGCAGCGGGAGGGAAATGAAAATCTCCGTGACACAACTGCAGTGACAGCTGAGTCAGCTCTGGCTCAGCGTGGCAACATTAACAATTGATGAGTAATTTCCAGCTGTGGGGGGGGGTGGTTTTTATTGTGGTATTTTATTATTCTCCTGTTTTAACCTCACAAGCAGTTAGTGATGATGCTGACAGCACAGAGGGTCCCCTGGGAAGGGCGGTGAGGATCTCAGCAGGGGCACTGGGCTCACTGCCATCCCCCTGCAGAGGGGCCACAGCCACAGGACTCTGCCATGTGCCCACTTCCCTTCACCCCTGCCCAGGGGGGAGAAATGGGAGAGCCAAATCTGTGAGTTTTCCTCTGGAAAACAGAACTTGGACGCCTCAGGTTGGATGTGTACCCTCTTTAACTAAATTACCCAAAGAGATTTCTGGTGGCCCCAGCAAGAGCAGGACAGGTGGGGTGAGGAACCCCCACACTCACACTGTGGCAGTGGTGGGATGACACAGCTGTTTGATTTCCACCCCTTGGTTTTAAAGCTGTGTGATCGAGGAGCCAAGGTTCCTTCTGGTGATTTATCCAGTGTGTTTTCAGCGTAATGCCTCTCGACCGAAACAACTCATAATCAACAGAGCTGGGACAGTACCTTGTTCCTGAGGGCCTTGGCCCCCGGGTCACTGTAGACCTAGGACAGCAATTTGTAAATGCTGCTTTTAGGCTCTTCACAGAATTCCTGTGAACCAGGAGATGCTGCAGGTCTCCCCTCTCCTCCCTGCCTGTGAGCCCCTCCTCCTCCAGGAGTGATTGGCACTCCTGGATTGCTGTTGTTCAGCTTTGAAGATCCCTGGCTTTGGTGAGCGATCGTGAACAAAGAGATTCGGATGTGTTCAGCTCTGATGCTGACTTCCTGTTTTCCTCTCCTGAATTTCAGAACAAATGTCAAGCGCCTGAGTTTTCACGTTTTAAAATGACAGTTTCTCAGGAGTGACTGTTCAGCGTTTTCTGAAACTTGAGGCCTTTATGGTTTTCTCGTTTGCTCACGCAGATTTCTCTGACACACAGTCGTCAGGAATATGGGATAATAGGAAATCTGGAAATAGCTAAGGAGGCACCTGTGCGCTGCTGAAAGTGCACAAAACATCTTAAAATGACTCCACTAATTTCTGCAGATTGTTTCCACTGTCTTGCCTCAGCTCTGCAGTGAACTGGTGTTTAGAATAGAGAATTGGGTCCAAACCCAGTGTGTCACTGTCACAGAGGGTGGGTTTTGTAGGTGGCACACCTGACAAAGTCCCTCTCAGAGCCGCTCCACCCTGGGCAGGGCCACGCCAGGGATCCAACACTTTTCATGCCTTTCATTTTCTCTGCTGCTGCAAATGAGTTCCCCAAAGGCACAGGGAAATGTTTAAGTTAAAAAGACAAACAAACAACAAGCTGCTTACTGATGAATGCTGATTATGGTGAGTTTGGCTTCCTCTTTTCATGCATCAGAGCCCAGAATTTCCCTGCTGACATCAACCGCTTGGCTAAAATGGTTTTGTTTCATCTTTGTAATGTATGCGAGGGAGAAAACTCTGACTTAATAACACTCTCAAGGCTTTTATTTGTGGTTTGTGCCTTCCCCAGAGATCGAGACGGTGAAGTTGGCCCGTTTGGTTTACAGCAAACTGCACGAGATCTGCAGCAACTGGGTGAAAGACTTCCCCCTGCAGCCCAAGCCCCACCGCTACTACGAGACCTCCATCCACGCCATCAAGAACATGCGCAGGAAGATGGAGGACAAGCACGTCTGCATCCCTGACTTCAACATGCTCTTCAACCTCGAGGTGAGCACAGAGAGACACAGGTGCTGTGATCACTGGCTCTGGATCAGATTCAGCAGCAGGTTTTCCACTGAGGAAGTGGAAGGTGATGGGCCTGAGGAGGGCTGGCAGCTGGTGTTGACCAGGTCGTCTCACGGTTCATCTCTGAAGCCACTTGGCACCTGGGGGTGGCTCTGCTCTGCTTTTCAACCCTTCCTCTTGGCAGGAAGAAGCCAAAAGCAAAAATAGGGAAATTAAGTTAAAAAAACCCAAAACGAACCCAAAACTGACAGGGCTATGGGGTGCAGCTCATACACGGTTCTAGAAATGTGAGTGGTTTGGTGGAACTGGGGCCTGTCTTCCCTTCCATCAATTTCTTGGTGTGGCCATTGGCCAGGCACTCGTTCTTGCTCTCCCTTGAGACATAAAACTGGACACTGAGGAATGGAAAGTAAAAGAAAATGGCAAGAATTTTACCTTAAGGATCAAATTGCTGCATAATTGCTTTACAATTACACCCTGTCACTTTAATAACCATCTTCTGCCCCATCCACATTCTTACCTTTAAATTATATTAATGCAAACAGAGGCAGATGTTTCCCTTGCCTGTCAGTTGCCAGCTTTCTCATTCCAATTTGTGTTGGAGCCCATTACCTAAAAATTACAATGTGCAAATATTCCAGTCACTGAGCTGGCTGTCAAGGTTGAATTGGCTCTGTCAGTGGGTTGGTGTTGTGTGTGTGAATAGGCACAGGAGTTGCTGTCTCCTGGTACCACGTTGTTTCTCTGAACAGAGGAGGGGAAGCTGAGAAAACTGCCTTGAAGATGAGTGATTTTGCTGTGTTTGATTTGTGAATGTAACCACAATTTTCTGATGAGAGAGAACATGCAGTTTTTTTAAAACACAGGCATCTAAGACGTTACGTTTTGGATTTAAGGAAAAAAGAAGAGTGAAAGCAGAGGCTGGCTGGCTTCACATTTTAACTGTACTGGCATTTTATCCCTGGTGGATTCCAATCATGATGTAGACTTCATGCAAACTGTATTGGATGCTCTTCTCTCTCTGTGGTTTTTGCAGTCACAAAATCTCCTGCACAATTTGATGAGAATGGCACTTCCTATTTGAGCTGTGTGACTGAGCTGTAACAAATGGGGCCTAAGGAGCACTGAGAGCACTACACAGGGGATTCTGGCAGGGCATCTCTTGCACTTTGCCAGTAGAATTCAACAACGGGCTGGAAATTTCCCATTGATGCAAGAGCAGGTGGTCAGGGTAGTTTGCTTTTCCAGTGGAGGCTCTGTCTCTAATTACAATTTAATGAGGACAGCACAAATCCCAAGTTCAAACCTTAAGACAACCCAATGAGCTGTTTGTGTTGCTTTCGCCTGAGTTTTCTCCTCTCCGTGTTTCCCCTGGCAGGACCAAGAAGAACAAGCTTATTTTGCAGTGTTCGATGGCCACGGAGGAGTGGATGCTGCCATCTATGCCTCCATCCACCTGCACGTGAACATGGTCCACCAGGAGATGTTCCAGCACGACCCGGCCGAGGCTCTGTGCCGCGCCTTCCGCGTCACCGACGAGCGCTTTGTGCAGAAGGCAGCCAGGGAGGTGAGGGGCTCTCAAAACATTCCCCTGGAACTCCTGCCTCTTCAGAGGATTTCCTTCCTCAGAGCTCAGAGACTCTCCTGAGTCTCCAGCCACAGCAGAGTCAGCACAGAGCTGTCCATGTACCAATCCCCACTGGTGGCTTTCTGCCCACAGCTTCACATCCCATAAAAACGTCAGCTCCTGCCTCTCCCAGCTTCCAGCTCCTCTAAAGGATGCTGCTGCCATTCCCCCACTCACCTGCCCACCAGGCTCAGGCCTTGGGTCCACTGACACACAGGTGTGCCTGTCAGTGGCGGGAGCGGTGCCCAGCTCCTGGCAGGGGGGGTCCCACGCCAGGGATGTCACGGGGCACATTTGGGTTCAGCCAGCTTGGCTCTGAGGGGCTGTCAGTGAGCAGTCGTAGCCGTAGGGAAAGCTCTGCCTGCTCCTCCTCTGTGCTGCAGTTTCAACGTGTTCTGTCCCTGAGTTAAGTAAGAGAATGCTTTGAAATGGAAATGTATTTTTTTTTCTCCAGAGTCTGCGCTGTGGAACCACCGGGGTGGTGACTTTCATCCGAGGGAATATGCTGCATGTGGCTTGGCTGGGGGACTCCCAGGTCATGCTTGTGAGGAGAGGCCAAGCTGTGGAACTGATGAAACCCCACAAACCAGACCGAGAGGTGAGAAGGGCCTGTCCAAACCCCCCTGGGCAGTGGCCAGCACAGGTACCAGCTTTGGGGCAGCGCTGCCATGCCAGGGTCTCTTTGAGCAGCAGTGCATATCCCACTTATCCTGCTTTGTCCCTTTGTCCCTTGGGGCCTGCCGTGTTTGTGAAAACCCAAATATTGAGGGGAGTGGTGAGTGCGCGCTGCAGCTCTGACTGCTCTGTCCAAACCTCTCTTGTGTTGCTGCTCAGGATGAGAAGAAGAGAATCGAGGCCCTGGGTGGCTGCGTGGTCTGGTTTGGAGCCTGGAGGGTGAATGGGAGCCTCTCTGTCTCCAGAGCGATTGGTAAGAGAGAGCTTACATTCCTTTTTGAGACTTGCTTTGCTTTTTAACTATAAAATTTTAATTTTCTAGTCATCAAAATTTGACATACAGCCGAAGACAGACCTATGAGCAATAACCTCTATTTTTCCCCCTACAGTCTGAGGGAATAATTTCCAAATAATTGCTTTAACTTGGGCTAAGAGTCATTGGCTCCACACTGAGTTAATAAAGGGCTGCTGGAAGCCTTGGCTGCAAACCCACGGTTGTGTTTCTCTGCCGTTCTTGCACAGGGGACGCCGAGCACAAGCCATACATCTGTGGGGACGCAGACTCCGCCTCCACGGTGCTGGATGGCTCTGAAGACTACCTCATTCTGGCCTGCGACGGCTTCTACGACACGGTGAACCCCGATGAGGCGGTCAAAGTGGTGGCTGACCATCTGAAGGAGAACAACGGTGACAGCAGCATGGTAGCACACAAGTTGGTGGCATCTGCTCGGGACGCCGGCTCCAGCGACAACATCACGGTCATCGTGGTGTTCCTCAGGGACATGAACGCGGCGGTGGCGGCCAGCGAGGAGTCGGACTGGACGGAGAACTCTTTCCAAGGCGGGCAGGAAGACAACGGGGAAGACAAGGAGAACCATGGAGACTGCAAACGGCCCTGGCCCCAGCACCAGTGCTCAGCACCGGCAGATTTAGGCTATGAAGGACGAGTGGACTCCTTCACCGACAGAACTAGCTTAAGCATAGGGTCCAGCGTTAACCCCTTGGATGATCAAGGCTATTTAGACCTGACAAAAACAGAAACTAGTACACCTCAGAGTGCCAAATGTCTGCCACCAGTCCAAGCGTTTAGTCCTGGCATACCAAAGAGCGCGGGGTCGATCAGCAGCTCCCCGGTGAAGAGCGATTTCCCGGAGCTCGGCGCGGCTCTGAGCTGGGGCGCTGCAGGGCAGGGCATCTACAGGGTCAGGGGTTTATCCCCCGTCTTCTCCGGGCTGGAAGATGAACTGTTCAAATCCTTGGGAAGACGAGCCGCGTTCCCTCATTTCCGACTCTGCAACGGGAAGAGGCGGCGAGGAGCCAGGCTCAAACCAAAGTTTCACACGCCGCTCTGGGCTCAGGAGCCTTCCCAGGGAGAAGGATCCGGCCTGGCCTTCCCCGCCCGGGGCCGCAGGAGCAGGAGGGCGTTGGCCCGACCCTCCCCGTGGCGGAGGCTGCCCAGCCACGGCTCCTACAGCGAGCGTTCCCTGCGAAGACAAAGTCATTGTATACCAGACCCACACCTCCATCAATGCTGTAAAATGTAACCGACCCCCTCGTGTTCCCCCTGTCAGACTCCCAAAGTAGACATTCCCAAAATAAAACTGGCATCATCAGAAAGCGAAAAAAAAAAAGGAGAAAAAAAAAGGAAAAAAAAGGAAAAAAAAAAAGAAAAAAAAAAGAAAAAAAAAAGAAAAAAAAAAGAGGTGGGCATTTCCGAACTGTACTCCAGTCCCCTGCCAAGCTCAACCCCTGTTGTAAATAGATCTAGGAATTAACCAATGTAGTTGTTTGGATCTCTAATAAAGTTTGGTGGTGGTGCCACCCCCAGCAATGCCGCAGCCGCCCGACCACCCGCACACACGAGTGTCCAGCCACATCCAGCAGGGAGAGCCCTGCGGCCGCTGCCGCGGAGACAGCGCCAGGGCACGGCCCTTACACACGCAGAAGGTTGCACCTGCCTGAGAAATGTCTGTGGAGCAATACTCAAAGAACGATCCGGGTTAGAACTGCCAAATTTTCTTAGAGCGGGGGGAAGTTTCCGTAGAGTCGAGGTGTGTGGGGGGTTTTTTTTTTTTTGGGTTTTTGTTTTTCTTTCCGTGTTCTGCTTTCTGTTTGTTCCAGGTGAGCGTTAAGATGAATTAGAAAATTACATCCACTTTTGCAGGTAGACGACTAAAAGCCATACAGGGTTTACCAGGTACCTTAGGAATGGACACACTAAGCTCCTGCTGCTCTGGTCTCAGACTCCCATCGAGGTACAGACTCATCATTTACTTTTATTTTTTTTTTCATGTAATATAAAATGCGGAGTATGAAGAAAGCTTTTCTTGCAGTTTCAAAACAAATATATGTATTTCCTATGGCTGGAGGTGCAGTGTAGGGAATTCTGTATCTTTCTGGTGCTTTTATTGGCATTTTTCTCATTTCTCAGTTTAGGAAATTGTTCTCAATGAGTTGAACATGATTGTGCTTAACGCTTTGAGCCAACCTCTTCCCACCTTAACTTCATCTCAGGTCTTAAAAGAACCCAACCCGTGGAGGTGTCCAGTCCCACCCTCTGTCCCTGCGCCCGTCCCAGCGGAGGTCAGGAGCTGTTGGATGAGCTGTGTGGTTGTGGTGAGGATTCCCAGGTGGCAAAGGCAGCATTTCACATGCAGCGGCAGCAGGAAGGACGCAGCACCTCGGGGCTGCCCACGGGGCGTGTAGGGACGGCAGCAGGAGCCATCCCAAGGGGATGGAAATGCCGAGGATGCAGCAGAGCAGGGGCTGCGCTGGGGCTGCAGCGGACAGGGGGGAATTCAGTGCCCGGGCAGGGCTCTGCTCCGGCTCCCCCGGGCCCAGGAGGGCCAGGGAGGAACTCAGCTGCCCTTCTTCGCATGAGCAGCGGCCACCAGCCCCTCGGCGCTCCCGAGGTGAGGTCACACCCGTAGGGGAGCCGCTAATTGGGACGGAAAGAAGCGGCCGATTCCCATCAGCTCCACTAAGTCCAGATCCCGTTCCTACCCTTCGTTACAGGGATGCATTGGGAGGAGTATGAATCCAGTAAGTCTTCATAGGCACTTAGTGAACAATTCATATCATTTTAGCAGTAACAATAGCAGTATTAGTGTTTAGCTAGAATTTGCAAAGTATTTTAAGAAAATTATTCAACACGACGAGATGGCGAGGCTTGAATTCTGCCGATTTCTGCTGCTTCTCTCTTTGATGCACTATTTTAAAAGCAATCTGATGAACAGCAAAAGGCTTTGTGAGCAACCAGGAGTTGGAGTGTGACTTTAGATTCCTTTGATCTTTTTCAGACTTTGTTTTAATCTTACGGGATCATTGGCTCTTATCTGCCATCTTATTCTGCCTTAGCTGTTGTCAATGTTCTCTTTAGCTGCAGCTTCTGTTCCAAGTCAGATTTACCGAGGAAATTTGAGAAACCATGAAATGGTAAAATATGCAACTCTGGGGCATCTCTGCGGTGCCTTTGTTTAAAATTATTCACAGTAATAATGACTCACTGAAAGTCCATCTTTAGCTGACTGTCGTGTTCCGGAGAGCAAGGTGGTGTAAGTGCAATTCTTGATGTGAGTAAATTAGAATGCAAACCCGTCACGGATGATAAAACTTCTTCCCAGTCTGCAGGAGCAGTTGAAGAGCACTGGACTGCATGTGTGCTGTTTTGGGAAGGATCTAGCATTTTTAGGTGTGGATTCATAAACGGTGATTCTGCGACTCATCCCATTTATCTTGCTAGGAGAAAAAAAAAAAATCCACCATCATAGTTGCAGTGTGGTCAGGTAAAACCATTGTGTAGATAGAGCAAGTGTTCATTTCTTCACTAACTGCATATTTATAGAGTAGATAGGAACCATTTGTAAGGTAAGTCCTTTAAAGTTCTATAATATTAAAAGTAGTGGTTATTGGTCTGATTATGCTGCTCTTGATTCTACACACTAGACAAAAAAGCAGTGCTTGTGAAATGCAGTGTTTTCTCTTAATGCCACTGGTGATAGGAAGTAGTTCCTTCAGTTCAAACTCCTGTGCCCTTATCTGCTGCTTGCTGACGTAAGCAATAATCCCTCTCTAACGGTATCTAAGTGTTCTGTATCTCGTACCTTGATCGTCTATCTGGTGACAGTGTAAAATATTAGGCTAATAGAGAAGTATCTCATTGTATTTATTAACTGTTGATACTGAGATTCAGTCTGTGACCTGTGTTTTGTATTTTTATCGTGTATCTTAGTGGTGGTGAAAATTTGTACAAGCAATCTTTCCAATAAAGAGCTGAAGTATCCCTTTGCCGCGTTCACACAACCCCGCATCCCTCTCGGTCGACGTGGTGACCGTGGTTGCAGAACCAGGAGGTAGCAGTGACAACGCGACTTGAGTTTTGTTCTCTTTTCAGTTGTGCTGGTTTTGAGGAAGGGGCTCGGGGCTGCTTTGCCTGGAGCTGCTCAGAACTCGCTCGTTAAGCTCTTCACTGTGAGCGCCGCGGGGCCCCCGCGCCGCTTTCCCGACCCTGAGCGAGGTGTGCGGTGCAGGGAGCAGGGCAGCACCAGAGCAGGGAGCTCTTCCCCCGTTCCATTTGCACTAGAGCTGGGTGGAAAGGCACGTGTGGAACTTTTCTTTACCCAGAAGTGCCATCCATTGTCCTTGCGAGTGGAAACCGTTCCGTAGCTGAGCTGTTGAGCGCGGTGGCGCTGGAGGACAATGTCCAAGCAGACTTTAACTTACACCACGTTTCTGGTGGTGCATCATCCTAGAAACTCCGCCTGTTTTTGGAGCACTGTGTGTCAGTTGTCCCGTGGGCAGATGAGGCACAAGGAGTTGTGTGCAGAGACATGGCTGCTGTAGTTCAGGTCCACTCTCTCCTCACCAAATCCTCCCGACCCCCAAGATTCTGCGGGAATGAAGCAGAATGAGAAAGATTGGTCTAAATTAGGGGCTGTTTTAGCACAATTTCTTCACTCAGCACTTAGTCACATAAACAAAGCCATCCAAGGGGATACTGCAGCTTTGTTCATGTCTGTAATTTAGGGCAATCTTTCTTTAACTCACATCCTCTTTGCGACAGGAACAAAACACTCTACCCTCGTATCACGTGCAATAAAAAAAGGAAGCATTAACACGACCTCGGACTGCGACGTCCGTGCCCCCTCCAGCCCTGGCAGGCCGGCCGTGGCACAGCCCCTGCCAGCATTAAAGCTAAAGACAAACAAGCCCCACCTGTCAGGGTCTCGTACAACCCTTGTCATGTCCGCTTTTTCCTCTCCTTCCCTCTGAAGACACCTCGGGACGAGAACAGGGGAGGTGGCTGAGCTCGCCCGAGTGCTGCTGCTCGTGGCCAGCCAGGTGCAGGCTCAGCTCCTGGCTGCTCCTGCCGACCTTCCTGTAGTACCTTGTTCATGAAACATGTTCTTTATGAAAGTGAATAAATTCAAGCTAAATCATGTACAAGTGTTGGGACTTTTCCATTTGCAATCTTGTTCTACAGTTCACCCGCGAGTTTAGTTCTAACCATGTATTAGTCATCCATATTTTATTTATGAAAGCTGTTTATACAGGAAAAACTGTTGAAGTTTTACCAATATCTTAATAAAACAGTAATTTAAACCACACTCCAGATAGTCTGGTTATTGAAGAGCTAACAAAGGCAGCGAGCAGCTGTGCCTTTAGTGTGGTGAAAGGGGGTTTCCTCTGTGGCATGTGGAACTGGAGTTACTCTGCTGAGCTCTGGCTTCCACGTGGTTGCTCCGGGCCCAAAAGGGATGGGGCTGTTTGGGCACAGCCCAAGGAGATCAGTGTTTTCCAAGCCCCTTTCCCCCCCTGCTCTTTCCAAAGCAGCTCTGAGCAAGCTGTCCCTACGAGGTGAGCAAAGCAAGAGCTGGACACGAGCTCCAGAGCAGCCCGTGTGCCTCAGCAGTCACCTCCTTCCTCTCAGTGCGAGTAAAGCAGCTGCCAGGGCCGAAGAGGCAGAGCTCCATGATTGCAGTCACCGTGTGCGGGGCGCAGCCCCAGACGCTCACGAGGCACCTCCAGGCTGTGGGCCCGGCCCCGGCCCCTCCACTGGCACAGGATCTGCTCCCTCTGCAGCTGAGTAAACTCTGTGTCCTTCTCCATTCCTCTTTGATTCGAGGAGATTGAAGCATTTGGTCTGGCTTCTACAAATAGAATCCCAGAGGGGTTTAAGTGCTTTTCACCGAATAATTAAGGGAAAAAGTGACAGGTGGATGGCAGGGAAAAGTCCCTCCGTGTGCAGCCAGGCATTGCAGCAAGCAGAGCTGACCCTGACAGCCTCCACCCTTTTACTGATCCACACACAAAACACCTCAAATTCAGATTTCAACATTCATTTTATTAACAAAGTGCAAACAGTTTTAAACGAGGAGTTGTAGAGCACATTCACAAGGACACAGGCAGCCACACGAGGACGACACCAGGCAGGTTCTGACAGTGCTCATGCTTTGTCACTAACCAGGCATCAGCTCCCAGAGGAGCTTCACACAAGGGCTTCAGCGGCTCAAAATGCAACGAACAAAGAGTTTGGCAATGGGTGCGGTTGGTCCACGTCACCAACTGGGGAAAACAATTGGAGTGGTGGCTGTTTTCCCCCAGCGTTCCGAAGGACAGTCGCACATTCCAGTGGCACAGCAGGACACTCATCCCCCGGGAGGGGCTCAGCACCTTCCCCACGACTCCTCAGAGCAGCTGCGGCTGGTGGAGCAGCGGTGCCAGCCCTCGGCGCCTGCGAAGGTCCTCGTGGCCCGGGGGCAGGGTTAAGACAACGGCAGAAGAACCACAGAGTGGGGAGGGCACACAGCCTCGGGCTCAGCTCCAGGGAATGCACACACCTCTCCCAGGGATGCAGCCTTGGCTCTTCAGGCCTCCAGCCCGTGCTCTACCTGCTCCAAACGAATCGGTTTGCACTGAAAACTCTCCTGCTGGAGCAGTTTTAAGGCTTCAAACAAACCCCACCTTAAAAGTTAAAAAATTTATTTTTTCAACCCAGCCAGTTTTGGAAGCATTTAGAGCACAGCCCTCCCTCCCAGACTGCCTCAGAGCCAGAGGGAGCTCAGGATCCTGGCACAGGATGAGCAGTGGCTCCGTGGCTGCAGCTCCAAGGAGAACCTTCCCAGTTACCTGGTGCTGTCATCTCCAGGGACAAAGCTGAGATCGTCAGAACTGGCCTGATCCCCGTCTGGTACCACCGAGGAGTGCTCTGAGGGTGAAAACAACACCGGCAAAGCCCAGTCACCCTCACCAGCGAGCACTGGAGCAGCCAGGGAATGCTCCTTCCCTTCCCTTCACTCGGGCCAAAACTTCACCTCCTGGGCCACACAGCTTTGATCCACGGGACTGGAAGTGAAAGCTTAACCAGAGGACTTTCTGAAGCTCCACTGACTGCTGGAAGCACATTCCTGCCAATTAAGATGCAAATCCATGTCTAAGGCAGCGGTTACCTCCCTGGAATTAGCCTACTTACAGTGCCAGTCCTGGCACACAGGGAGTTCCAATTGGGAACTGGAGCTCTGGCTTTTCCAGCCCTTCCCAGGAGACTCACCTAAACTGACTTCTCAAGGCTAGCAAGAGTTTCCCTCTCCTGTTTTGAGCTGTTTTAATTGGGATCCCTAGAGGAGAGTTCCAAATCTTACTGGCACTTGGAGCTTGAACACCTCCACAGCTCCCCCCAAGGGATCTGCATCCGAGGAGCTCTTGGGAAGACTGGGAATGTTTGGGAAGAGAGGGTTTATCAGCTCTACCTTCACTGGAGGGCTGGACAGAGAAGGCCTGGTTGAACACCTCTGAGGGAGAGGTGGCATCTTCCTGCTCCTCGTTTTCTGTGTCACACTCGATGTCACTGTCACTGCTCATCCCTGGCAGGAGGTGAAGGACGTGCTTCTGGCACACCCCAGCTGCAAGAGAAACCAGAGAGAGCCAGGGCAAAATGATGGCAGCAGGATCTGAACAGCTGAAAGGTCTGACTTTGTCCCATGGAGGAGGTCCTGCCAGCTCTTGGGGTTTGATTTCACGAGAGCAGAGGGAAGGAGAACTTTCCAAACACACAGGGGTGTGACAGAGCACCGGGTACCAGCCCTCGGCACAGCTGGATTTGTGCTGTGTGTCACCAGCTGAGCTGCTCAGCCCACTCTGCAACTGGGACAGAAAATACAAGTTGCTCTTCTGGGAGCTAAAAGGCAGCACAACCCGCAGAGCCTTCAAGCAGCAATAGTGTATTTGAGTCTCACACAACTCATTTCCCTTCCAAGGCAGAACCAGAGCTGTTGGTGACTCCAGGTGATGACCTTGGGCGTGCACTGGGCAGCCAGAACTCTCCATGGACAACACAGGGTCTGCCTGGCTCTACTTCTTAAAGGCTCACAGTCATTGCTCGGAGAAAACAAGGTGAGGGGCCAATTCTACTGTAGTTTTTCCTCTGATGGGAAAGAAATTGTAACATTTGCTTCCTGGGGTTTTTAACAATGAAGTATTTCAGTTTCTAAAGCGTTTTCCTATTGGGCTCCCTGCTCTGAGAGCAGAACTGCAGGAGCACATCACGATCACGCTGCAGTGACTAAGAGCAGAAATTCAGTTTTGTCACTGAGAGACCTTCTGTAAATGCCAACTCCCACACAATATTGCACACTGCAGCTCGAGATGGATGCTGGCACCTTAATATAGGCTTTGCGCTACAATCCAGTCATTGAAATTCAAATTAGTGCAGGGGTGGAAGGCAGGAGAGTTTTAGCAAGATAAGAAAAACTCTATGTGGACTTTCAGAAAGGAAAAAAAAAAAAAAGCAGTGTTATTTTTTTTTTTCCCCAGCATGGAAAGGATGCAGGAAGGGAGGGGGAAAACTTTCCTTCAAGTCTCTAAGGAAACTGGATTATGCACCACAACACCCAGCAGGAATGAAGTGCCGGAGAGGCTCTTGCGTGGCTGTGGAGAAAGTTACCACGGGGGGCTGTCCCTGAAGGCAGCACAATCACCAGCCAAGGTCACTGGCTACTGTTGGAATTAGATGTGAAATTCTTGTCAAGGCCACTCCGCCGAAGAGCAAAGCAAGGAGCTGGAGCTGTCTCAAGGCAGAAAAAGCAGCTGCTCGTCCAGAGAGTGATGCCAGCCCCAATCCTGCCCGGACAGCAGCCACACAGAGACCTTCTGTCCTCACTCAGGTTTATTCTCCAGCTGCCACCTGAGAGCAAAGCTCAACAGCCACGGAAGCAGCTTTTGGGGGTGGTTTTCTCTCGTCCTTCCCTGCCCCAGAGGCGGAGCAGCAGCGCCCAGAGCGTGGCCACGCTGCACCTGCCCCCCACAAAATGCAATTTACCTTCCTCTGGTCCTGCAGAGGCACCTTCAGAGCTCATCCCCTGCAGCTCCCCGGGCTCAGAGCTGCTCTCCAGGCCTCCAGGCTGGGCTCCTTCTGTCCTACAGCCTTTGGAGTTTGAGCTTGGGGAAGAATTCGGGAGAAATACAAAACGCCACGTTAGAAATTCAGCCTTAACTCAGCTGTGGCAACAAAGCCTTTTAGTGCCACGTTGAGTTTTACTCCTTGCTTAAGTCTCCTGCACACCCACTTAAATTTCCAGCTGTAACATTTAAATATTGCTAAATCAATCAAAAAACCTTGAAAAGTTTGAGTGTTTTCCAAAAAAGGTGACTCTACTTATTTAGAAAAAATAACCTGAAAACTCCATTGCCCTTTGCTTAGGTGGCCAACAGAGAATTATCATGAAAAGGCTGAAATTTTGAGTTAGAGTGAAAAACATCATCCTAAGTGAGGAAATCAAAAGTGATTAAATTTCAGTTAGAGGCTATTTTGCATGGAACAGTGGGAAAGCAGACCTGGGCTGCCTTTCAATTCCAAGTGTCAGACTCCAGCCAGAGCTGATCAAAATAAGAGAAAAATGAAAAAAAAGAAGGAAAAAAAAAAAGAAAAAGAGATAGACAACTTGTAACCTAGTTATAAACCCAAAAATTGCTGTCCAGAGGGAACAGCAGCAACCAAGTAAACTTCAAAGTAATTTCTCTTTCATGCTACAAGCACCTGGTTTTAGGAGATTGTGGGGTTTTTGTAGATCAAGGGAAGGTGGGGGCAGGAGATAAGAGGAAAAAGGAAGAAACCCTTACCCCAGAGCACAAACTTTTCTGTTCTTCTCTACAGCAGCCAAGGGATTCAAGGCAGAAGCTCCCACCTCAGAGTCTGATCCCTCACAGGGTCTCTCCTCCTGCTTGGGCAGAGCCTCAGCAGCCCCGGGGCCGGCCAGGGCCCGAGCGTGGGGCCGAGCACTCAGCTTGGAGCTCCCCAGGCCTCCTGAGCAGGGAGAGCACAAATGAGATCCTTGTGATCCTCCCCCTCCCTCTCTGAATGCTGCAGAGGAGCAAAATCCCCATTTCTGTGTCAGGGGTTCCCTTGTGCTTGCACTAAAGGAAGGGCAGTGTGCAGGCTCAGGAGCAGCACTACCATAAAATTCTTACTGGAGTTTCCTTGAGTTCCCTCTAAGCCAAACCACAATTTAAACCTGGCTCAGTGCTGTTTAATCCAGGATTTTCACTGTCATGTTCACTTCTGAGGTACTTGCTGAGAGCCCAGAACATAACACAAATATTTATTTTGTGCTCAGCGACTGTGAGGCGCTGCCTCCCAGCTCAGCTATCACAGGTACACTAACACCCATCGGGTGGGAGAAAGGATCCAGGCGAATTTAAGGGAAACTCCAGCTGCCACATGAGAGCCTCAGTGAAAAGCTTTTGCCCAGGAGCTGCCAGTTCCAGCCCCGCAGTGCCCCAGTACCCTCAGCAGAGTGGCTGTCCCCCTTGAGGCGCAGGTTCCCCTCCCCGCTGTCCATGGCTCTCCTCAGGGACAGGCTCCCGGCCGCTCCCGAGCGAAGGGGCTTGCCTGAGGCACTTTTCTTACTGCCAGCTGCAAAAACAAGTGTAAAAGTGAAGAGTGTTCAGTCAAAGCACTGCTGTACCCAGGCATTATGCTTGTTGTAAGTCAAGTTTCACGTTATTCTCGTTGTTCACTGAGTCCCAGTGGTGCACAAAATCTTTCCACACCTCCCTGCCAGAGGCCTGGGCTGCACAAGTCATGTTCTCTTCCTTGCACTGAAATATCCTTCAGAAAGCTTCACCCACATTCCTTCAGCCAGCTTGAGAGTATAAATGATAGACAAACTCACATCCTGGCTTGCTTGCACTTTAGATTTCAGCAAGTCTGGACTGTTTTAAATTTGTTCCCTGCACCAGCCCCGAGCTCCCAGATGGGCCTGGTGCAGAGCAGACAAGGGAGTGCCCAGCTCAGACCAGTCTGACACTGGGTTAAACCTCACAACACTGTCACTGCACAGGTTTGGCAGTGCCTGTGGGGTAAAGCTTTTGTGTTTTACAGAGAAGGGCTGAAATCAGTCTCAGCAGCTCAGGGGCAGGGCAGGTTTACATTTCTGACCTTCCAACTGAACCAGAGTATGAGGAACTGCCTGGGGACATGAACCACCTGCAAGGGTGATGAAATCCCCCCTTCTCCATGCACTTACAGTTCCTTATGTAGCAGCTGGTGACTGAAGACTTGGTCAGCAGCTCCATCCCAATCTCCTGCAGTTTGCTGCAGCTGTCAGTGCCACAGGCAGCCAGGGCTCCCTGCTCGATGGAGAAGAAGCTGGGCTGTCCCTCCCCTGAGGCAGCATTGCTGCTCCTCACTTCAGACAGCTGGTTCTTCACATCAGACATCTTGCTCCGAACCTCTGCCATCTGGGTCTTGAGTCTTTTCAGCATCTTCAGGTCTGGGGGCACCCTCCACATGGCCTGGTGCCTCCTCTGCTCTCGATCCTTCAGGGAATAGGATGAGGCTTGGCCAAAGGAAAAGGCAGAGAACACAGCAGGTAAGGAAACCCACTCCCAAATAAACATGGATCCTGCTGTAAAAGTGAGGGACGCACGTTCTGTCCTGGCACAGCACCACACTGAGGCTGCAGGCACTGCCAAGCTGCTGGCACGGCAGGGTTTTGTTCCCAGTCATGGAAGAAGGTCCCCAGCCCTCTGGGAGAAGCCAGGCTCCCAGCGCTGCTGCAGGAATTCTGGTGACACCTGAGCTACCACCTGGCCAGCCAGGCTGCCAGTTCATGTCAAATTTGTTTTTAAAAACTTGTTGACTGTGTGCAGAAGATTCTCAGACCACCAATGTCTCTTAACACAGAGAACTCAAAGAAATCTGCAGCTAGGGAAGGAATTCCCTTAACTACCTCACAGCAGAAGATCAGGCTGAGCAGCCAATACCTAAAAAACCTCTGTGTTGCTCAGCTGGAATTAGATCAGCCTGGATCTTTATGAAGTGTTATAAATTCTGTGTTTCTCTGCAAATTCAGCTGTTCCAAACTGTAAAGTCAAGTGGCTCTTAGAAACCTTCCCCTCAGGAGGTGAGGTCTGCCAAAGTCCAAATGGAATAGCAGCTTTGTCTTTTCTGACCAAGTTCCATTTGACTGGGAACAGTCCAAGCCTGAGGGAAGCTCCACAGAACAGGTGATTTGGGCTGTGTGTGTTCAGCAGCTAAAGATGCACACAGCTCAGCACAACAGGAGAGCTTCACCCTGCTGGAGCGGCACAGCACAAAGTGCATTGCCCTCTCCTGAGCTCCTTTTGTCCAGGGCTTTTTCCAAAAGCAAAACAGAACTCACAGTTCATGTGCTGTTCCCACTTTTTTTTTTTTTTTTGTACTTCTGGAAGTGACTTCCATTTCTGGAAATATGGATTACATTCACTGAAAATTCATGGCTGTTTATGTAACTCTATTTAAAAAGCTGATGACAAAGGAACAAAGAGTTTGAGCCAGCTTTTAAATTCAGTGCCACCGATGGCATTGTGGCAGCAAACCCCAGCATCACTTGTAGCAAAGGGACGTTTATTTCTCTTTCTGTTCTAGAAAGTCACCAAATAGTTGTGGCCAGCAGCTCAAATAAGTGTCAATCATGAAAAAATTCAATCAAACCTCAAAAATAAATTTAATTCCTCACTACCAGAGGAACAAGCAACCTCCAGGAAGAACCAGGGGTGCCAGCTCTGCTGCTGCTGCACACGGAGTTAATTGGTATTTTCGGGTCAAGGGTCCTAGCTGAACCACAAATACTCCTCAATTATTTAAATACCATCACTATTTTTGGCTCCTGACATTTTGATCCATTTTTTTTTCTTCTTTTCCAGCTCTTACAACCACTCACATTTTTCTACCTCTAATGGCCTCTAAATTCCAGGATTTCTTTTTTTTGGTTTGCACCGTGCTCCAAAGCTGTGTGCAGGGAGAGGTGGAGCTGCTGCCCCAGCACAGAATTGTGTGTTTTGTTGGCTTCCAGTGCCAGTCCCTTGCAGAAAAAGGAGCTTTTCAGTCACCCCCCTGCACTTCCAGGTGGAATGAAACCACCAGACACGTGGTGCAGTTACCTCTGTTCTGCAGAAGAGAGGCAGGAGGACGTGGCTGAAGGCCCCAGAGGTTTTCCATGCCATTCCTGTCTTTCAGGTCCAACAAGTGGATTAAGATGAGGGGATCTATATCCAGCAGACTGCTGCTGGCTGTGGAGCCCAGGGCACTGGCTCCTCGCCGTGAGGGTCTCCCACTGGCACTGCTGTAGCTGTGGCTGGTACCTGAGCAGGAGAGACACAAAAGTGGGAGGTGTGGGGCACAGGCATGCTTTATTCCCTGGGAAAATCAAAAAGAGTTACACAAGTAGATTAGACATGAACTCATCCCATGAAATTTAAGGCGACGTCGGTATTTTGTGGATTTCTGGATGATGAAATGATCAGATGTGCTTCTAATTAAAGAGTAAGATAAAAACAACTGGAAAGGGGGAAGTGCTGTGATCATCTCCAGGCTGCAGAAAGTCCCAGAACACCTTATCACGTTGCATTTAAAATGTATTGTGAGTGTTCTTTACTTCATTCCCTCCCCATTCTTTGGGTTTTGCAGTGCACTAAACCCCAAGTGAACGTGTCACCCACTCAGAGGTCACACTGACATCAGTAACAATTCCTTGTCAGTCTCCTATTGATTGGAACACAAGGAATTTCAAAGCCACCCTCCAAACTTTGACACCATTTCTAAACCAGCACATTCAGATAGCTCCCCCCTGCTTTTTTTTTTTTTTTTATTGAACCAATGAAGTGTTTCTGCTACACTGCAATAATCAGTACAAACCACATGATGCAGCAGTTCCCAAAATAGAACTGCCTGCAGAACACGCAGCTTGGCTTTGCTTCCAAGAGGAGCAGGGGAAGGAATCCAGCAGCCTTTTGCTTTTATGGGAATTCTGGAGTCGTTTTTCATACCTGATGCTCCAGGAGTAGCAGCAGCTGCTGCATCCTCCATGAGATCTCCATCTTCCAGCTCCATAGTGCTGCTGTATTCCACATCATTCTCTCCAGACCTTCAGGGATGATCGGGGTGGGAAAAGGAGAATACAACAGTTAGCTTTCCTCAGCTCGTGTTAAATGTTGTGGCACAAACCTCCAAAAACAACATGAAGTGCTGTAAATTGTATTTCCTGCATTCCAAGCTACCCACACTGAAGAAAGGAAGTGTAGTAATTAAATGACTGTCTCATTAACCAAGAGGCCAGAAGTGCCATATGTACCTCGACTGCAGAATGTGATGCTGCAAACTCCTGTGTTTGTAGGTGTAGCAGCACATTCTCACGTTTTAATTAAGATTCCAGGATTTGACAGCAGCCCTGCTCAGTCTTGAATTTCCTAATTTAAGTACCTGTCCTCATCATCACTCTCCTACTACTACAACACTTCCCAGCAGCAGACCTCTACTCTGTTACAGTGCTGAGACAGATTCCTTAATAGTGTTTTGGGAAAGAACCTTCACGGATTATCACTTGTCAAAGACAGAATGCAGCACCAACATAAATAAAGAGATCAGAAAGACTCTAATTAGCTGACCAAAAATTCAATGTTTAGCACTAGCTCTGCGAGTTCATGTTGCTCCCAGGATAGGAACCACCTCTCAAATCACACAGGAATCCCACACACCCCAGCAAATTACTCAGTTTCCACTGGAATTAGGATGATTACCCTGGGTACAGGATGATCTGAAAGGCATTTTTAGTTACTTACATCGTTTCTTCATCAATATCATTTTCTTCAGTGTTACTGGTTGCTGTTGAACTTGCTGAAGAGCTGCTGCCATCAAGGTGGTTCACCTCATCTTCTCCAGCAAGATCTATATCCAGGTCACCATCTGAGAGCTCGTGCTGCAGGAAAAACGGGAGTTTTTTGTTATGGAAACATTCAGTAGCACCTTGATGCATCCCCAAAAGCTACGAACAGACACTCTCTGTCCCCAGTGTCACTATCACACAGCACATTAAAGGCTGGGAACAAACACAAGTCAGATTTTTCAGCTGCAACTTGGAGACTTTTTGTGGTGGGATCTTTTAGCTCAGTTCTGGAACATTTCTCAGGAGTCACCTCTCACTCAGCTCTCAAGTGTGTCACCTCCTATTTCCATAGCAAGGATAATAAACCTCATTTACAATTCACAAGTTTCTACAGGGATTTACAATTCCCTGTTTCTATTGCTGCCTTATCAAAGAAAGCTACACATAAACAGAGGCAGAAACAGAGAATTCCTACATTAAAGTCCTCCTGCTGCGTCTTCTCTTCCTCCTCTTCCTTGTTCTCCCTTGCTAATCCTGGAGCAGTGAAATTCTCAAGCAGTGCTTCAATGCTTTGTCCAGGTTTCTTTGCCCTTGTCTCTGAGCCCTCATCGTTCTGGGGACTGAGGTGAGTGTCAGGAGGGGAAACCCCTCGGGATTTCTGAGTCCGGGACAGTTCGATCGCGAGCCTCTAAAAGGTCACAAAAACAACAGAGGAGACAACAATGGAGCAGCAGCGTCAAACCAAGCACTTTTGTTGACTTGCAGATACACTCTAACAGGTGATTTTACATCCCCACTTACTTCTTTCAGGTTATTTATTTGCTGGATGTAACTTGTCTGAGCTGCTTCCAGCTGAGCAATGTACCAGTGCTGGTCCCGGCACTTCTGGAAGAAGGTTGGTGAGCGCACTTGGAACCTTCAAAGGAACGTTTGAAAAGGGTTTTTGTTTTTGAGGGAGTTTGTTTGGTTTGAGGTTTTGTTTTTAAACGTCCCTCCCTCCATCCAAAAAGCCCTGCAGAAAAACCTTAAAAGCTGAAATCTAGCGGTGAAATAAACTTAACAGACAACAGGTCCTTGTGGACTCGGTGTCCTGAACACCGACTGGCCACAGTGAGTTCTGTAGGAGGGACTCACAGACTTTTATTCCCAAAGTTATCCAGTGCTCACTACAACTATTTCTAAAGAGGAGGAGAAAGCATCTTTTTCCTCTCATTCTGGTAGCCACAGCTCTCCAATCCCTTATTAATACCAGGAGCAGCCACTCCTCAAAGAAAGGAGGAGATATTTCAAATATCCCACAACTCCCTTTGGCACATTTCCCTCTTTAAAGCTGCTGAGAGTGAAACCCCATTTATAACAAACCACTTCATCAGTATTTTGAAACTCAGCTGGTTAATTGCTCCCAATTTCAGCAGCAGGGAGACAAGAAAGCAGGAGAGAGGAGAGCAGGGAGCCCCACCTGAGGATGACAGTGTCATTCTGCCTGTTCAGGTAGCCCTCGTTGGCCAGCAGGTCCAGGCGGAAGAATCGGTTGTAGCCCCAACATTCCCCAACCTCAAAATCGGAGGCAAATTCCCGGATGATGTTTTTGGTGGGATCGTTGGTGGACTGGTGAACCATTTCTACACGGTATTCATACCTGGCCAAGGGGGGAAATGACAGGGATTAGAGGCAAAAGATGTCAGAATTGCTCAGTGGTTTAAGAGCTGCGCTTCCCCGCCCAGTTGAACAGGTAAGTCAGGCTTAAAATTTTACTGAACACTTAAATAAACAGTGAAAAATAAAAGAGAGCAGGAATAGGGAGTAGAGTCAACTCCAGGGCTCAACTACCACATGGATACTCTTCTCAGTTGTTTTACCAGCTTCTTTTTTTTTCTCAAGAAAGTCACTGAGTTACAACTTTAAAATATCTCTGTGCCTGATTCAAAGCTCAATGGACAACAGAAATCTCTCCATTCTTTTTCAAAAGGTTTTGCATTTTCTGACAAAAAAAACCCCAACATCTGTTCTTAACTGCAGCTTTGCTTACTTGGATGTCTCTGGCAATCCAGCAGACAGCTCCAGGAACACTGACAGGTAGTAGCCCCGAACGACTCCATTTCCATCCTTGAAATGAAATTGAGAAATCGATTAAAAACAGAAAGGAAAAACCAGAAAAATTTTTAAAAAACCAAAATAATTTGATACAGAAGACTTAGAAAAGTTTAGAAAACAGCTTCAATCAACACTGGATTTGCAGCAGGAATCCACTTTGGATGTCACAGTTGTGACTTTTAGACTTCAGTGACTCCTACCGTAACATGAATCAACAAGAAGAACATTCACAGTGTAGTACTGGTATCTCAGATCTAAATCTCAAGACAAAGCTTTAAGTACTCTATTAACACTTTAGGTATTTGATTAAGTGGAAGTCTGAATAGACAAACACTTAATGTATGAAAAAAACATTATTTTAGGTTAAACATTAGTTCTGAAATATTTTACATACAGTCATATCTCAAAGTTACTGAATTTGTGAGAAAAGAGCAATTTGTTCAGAAAAAAAAAAATCCCATGCAACATGAAAAGTTAGGGCAGTTAACTGAGAAACAATATTAGAGTCACTAAAAGTCAAGAAAAAATACAGCAAAACCTCCACGACACTCACCTGATTCAAGGATGAAGAATGGCTCAACTTGAATCCTCCAGCTTGAAGAAACATTTCAACTTACCATTGAAAAAATAAATTTTAATGCCTTCTGACAGCACAGCTCAGGTAGCTAACCCTGAATTCACAATACTCTGGAAACTTCCACACAGTTCCACCTCTGCATTGCAATAATACAAATCTGGGCATCCATGGGCTTAATTTATGGAGCCAATTCTCCAAGGATGCCACAAAAACCACTAAGACAGAGCTGGTGCTCCCCCACCAAACTCCTCCTGCTCCTCACAGCTGCAGGAGCAGCACTGACCAGAGCAGGGAATGTGCAAAGATCCCAGCTTGGGGGTCAATATTCCAACATGGATAAAGCTTCAGAAAGTGGAATATTCAGCCCACTGAAGGGATGTTGCAAAATACACATTTCAATGTCCAGTTTGAGAGCTGGATGCAGAGTCAACAACAAACGCTTGGTCTTCTCCTCCCACCTTCCCCAGTAAGTATTACTTAAACATCGAATAAGTTACTCTCTGCCTCAGTTCTGTAAGAACACCTGCAAAAATCCCTGAGATATTAAAATATCCATCAAAGTTCCTCGGCCATATTAGCAGGACCCATCTTTAATTGCTTTTAAGTTAACCAAATTCTACTGAGTATGTTCTCTCAGGAGATCAGGAGGCAGAGAGGGAATTCTCCAGTGGTTGGTGATCAACTCATTATCATGATTTTTTCCCCAGAGCTTTTCATATACAGCATGAGATAAACTGATGATTCCTCACTGGAAAGCCTGGGAATGAGTTGGGATGGGATAACAACTCCAGCTGAAGACATAACTCACCGGGTAAACTTTTAATCTCCAGCACAGTCCTGACACCTGCAGGGGAGGGCTGTACACAGGATCTGCTCGCTGCCTCAAGGTACTGGTGAGAGAGGAGGAAAAATATTTGGGACTGGGACAAAGCAAAACCCTCATGGAACCTCACGAGCTGCTCAGAGAATTGTCTTTATCATGGAAAAGAATTGTTCACCTGGTATACAAGAGATTTTTAATGGAATTCCCACAGTTTAGTCCACATCTCACAGTTTTCTGTAGCGAGTGTTGTGTGTTTTAAATGACACTTCTCATGTACAGAAGGATGTTGCCAATATTTACAGTAATTCAAGATACATTCTTACCTGAAGTTTTCCAAGACAAATGTAGTTGAGTCATAGGCTGGAACCAATTCACTGTGGGCGAAAAGAATAAATATATTACACTTGAATAACATGGCATTAAAAATCCCAACTTTTGCCATCTGTAGAATAATTTTGGATGATTTGGGTCACCAGAGCCACTGAAATTCACCAGGACTACACTGGGCTATTGCAGTATAATTCCGTTTATACACCTCCTTAGGAGGCAATACCTTGGTGCCATTGGAAAATAAATATTCAGATTTAAACCAAGACACAGCCAAACCAATTTTTGCTGAGGAATTCTTGAGACTTCCCTGACTTTCCATTTTTTTGAGACATTTTTTCAGCACAGGCTCCCTCAGAACCCAGCACCAGCAGCATTCCCCTGCTGCAGAATTGTGCTATGAAGTGATTTTGGCTGTATATTCTGAATTAAGGTGACCTGCAGAGGCATCTCCTGAGAGCTTGGCAATTATATACTGAATGACCCAATAATAAGAGAAAAAAGGACAAATCAGTAAACTATGTGTAAAAGAGAGAAAAAAAATTGTGAGCTGGAACCCACTTGTCCTGACTCCCCCAGCAGGGACTACAGACACCAAATAAACTCTGCTGGGACAGAAAAGCCTACTTGCAGCACAGCTTACTACAAGGAGTAAGTTAAGAGGAAACTCTCCTCTCAGGGACTTTAAACATGTTTTTAAACACTGAACAAACAGAACAGAAAAGCAACACTCACCTTGTGAAGTCTGGGGGGACAGGAGTGGTGACAAATGAGGCCATGGGCTTCCGATGGACCTGCTGGAACATCATCAGGATCTCTGAGCTTTTGGATATCAGCTCACTCTTGCTGCAGGACCGTAACTATGTGGGGTAAAAAAAGAAGGGAAAAGGATCGTTAGCTCAGTAAAAATCAGAGGTTCTATCCACTTTTGTTTTTAAACAGCTGAATTGCATGTTTGTCACAGGTTCAGGAAGATTACCCACAACACAATGTCAAAATGGGGGTTTTTTGGGTTTGGATTCTTTTGTTTTCTGGAATGCCACAGTGGAAGTTACAACAGCCACTATGTATTTCCCTTAGATTAAACTAACATACATAGAACTGGGTAATTTTGTATGGTATTGACATTAATCCCTGTAGTAATTTTTCAAGCAACACAAAACCTTTGAGTATTTCTGGAAGAGACACTTATTTTTAAGAAGAAATTGTGCAACCTATTCAATGAAAATACATCCTCCAGAAATATCCATCAATTAATATTTTTAAAGTAAAAAAGGAAGTAAGAAAGATCCCTCCTCAGCTGGCCTATCTACACAACATTTAATCTCTTTTCATAATTACCTGATGTTCTACTTCTTGAAGCAGGGTTTCCAGAAGTTCAGTTTCTTGAGTAAGTGATGTCTTTTGACCTGTTTAAAGAAAAGATGTTAAAAAACTCGCAAAACACATACTCACTGTTTCTTAAGAAAGTGTACTTTCCCCTTTTTTTTGTTTCCACTTGGAAGCTGCCCCAGAACATACCAAGGTAAAGGATTTCTAAATGTACCAAGGTTGATTGACAAAGCACTTGAAAAGCAAGTCTACATTTTTAATTAGAGCTGTACTGAAGAATCCATCTGAGGTTAAGTAACCAAACACTCTGTGCCCCAGAAATGGCAGGCTTGTTGTTTTGGGGTGCTTTCTTGGACAAAAAGGAAAGCAGGTTTGACTCTTATCCAGACAAGCCCCTCTCATATTAAGATTACACTAAAAGGAGTATCTACTACAGAGATGTGTTTTCAAACTTTTCAAATTAGAAAGATGAACTTCTTGACCAACATAAATGATGAAATAAAAGCACTTTAGTTGAAAGGTGCTAAATAAGACATTCGAGCTAGATGGGAATGTTTTCCAAGTTATTATACGGCAGTTTTGAACAAAATATAGTCAGGTTATGTAGAATTTAGAACCTATCACAGAAACTACATCATTGGCTGCAGGGGGAAGTTTTCAGCCAGCAGTGAACTTGCTCAACACCACAGCCTGGAAGGAGTCAGGCTCCCAGGGAAACGACGTTTCTCAGTGGATTTACACACTGTTAATAAATTCCTCCTCCTCCTCCCAGAGGCCAACACGCACCCATGAGAGTGATGAGCTTGTTCTTGAGCTGGGTGTCCAGGCGGGCGATCATCATCTCCACGGCGTTGCGGATCTCCCGCACGCGCTCGTCCTTGGCGCTGCGCACGGCCTCCACGTTCCTCTCCTGAAACAGGGACAAAAACCTTCACGCTGCTGCACCTCCCACTCAGCCACACCTTGGCTCCACTCCCTCACATCCCACAAATGCTTAAGTGTCCCTAAAGCCCCTAAGAGGGAAAACAGGAGTGCTGGTTTTTGATGAGGTGCGTTGTTGGAGCAGCCGGGATTTCACTGGATCCCTCAGGCTGGGAAACTGAGCAACATTGATCACACAGGGATTTGTTACGTGGGGATTTTTTGGTATCAGACCTGTAAACGCAGCTGCCAGTTTCTCTTCTGCAACTTGAGCAGCACAGAAAAGTTGTGTTTGTGGTAATGAGAACAACGTGATAAAAACAGAAAAGTGTCACGGTAACAAAAATGGATAAAATCAGTGTCCTTCTCCCTGGCAGGGGAAGGTCACAAGCTCTCAGCATTTTATCACCACACTTGTGTTTATGGAGTCACATCTGAGCTGGAGAAGAGCAAAACCATCAGTGCACATGGCAAGCAACCACTTGGAACAGCAGGCAAAACTCATACAGAAACTTCCAAAACTTCCTGATTTTATCTGCACAAAGACGACACATGACAAATGTAACAGAAAACAAAAGTAACCCTTCCTCTGAGACAAGAAACTGCATCAAATTGTTGGAATTCCCACTGAAACTGCTTAAGCTAAATATGTCAATATTTGGATTTTTGACACCTTTACCCCACAGAGAAGAAAAAGGAGGTGCACAAATAAATCTCTAACTAGTGAGCTGCTCATCCTGCAGGCTCAAAGGCATTTACAGTTTATTATCCAAGAAAAAGGAAAATGAGCTGCTAGAAGAAAGTATTTTTGTACTTATACAGCATGACAGAAAGCACTTTAAGTTACCTAAAGCACTTTCTGTTTCCTAACTCGAAACCAGAGTTGAGAATATTTTGATCTTCCCACATTGTATCAAAAGAGTCAAATGAAAAAACAAAAAGGTCACTCTATGGGATAACCTCACCAGCCTCTAACAGGTACTACTTCCACTTCCCACTGGAATACTACAGGAGAACTTTCTTACCACTTCCTGCACCAAACTGATCAATTCCATGAGTCTTCTCCTCAGCTTTGCCACTTCTTCATTTACTTTTGTGACGTGCTGCTCGTAGATTTCTGCCAGTGGTTTAAAAGTATGCCCTCCATGCTGTTCAAAGAGAAAAAGGGGGAGGAGGAGGAGGAGGTGTTGGTGAATAATAGAACATCTCTTTTCCACTTCATTCCACTCCTATTAAATTCCTGAAAGAGAAGGGAAGAAAACCTACGAGTGTATCACTCATTCTGGAAGAGTTCCAAAGCAGATTGTATGTAGGAAGTCAGTCTTTCACTTCCCTTTGTAAGAAGTCAGGAATTTGGCTCTCATTCCATCAAAGCTTCCTGTCAGGAGTTATTTGGAGTCTCAAGAACCCTCCAAAAATAAACTGCTTCATTCACTGTGCAATCCTTTACCAAATCAAATATTGATAGAAGGTTTATTTTGATGATTATTATTATTAAAACACCCTTCCCAAACAATGGCAGCACACTGTTAACCACTTACATTCCAAACAGCAACAGCTGTTTCTCCTTGAAATACCCAACTGGATGGGTAAACTCGGATGAATTGAATAGCTTTGCAGATTAGAGGCCAGGACAATTAAATAACAAGTGTTATCTGTGTTTTTTGAGCAAGACTTCTTCCTTTGCCCAGGAAACTCTCCCCACCACACAGAATTTGTCCAAAACATCATGAAGGTTATAACAAGGAAGATAATTCTGACCTGCTTTTGACAAAAATTCAATTTCCTTCTCTAATTATGAACAGAAAGCATCATGTTTCACAAGCAGTGTTATTAAATAATGAATACACCTAAAACTGCAGTATTTGCATGGCAATCCAACAGCCACAAGAGCAGTTCCACAGCATTTCTAGTTCTTCAAAACCACTGTCAGATACAAAGTTTGAAGTCCCTCACACCGTGCGCATTCCAGCAAGTCTCCCCTTACCATTCCTCCCCAAAGCGCACACTGGTGGCAGATACACTTCTTGCAGGTCCAGCAGAAAACACTGAGCTTCTCGTGATGGTTTTCACACCTGAAACAAAAAAATACACATAACACCCACAGAAAATAGCTACAAATTTTCTACAAACTCAGTTTAACATTTTCACTTGTATTTTTGCTACACAATCCTGCAAGTAAAGCACTAAACATCTTTTGCAGGAAGAACAGCTGCAGTCAATAAAAAAACCTTTTGCAAGATAAACGTTGCTTTTAGTATTCTCTCCAGAAGCATTTCACAGACACAGAGAGTACATTACTAAAATTAGCTCCTACAATCCAAACCACAAAAACATTAGATGCAAAGAACACTGCATTTACTTGTCCTTCTCGTTCTCCTCATGCTTGGTGAGGCTGCAGAGCTGAAGTGTGTCCAGCTGCTGTGTGACCTCCTCTGCCCAGCGACAGTTGACCAGCTCCCGGAGCTGCAGGGGGGCTCTGTGGGAAGGATGGCAACAGTTTCAGCAGGAATTTGGCTCCTGCAGCCAAAGAAGTACTGAAATAAACATCAGTTCAATTCTGCATTGCCGGAAAAGTCACAGGTAAAAAAAAAAAAAAAAACCCAGCAGAAATTGGATTAGTTATTCCAAGAGGAAAGAAGAAAAAGTGATTTTGATCGTTTAGGGAAGGTGGGAACTGGAGCCTGCAATGAGGCACAGAATGGCTGCACAGGCACATCACAAAAATTACAGGCATAAAAATCGGACACTTTCACCCTAAAACTGAAGCTCCTGCGCTCTGGCTTTTGAAAGAAGAATATAAAGAGGAATTCTCTCTAGTTACTCCTATTACACCAGCTAGGTGCACAGCAGTGCTATGTGGGAAGAACAAAGATCCTGCTTAGCTTGTCACAAAACTAGAACACACTTTAGAAGGAGTATTATACCAGGGCCAATTTATATAGAAACAGCAGGGAGGTCTCAAAAAAAAAAAAAAAATCAAGCTTATAAATTTAGTGCAACCTGCACTGAAAAAGAGATTGATCATAACAGGGCAATGCACACAATTCCTGATATTAAAAATTCCTTACCTGCAATGAGGGCACTGAGCTCTTTGTTCAGTCAGCCAACGCTGTGATGGAAAAATGAAAAACCTTTTTAAACAGAATGAAAGAACTGCAGGCAAATACATTCAATCATTAATTAGGAGTTATTTACTTTTATTACAGCTTTCCTATATTTTTTTCCTTTTTTAACAAATTTTCAGTGTAACTGTTCAAGCATTTAGTCACAGAAGAAGCTGCTATTTGTGTCTTAGTAACAAGCAACCATTTGTCTTTAGATGTCAGAGATGGCTCAGTTAAAATTACACAGAGAATTTTGAGGTACCAAATACTGCACTAGAAACCACCCACCTGGAAGATTCCCAGAGTCTTGGACTAAAGAGCATGTTTCAATAAAGGAAAGAAAAAGACACCACAAGCATCTTTTACAGAGTCCAATTAGCCTTCAAGGTAATTTATTTCTTCCTCTTGGGCTATTTATAGACAAATTAAATACCTGAAGTTCAGTGATCAAATCCACAAGGAGCCTGTGAATGTTTCTCTTCCAGAAAGCTCCAGGGACAAACAGCTGAGCAAAGAACTTCACCTGCCCACTACAACTCACAAGTGTAAAAGCTCAGCAGTTGATGGGTTTATATTTGTCAGCTCTCTACTACATTTAAAGAGTCTCATGAATAATCTCTCACCGCCCAGCAACAATATGTCATCTAAAATCCTTAATATGCAGCACGAATCCTTCACCTACAGCTCTTGTCAAGAGCTTCCGGAGCGAAGGATGAATGTCTGTTCCAATTTCTGGAAATACTACTGGAGGTCTGGAAACCTCAGCTGAACCTTTTGCTGCTACAGCAACACAAAGCAGCATCTGGATTTGGAACTGGAGTGTGATATGCTGGGAACCACGGCCTTAACAAAGGAATGAGGATTCAGGTGCTGCCTCAGACTCCCCTGAGAAAGGTTTAGCCCCACCTGATCACAAGCATTATAAAACACCTCCAGGATACAGGAGGTAATGCTGTGACCTTCCCAGATGCAAAGTCAGCATCTGATTTGTGTTCCAACTTTTGTCTTCCACACAGGCATCACCAACTCTCAGGAGGCACTGAAGAAGGGATCATTATGTTTCTCTTCCTTAAAGCAATTATTCCAGATGGTGCCTATAATTAGCACCACTGAAGGCAATGCACAGCCTGCCTACTTCTTCCTCAGGGGTGTTATAAAAGGTTTTGAAAAGGAAACTAAAGGAGAGAGGGGAAAGAAAAAAAAAAGGAATCCTTGGAACTCCAGGAAAAGAATGTTTTCATAAGCTCAGTTTTTAGTTCAAACCTTTTGAGAGAACAGACTGAACCAAGCAAACTCACCCGGATACAGCTGAAACAGCAGAGCTTGGAGCAGTGAGGGCACAGGCGGGCATCCCGCAGCTTCTCCATACAAATAAAACATCGGAACACCTCGGCAATGCTCTGCAGAGGGGGATTAGCACCATTGTTAAACACGCCTCAGACACATCAGGGCTGCATTCGTTTTCCAGGCGCGGCGCCAGGTTTCAGTTCCAAACAGCACAACTCCGAGGGAGACACAACCTGGACACCACAACTCTCCCCCTCGGCTTCTCCCACACCGCACCAGCACCCGTTTTATAACGCTGCTCTCCTTCTTCAAGGAATAGTTTCTGTTTGGTTTAGCTCCTTTGGAGCAGGCCTTTCTGTAGCCAAGATATTGCTGCGTGTGTTCACAGTTGCCAGAAGAAATGGTGTTGTACCTGCAGACAGTGGGCTGGCACTAAACTATTTCTAAATCATGACAAGTGCGTGTATGTGCAATACACAAGAGGTGTTGAATTGAATTGGGTACTTTTCTGACTTTTATAAGACTTATATTCTTTAAAGGTCTACCATTAGCAGTAGCTCCACAATTTCTACACTCTCCCCCACCCCGTTTAATCAATTTTTGGTGATAAAAGCATTCCCCAAACAAGAAAGGTATTTTGAAAGAGATGTCTACTTTCCATATTGATAATTTTTAACTGATTTTAAAGGCAGTTTTACATCCTGTAACATACAGGAGTTACAATATATCTGGTTATAACTATGGAACTTCACAACGTCCTTCAGGTGGGCTAATTGTTTTTACCCCATAGCACTGAGATTGTGAATCAGCACAAAAGCAAGACATCTTCAATTCACGGATACCACAGCATCTCCCACACATTAACGCCCTCTTTAACAGCTGCAAGCCATCGAAACGCACCATATGCGTTTACAGGAGGCAACCGCAGCCGCTCTTTTACATTCTGACACAGCCCCCAGCAGGTGCTGGAGCTGTCGGGTCACAGCCACTTCTGCACCTTCACGGTGCCAAGGCGGGTTCCGTGTGTGCCAGGTCTCCATCCATCCATCCATCCATCCCTGGATCCATCCACCTCCGGAACTGGCACCCGCGGCGCTCCGCCAGCTCATTTCCTACCCCCGTCCCCACCTGCTGCCTGCCTGCCCACCCGAGCCAAGCCCCGCAGCGCCGCAGGCTGTTCCCAGCGCCCGGGCCGACCGTTCGGTACCGTTTGGCCTTTTTTTCCCCCTCCACGCACAAGGTACAGAGACCCTCCGAGGGGCTCCGGTAAAGCGGGCGGGTGCGGAGGGGACGCCGCAGCCGCTGCCCCCTCACACCGCCCTGAGGGAGCGCGCGCCGCCCGCCCGCCCGCCGCTCACCTCCACGCTCTGCTCGTCCATGGCTGCGGCTCCGGGAGCGGCGGCAGGAGGGACGGCTGTCCCCGGCCTCCCTGCCCGTGCCCGCGGGTGAGGAGCGGAGGCTCCGGGAGCGGCGGGTTTTGAGGAGCCGACTCCTCGCTCCGGCCCCGGCCCCGCGCACCCGCCGGGCCGTAACCGCGGCAGCGCCGCCGCCCCGCCCCGCCCGCGCTGCGCATGCGCGGGGGCCGCCCGCAGGGGGCGTGGCTTCGCGGGGGGCGGGGCGGCGGCGCCCCAGGGGAGCCGGCGGAGACAGAGCCCCGCGCTTGGGTTTTCCTCTGTTTCCCTTCATTTTTCTTTACTTTTCGTTATCTTTCTGAAATTGTTTTTCGTTATTCTTCCTTGCCGGCTGAGGTTTCAGGAGCGGGGATGGGTTTCCGCAACCCGCTGACTTGTTACCTTCAGTTATTGTAGCCAGAGTTCACCACTAAATTAAATATTTAACGCTGCTGATGGTAGCGGCACAGCAAGGATTGAGTCCTCTATTAGAAGATCAATGCGATTAAAAACTACTAAATCAGTTTGTGAAACTGATTAGTTGCTTGTGACTGGTTACTCCCAGGTAAAAGGGCACACTTGGCAACAGACATCCATAAAATCAAGTTATCCCTGTTCTTTCCTCTTCAATACCCAGCCTGTTTCTCTTCCCATCAAACCCCACAGCAGTTCATGGATGAGTTTAGAGATCACCCTTTCCCTTCCTAAGAGCACTAATTTAACTTTCCCTCCTTTGACAGACATAATTTTCCACCAAAAAACCACATGGGAACTTCATAAAAATTCGGGTACCTTACTCTCTCAACCTAGGCTGAAACACAACAATTTAAATATTAAAAAGGATATAATATATATAGAATGCATAACATATGTAATATAGAAGTATTATACATAAGAAAAAATCCTATGTTTTTCACTGTTAGGGTGGTCGAACAGTGTAACAGCAAAAAACCCCAGGGAATTCACATCAAAGGAAAATTAATCAGGTCAGGGAGCAGGGTCAGGAGTCACGTAACAAAAGTATAATAAATCTTTATTCAGGAATGCAAGTACAATTAAGAGGCTTGGATTATTTGCCTTGAAAACCCCTTCAGGAATGCAGCAAGGAAATGGAAGCATCCCATGGCTCACAGCATTCCTTAAAAATGCATCAACCATAATCTTTTAAACAGCCAAGGTAAAGTGCCAACCTCAGTGTTCTTGAACCCTCCAATTTCAAGTATTACCAACAGAATGTCTATATAGAAACGTTAACAACTCCCCTACAGTGGACTTGGAACTCTTGTTCCAGAGAAATTCTTAATAACCTTAATAAGCCAGGAGCTGTGACCAAGATGCTTCTGTGTCAGATGAGCTTTCATTTACACAGCTAATTTAACATTTCCTCGTTTGTCGAGTTCCACAATGCCGAGCTCTTTCAGGATTTGAATTCTTGAGTCGGTGACTTTCATATTCATCTTTCTCATCTGTGAAAGGCTCAGTGCTGCTCTGTAAGACAGTAACAATTTAAGGAAAACAGGGATCAAACACCAGAAAAAGGCAGAAAAAGGCTAAAAAGCACATGCTGTTTAATCAATGGTTTTTGTGAATGCTCTGTAAATCTCCAACTTATTCAGATTACCACCAACTTTTCTATGCTACTTCAAACCACAGCAGTCATTTGCTGACCTTGGGGTTAAAAAGACAGAATTCCTGAGTTTAAAACTTCCTTTTTTTCGTAACATCAGCCTGTGAGAAATCCCCAGAGAAGGGTCAGGAGGGGTTGGTGAGGGGAGGGCAGGGTTTGGGGGTCATGCTTTAGTGTCAGGGCTTTTTCAAGTTACAATATGGCAGTGAATGCTTAACTAGCTGGTTTTCTTTAATTTAAAAAGGCTGAAATTCTTTACAGTTTACAAAATTCTTCCAATGGATGGCTCCGAGCCTTACCTGTTCTTCTGCACAATGAAGTGGCTGAATAACTCCTTGTACAAACAGTTCAAGTCTGCTAATTTGACAGTGCTTCTGATGCTCCTGGGCACACTCATAAAGGTTTTCTCAGTCACAGGTGTGAACTGGGGTTCTAAAAAATTTGAAACAGAAAATACTTGTTAAAAAAAAAAAAAAAGGAAATGGAAAATATCTGTTTCTTCAGAAATTGGGTCAAAGATAGAAAGTACTTCCATTAGTGTTTAATAACACCCCTAGGTGGGACTAAAGGCAGATCTTCCAGCAAAAGGAGAGAAAAAACAATCACTGGATCTGGAGACTCAGTAAAAAATCATTTAATTTGAGATCTGATGAGGATTGACATTTTTTTTCTGTCAATGACCAGCTGGCTTTGTTTGGTTGGTTGGTTGTTGGGTTTTTTTTAAACAAACCAAAACCAACTGTGAAAATACCTTTTATAAGCAGGGATAGATGAATTTAAAAAGAGCTATTTCTATGGTAAGATTAGTGCACCATTTCTTCCAGACCATAAACACAAGGAGTTTTCCACTTCAATCCCGTTGAAAGCAAGGAGAAAAATCCCAGAAACACGGCAACAATTCCCGGAATGTAACTAAGGGCTCAGGTCCTTCTAATAAAGTCTAAATTCTTCACATAAAAGCCGTAGAAACTGGTGCTCCAGAGTGAAAACAGTGAAGTTCCTGCCTATCACAGCCCCTATGAGAAGACAACAGTGGGAAGTTTATTTTTGCAGCACTTACCTTCAGCTGAGCCAGGGGCTGCAGCCATTAGGCAGGATGGCTAAAAATGAACAATAATGTCAGTATTTGTTAGTGTTTTGCCTAGAAATAATTTTTACACTTTCATTTCTGCATGCAATTTACATTAATTACATTTTACTGTTGGATAACCAAGGATCTTGCAGCCACTGAAGTCGACAGCAAAATCTTAGGGATTAAAAACAGCTTAAAATAAAATTAAGTTTAAAATGGATGCAGAAAGATTTACAAGTCGGATTTATGAGCCTCTCCAGCTTTCCAGCATGGATGTGAACGCACTGCACGTGATTTAGAATTAGTTCTGGACATAAATTGAGAGCATTTCTCAAGGGAGGAGCAGATATTTGCAAAAAAAAAAGGGGTGAGTGAAGCTGCAGGAACTGGACAGGTTCCATGCAAACCAACTGTGGCAATAAACGGTGACAGTGGGAAGGGAGGAGAACTAGAAAAAGAAAAGGTCAATCAGAGAAACACCCTCTGTTAACCTTCTTTAACATTTTTAATATGAGGCCCAGAGCAAATATTTGCAGATAATAATATTGGATAATTACATATCGAGCTATGGGAGAATATCTGATTTTTTAACAAATATTAATTTAGATCTAAGTTCTCCTGCATTGCAGTTAGAACAGACTGTTACTCATATCCCAAAATTTGTTTAATATTTTACAGGAAATTAAATTTCTCCCCACATTGGTTAGAATCAATGACACCCCTCACTCCCACCCAAATGTTTCTTTATCAAGGAGATCAACAAGAGCAACCAACAGCATCCCTGACAAGACACATAAACATATCCCAATTAAAAAATAACAGGAACAAAGTCTTCCATCAAAGCTAATTTCTCCTTTGTGGACCATCTAATTGGAACAATTTAAAAAGCTTAATCTGTGCAGAATAAAAATGAAAAGGTTTGTTACGCAGCTTAATCCCATTTCTGAAAAATTCCACTCATTTGAGAGGTGTCAAATCCCCAAATCAGCCCCTTCTGCATTCAGCCGAGCTGCAGTGGGGATTATATGTTTCTGGAATACTGACATTCCATGCCCTAATTACCTCTTCCACTGAAAATTCCATTTCTTTCCCAATTTGCAAGTTTAACTGCTGGGCTGCAGCCTGTTCTTCTGCTGACAGAGGTAAGCTCTGGGAAAATAAAAAAAAAAAAAGCAAACACAGAGAAGTGTGATCCTTCAGTTCCTGAGGTGATGATCTTTACAGAGGGACTCAATGTTTGTGCAGCCCTTTGCTCACGGAACCTGACAGTGGACTCTTGATTTCCATCCACTGAAAGCACATTCACAAGCAAAGTATTTCTGAAAAAATCAACCATAATCTCCCTTTAGCACCAATACTATAAATTAGTCAAGCAAGATACATTTTTCAATTAAAAAAGAAAGTATTTCAGTGAAAGGCTTCTATTTCTCCAGAAGTTTAATCCATCTTTGGTTTAGGAAATATAAAAAGTGCAAGAAAATCTTTACCTAAAGCTCTACATGTAACTCAAGAAAAGGGTCTTCCACTTTGAGAAAATCCAAATACAACATTATTCTGGGCAGAATATCCTCGAAACACAGCAAGACATGATCTATTTTCCTTTCTGTGGCATATAACCACTGTCTTTTAAATCATGATACAGCCCATTTTGTCTATCAAAATTTACCAGCAACTCGCCCAAGAGCTGTTGACAGATTAAACCCAATCTCCAGGAACTGTCATTAGAACAGTGTTTTAAATCACCTCATTTGTCAAGGGTCAAAGCTAATGCTTTCACCTCTGTGAAGCGGTGTCTGAAGACCACTGAAGAAAATGTTGTTTGCTGCTGAGTTTCTTAACAATTTAAACATTATCTTTGGAATAACAGCAGTCCCAGGGTGCTTGTGACAACGGTTTTAACTTTCTCCCTTTAGACACTGAAAATACATTTGCCATTTTAAAGCTTTTTAGCTTTTTTTTTTTTTTTTTTTTTTTTTTTTAATTTATTTTCTTTAAGGTGTCTACTTCTAAAACCCGTCAGCGTGGCCCCGGGACACAGCTGTGCACAGAGGTGTCAATTCCTATGGAATGACCCAAACGTTGTCACTCTATTCACTCTCCAAATCTGAACGCCAGATTTAACTGCTGAAGATTGGGATTTACCAGAAGAGCTCCAATCCTGCCAGCATTCCCTCTGGGGAATTCTCCTTAACTCCTCAAAGTCTGCACAAACAACAGTTTCCAGTTTCCATAAATGTTACAAAGTTCAGGTTCATCCCCAGGAGTGGAAACAAAGTGATTAAAAAATGAAAACACCACCTCCAGCCCGGTTTGTTGCTGCAGTGCCTGAACTGTCTTCATTGTTTTCTCCAGGGCAACTCGGATGCTCTGCATGGATTCCTTCTGCTGCCGGGAAATCTCTTCCATCTGGGCACACAGGGATTTGTACCGGGATTTCAGCACCGGGAGCTCCTTCAGGAGAGCAGCTGGATTCTCCTGGGGGAGCAGAGCAGTTAAACTGCATGAGGTGATAAAATTAATGTGGCCACATTAATTAAAAGTGTTGGTGTTGGACATCTGACATGAAATGACCCCTTTACAGTGAAAATGTACAGGAGAAAAAAAAAAAAGGATTTGTAAAATCCTTTAGGTGATGTCATTTATTGTTTTCCTCTCATCTCTCCCCCCAAAATCTGAATTTAGTCACTGCTTGTTGGCAAGTTTATCTTGGTTCTCAGAGCGAGGGTGAGCTTTAGCTCAGACTGGAATCTGTAACCTGAATTTAGGTGCTGACACCACTGATGTCTCAGAGCAGAACATGGGAGAATTTCACTTTAACAACAAACCAAAGGAGTTCGGTTTGAATTCATATTAGGCCACTTATATTGACATATGATGCAGGAAATAAATCATAATAATAATAATAAAAGCCTGACAACTAGATTAAAGAACAGCCATATATATTTATGTTGTCAGGTTTAAAGAAAAATACCCATTCGTTACCAAGTTCATGCAATAAAATCGAATCGAATGTGAAAATACTACCTCTGCTGCTGCATCATCAGGAAGACTTTTCATCATTTCAAACTCCACTCTGCGCTGAATATAATCCAGATCAGATTCTGCTTTCTGGAACTAAAATATTTACGGTCAGGCACAGTCTATTAAAACCCAAAAAAACTGCAGACAAACCCCAACCTGTGTTTCAGGAAAGCAGGAGGCAGCTGCCTCACTTTGAAAAGCTCAGGGGCCATAAAAGTTTTCAAATTTAATTCTTATAAAACTATAAAGAGTTCTGTTAGCAAAACTACAACGCTCAGGTATTTACACAGAGGAGATGATGAGTAAATTCAGGATCCAAGAGTATCATCAGAGCTTTTATTAACAATCATATCAGATGGTTTTAATGCCCACAATACATTTCATTATTCCCCAACAAACCAGACTGACTAACAGCTCATAAAATCGATGACATCACTCTCCTTTCCTTGGGATAAATAAGCCACCAGAGAATTGTCTAATTGCCTTGTAAAGCAGTCTGCTGATAGCATTACTACTTAATTAATTTTAGTCTGCAGTTTTAATATCTATTAAAGACTTCCACTTTCAAGAAAGGCAGTTTTCCCAGCTCCCAAGCAAGTCATTAACTCTTTGACATAATAATTCAGTGATTTTACAGTCGCAGAAGACAATGATGAAAGCAAGTTAAAACTGGTTGCGACTTCCTTAACTTGCTTTTCACAGTTTATACTGTGATTAACCCCAAAATGACCATTCCAAATATTTTTTTTTTTTTTTAAGGATCAAAGCAAGGCTGCATTTGTTATAAAGTAACAAATATCCACAGTCTGCGGTCAGGCTGGGATTTCCAAAGGGATATTTTTATGTTTCAAACATCAGCCTGGGGATCCACCTTAAGGAATAGCCAAGAATGCCTTTGGGGATGTGGAAATTCAGCCTGAAGGATCAGGATTTGGTCCAGGACATTCTCCAGTAAAAAGCCTCCTTGTGAGGCAGTGAAGATGGATGATGTTTCACACACCTCCAGTACATTTTCAAATAATAGCTTAAGAAAAGGAAAATAAATCCAGCGAAGAGCTTGAGCATCTATAAATCAAGGGGAAAGCTTTTTCACCCAGTGCTGCCATAACTCACCATCTGCCCAGCAAAGCTCCTTCCCACACCTGCCCCAGAAACCAGCCAGGACAAAATCCAAGAATAAAAGAGTTTTTCAGTACACTCTGCATTTTTAATGACTTCACCAGGGATTTCTCCCCTGACTGCTCAATGGTTTCTGCTCTCCTACACTAAGAAATATTTGTAGGGTTTCATTTCCAAGGCAGGCACCCCAAAAGGATCTTTTTTTTTTTTTGCTTTTCTCCAGCTCCTCCATGTGATCGATTTTTGAGAAAGCAGACAACAAATACGGGCTGCTTTCACAACGACCCAATAAATATTCAATCCTGATAATTTGAGATTTCCATGAGGAGCTAACTAACATCATGCCACTACTGTAACTCAGGACATTAAAAATTGGATGTGAAGCTAAATGTGGCCAGAATTTTAAGACTTCTGAAGAGATTAACACAGTTCACTATGACTGCTTTTTTTGTTCTGTAAATATTTATTTCTCGCTGCATTTCAGGGAAAAACATCCACCTGTCAAAATCCCCCCTCAATACTCTAGGTCAGAAGCATTTGTAGGATGATTATTTTACAATAAATCACACAAAAAAAGAAGAAGAAAAAAGCAGGGTTCGACGTGTAAATTTGTAATTTACTCACAGGTTTAGAAGAAAATGTTAGAAACTGAGGCAAGAGTGAGGCCAGTGCTGAGGGCTCTGCTCTCAGATGCTTTGACAATACTATTGCACTGCTCTCTGTATAGTACAGTAGTGCAATAAAGTCAGAGCACTCGTTAGCAGCAACAATTTTCTGGGCAACAATCAACCACACACTCACCAAAAAAAAAAAAAAAAGGGAAAAAAACCCCACATCAACTCAGCCAGAGGTTTCTGTGGATCGTGAAGAGTTGGGTGAGGTTAAAGCTCACCAAGTCCTAACATGCACACACACGAAAACTCACATTATTATTGTCATTATTATTCAGAATCTGCCATTCCACTGATCATGAGGGGGGAAAAAAAACCCCAACCACCCAACGAAACGCTCAACAGATCTGACAGAAATTCAATTCCAAGCTATTTGGTGCTTTTTAAACTGGAAATTCCATTTCCAAGGGTATTTATTGCTTGGGTTTGCCTGGTAGCAAGCGAAGATCCCAACCTGCCATCAGCCAGATGTTCTTAAACTGCATTACAGGGAATATCTCCTAGACAGCAGAGTTCATTCTTTATAATTTGCAGGTGCTGAATCACAGTAAAATGCACTTTAACACTCTTTTCCCAACTCTGGGGATGCCCTTTAGCAGTGGGGTGTGAGAACACCATCCCAGGGAGGGTGGATCCCATAAATCCCAGTGAAGGTGGGGATTTTAACACAACAATAACTTCCTATTGAGAGCTGGGGAACTCTCGGGGTTTGAAGGTGCTGAGATCCTGAACAAAACACAAAGAAACCTGGGAATGGAGCGGAGAGAGGGAATCTTTGCTGATGTACACACAGCTGAGTCACCTGGGCCATGTCTGAGACACAGAAATGATGGCATTTGTCATTAAATGTCCCTCCTTGGCAAGGAAGTAGAAGACAATAAGTAAGAAAAAAACAAACCGGTGGCAACCTCATTTTACAGCTGTCTGGCAAATCACCTCGTGGTCTCAGACAGCGATTTTGGAACTTGTATATTATTTTTAAAAAAGACTACAGAATAATGCAGATTGTATTGCTGGCCAATGCCCTTTTAACATTGCACTGCTTTTTGTGCATCATCACCAGTAGTACAACATAAAAAGGGCACTGGACAGACACCACTCAGGGACAGAGCAGGTGCAGTATCCCAAAAAACACTGACAGAAATGAACTGAACTGCTCTGAATGAAGCACTGACGGCTTTATGGTCTCTTCCATAATTAATCTAACACTCTTGTCACAAATAACCATTGATTACCTGGTTGATTTTGTTATTTTCAAGCCCGTTGTTCTCTTTAAGCTCCCACTAATTACTTTATCCCTGCTTCCACGGGACCAAAAGGAAGCTTTCCATGAAATTCATGTCAAAACCTCCAGGGAAGTAAGAAGTGTTATTTTATCACACTTGTGTGGAGAGAGCTGACTTCACAGGAAATCCAGGACGGGGAAACAACAAAGCAGAAGGGAAGGCAAGAGACACGAAGCTGTGAGATGTGAGATTATTCTGAATTCCAGAATAAAAGCCCCTGTTATCTTAAAGGGGGCAAAAACACCTCTCTAGTCACACGTCCTAAAATGAGAATCGCTTGAAAGCATGACAGAAATAAATCATGACAATAAATAAATCAGTCAATAAAACATCTAACCCAATTATCTTTAAACATATTTCTAAATTAAACTAGGCTATGAAAAAATGCAGAATACTAGATATGGGGAGATCAAGCTTACACTATGGGCAAAAATGGAAAAAAAAAAGATTATATAGAAGGAAGATGAAGGTTTGAGGGACGGCACAAGGAACTTCGCTGGTTGGACACAGCTTCCCAGTTTTCCTCCAACATGAGGAAACACAGCACAGTTCTTTTTCGAGAGGTTAATTTTTGCCTTTTTTTCACTTTTCCAGCAGTGGGGCCGGCAGGGAGGCGATCATCACATACGGGACAGCCCCGCCGTGCTTCAGGGACTGCCTCAGAGCACCGGCACGGAGAGGAAAGCTGGAAAAACTCCTGGAATTTGGGGCTCAGGACGAGAGGGGGCCATCGCCCCGCTCCCCCCGCGCCAATGGACCGGCCCAGCCCTCCTCTCCCCCCCCCTCCCCGCAGAGAAAATGGTGCAGCCCAGGTGAGCGCTCCACCCTCGCCCCCCTCCGGCAATAAATGGACTCGTCCGGGAGCCCCGCTCTGCCCCGCGCCCCCCCTCCCACCGCGGGGACATGGAGCGGCCCGGCCCGGCCGCGTCCCCCCGCAAGGCGGGCAATGAGCGCGCCCACCCCCCCCGCCCCCCCCCCCCCCCAAGGTGCGCGGGAAATGGCCGCGCCCTGCCCCGCGCCGAGGGGTGAATGGAGCGGCGCAAGCCCCGCCCCTCGGGGGGGGCGGAATGGACCGGCCCGGCCGAACCCGCCTGACCCGGACGCGGCCGGCGGGCGCCCCGTCGAGGGCGGCGCGGGCCGCGCTCAGGGCCCGGATGGGGGAACGCGGGCGCGGCTGAGCGGCCGCTCTTCCGTCGCGCCGCGCCCGCGCGCCCGCTTCTCCCTCCCTTCCTCCCTCCCTTCCGCGGCGGCCCCGCGCCCTCCGAGGCGTCGCCGCCGCCGGCCCCGCGGCGCGGCCGCCCCTCAGCGCGGCCGCCGCCCGCCCTCACCAGGGTCTCGAGCCTGGTAACCGCCGTCTCCATGTTGAATAGTTGACATTCCTCAGGCGGCGGCGGGGAGATCCCCACCCCCCGCGCCGCGGCACGGGAGAGTCGGCGGCGCCCATTGGCCAGCTGTCACTCGCTGCGCGCCTCCCATTGGCTGGCGGCTCGCGGGGCGCGCTCGTTATTGGCCCGCGGAGAATGTAAACCCGCTCCGAGGTACGGCCGAGCCCATTGGCCCGGAGTGGGCTCCGGCCGTGATTGGTCGGGGCGGGGCGCGCGGCGCTGGCGGGAAGCGGCGCGGGCCCGTCCGCTGCGGCGCTGAGGGGGCGGCGGCGCCGCTCCCCCGCCCCGGTTCTCTCCCAGTTGCGCCGGTAGCCCCGGCGGGGCCGCTCCTCGCCCCGTTCACCCGGGCCGCCTTCCCCCAGCCGAGCGCTGCCCGCAGCGGATTGGCGGCACCGAACGCGCTCGCCCAATGGCGGCGCCGCTCGCCTCAGCGCGGCCGGGACGGGGCGGGGCAGCGCCGACCCCTCTCCCGTGGAGCTCGGGCGCGCCTCAGAGCTCGGGCCAATCGGAGCGCGGCTTACATTGGCCGCGTGGGGGGGCCGGCAGAGAGCGGCGCTGCCATTGGCTGGGCGCGGCGCGGGGAGCGGTTTGAATCATCGGCGGCGGCGGGCGCGGAGCGCGGCCGGGGGGACGGGGCGGCCCCGGGACACCCCCGGACACCCCCAGACACCCCCACAGGTGTGTGCAGGCGTGTGCAGGCGTGTGCAGGCGTGGGGGGGGGTGACAGAGAGCAGTCCCCGCTCTCGGTGCGGGGTCCCGGGTGAGCGGGGCTGGGGTGTCACCCGTCACCGGTTAGGGACCGGGCCGGGCCGCCCCCGGCATCCTTCCCTGGCTACTTCGGGTCTTTTGTCACCGTTCTCCCCAAATTCAGTACTTGTCACGTCAGGATAACGAAAAACGGAACATTTATATTTATTGTGCTTACATATTAATAGTTGTAACTTTTCTACTTAGTTTATAATATTTCTAATCACTTTCCTGTTTACTTACATTTTTATAATATCATTTATACTGTATTTTTTCATCTGTATTTAATTAATTCATATTTTATTATGTTTACAATAGCAACTTATTAATGCTATCTCTCTATGATATAAATAGAAAAAGGGGGGGAGAAAGCCCATATAAAATGGTGCTTTCTGTGCACAAACATGTGAAATTAAGGATATGTTTTCTATCACTGGTCCATGATAATTCCACCAAGGCAGCTGTGAGTAACCTCTGACTGGATTTTTAAGGTGCAGCCTGTGTTATTCTCTTTGGTGACAGCTCTGATAATTTGCTTTATCACTCTACATCCGTTTTAAATGTGTCTTTTCCACCAGTAATGGCCAGGTATAAGAAATGCAAACGAAAACGAAGAGCCCGAGCAAAATTTCGTCTGGGAAAAAAGAGCAATGCTGCAGCCCCCCAGGGCTCAGTCTGTCCCCCTCCAGGGTAAGAGGCTCACCTTGAATTTTGCTTTCTCAGTCCTTCCCTGGGTTTGCTGTTTGCTCCCAATGGCTCACAAAAAAGAGGGAAAGATTTATGCCGGTAGATGTGGCACTTCATGTTGTCTTTTGATGTTATTCATTGGAAGGTTGGACATGATGACCTTGAAGATCTTTTCCAACCTTGATGTTTCTATGATTAATAACCAAGAAAAGCAATTTGAATAAAAAAATATTTCCGATAGGATTTCCCCCCACTCTTTATGGAAATCTATCTTGGCCTTTCCAGGTTTCTGTGATCACATTTGCTCTGCTGTTACCTGCTTGCAGTTTCCACATGATTGGTCACAGTTACCTTTTTCAAAGGCTGAGATGATAAATAAAATTCTGGCCTCATTCTGAAACGTTCTGTTGCAGGTCACCAGCTCATCTCCCTCTGAGCACACCACCAGTCCCAAGGTGCTCCCACTGGCCTTTAGCCTTGCCACGTGTAAAAAGTGTGCTCAAACCCTTGGCAACAGCAGCATCATTTCTGTATTGGTGGTGCCAGAGCAGGCTTGCACAGGTATACCCTTTCTTTGATATTAGATTTTTCTTGTTTTAAACGGGGATTAACACTGTTTGCTGAGTGGGAAATATTTCATTGGATCAGTTTCTTTTGTTCTGTTAGTTTGTTCTTTTGTTTTGTCAGTAGCCCTCCTAAAAATCGGATTGTGACCTTCAGAAACATCTGAAGAAATCCAACACACAAATACACATAATCTGCTTTCTTTTTATGCCTAGAGCTTTCAGGTGGTTAAAGACACCGTATTTCCATCCCGAGTCTACTTAAGGGAACTGAATACGTTCAGGGAGAAGCTGGAGAAGTTGGAGAGTGAATTTTCCAAGCTGCAAGGAGCACTCCAGGTCAGTCTCAGTCCAGCTGGGGCAGGGCAACCTCTGCCTGTGTGAGAATAAGGAAAAGTGGTCAGTGCAGGTCTGAACAGTTCCTCAGGGGCATTCTCTGCACTCAGAGCTGCAGAACTGCTGCTACCCCACAGCAGGAGGGACCTGTTTGTATCTTTGTGGCTCAGCCTTAGCCAGCACCTTTGTTCTCTAAAATCCCACCAGTAGATTTAATGTTCTCTTTATTTATTTACATCTCTTGCAGGTGAACGGTGTGGCGGCTTTGTCTTCAGAAAGTTCTCTCTGCCAAAGGTGTCACAAGCCAGTCCTGGCTGCTCCTCTGGGGACACAGATGGATCCTCCACCATCATCATCTGTGCCTTTGTCCATCCCTCCTCCTCTTCCTCCTCCTCCTCCACCACCACCACCGCTGCCTCCACCAAAACTGCCTCCAGCACCTCTCCTCCTCCAACGGGGCACAGCCTCTAAACTGGTAGGGAATCAGAAGGTTTCTCTGTTTTTAATTTCATGCCTAAATTCTTTCTGGACCTGGATTCATCAGCACATCACTCTCTGTGAGTGCTCAGAGTCACTTTCCCTTCCTAATTTCCCTTCCGAACCCCTTTTTGCTTTCAGGCAGCACCAGTGAAACAGGATGGCCCCATGCACATCACCCTCAAAGACCTCCTGAATGTTAAACTGAAGAAAACAAACAGCAGCCTGAGAATGGACAAGGTAAAGTGGAGGGATGAACAGGTGGTGGTGAATCAAGGGAAGATCCACCCTGGGAACTGCTGTATTTCCTGCCTTTTTTTTTTTTTTTTTTCTCCAGTAAATTGATTCTCATCCAAACAGCCAGTGGTCAGTTACAAGTGACCATTCTAATTCTGCACCTGGGCTTTGGAAAGGGAAGAAATAAACTTCCCTTGAAATAAACTTGACAAACTCCAATCTCACCTGGCACCCAGGAGAGCTCTAATTTTACATTAAGGCCATGGAGCTTTCATGTTGCTTTGTGTGTTTTCAATAGACTTTTGGATTTCCTTTTGCCCAGCTGGAACTTTGTTTGCAGAAAAAAAAACCCTTATTTAGGGTTTTGTTGTTTTTTCCTAAATAAATCTGTTTTCATCCAAGGCATGTTCAAGTCTTAATAATTCCAAAAAAGAAAAAACCATAAGCCGCAAAAATCTTTCAGAGTATAAATACTAAATGTATTTCAGGGTACTGAGACCTTCTGAAGTTTTTATTTGGGATAACATTTCTTTCCTTGCTGTAGGAACAATCACCAGTGAAGCCACGCAGGGCATTAATTACAGTCACAGATCTACAGAGTGTTAGTCTGAGACCTAAATCCAAGCCATCAGCTCATGCTACCAAATCTTTAATGTAAGATGCTTTCTTCCTTGTTTAGATATTAGATTTTTCTGTTTTAAGCCATGATTAACGTTTTTTACAGAGTGGGAAACATTTCATTGTACCAATTTTTTTTCTCCCAGTACCTCCCCTAAAAATCAGATTGATCTTCGGAAACATCTGAAGAAAGTTGATATACAAAGGTCTGTTCCTTTCTATTCTCTTGAATTCTGGGGTGTTTTTTTTAATCTAGAAAAAATAGAGAACCAAATAAACTAATCATAATTGCCCTTTCAGAAGTCCTGGTGGCACTCCTCTAAACAGCAAAGAAAACACTGAATGTGGCTCTGGGCTGACACCAATAATGACACAGGCACTACGGCGCAAATTCCAGGTAAGTCACTCTGTCCCTCTTCTTGGAATCATAAGGTGGCTTTAAAATCCACAGAATTCCCTCCTGATGTAAGGACACTGCAGAATGGACATGCCATGGCAGGTTATTTGACAATCCCAAGAGGAAAAATTGCTTTTTTGGTGGCCAATCAGGTGCCCTCAATGCAACTTTGAAAGTCATAGTTCCACTTTGCAGAAAAACAAAACTTGAGGGTTAACATCATCTTTTATTTTACTGATTGGATGTGTCTGTTTTAAGGTGTCAGCTAAGAATTGCACTGTTTTATCTGTGACAATGAGTTCAGATATCGAGGTTCTGACCCTTCCCTTCTTTTGACAGATGGCTCACCCCAAGAGTCCCTCGCCTGCACGGCTGAGTGCTGCAAACAGCTTTGATGAAAAGTGAAAAGGAAAGTAGGTTTATGGAACAAAAGTATTTTCCCATTTGTGGTCAGGAAGCCACTTGAATCCAATTTTTATCACACTCAGGCACGATATGTATTTGTAAGTAAACGTAGTGCACAGGAAAACGGGGCATTATGAAACACTGTAAAGCAGATTGTGCTTTTTATCTCTCTCTGATGTCCCTCAATTTGGTTGCATCTTCATTCACAATGGAAAAAATGTAGGAAATTTCCCAAGTCTTTTGACACCTGGGTGCTGCTGAAGCAGGGACTATTATATTCCCAGCACTGGTGCTGCTTCTCATACAAATATGTGTGTTTGCTGAAATTCAGTATTTTTATATCTTTTTTTACAAAAAAAAAAATCTTGACGGTATTTGTACAGTTTCAAAGAAAAGCAACAGTTTAATGCACTAATGTTATCAAAGTGGAAAGCTGCAGGCTACAACAAACAGTTGGAGTCTATGGCTACAGACGTACGAGGCTCCTGCACTGTGTATCACTGCTGGCTGGTGTCTGATCACTATTAAAATACTGCTCTGCTTAAAGACAATGAACTCAAAGCCTCCTTCCAAGCCCAGTTCACGGGGCGGGCAGAGGCTGTGCCTGTACCGCGGCTCGGGCCAAGGGCAGAACGTGATCCCGGTGCCACAGCCCTGCCCCGGCATCCCAGCACGGTCCGTGGGAGCCCGTCCCGCGGCCCCGGGGGCTCCCGGCCGTGCGGACCCGACCCTGGGGGTGGCGATGGTGACCGGAGCGGGGTGCGGTGCCCGCGGCCCCGTCCCAGCCCCGGCGCGGTCCCGCCCCGCCCCGCCCGCTCCCCGTGGCCGTGTCCGCGCCCTCCGGGGCGGGGCCGCTCATGCGCGGGGCCGGGGCCGGGGCTCCGCCGCTTCCGGCCGGGAGCGAGGCCGGGCGATGCCGCTGCCCGGGGCCGGGCCGCCCGGGGCCATGGGCACGGCCGTGGGGCCCATGAGCCTGCGGGAGCTGCTGCTGGCGGCCGAGGCGGGCGGCGCGGCGGGCGGCGAGGAGGAGGTGTGCGTGGTGGGCATCTTCGGCAAAACCGCGCTGCAGCTCTGCTCCGAGAAGGAGGCCCTGGTGAGCACCGTGTGCGACCGGCAGGTGTTCCCGCTGTTCCCGGAGGAGGAGCCCGAGCCGGCGGACGGCGCCGCGGGGCAGGAGGGGGACCCGGCCACGAAGGATTACAACCATCTGCAGGCGTACTACAGCCAGGAGAGCCGCGTGCTGTACCTGGTGCTCACCTCCATCTGCGACACGCCGCAGCTGCTGCGCGCCTGCGGGGACCTGGCGGCGGCCGAGAACAGAGAGGCCGGGCCCGGCCACCCCTCCGGAGGCCCGGCCCCGCTGCCTCACGCCGAGGCGCACGAGTTCTGGAAGCACCAGGAGAAGCTGCACTGCCTGAGCCTCCTCTACCTCTTCTCCGTGTGCCACATCCTGCTGCTGGTGCATCCCACCTGCTCCTTCGACATCACCTACGACCGCGTGTTCAGGGCGCTGGACGGGCTGCGGCAGAAGGTGCTGCCCTCCCTCAAGGCTGCCATCAAGGACTGCCCGGTCGGCAAGGAGTGGAAGCTCAACTGCAGGCCATGCCCTCCACGCCTCCTCTTCCTCTTCCAGCTCAACGGGGCTCTGAAGGTGGATCCGCTGCCGAGCAGGGGCCAGGACCCCTGTGGTCACCTGGAAAAGCCACCCCCCAAGAAGCATTCCCCCAAGAGGAGGCTGCAGCACGCCCTGGAGGATCAGATCTACCGCATCTTCCGCAAGAGCCGGGTGCTGACCAACCAGAGCATCAACTGCCTGTTCACCGTGCCCGCCAACCAGGCTTTCGTGTACATCGTGGCTGGCGGGCCCCAGGACGGAGACGATCCCGTGGCCATGCTTCTCGACCAGCTCAGGAGCAACTGCACCATGAGAGAGCCTGACTCGCTGCTGGCCCCCACCCTGTCGGGACCCAGGAGGTATCAGATGATGAGGCACGGCCGGCAGCAGCTCTCCTTCCACGCAGAGAGTAGCAGCTCCAGCTCCAGCTCCTCTGGGCAGCTCGTGGACTGCACCCTCAAGGAGTTCTTGTGGCAGCACGTGGAGCTGGTGCTCAGCAAGAAGGGCTTTGAAGACAGCGTGGGGAGGAACCCGCAGCCTTCTCACTTCGAGCTCCCCACCTACCAGAAGTGGGTGGCTGCAGCTCTGAAGCTCTATGAGGTGACCATCGAAGGCAAGGACGATGACCCGACCTGTGGCGAGCTGAGCTCAAAAATCATGAGCAGCATCAAAGTTTTGGAAGGCTACTTAGACATAGACACCAAGTTCTCCGAAAACCGTTGCCAGAAGGCTCTGCCCATGGCCCACAGCGCCTACCAGTCCAACCTGCCCCACAATTACACCATGACAGTGCACAAGAACCAGCTGGCCCAGGCCCTGCGTGTGTACAGCCAGCACGCCCGGGGCCCGGCCTTCCACAAATACGCCATGCAGCTCAACGAGGACTGCTACAAGTTCTGGAGCAACGGGCACCAGCTCTGCGAGGAGCGGAGCCTGACCGACCAGCACTGCGTGCACAAGTTCCATCTGCTCCCCAAAGCAGGTAAAGATGCTAACTTGTGCACTGGTTTCATGGTTTAGTTCGGTATCTGCTTTAAAATGTCCTAGGCTGAAAGCCCCGATGCTGAAATGTTGTGGGGGATGAAAGTTTGCAGCTTTAAAGCGTCGTGTTCAAGGACTGGATGTGGCACTCTGTACTCTGCTCTAATTAATAAAGGTGGTGACCAGGGAAAAGTTGGACTCGATGATCTCAGAGGTCTTTTCCACCCCAAATGATTCTGGTGTCATCTCTCCAGTGGGATCATAGCAGAGCTGCTGTGCAGGTTTCCTTTATGCTGAGTAATGTTTGGGAGCCAGTCCAATGTTAGTAGTAACTCTGATTTTTGTAGTTACTCTGATTTTCTGATTTTAGTAGTAACTCTGATTCTGTCTTACTAATTAAAAGTAATCACACTGGAGTCCTCTAACAAGAGGAGTGTGAGAACAAAGCTCTCTAAAAAGCATAAGCATCCCCCTTCGTTTTAAATAACGTGGTTGATCAGGGAGTCCAAACTGACTTCTGCACATTTATTGCAGGCAGAAGAACTCTGAGCCTTCAGGAAGTGGTTGTGAAAACAGATAAGGGTTGCTGTAGTGGTATAACCTCCCCTGGAACTTTTTATTATTAAAAGTGGGAAAGGGAGGAGTTGCTTGACAAACCAGTGGCAAATCATTTTATATATGTGTATTAGCAGGGAGGGGGCAATGGATGAAGGGAATAAAGAGAGTTTTGAATGGTGAGCAGTTTGCCCAAGGTTTGATTGATATTGATTTTGCTTTTAGGGGAAAAGCCAGAAGCGGACAGAAATCCTCCAATTCTGTACCACAACAGCCGGGCTCGTTCCACTGGTGCCTGTAACTGTGGCAGGAAACAAGCTCCTCGGGAGGACCCCTTTGATATCAAAGCAGCTAATTATGACTTTTACCAGGTAACTGTTAGCTCTGTTGGTGCTTCAAGCAACTCTGTATACAGAGTCTGTATTCTGAGGACACCACAAGTTTCTTCTTAGCCTTATCAGCTTATTGCTTGGGGGAGACATTTCTGGGAGCAGAAACGGGCTGACCAGGATGGGCAGTTCCAGTCTTTACCAGTGCACACACACAGGAGCACCTGTTAAGGCACCTGTTTACACTTTGAATGTGTTGGTTCATGTGAATTTTACATAATCAGGTCTGTGGGCTGTGTTCCCATGGCTGCTTTGGTTCTCACGTGGTGCAAACCTCTTGAGTCTTAATTGTAGCTGCTGAATGTTGTGGCTCTGAGCTCCCTCATCTCGGGCTGGATACTAAATCACATTTTCTTTCACGCAGATGCTGGAAGAGAAGTGCTGTGGAAAACTGGAGCACATCAACTTCCCCATATTTCAGCCGAGCACACCTGACCCGGCACCTGCTCGGGACGAGTCATCGCCCGCCCCTCCGGAGGGCGAGATGGAAAAACTCAAAGAGAAAGAACCTCAGACTCAGGGAGAGAGCACAGGCCTGAGCTTGGCCCTGAGCCTGGGCCAGTCCACGGGCAGCCTGGGCACGTACCCGCCCGATGGCCAGGGTGGAGGGGACAATGCAGACAGCCACGGGCAGAGCGGGGACTCCAAGAGCGAGAAGAGGCCGAGCCTGGTGGATCGCCAGGCGTCCACTGTCGAGTACCTCCCCGGGATGCTCCATTCCAATTGCCCCAAAGGCCTTCTGCCCAAATTCTCCAGCTGGTCGCTGGTCAAGCTGGGGCCGGCTAAGGCTTATAACTTCCACACAGGCTTAGATCAACAGGGCTTTATCCCGGGAACAAACTATCTAATGCCTTGGGACATCGTCATCAGGACGAGGACTGAAGATGAAGGAGACTTAGACACCAACTCCTGGCCTGCCCCCAACAAGGCTGTTCCTGGGAAAAGGAGCGCGGTGGTGATGGGGAGAGGCCGGCGGAGGGACGACATCGCTCGAGCTTTTGTGGGGTTTGAATATGAAGATGCGCGTGGGAGGAGGTTCATGTGCTCGGGGCCCGATAAGGTGATGAAGGTGATGGGAGGGGGGCCCAAGGAATCCGCCCTCAAGGCCCTCAATTCCGACATGCCCCTGTACATCCTGTCCTCGACGCAGGGACGGGGCCTCAAGCCCCACTACGCCCAGTTCATGAGGCTCTTTGTGGTGGTTCCCGATGCTCCTCTGCAGATCACCTTAACGCCTCAGGTAGGGAGTGCAGGAGGGAATCCGGGAACGGCAGAGGCAGGGGTGGTTGTGAAAATACCAATTAACAAGGGTGACAGCAGAAGGGTGTCACTCAAACCAGCTTCAGCCAAGACAGTCCTTTCCAAAAGTATCTGTTACATAAGCACCTGGGATTTCTTAAACTTCAACCGTGCCAAATTTATACTTTGTGTAAAGTAAGTTTACAGAAGCATTTTATCAAGGATGAGTTATTGACGTTCCCTGCCGTAATTATGGCTTTTATTTAAAAATATAAAAAAAAAAGATAACAATGACTCTTTAAGAACAACTTTGTCATTTTAAATGTCATGGAGAAAAGCAGTGACTCATTGCTCAATTATTGTTAGTTACCATTTGAATTTAGGAGGTGAAAAAAATGTTGGTTTTCTTAACTGGAGAATTCTTCACAATTTCTTCCATTTTTCTTTTAACGCGCGTCTGAAAAAAAACTCCATTTGCATTTCATTACTTTTCTAAAGCAGTAATGATGATTGATTACCTACTGACATTTTCTTTTTGGTTTTAGGTTCAGCCAGGACCACCACCCTGTCCTATATTTTACCCCGAGAAGCAGGAAATCACCCTCCCCTCTGATGGACTCTGGGTGCTGAGGTTTCCCTACGCCTACGTGACAGAACGGGGGCCCTGCTTCCCCCCCAAAGAAAGCCAACAGTTAATGAGCTACAAAGTCCTCCGAGGAATACTGAAAGCAGTCACACAATGAGAATGGTTTGGGGTGGATCTGTTTTAGTTTTAAGAAGGCTGTCTTCACTGCAATCCGTGGGTTTTGGTTACCCAACAGTTGTCACTGCAATTGTGTGAAGCCCCCCCGCTGTATTTCACTGGAACGCGGTCGGATTGGAAATAAAAGTTGATATCAAAGCAGGAAAAGGGATCTGAGACATTTTCCATTTATTAAGTTTTCATATTTATATGTTTTCATATGTAAAAAAGAAAAAATAAAAGCTGGTTTTCATAAAGTGCTGATCCTGTATTACTAGGTGTTTGATCCTTTTCACATACCTATTCAGGAACATTCAAAAATTAGCACTGCCTGAAATCAAGAGTTTATTTTGTCATATTGAGGCAATGATAGGCAAAATCTTTTCTGAACAAGCTATTTGTGTGTAAATGATGCTTTTAATGTGATGATGGGAGAAATATTTTGTCTTGGGAAAAAAAAAAAAAGATACTGCAGCTCTGATGTGTATTAACAGCAAAGCCAGAACCGGCTCCCCTTTATCAAGTGATTCTCAGTGCCAAAAAATCAGCCACAGTAAATCAACTTTTAACTGAGGTAAGATGTATTAGCGAAAGTGGCTGTATGCTGAGACCTAATTTAATTTCTAGAATATTTGTTTCTAATTAGCATGCACACAAAATTTAATTTGCCAGTTTGCTATAGTACAATAATTATACTGCACGACCGGAGCTGAGACCTGGTTTCTGCTGGGAATACGACATCTCTGAGGGCCTGGGTGAGGAAAACACATCCCTTCATTTGGAATTCAGTGTTAGGGGTTGGATTACGTGGTCTTTAAAGGTCCTTTCCAAGCATTCGATGATCTTTCAGGGGCTGGGTGTGGGAAAAGCGTCCCTCGCATTTGGAATATGACATTGCTGAGGGGCTGGATGAAGAAAACAGATCCCTGCGTTTGGAATATGGTATCTGTGAGGGGTTGGGTGTGGAAAATGCACCCCTCCTGTTTGAAATACGACATCAAGGGGCTGGACTAGGTGATTCTCTAAAGATCCAACCCAACCATTCCATGATTTTGTGATGGCTGAGGGGCTGTGTGGGGAAAGCGCATCCCTCCCATTTGGAATATCACGTCTCTGAGGGGCTGGGTCGGGGGAAACACATCCTCCCACCTGTGAGGAGACAGCCGGGACAGCCAGGCGGAAAATAAAACCCTGCAATAGATAAATTACCCCAGAGCACTCGGCGAAGCGCTCTTTGCCCGTGACAACCCCGCCCCTGAGGCGGGCGCTGGGTGTGGAAAACACATTCCCCCCACCTGCCAGCAAGGAGCCGGGAGTGCGCCGTGGGCAATTAAAGCGAGCAGTTGGCAGTTTCCCCCACAGCGGTTACAAAGCGGCGGCGGCTGCGGGCAGCCCCTCACGGCCGGGCGCGGAGGGAAGGAAGGGAAGGGAAGGGCGCGGGGCCGCCGCGCCTGCGCGCTGCGCTCCCCCCGGCGCCGGGGCGGCTGCGCGGGCGCAGAGGCTCCGCTCCCCTCGGAGCCGCCGCCGCCGCCGCCCCGGAGCCTCCGCGTCCCGCAGCGGCTCCGCCTGGCCCCGAGCCGCCCGCGGGCTGCCGCAGGGACAAGGACCGCCGGCAGCACGGGCCGGGGGCAGCCCGTGACAGGCTCAGGATGTCGGCTACCCTCTACGTGCTCTCCACGCTGGGTGGATACGTCCTCACCTCCGCGCTTCTCCTCAAGTGCCCGGGGCTGCTCCACCGGCCCAAACGGCAGCGCTTTCGCTGCCGGCACATCTCGCACCGCGGCGGTGAGTGAGGGGCAGCGGGGACGGAGGGGAGGGGATGCCGGAGCCCTTTGTGTGCTCTCCGCAGCTCCTGAGGGACGGTCCCCGCCCGGCTGTCGGCGCTCAGGGCTCCGCGGCCCCCGGGCGATGCTCCCTCACGGCCCCGGGCCGCTGCTCTGTGCCCCCGGGCACGGGAGGGTCGTGAGGGGCTGCGCCGTGCCCCTGGCTCCCTTTAAACCTTCCTCCCGCAGCCTAATTTTAGGTGCCACCTGCTGACCAGTGCCTCGGTTCAGCGCGGAATTCATCTCCGAAGTCCAGCCGCGCCAGCCGAAAATCAGCTTTTTTTTTTTGGTTGTTGTTGGCGTGATGTTTTTCCTCTCGATCGTATCTATATTTTCTTCTAACGATTCTGTATCCTGGTATTTCTCTCCCCAGCCATAGGGGCGTCTGGCTGTTGCTTAGGTCAGGTACAAGAGGTCGCTTTTCTTGCCTCTGACCGCCTGTTTGCTCTGCTTTCTGCTTTCAGGGGAAACAGAATCGGCTGTGACTCTGTTCTTGCTCCCCTCGGTGTTGCAGGCAGGCAGTGCGTGGCTCCGTGCCCTGGTAAAACCCATCCCATTTGAGAGTCAGAGTGCTGATTCTGTCTAAAGCAGCTAAAGGAGGTTTTTAAGTTTCTTCCACCTATTCCGAAGCACTGTGAGGGGAAAGAAAAATGCAGCAAGGTGTGTCTTCTTGCTCTGTAGACATCCATTCTGCGCTTTTTTCGTGCTGCCTCACTTAATTTTTGAAAATGGGTACTTTGTTAGTAATATTTTTCGATATCCTGTGCGAGAGATGTCTGGTGCTGAGTTTCAGCAGTTTTCAATATCATGCTTAGTGCCAGTTTGTGGAGGGGTTGATCGCAGTTGTAGCCAGTAGTCCTTAACAAATGCTGCTGCCGTGAATTACCAAAATACAAAAACTGGAGCTGATCTCATCATGATTTTATTCCTAATTTATTTGAAACTAAACTTCCATTTCGTTTATTTGACAGTTTAAGTTCCTTTGTAGCTTTAAGTATAGGATAAAATGTACCTTTTGGCTTGGAGCATCTATGTCATCCCTTGCTTGGTATTTCTATTTTTCCTTCAGTGAAAGAAAAGGTTCTTAATTTTAAGGATTTCCTGGTTTGTGGTTTTTTAATTTTTTTTGTTTGTAAGCTGTTAAAAACTTGCAGGCGACTTTGTTGGGACTTGGTATGATCCCCTTAATCTTCTGTTCTCACTCCTTTGCCAGGACCTCAGTTAAGGTACACAGCTCTAAGCCTCGAGTGCTTGGGCGGGCTGCTCTAAGCCCCGTCGGAACAGCAGGAAAGCCCGGCTTAAAGGGAGGATTAATTCCTCAGGCATTCAGAGTGCACGGTCCGTGAATTGTTCCTGTGAAAATCCACCTGAGGCAGGAGCCTTGCAGCAGGTCTTGGCTCATCTGAGGCCGAAGATCATTGTGCTTTACTCTCCTCGGTGTTTTAGCCTGTAACATAAATTCCTGCGGGGCTGGAGTTCTCCTCGGGCTTTAGTCATGCTGTAGCTTTAGACTCAGTGTCAGGTTTCCTATTGCATTACTCCTGTTCACTTGGGAGATCAAGGTAAGGCTTAACTCCTTTGCCTTTCTCCTCCCTGAGATGAAACACTGTAATTTTTTTAAAGTCCGATTTCGCTTGCTTTCTCCTTCAAGAGATGTTCTCCTCACCTCATTTTGTAGGATCATCCCTGAATTATTTCTTCATTTCTGCTTGATTTTAAAATTGGTCATTTCTGAGAGCAATTATTGAGTCTTGGTATTCTCTGTTGATGCCAGCAGCCCTGGATTGCAGGGTCTCTGAGAGAGGGTAACATGATGATTTTTACACAGAATAATTCAGATCGGAAGGGACCTCTGGGGATCTCATCTGACCAGAGCAGGTTAACCAGGTCCTGGTCCAGTTAGGTTCTGAATACATCTAGGACTGGAGTCTCCACAGCCTCTCCAGGAAGCCTTGTTCCAAAGTTTGATCACTCTTGCAATAAAAAGGGGTCTTTTCTTACATTTATAAATGTTAAAAAAAAAAAAAAATTCCTCTTGGTATTTACACATGTAGGATCATGCCCAGCCTCTGTTCTCCAGACAAAACAATTCCAGCACCCTCAGCCTCTCATTGCACACAGGAATCTCTCATCCCTTAATTTTCACAGCCCTCCCTTGGACTTACTCCAGTAGATCCATGTCAGTCTTGTGCTTTGGAGCCCAGAACTGGACGTGGTGCTCCAGGTGTGGTTTCACCTGTGCTGAGCAGAGGGGAACAATCCCCTCCCTTGACCTGCTGGCCCCAAAATCTTCTGAGGGTCATCTCCTTGAGCCAGGGCTTGGTGTTGGCTCCCAAAATCTTCTGAGGGTCATCTCCTTGAGCCAGGGCTTGGTGTTGGCTCCCAAAATCTTCTGAGGGTCATCTCCTTGAGCCAGGGCTTGGTGTTGGCTCCCAAAATCTTCTGAGGGTCATCTCCTTGAGCCAGGGCTTGGTGTTGGCTCCCTCTTGGCCATGGTGGTGCTTGCAGGGTTGGAATTTTCCCTCTTAATGTCTGGATGTGCCATTTTTGCTGGGGAAGGTCAGTTCCTTGTCGGGAATGCAGCAGCACACGGGCCCGTGAAGCTGGAGGTGTGTTTGAGGAAGTGTCAGAAGCTCTTTGGTCAGCCCAGCCCTCTCACTTTTCAGGGGAGAAAATTACTTGGATCACATAACTTGTGTAGTTCCCTTTTCTGCGTGTGGTTGCTGATTTAGGATTCCTCTTTCAGCTGATCTCCCAACTTTGTTCCTCACTTCCCCCAAAATGCTGCAAGTCAGGCATTTGACTCACCACCTCACATGTCACCATCCCTGGCCCTTGACCACCTCCCTGCCCTGTCATTTGTTAGATCAGCTGCTTAAAAGTTTTATTTTTGGAACTTTCTGCTCAGGAATGTCAGGATTCTCCTGCTTTGTTCACAAACTGAAGACCTGACTCAGGTGTTTTTGCCCTTCCCTCAGTGTTCAGGATGTAAGGGCTGGATTGCCACAGCTGATAACTTATCTAAAGACCTGAATTTTTATTGCAGTTAATTTGTAACTGATCAGCCAGGTCCTGTGTAGGGGTTTCCCTACATTTCTTAGGCAATCACCAGATGGGGATACCATGAAGTTCTTGTGTTTTCCTTTGTCCCTTGGTTCACTTTTGCCACTCAGCCAGTTCCCAGTCCTGCGATGAAATCCCGTGAAATATTGATGAATGTCTGATCACAGAAGCTGCTGTGGACTCACCATATTGTTTTACATTAAAACCCTGCAGATTTTTGTCATCATGCTTCCAAGTTAAGTCTTCCATTTTGTAAACCTATCTGAGAACAGCAGTTTTAAATCGGTGGTTGTGCATTGCTTTAATTAAGTAACTGAAGGCAGGTTTAGGTAAGTATGTCCTGGTGAGGTCTTGTTAATAGGCAAGGCCTTAATTGGAACTCCTGTAATTGCTGTTTACAAAGTCTGTCATTCATTACTGTCATAGAGCAGTTACAATTTGCATAGATATCTTCATCAGCGTATCTTCCTGAGGTTGCTGTGTTTTTCAGTCTACAATATTGCCTGCTTTCTCAGGTGGGGAGAAGGCACAACCTTTCCCAGTCCCTAATCAGGCTGATTTTGAAAGATATTTATGCAGAGAATGCTGGATTAGGAGTTGCAGGGTTTGGACCTGCCTGAGAGAAAATTTAAATTTGCTTGTCCTTTCATTTCTTAACTGGAATCGATGTGTGTTTCATTCCTTGTGCGTGAGACCTTTGTTGACGGATCTGAGCTGTTTGGGGAATATCCTTGCACTGAAAAAAGAGGTTGTCACATGTTTGAGCATCAGCTGGGTTATACATTTAGGGAGTGTGAGATTTAGAATGTTTTGGGTGCTTTAATTCATAGTTTTTTGGTGGGTTTTTTTTTCTCTTGTTACTTTCCCCACCAACTCTCAAATAGATTTTTTGCATGTGCTGTCCCTGTGCCCGTGGGGCTTGTTGTCCTAGCTAAATACCTCTGGTAAAATAAACACTTTGGTTTGAATATTCAAAGTGTTACACAAATCCAATGTAAGTTCTTTTTTTTTAAAGTCGTTTCATCTGGAGAAGGTCGTTTCTCTCCAGCAGGTTGGTGGCAACAGAGGTTTCTACCTTGGGCTTCATCCTCATTTCTCAAAATATGTGTATTTTAAAACCTGTTGTTTTTTTAATCGTATTTTCAGTGGGATTGAGGGGAAGAAAAGGATTTTAAGTTTTATTTTGGTTGTTTCTGCAGGTGCTGGAGAGAACCTGGAGAACACAATGGCAGCCTTTCACCAGTGAGTACAAAAGGATTGAGAGTGCCTAAATTAGGTGTTCTCAGTGTCTTCAGTGAGTGAAGCAATCAAGGGAGGTGGGACTGCAGCAGTTTCTTTGGGGTTACAGTGTCCCAGTTCTGAAAGTCAGCTCTCCTCTGGATCACTGCTGGGGATTGCCAAACATCCACTCCAGTTTCACCAGAAGGAGTTGGGATACCGCAAATTATGGTCTGTGCACACTTAACAACAAATGGAAACAAACCCTGAGGCCCGAGCTGTGCTGGCCAGTAAAACAGAAAAACAATACTGTGCTTAATGCTGATCACTTCTATTAATTTATTTATCATTATAAAGCAGAAAACGCTGCCGTTGATGGTTTTGTTTTCCTGCAGTAACACAATGGGTGAAAGCCTCTTACTCAGGGGTTTAAAATGGGGTTGGGACCAGAAAACCTTTTAAGCCTCCAGCATTTAAGTAGTGAATTTTAACGAGGTTCTCCAAGGTATTTAAAGCAGAAGCATATCTAAAACTCCCAACTGCTGCTGAGGAGGGGCCACATTATGCGGGCTCCTCTTGGTTTTGTTTGGGGTTTTTCTAATTTGCTTTGTGCTGAGGAGCCTCATCGGTTTGCTGTTCCCCTGCAGCCTCAGGGGTGCCAGCTTTCCCAACCAAATAAAAGAAAGTACTGCACTATTTTCTATCTCCATGGAAGCTCAGCATAGTTTTGTGTGGCTTTTTGTGTTTCTGTTTTTTTCTTTCCTGCTGGCCTGCCTTTTTTTTCAATCTGCTACCAGACTCTCTGAAAGTGCTTTTTTTGCTTTTGTTTAACCATTTCTTAATTTTCATTTCATATCACTCATTCTGCACGTGAAGGGCTCTTGCCATGCAAGTTACTCCATAATCTATTTTTATTTTATTCCCGGAAATAAGCAGTAATACTTAAAGTAAGGACTGTGCTAGGGGGTAATACGGTTTGTGATGATGTTTTTCTGACTCTCTTCTGCCCATTTTAATTATTTTAGAGTTATGCTGGAACAAATGCATTGAGGTCCAGTACAACAAGTAAAGTAGCAAAAGGAGTGGGGTAGAAAATCAGTGATCTGGGTGGTGGAAGATGGTCAGGGTTGGCTCAAAGAGCTGACAGGAGCTGATCGATTTATAATCCATCAGATCCTGTGTGAAGCCAAACAGGGTGTGTCTGCAGGAGCTGCTCCTGCAGGTTTGCACAAGCAGGAATATTTGGCTGTTGCTGTAGTTGAATCCAGAAGATAATGGGGGGAGGAGGCCTTCATTGGAAATTTCAGTTTCTACCCTCCTTAATTTACAAATATTCTGGAAGGAAATTACAAGCTTTTTGTACTGAAGAAAATATTTTTTTTAAATTTTGTTTTATTAGTTAAAATGCATAATAGATGGGAGGGCTATAATCTTGTTCTACCATATTTAAATGCTTCTGTGGTGGTTTTAGATTATAAAATAACAGATTTTAAGCAAGAGCACTTTCACCCTAATTTGCAAATGCGAGCCTGCCTCACAGCTTGAGTTCTGGAGCAGTTGGATCTGAATCCACAATGATGTTCTGAATCTGGAGCCTTCTCTGGAGCAGTGGGGATCTGACAGGACAAACTGATTTCCAGCTGGGAGAGCTCAGCACTTGAGGAAGCTTATTTAGCAGTGAGCTGCTCCTAAGGGCCTGGCAAAGTCTCAGATTTGTTAACAAGGGAAGTTGTTGTTCTCCCCTCTCCGTGCAGCATCAGCCCTGACTTTCTTAGGCAAGAAATATTGCTAATAAAATCTGCTGGTGAAATGATAAAACGTGAGGACATCTACACTTTTGGCAAATCTCCTGCAGCAGATTTGGAGTTGCTTTCCCTCAGGAGGGAAAAAAAAAAATCACCCAGCACAGCCTGTGATTCTTCCATATGTAACAGGATTTTGTTCCTCTCCTAATTCTTAATTAGCAGCCCTGGCAAACAGTTCACAAATTGGCTTTAATTTGACAACCCTCCTTGATCATTATCCCAGCTGGACCAGAAGTTGTGTTCAACACTTCGGGGAGTATGTTCTGATTTTGTTTGTTTGTTTGTTTGTTACGTTTGTGGTTGTTCATGGGCTGTGTTCAGCAGCCAGTAAAGCCCATAAAGAAAAGGCTGTTGATGAATTTACAGAGCTTTGGGTCTCGGGTAGGCACAACTCACAGGTGGTGTAGGTTTGCTCAGAGGTGGATTAAGAGGTTTTGAAGGAAGAGTTCAGACTTTCATCTGTCTGCTGGAATGACACCTCTTTTCTAGTTAAATGAGCAATTCCCTGCTCATTGCAGTAAAGCTTTTGTTTTGTTTTGGTGTGAGGTTTCTTGTACTTATTTTTCATCAATATAATTATTACTTTCTGCTTTCCTTACCCCTCCTGTGAACCAAACTGTTACGGGGTGGATTTGGGATTGGATTAGAGCTTTTCAAAGCAGTGGGTTGGAACAGGAATAACTGTTTTGCTTTGAAAAAGAGGACTGGATGTTTAGTGCTTTATTTCCCTTTCAATTTAAATTAAAACTTTTTCATTGAAAGAATAGTTTAAGGTTGTTTTGCTACCCAATAAAACAGCCAAAAGCTTGGAAGTCCCGCTGCTAATTTCCTGAGCCATCCCTTCCTGATTCAGCTTTCACATCCCTCTTTGTTGTGTCTAACCACAAATTCAATCTACCTTTTTTTTTTCAAAACCTCACTTCCTCCAGTGGGCAGATGTGCTGCTGCTCGCAAACACCCCACTCCAAACCCTGACCCAATCCTTTAGGAGCAGGTTTCCCAATCCTGGGGTGGCAGGCTGCAATCCCCAGGGGAGCTTCCCAATTCCTGTGGGAGACGGAGCCAAAAATCCCATCACTGCCTCAAGAGATGTTGTTTATTCTTACATCAGCTTCCCACTGCAGCAGAGACTGTGAGGATTCCTGTTTGCTTCCTTGCCCCATTAAAGCACCCAGAGCCCTTCCAGTGGGGTTGGTTCATGGGCTGTGTTGGGTTTGGGGCTGCACGAAGCACTCGGGTGGTTCAGGGCGGCCTTTCCCTTGCAGCGCCGTCAATTTGGGGACAGACATGCTGGAGCTGGATTGTCACCTGACAAAAGATGAGCAAGTGGTTGTGTCCCACGATGAGAACCTGAAGAGATCAACAGGAGTTGATGTCAACATATCTGACCTCAAATACTCGGTGAGTCGAGGAGAAAATGGGCTGGGGGGGGTGTTGAAAAATGAGTTTGTGGGGTGGGCCTGGTGCCCAAAACCAAAGGGGAGCATTCGTCTCAATAAAAAAAACAACAACAAAAAAAAACTCCCCTAAACGAAACCACCCTCTCAGTGGAAGTCTGAATATGACACCTGGCACATTCCAGAGGGTGATTTACTCCTCCAGTATCAGGTTGGGTGAATGGCTCTGGAGCTGGGGTGTTTTGTCACACGGATTGATGGCAGAGTGACAAAAGCTCTTCCTGGTGTGACTGGTTTTCTAGTGGGAAATGTGGGAAATGAATCCCCCCTGCCTGGACAGTGGGATTTTCAGAGTTCTCAGACATCTGGGAACGTTTTGCCTTTTTCAACTACAGGTGGCACAAATCTAAGAATGCCAAATAGTTCAATTAATACTGAAAGTGGTGCTACTAAATAAATTTTTTGGAAGAGAAGTGGCTTATGAATTATGATTTTTTTTGGTCTTTTTGGAGGAGGGTCATAATTATATCCCTGCTTTTGAATTGATGTTCCATTCCACTTTATTTTTAAGGAACTTCCACCCTATCTCTGCAAGCTGGATGTCACCTTTCAGAAAGGTGAGGTGTTTGTCTCTTGCTGTTTCAATTTTTCATTTTATAGACTGGCAGATTCCTGCTTTGCCAAAGGGAATAGAAAAGTGCATGCACTTCTCTCAATATCATGATAAAAGAAGTTTCAAAAGAAAAATATAATTCTGTAGAAACCAGTTCAGTAGTTACTGTAGGTATGACTTGGAGTTCAGAAGGAAATTTTGTTCTCATTTTTGGTCTTTTTCACATTAATCTCGTTGCATTTGGTGTGTGGTAGCTGAGCCTGTGTTTGCTATTTCAGGATTTTAACATTGCCTGCACTCCTACTGTTGCTAAATAATGAGTGAATTTCATGAAGTTAAAACCTGAATGTGCAACATGCTCAGGGCATTTTCATTATGGAGATGAGCCTGTCATAGTTAATTACAGCTGAATGAAGTCATTTTTTTGTTTAAAAACGTGATTATCCTTGAAGCTTTATACTTTTAATAAAGTTTTATGGTAGTGAGTGCTCTGACATTTCTGCTTCTATCTGTGGCTTGTTAAAAGTAGCCACAGCAGTGACAAGTTTCTTGTTTCCCCAGAATGTCAGTGTGAGGGGACAGACAATCGTATCCCACTCCTGCAAGAGGTGTTTGAGGCATTTCCAGAGACTCCTGTCAACATTGACATCAAAATGAACAACAACGTGTTGATCAGAAAGGTACGTGAGGATCTGCTGAACTGAGAGCGAAGGCAGGGGGGTGACGCTGATGTTCCAGAGGTTTTTTGGAGTTGTGGCAGTCTGAGGAGCCAAGATCTGTGTTCTTGGGCTGCTTCACCCTTCACGTGTCGGGTCCTGCTCCCTGTGTGAGGTAATACAGGAGTCAGAGAAAGGATCTTGTGCAAGATATTCTGTAAAAGCTCTTTAGGACCCTTCATCTGGATGAAAACTGCTGCAGCACTGCTGGAGACGCGTTTGGTTTGTACCTCATGGGGAAGGCTCTTCTTAGGGACTGTCACTCTGCAAAGCAGCATAAAAACATGATGTTATTGTGTAAATGTGTTCAACACAGAGGGAAATCTTTCCAGCAAATACTATTTATTAATCTAGGTTTCTTGGAATTGTTTAGGGTTTTTTGTAGGTATAATCTGTTGTGCTGAACGCATGTTTATTTCCCACCAAAGCATCACAACCACCTAAAAGAGAAGTTGGGAAAGAGTAAAGAAGGAGTAAAGAATAAAGAACTCCTTCCTATCGTGATTTCCGAAGCAAGCAGCGTTTCAGTGAAATAATGCTGCCCTTCATTTGCAGTGACTCTGTGTGAGAGTTGTGCTCTCTGTGCTGCAGGTCTCAGAGCTGGTGAGTCAGTACAAGAGAGAGCATCTGACCGTGTGGGGGAACGTCAATTACGAGATTGTATCCAAGTGCTTCAAGGAGGTAAGGCTGGGTCCAGCTGAGCTTGGTTACTGTGTGCTGACAGAACCTTCAGGAAAGCAGAAAAGCGCCCTGCAAATCAAGATTTAACCAGGCCAGGCTTCTACTCGTGGTGAGAAATTCTGTGCTCAGATTGTGTTCTGCTTGCTGTACTGCTAAAAGAAGACAAGCACAGTTAACACCCCTCTACCCTGCCATAAAATACTTGAGGAATTAAGCTTAGTCATGTTTTATTCTTGTTTTATGAAATTTTAGGGCATTGCAGTTTTATGCCAGGAGTTCTTAGAGCCTGTTTTGCACATCATTCATCTGATAAAAAGCAGTTTTTCCAAGGATTGCTGATTGTCAGTTCCTTTGCATGAAAATAATGGATGTGGCCACTAGTGGACACAGTTGCATCAGCATGAAGCTGTTATTTCACAGCTATAATTCTCCTCCTTTTTGTGCTGAGACATTTTACAATTTAGAATTAAATCAAGATTGAGCTTAGTCCAAGGCAGTTATGCACCTGAGTGAAATCCATCTTGTTGATAGTTCAGTCTGGTTGATTATTTCAATTTATCTCTGCAGGACAACACCCCATTTCCTACCTGAACAGCAGTGAGATTTATTCATATAAGGCAGCTTCATCTTAGGTGTGACTGTAGACATGCATTGACGAGTAAATTTAATTGCAGCAGAGTCAAAGTCTACCAAGATAACTGAGAATCTCTTTCCTGGTTCCTGCAGAACTCTGACATTGCCACCATCTTCTGTGCCCAGCGTGTCCTCCTGCTCCTTGGCCTGTTCTACACTGGCCTGCTGCCCTTCATTCCCTTCAAGGAGGAATTCTTTGAGATTCCCATGCCTTCCATCATCCTCAAGTGAGTTCCAGCCCAGCAGTGGGTGCTGCACTGGCACCAGTGTGAAGCAGGTGAACCCTGATGCCTCCCTGAGTGCTGCTTTTTTGGGGCTGAGGTTGTTTTCCTGTTGGTTCAGGCACTTTTGGATATTCCTGGGAGAATTCTGTGCACAGTAACACACATCACTTCTGTGCTTAACAGCTAATTCTTGCTCTTTCCTTCTCTTTTCTTGAGAACAGATTTGTCTGATAGGGCCAAGAGACATGTCAGCAGTAGGGTGGATATGAGATTGTACAATCTTTCTCGTTCTTCACTCAAAATGCTGCAGAATTCTCATCTCTGCTGCTTCTCTTAAATGTAGCTCATTTCTCTTGTGTAACCCAATTCTAAGTCACTGTCTTGAGCGGTGAAATTACTGCTCTAATTTGAGCAAGATTAATTCTTCGTGTTCCTTTTGCAGGAACATCTCAACCAAGATTTTAATCTGCGCTCTGGTAATTTTTGGTTTTCTCTTCCTCAACAGGCTGAAAGAACCAGAGAAGATGTCAAGAAGCCAGAGATTTATTATCTGGCTGGCTGACACGTAAGATTTTCATCTGATTAAATTTTTATTTATATTTTTGCCTTTATATTAACACTTGACTCAAGCAACCAAGATTAGCTATTGCTATATCCATGCATTATATATTTGCAGTTTCTTCCAGCTTTTTGTCAGTGCAGGATAAATCAGATTCAAATCTTATGTAGGTGTGCTTTATGCTCTTTATTTTCCACACACTGAAGCTTTCTAAGGTGCAGTAACAGTGAGAAATGTTCCAATTGTGTCTGTTAAGCTTCTGTCCTTAAGTGTGCTCAGCTAATTAACATGCAATTAGATGCAGGATGCAGATTTCATGGATGTGACTGTTTCATAATGTTGTCAGAGGAGAAGACACTGTTTGCCTTACAAGGAGCACTTTGCATTTTAAGAATGTCTGTGTTTCACAGGGGATTTAGTCACAGTGACTGCAGTGTCTCTTGGCTCTGACATCTGTTAGTTTAGTTTCTCCAGGACATTTTCATGTCTTGGTGGGAAGGAGAAAGCATTTCCTGAAAGCAGAGGGGTTGGTTCATCAGACACGGTGTAAGGTACCTGCAGGGTGAAGGATTTCTTTGCTGGATTTGATCTTCAGCAGATTTGATACTTGAATTGACTTGAACTGGAAGTTTTCTAGGATTGGATTTCTCTTGTGGAAAACTCTACACACTGTATGGGACCTTCCTTGCAGGTCACCAACAGACACTGAAAATTCCATGTATACTTGAAGCTGTTAATTAATCTCCCTCTCCTTTCCCAGGCTGCTGATGAGGAAGGCACTGTTTGACCACCTCACAGCTCGGGGCATCCAGGTACAGTGGGGCGAAGCTTAGAGTGAGAATTCAAACCAGACAGACACAGCCTTCAAAGAGGTTCCTGTTCCCCCCAGCAAGTTCGTTGTGTTTCTGAGCTGCTTTTTAATTCCTGAGCAAAAGCTGCTGCTGTTCTATTTGCAGTGCTCTGCTTGCAAAGGAAGATTGGTACACTAGGGAAAAAAAAAATTGAGGTTTTCATTTAAATCCCTTGAAGTTTAGGGGTTTTCTCCCCACATTTCAAATTTAAGCCTATAAAATCTGCAAAACTGATTGTGATGTGGGGCTTTCACAAAATAACACTGACGTTTAGAAGGAGCTGAAGTCTCAGGTAGTGGAATTGGAGTCACCATTAAAAAATGTCCCTTTGGAAGGTGAGAGTGGGGAAAGGTCCAGCATCACAGTGTAATCATTTCTCATTTTAAATATGCAGCAACATCTTTCTCAGATCAAACAATATAGGTCAAAAGTCACCTTTTAAAAATAAAAATCAGTATTTCCTGTAATAACTTGGTTGTTGTATCTCATTTCATAGGTGTACATTTGGGTACTGAATGAAGAACAAGAGTACAAGAGAGCATTTGATCTTGGAGCTACTGGAGTGATGACAGACTATCCAACAAAACTGAAGGAGTTCTTACATAATTACCCAGCATAGAGGAAGAAAACTGAGAAAGTCCTTCCAGAACAGATTGTGAGCCAAGGATTTTCCTCATTAAAAAATAATAATAATAATTTGGGGCAGCATGCACAGATCATTTTTTGTTGGAAAGGTGTAACTGATGATCTGTTACCTTGTCGTCAAGTCACTACCTAATGTAAAGGTTGTCTATTTATTTTAAAACTTTAATGACATAGTTTACATTTGTAAATAGCTCATCTAGCAACAGCACACTTCACAAAGGGTGGTGATTAGGAAGAGAGTTGCCTGATAAGGTACCTGTAGATAAGAAGCATTATCTTACCTGTCACAAGTGTTCCTAAGCAGCTGTCAAGACATGTCAGTTATTCCAGTTATATTCTAGTGAGCAGAAACTGAAGAATTTCTGAAAAGTGTAGCCTGTGTGTTTGCATTTCTTGTTGTTGCTTTTAGATTTCAGGTAACTTCTAGAGAAAAAAAAAAATTAAAAAACAAAGGAAAACAGGCACAGGAGAAATAGCAAAGCAGACTGTGTGGCTGGCCAGGTAGTGAAGTGTACTCAGAGTAGGTGGTCACTTTGTAGCCAAATTTAACTCAGTATAGATTGATTCCATTATTCTCACTGACAAGAATGTTGAACTTGAGTTGGAATTGGATCTAGACCCTCTCTGAGGTGATGGCCAACACTGTGACTTGACAGTCCAGGTCTAAACCCAGGATTTAAATCAGGGTCTGGGTTTGACAGAGTTCCACTGCAGGATCCAGGTTTGTCCCTGGCTCTGGCCTGCCTGTCATGGCAGTAGCTGGATTTCCAGGATGGAAAATTGCACTTGTTACAGATCACACTCACTTTGAAATAGCCTTTTCACAGCGTCCTAAATTGCACATTTGTGGTTCTTGATGAACAGGAAGTTGTTTTTTAGGGTGAGGGACCAAAGAAGACTTAAGTTTGGTCAGGAAAAAAAAAAAATGTCCCTATTAAATGAGTTCACCCAAAGCAGATTTTTATGTGTGTTTATAAAGGGAGGAAGTGTCAATCTAGAATGTGTGTAAACTTCAGTCTTTTCTCTCCACAAAAATACATTCAGTATCCATCAAGCTCATGTGCATGGACATGGAAACAACTGGCAAAAAGCCAGGAAAACCCCAGGTGTGATGGAATTGGGATAGGCAGGAAGGTATTTCTGGAAGCTTCTCATGCTGTTGTGTCCTTGCAGGAGTTCCCTGTGTGTCAGACAGGTTGGAGCCTGCAGTGCCCTTGTGCCTTGGTGTGCTCATGTCATGGTTTGGGGTTCAGGGGTTCAATTACTGTGGCTTAATTACACCCAGTGTATAGAGCTCAGTCACTGAATCATCAGATGCTCTCTCTAAACGAGAGTTTGGGTCCAGCAGTATCTGTTTCTTGAAGGGACTTGATGTGTAAAGAATAGATCTTAATAATAAACACAATAGCCAGATGTGGTTTTACTGCAAGGAGCGCCCACTGTGCTAAAAACTGATTTTTAAGTCGTTTTTTCCCCCTTGGTAGCTCAGATTTGGGAGGGTTCTTGTTGCACCTTCCCTGGCTGCTGTGCCATATTTATAAATGTGGAGCATCTTTTGCTGTTCCACTGCCTGTCAGGAGGCTGTGAGAATGCCAAAACCATCTGCATGGAGAGTGTTTCTGCACCACAGCTCCTTTCTGAGGAATATGCCTGGATGAAATGGAAAAAAACTGCTGCATTTAGGATTCAAGTGAACATGTGCTGATGGGGGCAGATGAGTTAATGTTGTCCTTTTGAATATCTGCCTGCTGAAGATGACTGCAGATTCAATTTCCTCCTAATTTAATCGGCCTTGTTGCTTATTGAATGGAAGAGAGGAAAATGTAACTTCCTAACTGTTCATGGGGGGGAAAAAGGATGAAATTATTTATTAGGTATTAAGCTGTTTCCCTCTCAGACCAGTTCTGTCTGGTCACATAAGTGCTAATAATCAGTCAAGTCACAGCTCTGGCTGCTTTTTAGAAGCCACAGAGTAGTTAGAGAAGATGTTCCACATGCAGCTCAGTAAATTAAAGAACGCCACCTTTCTCTCCTAATCTGGGTTTATTACCAGTTTGTAGCTCCAGGTAGTTTTTATGCAATGTGGGGGTTTTTTAAACTCCATTTTATTGCTATTGGATTTTTAACACATGCACCAACATTAAGATGCAAATATAATGATGGTTTTAGAGAATGCTACCAAAACATACTGAAACTTTTTTGTTTAGGTTAGGAAGAGCTAAATTTTAAAATACCAGTTTTGATCTCTGACTTACTTTTTTCTCAAGTTTCCCTCAACACTCAATAAACAATTTTCCGTTATTCTATACTAGATGATAAAACACAGGTACTGAAATGACAGTGTTTTATATTTAATTTTAATATCTTTATTCTCTCTCTAGTAGTAGAGGTGGAAACTTCTGCCTTGTGAAATTCTCAACACATTTTTCAACCACGTTTTTGTCAGACCACCAATGTTCTTACATCTGATGGAGCTTCTGACTGTGCTGTTTATACACTGACCTCTCTTGGGATAAATCTGCTGCCCAATATCTAAAATTTGATTGGGAGGGAAAGGCTCCAGTGCTGGAAAAGCTGCTGGATTTATTCATTCACCTGTTTGGGCTTTAGCACAAGAGACAGATAATGTTCCAGGGATGAATCCCAGCACCAGTGCACAGGGCTTAGGCCATGATAACTGTTTGTAACAAAATACCAACGGAACTGGGGAAACTGTAGAACGTTTGTTGTATCCAAATCCTTGTTTTGAATATTCCAGAACTCGCCGTGTGATTTTTTTTTTTTAAACCGCTTGTACAGAAAAGCTTTTGTTGAGAACTTGCACAACTGTCCAGGAGGATGTTCAGTTGATCTCTCTTATCTCTGAGGAGAGATTCTTTTCAGGTACTTTTAAATATTGTTTTAACACTGTGTTCTCAGCCCCGTTGCAAACTGTTTTATGTATGAAGGATGATTGCATGTATTTCATGCACTTTTAATTTGCAGAAAGTCTCGTGGACCTCTCTAGCTCCAAAGCTACGCAGTGATTTTTTTTTTTTCTTTTCATGTGAAGAAAGGTTTGATGCTTTTGAAATGTGGCACATTAAAACATCTTCGCTCATAAAAGATCTAAACCTGAATGCTTGTTAGGTGTGACTTCTTTCCCTGAAAACCTAACCTCTGAGAGTGATTTTGTGTTCACAGTGTCCTTGGTTCGAGTTTGTGCTCGCAGAAATTCCACTTGCAGCAACTTTCTGTCCTCTCTAGTCCTAGAGGAAAAATTACCAGCTTTCCTACTGGATTGCCATTAAATTACATTAAATATTAGGTTTTAAGGTCAAGTGTAATTTTCAAGCCTAGAGGGTTCATATTTAGGTAAGAGAGGTGAAGTGAGGATTTGTATGCTACAGCGTTTAGTAACTTCTAAAGGGTTTTTCCAGCATGATGAGAGGATTCTCCAGATGGCTCTGGATGCTGTTTAATTTCTTAAAACACATCCTAAACGTTTGGTAAACCAAAACAAGGGAATTGGGGGGCATTACAGAGTCTTTTAACATGGGAAGTACTTATCTGTGATCACTTCAGGTGGCATAAATCTGCGGCTCAAACAGAATATTCAGAACAACTTCACCATTTATTTATCCACAGCGTGAAGACTCGAGGTGCTGATTATTTTAAGGAATTTTCAGGATGTACTTGGGGGTTTTTTACATTGTTTTGCCGCTGAAATTCCCCGTGTCCGTGGAGAAGGGATGAATTTTGGCAGGAAATAAATCGGAATAAAGTGCGGTGCTTGCTCTGTGCTGCCGCGGGAGGCCGCCACAGCCCGAGCATTCCCGCTGCATTTCCCTGGGGATCCATCGTCATCCTCACCCTATTCTGAGCTTTTACCAGCTATTTATTAAGCTGGAAATTATTAATAATTATGGAAAGGGGGAGTTCCTAATTGTAAAATCTGGAATGTTGCCACGGAAGGGAAAATGAGGGATCAGGTTGTTTCACAGTCATGGCTTGGTGATTTTTTGGGGGCAGGATGAAGCACTGGGAGGTGCTGGTTGTTTTATTTGTTGGGCTAAAAATAGTGAAATTGGGGAGGGGAAAAAAAACCAACTTCTGTTAATGATGGAAACACTGGAAGGATGTTTCCTCGTGTCTCTAAACAATTTCAAATGTTCCCATTTTACAAATAGAGAAAAAAAGGCCATAGCAGGGGAGGTATCTTGATTACCAGGCCATTAACACCTGCTGCAAAAAAAAATCCAGGAACGCCAAGAAACTGAGATTTTTATCAGCTTTAAACACACAATTCCCCAGACGTTTAAGGCAGTTCCCCGGTGGGTGATCTGCTATTTTCTCCCCTCTCAGTATTGCCATGGCAAAAGTTTCCCCCAGGCAGCGATGCTTGATCACTTGGGCTTTTCTTGTTTAAATGATAATTAAGGTTTCAACTGATAGCAGACACTGAGCAGGGACAAACAAGTAGCTGTGCTGCTCAGGCTCCAAGAAATGAGTGTTTGCAAATAGTGAAGTTAAAAATCCAGTCTAGCTGTTCAGTTGAAACCTAATTTGTAAATATTGTAGAGCCAAAATTCAATTTTTTAAAAAATAGATTTCCCTAAAGCTCAGCCCGGTAAAAGTTTTCATGGTGGAAAGTTTGCAACCAAACTGTGTAACGCGGGACCAAATGTGAAAATGGGACTTGAAGCTTTAATAAGCAGCATTTAACCCAACCAGCATTTTATTTTGAAGGAGCGAGTGAAATGCTGCTGATAAAACGCTCTTATCCCTAAACAAACTTCCAATTTTGGCGTTTTTTATGGTGATATTTTACTGCAACCTCAAAGCTGTGTGAGCTCTCAGATTTCCAGGGCGATGCTGAACTTAGAGCAGTAGAATTCCAATTTCTCACCCCCCTAAACCAAGCTTATTACAACAGAAACCTTTATATATAACCAATACTGATGTTCACCTTGCAAACAATAATGTCATTTTTATTAACAAACCGAAAATTCGGCTGCACAACTGGGGTGGAAAAAAAAAAAAAATAATTTCACTAACGTGCAGCAGCCTCTTGATGATGTAAATTTGTTTTGCCGATGGTTCCTCGTGGTTTTCTGGGTGATTTAAAGTTGAAGTAAACTCTGTCACCGCTTCCTGCTGATAAGCTCGTCTGGATCTGTTAAACACAGAGCTTGTAGCACTGGGGAGAGGGGCAGAAAAAGCTGCTGTTTGCTCTTTGCTGCTGCCTGGGGAAGGCGGGAGGTTATCTAAGAAAAGAAGAAGCTTAAAGTAAGCCTTCAAAGCAGGCTCCCCTTGCAGCTGTCTAAAGATAACACAAATAAAAATAATAGCAATTTTCCTTTTTATTTGGTGTGTTTAATAGCTGGTAACTACCCTGGTGCTTGAATCTTCTGTTGGCAGCGTGTTTAAATTGCACCACGAGCGTACAAGGGGTGGGGAAAAAAAAAAAAAAAAAAAAAAAAAAAAAGGAATTTAGTATTGAAAATCTGGTGGTGGAATTCCTCACCCAGCTGGCAGCCGGTTCGGTAATGTGATCAGAGGGGTGGGCTCGGCTTGTGTGGAAGGAAATATAATTTATAGCGCAAGGTAGGATGTTGTTTTACCGACAAAAAATTATCACGGCTAATGGAAATATTGCTTTATTTAACATTTGAACCAGAACGTTGCTCTTAATAGTTCCCAGGGATTACCAATTAAGGAATTCTGCAGTAAAATATCATTAAGAATTTGCTTAAGCAGGAGACTGTTAGAACAAGAATAATCTCATAAAGCAAATACATTCCAGCCCTGAAGACGAAGAACTTTAATCCGTGGATGTAAGAAATGGACAGATAAAAAATACTAATTAAATATTGTTAATGTTGGAAACGTCCAGGGCCGGGTTGGAGAGGGGTGGCATGGGGATGGACTTTTGGGTCCCTTCCACCCCAAACCATTCTGGGATTATTAAACCTGTACTTTATAACACTGAATTATTGTTATTAGGGAATAAAAACGTGCAGGGAGAAGCCTTCAAATTACCTCGTCCTGAGCTGCTGGGTGCTGCTGTGTTAATTACAGAGCTTTGAGGGGATGGCATTTAATTGGGCTTTGCTGGGTGTTGTGAGCACATCTGCAGCTGTTGGGGGACAAAACTGGCAGGATCTCTGCTGGAAAAATTCATGGCAGGGGCTGGGATGGAGATTTCCGGGAGAAATATGGAATATCCTCATTTTTGCAATTAGCCCTGTGGCGTTTTGGAGAAGCTGGGTTGGGATGGGTGGATTTGGAGGGGTAACAGTGGTGGATTCGGGGGTTACTAGTGGTGGATTTGGGGAGTTAATATCGGTGAATTTTGTGTCTATGCTCTGCCGCTGCTCCCCCACCCCCGGGGCCACCCCCAGCGCCCACCCTGCGCGCCAGACACCGCTAATTACCGCTAATTACCTGCGCGCGGGGTGGGGGAAAAGACGTAAACACCGCGAAACCACGGGGGGAAAAGTGACCACAGCTTCCCCCTTTCCCTGCACCCCGAAACCCGCGGGGCCGCGCATCCGCCGCGCCCCCTGCGCGCATCCCCGCGGGCGGGCGGGCGCGGCTCCTTTAAGAGCCGGCGCCGCGTTTGTTGTGCGGCCGCGCGAGCCGCGCTCCCATTGGCCGCCGCCGCCGCCGCCGCTGCGTGCGGGCCCGCCGGTGCGCGCGGGGAGGGGCGGGGCCACCGCGCCGGCGCCGCGCTCTGAGTGGCTCGGTAAAAATGGGCTGCGGCCGGTATTGACCAATCCTCGGCGTGTTGCTATGTGCCGGCGGGTGTTGATTGGGTAGAGGAGGTGTCGCTCAGCGCCGGTAGGGTATAAGGGGAGGGAGCAGGCACGGGGCGGGGGAGGCGCTGTGGGGTCTGTGCGCGTCGGCGGCCGCCGCGCTCGGTCCGCGCCGGGACGCGCTCGGTGCGGCCGCGGTGAGTGAGGGCGGCACGGAGAGCGTGCGGGGCGTGAGGGGCGACAGCGGCCGCCGAGGAGAAACGTCCCGGCCCGCCCGCGGTGGAGCCGGGGCTGGGCGGCCGCGCGCAGCTGCGCCACAGCCGCCTTCGTGTCCGTGTGTCCCCGTGTCCCCCCCGCCGCCACCCGCCCCGCGGAGCCGCGGGAGCATCCCCGGGGGGCTCCATCGGGGCCGGTGGGGGAGGTGGGCGAGCCCCCGGGGCTGGCGGTGGGAGAGCCGAGCTGGGCGAGCGGCGGCCTTTGTGTGCGCGGCCGGGCCGGGGGAGATATGGAGGCGGGGGGCAACAGGTCCGGCCGGGAGGGGTTCGGTGCCGCCGGCCCGGGGGTCAGCGAGGGAACGCGGCCGGTCCTTCCTCGCCGCCCATCCCGCTGTGACCATGACCACACCGTAACCCTGAGCCCGCAGGTGGGACAGGGTGCGCGGGGGGCTCGGGCGGTGACCCCGCGGAGCTGCAGCATCTTCCCCCCCGGGGGCTCCGGGGCGGCAGCTCCGTTTGCCAGCGGCGCTTTGAGTCCCCGGAGCCCCGGCCGTGCTCGGCTGTGGCTCTGCTGGAGCGCTGCCGTGGTGCCCGGGGGGGCGCAGGGATTGCGGGATTGCCCCTCCCAGGGCAGTGCTGGCACACGGAGCAGCGAAACCGGGCGCGGGGTAACTCGGCCGCGCTGTGTTGTTGCTGTGGCCTCTGATAAGGGTGTAGCAGCTTCCTCTTCTGCAGGGCTCCGCCGAGGGCCAGGGCTCGGGGCGGAATGGTAACGGGGTTCTGCATCACCATAGAAACTTCTGGCTTTGATCCAGAAAAGCCACAGAAGTTCCAGGTGACAGAAGCAGCCGTGGGTCCACAGCTTCAGGTTTTAATGCTGATTTTTGAAGTCAAGCTGACTCGAAATGCTCCGGTTTAAAACGTGATTTTCACCTGGGTGGGAATAAAAGAAGTGGTATCCTTGGCAGCCTCACCCTACAGTTTACTGGAGTGGCTCTGTCCTCACCTTTTTCTGTCGTAGAAAACATCCGGAGGAAGGCCTGTCAGAGCAGTGTTCCTCGGGTGCAGCTGGGCAAGGGCGGGACAGAGCCCGGCACCTGCCTTCCTGCCCCTTCCTTCCTGCCCTGCCTTCCCCTGGCCCTGCTCCCCGCTCCAGATAAGGATTTTTCCTAATGCGTTTAGGGTTGCTTAAAGCTGGGCAGCGCAGGGAGGCCTGTGCCGAGTGAGAGGGGTTGTAAACAAGCAGATTCTGGGGGAGCTCGCCTTGTAATCCGTGAGAGGATTCTGCCTGGAAAGGATGTGTTTTGTGACTTCATCCTCGCTGAGCACTCCCACTGATTTTTGTTCGAGAGCTCATCGTGTTGGATCCACGCCTCTGGTTCCTTGTAAACATTGTTTGCTGTGTAAGGGCAGTGCTGGAACAGGGAATTGGGACGTTCTCCCTTTCACCCTGGATTCCCTGGTTGTTGTTTTCCTGCTGAAAGCTGGGTAAAAGTGAGGGCTGTGCTTTGGGAATGCTGTAGGGAGGGCAGAGACATTGTTTTCATCTGATGGAGATGTGAAGTGCTTCTGTTATTTATTTATTATTTTAGCTTTCTTTGCAGGTGTCTCTTTCCCAGTGCCAGGATTGGAATAACTGGCAAAACAGTCCTTGAGCTCCTTCGTGTCCTCTGGATCCATAGATCCTGAATAAATGATTTCCTTTCCTGGCTGCTTGGTGTGTGCAGTTGAGTCAGGGTTGTGTTGGAGAAGGCAGCATCCCTACCTGTAAATCCACATTCCCTCAAAGGCTCCTTGACTCATGGATTGAATGAATACCTGTTGCTGAGAGAGAGAATTTAATTAAGGAACTGGTCACTCTGGTGTAGGTCCTGGCTGGCAGTTTAGAAAGTTGGGATGTAGTACCTGGTGTGGTACTGCAAAAGCATTGCAGAGGAGTAAAAAACCATTTCTTTCTTGTTCTTGCATCACAGCCTCGCCTTTGCCCCTGTGTTTGGAAGAAGAGGCACCAATAAAGCCAGGCTTTCATGGGGCTTTGGTCATTACCTGGCACAGCTTTGTTTGCTTGAGCTTAAGCAGAGTCTTCATTAGAGGTCAGCTGTGGAGTGCTGGATCACAGAGTGGAGTCAGGAATGGGGGAATGGAGAATTCAGGTCCCTGGGCTGTTTTGAAGCTGATCAGGATGTCCAAGATGTAGCAGAGTGTGTTTATTGCCTGGAAACCAGGGCACACAGCTGCCTTTTCCCACTCCTTGACTGAGACCTGTAAGTTGGTCCTTAGGATGTTCCATCTCCTTTGTGTCTTTTTATTTGTAGGTCTTGTCCTTTAGATCCAATCTCGGTAACTAATGCCTAAGGACAGGTTTCCTTTTCCTTCCAGAAGCCAGGGGGAGTCCATGGAAGAGAGAGACTATTCTGACTCCAGGATTTTTCATTTCCTTAGTACAGATCTTTAGCTGCTAAATCAGTGTCTGTTGGCCGCGTGGTGCTGATTGAGATTGAGGATTTCTTATCTTTGTCATTTTGGGGAGAATAAAAAGACAGTTTTCCAGGAGTGCTGTGCCCTGGCCCTGAATCCTGGTCCCTGGTCTCACCTCCCTGGATTCTGGCACTCGGTTATCTCCGAGCCTGGTTTCTGCCGTGTCATTTTGCCTTTTTGTCCCTGTTTATCAGCGTCTGTGGCTGTCCTGCACCTCGTAAGCGGAGTGTTCCTGATTCTTGTGTTTCTCTGCAACCCTTTAGTGGACAGCCCCATCTCCCAGGCCTGCCTGGGAGCGTTTGCAGCCTCTGATGTGGGATGTCCTGGCCATGGGGAGCAGCTCCGTCTCCGGAAGCGTCACTGGACTGGCCAAGCCACTTAAGGCTGCAGGAAATAACATAATTAATGAGACTTAGTTCTCCCACAGTCTTGTACCTGACAATCTCGAGTCACTTGACAATGCTAATTAAAGCTAATCACGCTCCTCTGTTTTTAGTAAATAGCTATTATCCCTGCTTCACTCTTGCTTTAACAGATGATAGTGCCAGGCACTGTGACTCACTGGGAGTTATGGGAATGCAGCTTGGTGGAGCTGCCTTCCGGTCTGCTCCCCGACTGATCCATCTAGAGATTGGTTTTTTTTTACACCTGCTCAGGTGTTTTGCTGACTCACAAAAATACATCACTTTTAGACTCTCCCTTTTTTTTTTTTCCGCTGCCATCATGATTTGTACAGAGCGAAACTCCCGCAGTCGAGCAAAGGCTACTAAAAGTTCCACAAGCTGAGGATGCTTTGAATTTGCCCTTCAGAGAAGTTCTTGATCTGCTGAGAGGGAGGGGAGGCAGAGTGGTGTCACTTCTCCTGTTTCACACTGGCACCACGAGGACAAAACGTAGCGTGGCGTGACCTGGGCATTGCGCAGCCCAGCCGTGGAGCTCCGGAGGAAACCTCTGAGGTTTCACTGATGAAATACGGCTGGAGCAAGGTGGTACTAAAAACAGACTGGCCAGCATCGCAGACAGACCAAAAAAGATGGGGTTAATCATTAACTGTGGGGAAATAAGAAATCTTGAGGAGAATCCCAGGAACTCCCAGCTCGAACGCGCGTCAGTCCTGTCACAGAACTGTGCGAGGTGACTCAGTTCACCTGCCTTGGCAGCCTGGAGAGGATATCCAGGAGGAACTAATGACAAAACCTGGCAAGGCAACAGCTGACTTGACCTTCTTAAACTAGATTCAGTTATAGAGTATCTGTCATGTGAAGATCCAGGCTCTAAATCCTCACCCGACTTTGCCCCCTTGACACACAGCGCTGCTGCAGGGAAGTGAGGAGGGTTGTGGCTGAAGTGCCCCAGAGTTTGTCCCTCGTTAGTGCAGGAACTGTTGCATTAAAAGTGTTTCTGGCAGAGCTGGGTCAGAATTCACTATTTTACCCTCAGCTTTACTCAGAAAATAATGAGATGTACCAGGGTACAAAACAAAGTGGCTGCCTGTCCTGGGACAGATGAGCTGCTGGGCAGAGCAAGGCTGGGTTAAAGATGTCCCTGGGAAGAGCCCTCTGAGCAGGTGGGGTTTGTGGGCAGGTGAAAACTTGGGAATTTGGCAAGGGGAGCTTTTAGTAGTGAGTCATGACAGGCAGCTCTAGCAGACCCTTCTTTAATGTCTTTGAGGATATTGAAATGATCCTTGCAAGTGATAAATGTTCTCACTGTGTTCCCTGGCCTTATCAGGGGGAAATGGATGATCCCTCCAGCAGACCCAGGTAATTGAATCCTGGGCATACCTACGTTTGCCGGAGGGGGAGATAATGAAGTGGTCTGAGGAGCACCACAGAAAATGCAGTGATAGGAGATTTATTTGGACAGCCAGACTGTTTTGCAATTAAAGCAGATCAAGCTGAGAAGTTGGGATGATGGAAAGCGTTTCCATTTTGTCAGGGGATGATCAGTTGGATGGGAAGAGCTTTTCCTTGCTGCCTTTAGTTGAGGTTGGTGCCAGAATAGCAAGGCAGGGGTCTAGTTTGGTTTTGTCGAGCGCTGTGTCTGTGGTGCTGGCACAATCCCTGGTCTGGGGCTCCAAATGTGACCGTCACCTTGAAGGTGGCTTTGTCCAGCACCGGGGTGGGTCTGAAACGAGGAGCTGCAGCTCAGCTGATTCAGCTGCAGGACTCTTATTACCCTTTCCTGGGGCTCTGCAAAACGTAGAGGAGGAAATGGAGTCACTTGTGTGTTAAATTAGCCCAGCCTGCAGCTTTTATTTGTGGCACGAGTGGGATTTGCTGGTGGGAGCAGACGGAAGCTCTGCCTCGTTGGGAATCTCGCTGCTTCTCCAGGAGACTTTCCCTGCCGTGTTTGGTGCCTCTGGAGTGGCCTCTGCTGGAATTGGGCCCTGGCTTTGGCCGGGGGGACCTGAAGGTGGCCAGCTCACAGCTGTAATCTCGCCCTGCTGCTCCTTATCAGCGCCACAGGCTCCTCTGCATTGCAAAGATATTGCTGCCAGGCAACTCGGGAGAGTGGGAGAGAATTGAGCCAGAGGTGTCAGTCATTCCTTGGAGAGGCTGAATCCTCCAGTCCCTGCTCCTGTGGTTTCAGAGACAGGCCTGGGAAAAGTAATCAATTATAATCTTTCAATAATACTTTTAAATTTAAAAAAAAAAAGGTTTAGAGGAACCTTCTGTAATAAACCACTGAGCCAGGTGATGTCTGTCCTAGCTTGTCCCGTGCCTGAGATGAAATTGTAAAGGAAAGGCTTTGATTAAAACATCCAGAATTGTTTCCCTTCGCTGCTTCCCAGGGCTGTCTGATGGTGCTTTGGGTCGTGGGGAGAGATGGGCGAGCAGTTCTGACACCGAGTGCTCCAAGCCCAGCCTTAGGCTGGAAAGGAACTCAGAAAATTGTCATTGTCACCTGCTCTGTGTGGTCAGGAGCCAGAAGGAAGCTCCTCTGCACCACCTTCGCTGAGTCCTTTTAACCCGTTCTTTCCCTTTCCAGTTGGCTGAGTGCTGTAATTCACACAAGGGTTCCTGCCTGGAATGCAGGAGCCTTTTGGCTTCTTGCATTTGGGAACCTGAAAATGCACTGGTGCGGGTTTTAAAATAAGTGCAACGCCTGATTTTGATTTAATCTCCAAATTGACAGCACCTAAATCAACTATGTCAAGAACCGTTTAATATTAATAAATTTAATGGGTTTTTACTGGGTTACAGTGACAAAACTACACAGACTTGAACAAAATTCGGACTTGAAGTGAGTTTTTAAATTTGCTCTTTGTTCCTTTCAAGTTCCAACTCATTTTCCTGCACTTTCCAGGTGACCTTTAGAGGCAGCCTGTCCCTCAGAGACACCCCAGGGGGGTTTGTTGCGGGTTGCTGCATCTTTTCTTGACGAGAAGAATTATGACAGACATGGAGTGATGATCTTAAAGAGGAGAGGGGGAAAAACCACCGAAGCCCAGGCTTTAGAAGGTGATTAACACACTGAGGCTGGCAGCGGCGGCGGGGTTGGTGCTGGGAGCTGTTCAGCAGGGTAACGCGGGGGTTTTTCCTGCCGGGCTGCCTCTGGAATGTGGAGCACGGCAGGTGCAGCAGGGCTGGCATCCTGCCCGTCCCGGATTCCCTGTGGCCGGCTGGAGAGGCTGGGATTGCCTCCTGCTGCAGCTCTTCCTCAGGCCCTCTAGTGGTTTCCTGGCAGGTGTCTGGAGCGCTCTTTGCCACCAGCATCACCTTCATCCATCCCTTCCCTCCATCCCTTCCCTTTCTCCCCAAACCATGAGTTGCCTCCTCACAGTGTTGAAGAGGTGAAGTCACTTGCTGGGAGACACCCAGAGGAGGAAAAAAGAGTTAAATATTACTATTTGTGTTGTAATTGTGTCCATGCAGCTGATAAAAGAGGGTTCCTGCTGGTTGTTTTCACCGTTTTCTCGTGTTCTTTTCCTGCCTCCAGGGTTTGGAGGATGAGCTGAGGTGTTGGAGAAGGACACGCAGGGGTCAGTGGTGCTGAGCTCTTTGCAGCGTCACCTTAGCCAGGGTTGGAAATTGGTGCGTTTCAGAAACTCGATGCTGGAGGAGTGAAGCACATTGTGTTCACCCATCTGCTGCTTCAGCTCCTTTCTTGGCTTCCCCTTGTGTTGTTCCCTGTTTAAATGCAGGATGCTCATCCTTCCTCCCAGACCTTCCCCAAGGTACATCCCACCCTCAGACGATCTGGTTCGTCTTCCCCGGAGCTGTGGATCTCCAGAACTGCCCCAAACCAGGAGATTTTGTCACCATCAGAGTAGAAAATGCCCCTTTAGCAGAGCCAGGTGTCTCAACACATAACTCCTGTTCCATAGGGAAGCAGAGCAGAGGCCAGCCTTCCTCCTTCGAGCTGCTTTAAGGAATATTAAGGCAGTTTTTGTCAAGAAAACCCTGGTAAGTGGCTGAACTTACCTTGAGAATTTTCTTGGAATCCTGCTCAGAGCCTGGAGCGACCCAGGCTGCCACAGCTCAGACACAGAAAACTCTCCAAAACCAATTCCTCTTGTGCTTTCCCTGCACTGGGAATCAGCACATCTCAAACTGTTTCTGTATTAACGAGACCCACCAAAGGAGAAAGGTTGGGTTTCCAAATTATCCATTTCCAAATTATTCCAAAAACCCAATCCTGGGTTATTTCAGAGCTGCTGCAAACGGCTTTTTGTAGCATTTGCTATATTCTAATAAGAATTTCACAGGCTGGAGTTTATCTTTAGAATTGAATAATCCATACAACAAACTCCCAGACCCAACAAACCTGTTGTTTGTCCTGCCACAGGGAACATTTGCATCTGAGCTGCATTGCAAATGGATTTTATTCCAAATTAACCTTGTGTGTGTGATGGTTTAGTTCCCTGGCATACGGACTCATACACGCAGTGGCCTTTGTCTGGCAGGTGCTTGGCACAGACTTCCTCCCTTGTTTTGTGTTTCCTGAATTGCTGACAGCTTCGTGTGGAAAGTGGGTGTTGGACACCCACAGGTGGAGGGTGGATTCTGATCCCAAAAGTTGCCCAAATGGCAAAATGTGTGCGGTGATTTTTTCCCATCAGGAAGCTGATATACCAAAACTCAGCAGGATAAAAGCAGGACAGCCCAACACGCCCAGTGCAGGCAAGCCAAACGTTCAGCTGATTCTCTCGCTGATAACCCACAATAAATGATGTTGGAGGCTTTCTCTTTAGAATTCCTTCCTTTTTTGTCTCAACCAGTTTTCTGATATTTTTTTTTGTGCATTAATTAACAGGCACGAATTTCTCTCCCATTGAATCGAGTGAGTGCATCCCAGAGATAAATTTCTCTTGAATGAGAAAAGAAAAATAATGGATGATGTTGCTGGTGACAGATACTCATCTCTCTGACAGTCCTGGGCATGATGATAAAGTGAACAAACCTCCTTTTGTTCTGTTCTGAAGTGAGTGGAATGACTCCCCTGCTGCCCACTGCCTGTGATGCTGATGAACATGAACTCATCATTCTGAAAACCAGAGGCACAGCCCAAATTCATCCCCGTGCCTTTGTTCTGCAGCAGAACAAATGCACTGTTAGCTGGTAATTGTCTCCTAATTCAAATGTAGTTGTCATTAGGACATGAAAAATCCAAGGGGTTGGGTTTTGCTTTGCTGGGAGCCACTAAATACGTTCCAAAACGATATTTGAGACAGAAATTGATCCTGCCAAGCTGCTGGCTGTGCTTGTAGGGTATCAGAATGCATTTCCTGTAGGTTTTCCCTCCTCTCCCACACTTCGATGAGGACAGAGCTCTCGGTAGACAATGCACATGTGATCAGGCTGTGTGAAAGCGGTGTGTTGATAAATTGTAGCTGCCATAGCTGAGCTTATCTGAAGTTTTTATTCAAGGCATTTTCTTAACAAGGCTTCCCACCAAGATCTTGGCTCACAAATCTTTATTCTCTGCCCTGCCTGAAGCAGAGAGATGGAGTTTGCCTTCTCAGCACAGCCCTGAGAACAGGAATTGCAGTTCCTCTGATATCATCTCGCCTGATTTTTTTGGTGGTTTTTTTTTTTTTGGTCTGCTTTTAAAAGGTCAAATGTTTTTTTTTTTGCTGATGTTCAGTGTGTTATGAGGTCAAATAAATGAATGCTCATGAGCTGCTTTTGCAGAAAGCTGTGTGCAGCAGATAATTCCTGTGTGTGTTCATTGCTCTGTCAGATAAATGCAGCTGTAGTATTTCCTGGTTTATTCATTGTTCTGGAGCATTGATGCTTAGCAGGTCCGGACAGAGGGGCCAGCAAACAACAAATTAAAGGATTGCTGTGATATTATTCTGGTTGGGCTTTATTTATCTCTCTGCTGGGCTCTGGGGGTGCCTGTGGATTGCCTCCCTCAGCTGATCAGGAGAGGAAAGTTTGCCATGGCAGGATGGAAGCGGTAGGAGTGGTGATGGATTATTTTACTGATCCGTGCTGAGGTGAAGGTGAGAGGGGACTGCACCATTTCATTCCAAATCAAGTCTGAGGTTTAGACAGAGTCAGGATTCTCACTGAGGAATCAGGTGAAGTGGTTGCCAGCCCTTCCTTGTGCTTTCCTGCAGGTGCTCTGTCCAAGGGAACCTGTCTCCAGACAGGACCCGGTTGTATTCGGCCCCAGGAAGGGCGCACTTGGTCTCTTGCTGCCCTGCACTTGGAGGATCACAGATTTCAGGTTCTGGGATCCCTTTAGGGCTGGGATAAAACACACCACCTGCTCAGTCAGGGCCCTGGAATTTGGGGATGGTTTTGTCTCAGCAGAAAATGAGGATTCTGCTTTGGTTTACATCTGATTTCTGCCCTCGCACAAATTCAGGCTGCGGTCCTTCAGTGCTTCTCACCTTGGTTGGGAAAACAATGCTGACCAAAGCAAGGCTCAGTTCTGTCAAAGTTCTGGTGCACACAGAGAACTGGGGCAGGATACAGGTGAAGACTGATTGATCTTCCTTCTCTGATGAGTGTCAAAGGCAAATCTTGCTGAAATCCAGAGCTGCAGCTGTGGAGCAGCCAGTGCCCAGTCCTTAGCAACTGGCCAGGTAAATTCCTGGCAGAAATCCCCATTTGGACTGGACAAGAGAGGGGTGAGCTCCTCTCAGGCTGGGAGATGAACCCTCCTGTGTGAGGATGGGTCCTGCTTAGCCGTGGCTGGAACTTTAATTGGAAAAGGTCAATCTGATCAGTTGGTGTTTGCAGAAAGCTTTAGGAATGAGCACTGCTGTGGAAGTGCTGACTGCTGTGATCACGACAGATGCGCTTTATCAGCAGTTTGCCTGATGAGCAGGATGCCTTTTTCCCATTTGACTGTGAGGGAGCTGCCTCTTGGAGAGCAGAAGAAAAATATTTCCAAAAAAATGAAAAAAAGAGAAATGGGTATCCTGTTGTTTTACTGGATCCTTCCCTGTGAGGGTGGGGAGGCGCAGGGTGCCCAGAGCAGCCGTGGCTGCTCCATCCCTGGAAATGTCCAAGGCCAGAGCTCTGAACACCCTGGGACAGTGGCAGGTGTCCCTGCCCGTGGCTTGGGGAACGTGTTGGAGGCAGAGGTTTTGTGCCTAAGATGTTATTCCTTGTTTTCTTTATTTTGGGGGTGGGTGCTGGTGGGGAACTTGGTGTTGTTCCGTGTTTGACACACCAAGTGCAGGCTGAGAACAGAATCACATGTTTTATGGGAAGGAGAATCCTCCTGGGAAGAGCAGCCAGAGTTCACGATTAATTTGTAGAGCATGCATGCACGCCATGGATCTGGGAGGGAGGGGAGCTGCTTCCTTTCTGCTTTTCCATCCTCAAAAGGAGCACTTGTAGCTGGTGAGACTTTTATAGGTGTGGGATCTGAAAACATCATTTCTGCCAACAAAAAAGAGACCCAGACTTGAGCTGCCTTGCAGGTGCTGTCAGATGATGTTGGAGTGTAAAATGGTGTTTCCATCCTGAATAGGGTTTTGAACTGTCTCTTGCTATCAGGAGTAGTCTTCAGAGGCTGTGCCTTGCTTTGGCTGCTGTCAGATGTTCAGATAAAAAAAAAAAATAAAATATTGGAATATTGGAGTGCAGTTTATAGAGTAGCTTTTACCTTCAGAGCTTGCAGGGTGTTATAAAGGAGAGTGTAATGAAGGAATCCTGCATTTCCCATGTGGAAAGTAGGGCAGAATGAAAAGGAAAACTGGTTTGGTGACTCATGCCCGTAGCTGGTGGCTCAGAAAACCCAGATCCAGCTCTCATTTTTCCTGTGGATTCTGGGATGTCACAGCAGTGAGTCACACAGGGGACAGCAGGGCTCCCCACTTTCTCCCTGGGCTGGCAGAGCCCGAGGAGTTCCCAGAGGGGTTTGGGAGACCAGGATGATGGAAATCATCTTCACACCTCTGCAGTCATTTCCAGAGCTGGAAGAGCGAGTGGAGATAACAGCAGGCAGGTGTGAGGGCGGTCAGCAAGTGAATAAATATCTGTGCTCCTGATCTAATCCCCAGGCATCATCACTCCTGTCCCCTGCTCCTAAATCCAACCCTAAATCCCCGCGCGGGCCGGGACCGTCACCTCTGCAGAGCTGAGTGTCGTGTCTGTTTCCCACCGCAGGTTCCTGCGAAATCCCCTTCTTCCCGTGCCCAGATCTCTTCGTGTGGAGCCTCAGCAGCGTGTGGAGCCTGCCCCACACACCCCTCCCCTGCCAAACCACGGCCTTTACCTGCGTGTTCCGCTGTTTCCCGTGCGACCCGTCCTGCGGGAGCGCCTCCTGGGCCGGCCCCGAGTTCAGCCAGCGCTCCGTGGCTCCAATGGTGAAGATGACAAGGTCCAAGACTTTCCAGGCGTATCTGCCTTCGTGCCACAGGACCTACAGCTGCATTCACTGCAGGGCTCACCTGGCCAACCACGATGAGCTCATTTCCAAGGTAGGTGCTCCCTGGAGCAGGCGCTTCCCTCGCGCCGCGCGTCGGTGCCTGTGGAAGTGCTCGGCCTCATCCAGCTGCCTTCTTCCCTTGGAAAATGGGCTCTCAACCCAAAGGATCTGTTTGTGAGCTGCTGGGTTTGTTTGGACTTTTTGGGGTCTTCGCCATCCTCACAAGTGCAGGGGTTGGTGCTGAGCTCTTCACTCTTGTGGGCAGGGAATGGCTGGAGCTCAGTCAGGGGAGGTTTAGTTGGATATCAGGAAAAGATTTTCACCCCGAGGGTGGCTGAGCACTGGAAAGGGACTCCCCAGGGTCTGGTCACAGCCCCGAGTCTGCCTGAATTCAAGGAGCATTTGGACAAAGCTGTCAGGAGCAGGGTGGGATTGTTGGGGTATCCTGTGCTGGAGTCGAGCTCAGTGATGCTGATGAGTCCCTTCCAACTCTTGAGGGCTGTTAGGACAAGCTAAATTAAAAGCTCTCGGAGCCAGTAAGTGTTTTAATGCAGAAGGAGCAGGCCAGTAAGAGGAGCTTGTTCAAAAGTTTAGTGTAAACTAAACTTCCCCAGTGTCTGCTGGAGCCTGCAGTGCCTGGCTGTGGTCAGGCATCGAGCTCCCAGGTCTCAGCTGCCTTGGAATAACTGTTCCGGAAAGTTTATTCAGCTTATAAAATCTGTGTTCAGAAAAAACAGGCATAGCCAGAGATTTATGAGCTGAGTGGAAATGGTGCTGTGAGCTCTGTGTGTGCAGCTTGAATAGTTCAGCTTCTTGGAGCAGCCTGGGATCACCAGGGACAGAGGAGCTGTGCCCCTTGGGAAGGGGTTTGAGATGTAAATGTAGCAGCATCTGTGCCCTGGAGGTGAAATTGCTTCACCTTTGGGCCAGCTGGGTGACTCCAGGCCCCTGTGCCCAGCTGAGGTGAGGCAGTGACTCCCTGGATTTTTATTTGGTGCCCCGGATTTTGTGTTGGGACACAGAAGGTTCTTCACTGGCGGAGGAAAGAGGCTTGTTTTCCTTGCTGTTTTTACAGTAGATTAGAGTCTGTGCTTTTGTTTCTTGACACTGCTGGTCCCCAGCCAGGCAAAAACAAGGCTGTGCATTCCCAGTGCTTTCACCTCTGGTGCTTCCTTCCCCTCCTTGTTCCATGTCCATGCTCCAATGCAGCCAGCCTTGCAGGTTAAGTAGCTTCCAGCAGGGCAATGCCAGTGCTGCCAACTGCTTGGAATTTGAGTTTCTAGCCCAAGGCAGGCAGAAACTGCCCAGGAATGCTGACTGCTAAAGCATGGCCAGGAGAGGGGAAGGAGGGAAGCACAGCGTGACTTTTGGAAGTGTCAACTCCAGTGTGCTCTGGGATCTGCTCCTTCTAGAAGTTCATTCCAGACCACGGTGTAAATTAACAGTTGGAGCCACTAGCAGGTCATGGAATTTGAATGCAAAGGGTTTGGGGTTTCAGGGTTTTGTTTCTCAGGGTTGTAAACACGAATAAAAACACATTCTTTGTGTAGTTGGGAACCTTATAAAAGTACAGTTGTGCAATCGTGCCTCGTACAAGTGGCTGTTTGACAGAACAGAAGGGCAGTCCCTGCCTCAAGGGGCTTCCAAATGTGGAGGAGCTTTCCCAGGCAAACTGAAATAGTGGCTTTTTTATCTGTTTGACTTCGGTTTGCAGAAGGCCTCGGGGAGATGTTTCAGTTCTTTCATCACAGCCCTATGTTCACATCCCTGAACCAGGCACTGCAGTTGTGGGGTGGCTTTTTTTTTTTTTTTTTCCACATGAAAACGTGGCAGAGGAAAAAGGAGGAACGAGGATGGGAAAGGGAGTGGGAGATTCTGCAAGAGCAGGAGCGTTCCTCAGGCTGTGCTGCAGCTCATCCTGAACCTGACTGTGCCCCTCAGATCCAAACAGCCCAAATGGCACCATCCTTGGAAACATTCCCCACAAAACAGGCAGGGGGCTGGTGATTTTGCCTCCATGAAATTAAATTTTTGCCCTGAGCTGGGCTGCTCTGCACTCCAGGAGGTTTTTTTTTGCTCCTTTTGGATGCCCACAAGTTGCAGCACTGGCTTGAGCTGTTGGATGAAACACAAGTGGAGCTGAATCCCAGGATTGTTCTGTGTCAGTCCATACTTTGATTTCCTCTCCACCTCCCAAGTCTCCCAGCCCTTCAGCACCAGTGTTCACTTAATTCTGGCTTCAGGGTGTTCTGCCAGCACCAGGTATCCAAAACTCTTTGACAGACACACCTTGGCAGGGCAGTTTTTTGCTCCCTTCTCTACTTCAGGAAAACCTTGTGCTTTCAAAGGGGCAGAAGGTTTCTCAATAAACCATTGCTATTTCAAGAGAACAATCGATGCTGAGGCTTTTAAGAAAACCCAAAGCTGTTACATGAAGCCAGTTACCAAAATGTTGCTTACTTGGCCTTTTATCTCCTGCAGCCTGAGGGAGAAAGTGGTTTAGTGGGTCTGATTTTGTAACAAGATCTAAATTGTAGGTTGGACTGTCTGGCCAAGAAAGGCCTTATTGACTTAGGAAATATTAAGGTGATCAGATAAATTGGGTGGAGTGAGTAGTTTTCCTTTCTGTGTTCCTTTGGTGTCTGGCTTAGCATGAGTGGAGGTTCTTGTTCCCTTGGAGCAATGCATCATTTAAAAGGCTGTGCCAAATTTAGTACATACTCTTGTTTCACTGCTTTTTTCCAGTGCCTTAAGTGGGCTGAGACTTTGGGAGCTCAACCCTGCCCTGCAACAGATTCCTTCGTGACCTTGAGGAAGTCACTGGATGTCTTTTGTTCCTCCTTTTTTCCCCACCTGAAATGCTGCTGCTTTGTCCCGTCTGCTTGGAAGGTTTTGGAGCAGGTCCTGTCTGCTCCTCCAAATTAGTACAGGGTGTCCCAATCCTCTTTGACTTTAATGTGAAAACAAAATCACCCTGCCAGGCAACTGTACTTAAAAAGCATATTTCAATGCCAAGAAAATAAATAAGTGAAAGGTACTTCTTGTTACAGGCACAACATCCCATGGCTTTTAGAATGTTTTTAAGAAAAATATATATTCCATAAGCAATGGCTCCAGGAAGGAGACACAGGAGTTTTTCTGGACAAATGTGCCTTTTACATCATGTTCTAGTGGGGCCTGAGGGGAACAACCAACAGAACAGACATTTAACAAGGTAAAGTTAAACAAGTTCTCTCAAGCTGGCAGGGGTGAAGCTGATTTCTGCCTGCTCTGAGCTATTCCAGCTCTTTGTGTTGGGATCCACACGTACTTGGTGCCCTTAAAAGAGGATGGGAACAAGAGCAGAAAGATCCAGGCCAAAGATGCCACTTGAGTGTCTAGGGTGCTGATTTTATTTTTTTTTTTTTGTGTGCTATGTGAGCAGTAATTCAGCAGAAATGGCCCCGATTATGGAAATATGTGGAGAATGTCTTGTGGGCGTCCTGCAGTTTCTTTCTTTTTTTTTTTTTTTTTTTTTCCGTGAATTACTGTGATCCAACTGCTAAACATTACTCAGGGATGGATCCTCTGAAGTTAGCCCGAGGCTTGCCGGGGAAATTTAATGTTTTCCCTTTGATGTCTGCATGGAAGCTCGCTGAACATGAATGGGAAATTCTTCAGCACAAAAGGCTGCAGCTCCTCCAGCAGCTGAGAATTTAGGAGAAACCGAGGACTCCTGTGTGCCTGACTTACTCATTTAGGGGTTGTTAAAGAGGGAGCGCTTAGAGGCTCTTTTTGATCTTCTCAGTCGGGACTTGGGAGGTTTTATCAGGAAAATTCCCTCCCAGTCCTTGTGGCCTCTCTCTTTCCTGGCTGCTGCAGCCCGAGCCCGGTGGTTCAGCAGCTCTTGGTGAGATTTACAGCTCGCTGAAAGCAGCAAACTTTGCTCCACGTTGCATCTGGAGGATGTGAAAAGGATTTGAGGCTTTGGTGCTTCCACAGGAGCTGTGGATGAGCTCAGCTGCTTTGGGAGCATTGGATGCACCACATACAGTTGGGTTTTTTGGTTTGGCTCTTTGCTTTTCTTTCTTCCTCCTTTCTTTCATGTGGACAAAGGCAGTGTTTAATGTTCTTTAGGGCTTTACTTCTCAGGAACCAGCTGATATTTGTAGTCCGGTTCACTTTGAAGATGTGAAGTTATTTGCTGGGTGGGGGTAACATGCACACGAGGGAGAACAATAAATTTAAAATTACAACGTGGTAATCTTTAACCTAATGGAAAAAGAGGCATTTAATGAGTGTCCAGGACATGTCTGATGAAAATCCTGCATTTCCATCATGGGAAGAACCAGTGTACGAGGTGAGATGAGTATTCCTTTCTCAAGGGTGAAGTCCTTTCTTTTCATTACACAGGTTTTATTCTTGATTTTAAGTAGATCTTGTTCCTTCCCAAATATGAATTTAAGTTCCCAGCTCCACAGCAATGAACTCCTGAGGCCAGGAGGAGCCATCCCATCACCACACCTGACCTCCTCTGGGGCATGGGCCAGTGGATTTCACCAGGATTGCAGCAATCCTTTCAGGAAAAGCATTTAATCTCCATTTGAAGACTTCAAGAGGGGAAATTCAGGAAATTCACTGCTCCCTTTGGTCATTTTTTTTTCCAGTGGTTAATCATCCTTACTATTAAAAATCAGAGCCTTTGAATTTAGATTTGTCTGACTTGTGCTTCCCATCATTGGCCATTATTTCATTTCTTTTGCTAATAAAACACTTCTCCAGTCCCTGTTCTTCCCCCTATAAAAGGTCTGCAGCAACCAAAGTCGCTCTCGATCACTTTTTCTGGACAGACTAAACAGATTCAGCTCTGTCACGGTGCAATCTGATTTTTTCCAGTTACACCTAATTTTTTGCGGTTCTCTCCTACATTTTTAGCATTTTAATATCTTTCTGAGGGCTGGAAACAGAGCTGCTCTCATTGTTGCAGCCTCAGACTCTGCAGCAGCCTCTTTTCAGCTCACACATTTCATAATTGTATCAGTCTCACTGGCTCAGCACTGCATAAAAATCTTCTCTTCATTTATTTGCTGTGAGCTCTTCATGCACCAGATTTATCAATTTTATGCACATTTCTAGGAGCTGTCCAGTAGCTTTTGGGATCCTGCTTTCCAGCTCTTGTTCCCTAATGAATTTGCCGCTTCCAGGCATTATTCAGAGCTCGCTCTTAATTGCAAGTATTAAGAGTTCAAGCAGTAAGTGATAAACAGCAAAGCAGCTCCGGGAAAAGTCATTAAAGAGGTTTTGGTTTTTTTTGAGCTTCCCATTTCAGTGCTGTGAACGTGAGGGGCGAAGGCACCTTGTCGTTCTTGGCTTCCATGGAGTTTTAAAATGAAACGCAGGTCGGGAGGATTTGGGTGCTCGGTAGAACAATGTGTCATCAGAGCTGCTCAGTGGCTCTTTTCCTCCAGCCTTTCAGCAGGAGATGCGGCTTTAATTCCACTTTTCCAGCCAAATCCATCCCCAAAACCCTTTCCTGGCAGGTTGGTGTTTGCAGGGAGGAGGGCAAGAAGGGGCTGAGGTTGTTATTTGAGTCCCTGAGCTCGGTGTTCGGGAGGGAATAAACAAACAAACCGACTGCCCTTTGCAGGGAAACGTCAGGATGTGAAATCCGAGCCCGGGTAATGAGGATTTGTGGTGCTCATTCCATAATGCAGCCACCTAAATTAGATCCTTCTGTCCTGTGGAATTGCTTCCTCTGGGATTTACCCTACAAGCGTTCCCTCAGATCCTGCTGTCCGTAATGGGATTGAAGAGAGAGGCAGGCTCAGGTGGGTTTGTTTAGTCAGGATATGGTTGTTTGATAGAAGGAGCCCAAGGTAATTTGTACCTCCCTGCGTAATTGTGTTTATACAGCAATTAACTGCTGTGTGATTTTTTTTAAAAAATATTTCATTCTGTTCCAAAAAAAAAGGAAAAAGGTAATAAATCACAAGAGTTTAGAATTCCCTGTCAAGGAGGAGGACCAGGGCAAAAACGGATTTTTCTAATCCATCACTCTGTTCAAGGAAACAGCTCTCCTTTCATCTGCTGCTTCCTCTGCCTTAGAATTGATGACCTGGGCATAAATAAAATATTGTTCCCATTTATTATCCAGGGAGCTGCCAGGGAGGAAGGACAGTTGAATCATCAGGGGTTTTGCTGCGACTGCTGCAAATCCTGAACAACTGGAGCTGGGGAGGTCTGAGCCCTCCTGGGAGTTCCAGCTGTTGGCCCTTGCAGCTGGAAAAGGAGGGAATTCCAGCAGAAATCCAGGGCTTGCTCCTGGGAGGAGCTGCCCCGGGAATTTCCCTTGCAGGTGTGTGGTTTTAATCTGATTTATCCTTGTGAGAGCAGCGCAGGAACACCACAGAGCTCTGGTTTAATCACACAGAAATATGGGGGCCATGCAGGGGGGGCTTTTCCCACCTGCTGCCTTTGGGGAGAAGAATCTCTGGGGAGAATTTGTGTTTTAGAGGAGCAGGAAATGCTGTCTGAGGGCTTCACTTGTGCTTCAGGGGGGCTGTTGTGTCTGGCACATCCCTGCAGGAGTCTGTCCTCTGCAGTTTTCCTCATCCTTGCAATGGGCAGAGATTGGAGCTCGGACGGACAAGGAAACTCCACCCAGAGTCTCCTCTCCTCAAATGCAGAAAAATTTCATTACATTAATGTTGGATTGTCCGCTGTTGGTTCATGATACTTCGGCATTTTTTGGGAATCTTGTGAAAAGGAGGATTTTTCTTGGCTCCAGCGCCCAGAAATGTGAGAGGAGGAGAGAATCTCCCTTTGAAAACCAAACCAAACCGGACCAAACAATGTCCTTATTGAAAAAGAATTTTAAAACGAACCATTCCTTAAATTTGCCTGAGGGTTTTAGGGATCAGGAGGTTGTTGTGTGGCACTGGGACACTGGGATTTTGGAGCTGTTATCCTGACACAACTGTTAGGAGCAGTAGCAATAACAAAGGTGGAGACTGAGACTGGAGACCTGGAATTGGGAGATTTCCAGTGATCCCTTTCAGCAGTGATTGCCATGCAAAAAAAATGAGTTAAAATCTGATTCCAGCTCAGCTCTGAGGACACATCCTCAGCAATAAAATAAATTTCAGTACCAAAACTTGTTTTGACAAGACACAAATATTGAGAATTCAGGTGATGGATTTAAAAAAACGAATGAAAATTTTAATAAATGATGAAATTCTCAGCCAGGGGGTGTTTGGTAACTTCATGTCCCTACAGTGGATCTCCTCACAGGGGAGTTGCTGTCCTGGACAGATCAGCTTTTGCTGAGAAGCAAGTCTGCCCTCAGTGTCAGCATTGCTGCTATTATGGGCTGCATTAATGGCAAACAGTGCTCCACTGATACGTGGACACTCACTATTATGCTGCTAATTAAATAACTTGTTGCATTAGCACTTTCCATCTTCCACCCCAGCTCCGTGTTTATCTCCAAAACCCATGCAGCAGCAATAATTAATGTGGAAATAAAGGGCTTTTTTTTTTTTTTTTTTTGGTTCAAATGACTGGGTTGTTGCAAGGGAAACAGCAGCACTCGAAAGTGGGGGATAAAACCCACAGCAAAAAATTGCATTTTTTCATCCCTGTCTAAAGAGAAAGGGCTTCGTTGTCACTTCCTGTGGTTTTTCCACAGCAAATAACAAAATTTTCCTTATATTGCCCTTGTGCATTCCAGGGGTAAACGGTGCCTGAAAGTGCAGGGATCGGGGATAACCAGGGCTCTCCTTGGGATTCACCATCACACACATCTCTCCTCCCTGCCTGGGCTGCAGAGAGCAGGGCTCTGCCTCCCCAAGCCGCTCTGCTTTTCTCTGCCCCCTCAATTAATTGGAGTAATTGCTTTGAAAAGTAAACATCTCCATCTGCTCTTTCTCCCCGCAGTATTTCCATCCTTTTTTCATCTTAAAGGCAAGTTTGGAAGCACAGCAGCAGCAGCAGCAACCAGAGACTGTGGAAATCACAAGAGAAGCCCCAAAATATTGGGAAGTTTTATAGAAGTAATAAATCTGAAGGGTTTTTTGTTGTTCCTTTTTTTTTTTTTTCTTAATTTGCCTTCAGTAGTTTGTGCCCTTAGCATTTGCATTTTGAAATTTCACTTTGAAGTCTGTTGAGCTGGAAATTCTTTTAAAAATAAATAAGAACAGAGTCCAGGAGCCCAGGGCTTCAGGAAGGAGAGAGGGAATAGCACAGGGCTCGTGATAACATGAGGAAAATTCAGTGTTGTGATTGAAGTGGGTGAGGACAGCCTGGCAGGCACGTGAGGGACAAGGGGACAGAGCAGTTCACAACTATTTTGTGAATTCTGACATTTGTTTTAATGGAGTTTGGCTCGGGATTTAGCTCAGCGGAGCAGTGTCTTAATCTGTGTTAGCAATCCAAGTGCTCGAGGAAAAACCACCCCCTCGATTTCAGGCAGTTTGTATTTCCCTGAGTGCTGCTCTTCATTAATTGCATTGCCTCAGAAATTCTCCCTTCTGCAACTGCAAAATAAAATTTCCCCTTTGAGGGGAAATCCCCTGTCCTCTGGGTATGGATAAATAACTGGGACTGACCCATTTAAATCCCTTCCTCAAGCCCCACGTGCCTGTTGGTTTCCCATCTTCCTGGGATAATGCTGGATTGTCCGCTGTTGGTTCATGATACTTCGGCATTTTTTGGGAATCTTGTGAAAAGGAGGATTTTTCTTGGCTCCAGCGCCCAGAAATGTGAGAGGAGGAGAGAATCTCCCTTTGAAAACCAAACCAAACCGGACCAAACAAAGTCCTCATTGAAAAGGAATTTTAAAACGAACCATTCCTTAGATTTGCCTGAGGGTTTTAGGGATCAGGAGGATGTTGTGTGGCACTGGAGCACTGGGATTTCAAAGCACAAGGATTCTTGTGGGTTGGAGCGGGGCTGGGGTTTGGATCAACACCTGGGAGGCAGAACAAAAAAATCGCAATGATTCTCCCACCAGAATAAAACCAGACAAAAGGCCTTTCACCTGGGCACCTTCCTGCTCACAGGCTGCAAAATCTGGAGCTGCTCTGAGCGCGGGATGCAGCAGATCCTGGTTGTTCCCTGGGTTTTTTGCACAGCAACATAAACTGCGGGGCAATAAAGGCCGCGCTGAATTAATTGAATTATTTCAGAGATGAGTTTGGTCCACTAATTCCGTATCGACTTTGGACTTTAAATAGCATTAAGGACCCGTGGTAAAACTCAATTAAAACCCAGGAAAGCAGCTGGAGCGGGGTGAGGTCACATCTGTGCGCGAGGTGGAATAATGGAACCTGTTCCCTTGACGTGGCTCCGTGTCTCCTGTAATCGGAGCAAAATTGAACCTGTTTAATCTGATCACGGCCTGGCCCTCCTGTGAGGGGGAGCAGGGTGCAGTTAATGAACCCCGAGGGGCTCTCTGCAGTCTGTGTGGGCACAGGGACCAAGCCATTGAACCCTGGTTCCCCTGGGAGATGGAGGTGGATGGTTGGAATGGTCGGTGTTGTCACAGCTTTTATTTTCCAGGGTTCTCTTCTGCCCTGGAGCCATCATCCACCTGGTGCTGTTACAGGCAGTGGTTCCCCTAAGCACATCCCAGGGCTCATCTTTTTAATCGAATTAAATCAAATTTGGCTTGAAAGGTGCCGCGAAGGCCGAGCTTTGTGTGGGATGTGGGAAAGCAGCAGGTAGGAATTGGGATTAAGCGCGTGAGCAGAAGGAAACCTGGGCTTTGGGGACGCCTTGGTACTCAGACTCGTGTCTGGTTATATTGACACCACGTTTTGTCTTACTCAAAGGTCTCCTCTCCCTGTTGAAGCTGTATTTTATGAGGTCATCTCATCCTTGGATGTTTCAGGGTTAAATCAGCAGCGGGAACAGATAAACCTGACAGTCAGTGTTGTGCTGTGGCCGTCGTAACTCAGACCCAAAACGTGGGGACTCGGTGATCCCGGATCTCTCTGTGTGGATTTCCCAGGCACAGATTCAGTGCCCGGGGGTTTGTAACATCCCTTCCCTCTCTGCACCACCCTGCCCTGTGGGGATACCCCAGGGAACGTGTCCTTTTTGGCAAACCCTGGTTCCTGTGCCCGTGGGGCTCCTCCCGACGTGCCACAGCCGTGGCTCTCCGGGGTGGCTCTGGGCCCTCAGCTCCGTTTGCATCCCTGCAGTGGGAATTACTGCAGGGGCAGAGCTAAAGGGGCACACGCTGTTCCCTTTCCCTCTTGGACCTCTCTGGGACCACTTGCCTTTTCATTTCTGTTTTATTGGATTGTTCAAAGGCTGCCAGCTGGATATAGGTTCGTGGGGGTTTTCTCTGCTGCAGTCTGCAGGGAGCAAGCATCGCTGTGGAGCCGTTCAGCCCTGGCAACTGCTTCCTCTTTTTCCAGATGATTCCAGCAGCTCTTTTTGTGTTTAGCCCATTGTCAAACGGCATCACAAAGGACTTGGGGTATTAATCCTGTCATCTGTTCAGAGAGTGGAACTGCTGAGTGGGCTGTGCTGTGAACGAGGAGCTGGAGGTGCAGCAGGGACGGTGTTTTCAGAGTTGGTGCCTTTCCCTGGCATCGCTGATGGGTTGCCAGGATTCCCTCCTGTGTCTCCAGCAGTCAGCAGAGAGGGGAATGTGCCAGGAAAAAGGCCTGGAGGTGGAAAAGGTGGAGAGGCAGAGCCCTTCCCTGCTCAGAGCTGTGGGGTCAGCACTTGGGGCCGAGAGCAGGACAGAGCAAACGGATTTCCCCAAACAGCTCCCAAGGTCGTGGCTGCTGAGCAGAGCGGGATTGCAGGTCCTGCAGGCTGGGCCCATCCCAGGGGCTCCCAGAGGAGCTGGGTGTGGGTGCAGGTCCTGCTGGCTCCTGCAGCAGGGCTGGTTCAGCAGCATCTGTGAAGCCCCAGGTGCCTCCGTGCAGCCCGAGCCGCTCCCAGAGCTGCGCTTCTGCCTCTGTGCCAGCACGTGTGGAGACCTCCCCCCTGCCCAGGGCTTGTGTCTGCCCCACACTGAGACCACGAGGCCCCCCCGGGACTGTCCTTTATCTGGCCAGCAGGGCGAAGAGGGAAAAGCCATCTCCCTGGAACCCACCCCAGCCCCGGCAAAACATCTGCTTTTTTAGAACAGCCATTTCACAGCTCTAATTTGGGATCAGCACAGCTGAGGGGCCACAAGGAGCAGCTGCAAGTTGGGTGGCAGGAGCTTCTCAAACCAGAGCAGCTGCCAAAGCATCTTAACATGGACGAGGAGAGAGAGGAGCCTCCAAACTGCTGACTCCAGGCCGGTGCCTTCCCACCTGGACACTCCAGTCAGCATTCCTTGGGCCCTGCAGCTTTGTGCTTCTCCCCTGAGCACCCAGCAGTGGGGAGGGTTCCTGAGCTCAGTGCCAGGAGGAATGAGCTGTTGTGCATCTCCAACCCCAGCAGCTCGAGTGGATTTTTTTCAGAGGGCTCAGACAGGATGGGGAGAGGGAGGGTTCTGTGTTCTGGCACGTCCAGATGTGTTTCCAGCCAGACGCTGAGCATTAGCAGTGCAGGGGAAAAAAAAATTTAAAAAATCTGTGCTTGGGCTTCCAGTAGGAAACAACAACAGAAAGATCCTTTCCATTTCTTTCAAAGATCCTTTCCATTTCTTTCAAAGATCCTTTCCATTTCTTTCAGCTGCAAAACCACGCCAGGAGCTGTAATTTCAGAGAGTCTGCGTGTCTGTGGGAGGGGGATTGAGATGCACCTTTGAAAGTGTATCAGGAAAAGCTGCACGGAGAAAAATGCAGAGCACAGAAAGTAGGTCTGGCTGCTGGCTGTCACTTCAGCGAAAATCAAGAGTGTTGTGGAAATCTTTGCGTGCCTCTTAAAAGAAAACAAACAGAACAACAAAAACAAACACAAGAGCATCTGCTTGTGTATAAATATACCTGGTTTTGTCTGATTTTGTCGTTCCCATTGCAGCATATGCCAGTTTTTCTGGCATGCCAGAGGAGCAGGAACATCTCCAGGAAAAGCTCAGGTTACAACACCCAGATAAAAGCTGCCTGTGCCACCTTTCTGAAGATACATCCAGCTTAGCCTTGCAGAGGGAAACGCACCGGGGAACTTGTGGTTACCAGACTTCTCTCCCTCCTTTTTAAAAGTTTTGCCAAATCCTTTGCTGGCTGCAGGGTGATTGTTGAGACAGCACTGAAAGCTGAGCAGCGGTTTGTTGAAAACTTCTGCTTGGGCAGGGGATAAAAAATGGGATTTTTTTCTTTTTTTTTTCCCCCAGCGACCACCCTTAGATACCCTCAAGCAGCGGTTTGAGCTGGGAGGAAAGGCAGGCACCTCTGCTGCTGTCCCTGGGAATGGAACAATGTCCAGTGAGCCGATGGGGCTGGGTTTGTTCTTTATTAAAGACAGACCTTTGTGCAGCAGGAACAGAAAATCCTATTTCTGTCCCCATAAAAACTCGGCTCCCATAGTTGCTGTTACTGGCAAAGTCGGTCACTTTGGTGTTTACAGAGAAGTATTTACTGGGAAGGCCTGGATGGTGAGAAGGTTTCATCTGCTTTCGTTTTGCTCTGGCGGCACACACGTTGCTGTGGGATTTTGTGTTTCATCCCTGACCCCTTTCCATGGATCCCAGGCAGTGCCCTCCTGTTTGCTGCAGCCAGGTGTGCCTTGGCCCCTCCTTTCTGGCCAGGGAATCATCCTTTGTGTTCCCACTTTCCCCCCCAGGTCCCTGGGATGGTGCAGGGCGCGTCTGGGGGCTGGTTTGGTGTGGGGTATGACAGAGCTGGAGCGCTGCAGAGGGATTAAAAGAAGCTTCTCTTAACAAATGCAATTACACAAACATGCTTGAGCCCTGTGTCCTATTTAATTCCTCCCCGAGAAAATTCCTCAGGGCACTGCTTTTGTCTGAATCAAAGGGAGATCCCAGTGCCTCAGGCATCCTCCCCGGATCCTCAGTGGCTCTTCTGTGCCCTGGGTGGCAACTAATATTGGCCTTCAGATTCCTCTGAAGAGCGGTTATCCCTCCAGGAGGCAGGAATTGTGCGCCAGGCAGGGATTTTGTGGCTGGCAGAGCCCTTGCTGCCCTGCAGACCTCACAGGCAGCTGGCACTGCTGGCTCTGGCTCCCTGCCCCGGGGCGTTTTTGCCCTCTGAGGTGCCTGTGCTCTATGGAAAGGATCCTTTTGCCTTTGGGGATCTTCCCAAGGAGGCTGTCGGGGCTTTGAGTGCCTTTCTGCGAGGCAGGAGTTGGGCAGGTGCAGGAGGGCACAACCCAGGGAGGGCAGGGAGCCCCCCAGAGATTGTTTTATGTGACCTGAGGTTGTTGTTAACCAAAGAAATGACCCTTGTTAGAGAGCCTGGAGGTAAAACATCAATGTTTCTCTTTTTTCCCCCCCTTATAAGTGTTTTTGGTCCGAAACCAGCTGAGGTTTTGAGAAAGCCACTAAGCATTCCGAGGTTCCTGGTGAGGTGCAAAGTAAAGGATTAACTGGCCCAGAAAAGCTGCTTTTTTGACTTCCCCAGCCCCTGCCCCTCGGTGCGGACGTTCCCTGAGGTGTCCACGAGGTAACCCGTGTACAGACAGCCCAGCTCTTGCTCACAAGCACCGAATGTTGAATTCAGTGTGTGCCTGTCCAAGCGCGTTAAAACCGCAGGTGGCCCTTGGTGACGCCACAGCCATGGCACACTGGGATGTCCCTGATCCCTCCAAAACTCTGCCTTTCCGTGGCGGTGCTCTCGCATCCGGAGGAAACGTGGGGCAGAGAGGATGTGCCTGCATTATCTGGGGTGGTTTGGCTGCTCTGTGGTTCTCCTGCTGGGTTTAGCCCCACTCCCGAAAGCAAATTCACGTGCAGGTGCAGTTTGACAAGAGATTCTGACCAATTTCTGGCAGCCTTCAGGTGAGGCTGAGGAGTGCTGTGAAGTTCATGGACACCAAAAGGGTGCAAAGAGATTTCGTAGGGACGTGAGGGAGAAAACTCAACTCTGGAGCAGCACGTTGGGCCTGTGTGAACACACTGGGAATTCCAGGTGTGTCCTGTGAAAAGGGCAGGTGTTGGAGCTGGAGAACAGTCGCCTCTCTCTTCTCAAGCAGCCAACTGAGCTTTGTTTTCTTGCTTTCCAGTCCTTCCAGGGCAGCCAAGGACGAGCGTACCTCTTCAACTCCGTGTGAGTACCCTGCGTGCTTGTGGTGGATTTAACAAAACCCTTCTGAAAAAGGGGGGAAAAAACCCCCATAATTCCCTTCAAAAAACACCTGCCTGGGACTTGGGAACTTCCCAAAAATGCATGGAGAAAGAGGCAGAAATAGCCCCTGATTCATGTTTGAGTGGTGTTGAGCTTTCAGATAAGCAGCAAGGAAAAGGTGATTTTTTTCGTCATCACAGCTAATGGCTGAGTCATTCTCCTCTCCCAGGATGTAGCTGGACCAAAGAGCCAGAGTTTTATAAATGTGGAGAGCGACGAAATCTAAATATGCGCTTCATAAAAACCAAGTGTGATTTTCCCAGTGGCTGGAAATAGTTTTTGGGGAGGTCACTGCCGCTCCGTCTTTCCAGCAGAACTGCTGATTCCAGTCACATTTCTCAATTTTCCATTTGGGAAAGTAAAAAGTACCATTTTATCAATTTGAGAAGGAAAATCTTTCTCAAATGCCTAATTAGCATGAGTGACTAGAGTGTTATTAATCTCCTGTTCAAAGCTTTCATCAAAGTTTTTTTTAGTTGCGTTAAAAACCCCATTTTTACCTTTTCATTCTGCTCTGGAACTTGCCGAGAGAGGCGCAGCTGGGAAACTCACAACCTCCCGCTCGTGTTTTCAAACACCGCAGTGAAATCCTTGGCAGCTTTATTGGAGCATCTCGATGTGGAGAAAGGCACTAATGGGGAGCGTTCTCTGTGCTTTGTCCCAGAGTGAACGTGGGCTGTGGCCCCGCAGAGGAGCGGGTGTTGTTAACAGGACTGCACGCCGTGGCAGATATTTACTGTGAAAACTGCAAAACCACGCTGGGCTGGAAATATGTGAGTATTTGTGGCCCTGGGCAGCTGTGCTCCAGCTGAGGGAGGGGTGGAAAGATCATTTTGGGATCCTAAAATCCAGGTTTTCATCTGTAACCGTCTGTTTTTCCTCCTGCTTTGTGTGTGTTGCATTTGGAGAATCGGCTTTACTGTAGGTTTGGGGTTTTTTTTTTTACTAAGAATTTACACCTGGTTTTGGTGGGTGCCCCTCAGTGACATTTAACAGAAATGAGGATAATTTCAGTCCTGTGGTTCACACTGTCTTCTTTTTTTTTTTTTTCTATTATTCTGGTAGATGTTATCAGAATAATAGAATGCTCCATTAATTCTGTGTCCTTCCCCCTGGAAATGCTGTTGAACATGAATTCATCTGTTTGCTCTTCCAAAATTCAATTACCTCCCAATAAAATCCAATGTCACATCCTAATTTCTGCTTCTGGAGGCCCACACCATTTTGTCCTAAACGTTTTCACCAGTGTCTGAACAAATCCTAGTTTGTGTCCATGGCCTGTGGACAGAAATACTCTTCACTAAGTCAGGTGAAAATCTAGAAAAAGGAAAGCATCAAAAGTGGAGGAGGTTGGAATCCACGCAGAGGCTCAGGAATATTTGGGATCCCAAAAGTTTCCTGTGTGGTTCCACAGCTGCAGGCAGAGATCTGTTTAGGGTGGGATCCTCTCCTGGGACTCCATTTCCACATTCAGTTCACCGTAATCCATCCCATTCCCAGTGAGAGAAGCACTTCATTCCTAACAAACTTTAATAAATCCCCAAACCACCCTGGACAGAGCTGGATTTTACCACCAGTGATCCCTAAATCCTGGCCCTAGGAGCAGTTGCCATTGGCCAACAGAAACCTGCACGTTCCATGCTGCCAATTCCTTCTTGCCAGCATGTAAAGACAGCCAGGAGCAGGATTTCAGATTCCAGAGGCAGGATTTAGGATTCTAGAGGCAGGATTTCAGAAGCAGGATTTCAGATTCCAGAGGCAGGATTTCAGATTCCAGAGGCTGGATTTAGGATTCTAGGGGCAGGATTTACGATTTCAGAAGGAGAATTCAAGATTCCAGAGGCGGGATTTCAGATTCCAGAGGCTGGATTTAGGATTCTAGGGGCAGGATTTACGATTTCAGAAGGAGAATTCAAGATTCTAGAGGCAGGATTTCAGAAGCAGGATTTCAGATTCCAGAAGCAGGATTTAGGATTTTTTCCCTCACACTTTTCCTGAGAGCCAGCAGGAAGACCTGCAGTTGGCTTTTTCTCTGTGGGCAAGGCTCAGCCCGGCACCAGCCCTCCCAGATCTGCTCCGTGACGTGATTTTCACCCAAACATCCCCTCGATCTCACTCCCCCTCCTCCTCTCATTCCAGGAACACGCTTTTGAAAGCAGCCAGAAGTATAAAGAAGGCAAATACATCATTGAACTAGCTCACATGATCAAGGATAACGGCTGGGATTGAGTGGGGAGAGCCCGGCCCTAGCAGCGTGTAAGAGAATGCCATCCAACCGAACATTATATCCAAGAGTGAGAGAGTGACTGAACGCTTGGTTCCATGCATTTAGAGGCTCTGCAACCCGGGAGCATCTTCACACCCTTCTCCATCTTTATTGGTGACTGGCCTCTAAATTTCTGTCTCTCTGTCTCTTTGCTTTGTATCTGTTTGTGAGTTGACCCTGGCTGCTTCTCTCTCTGTTCTGGCGTTGGCTCAGAGAATGCACCGAATGCCCGACAGCCATTCCACGTGCCCAGTGCTCGATCCAGCCCGACCTGGGCTCTCCTGGCACCTCCCCAGCTGTGGGAGGAAGCCCCCAAGGTTTGGGCAGGAGAAGGTGGCAGACGGGTGGGGGAGTGGGGAACCATCAGGAGGTGACGCTGGGCTTCTCCTCTCAGTCCCGGTTAAGCAAGGCTTGAAACCATCTCCTTGTCTAAATGGACAGAGAAATATCTACTTGTCTAAATGGATAGAGAGATCTCTGCTTGTCTAAAAAAAAGGACAGAGGGATATCTCCTTGTCTGGGAGGACAGAAATTACCTCACGGCTGCGTTTTCTCTCCGAATCCATCGGCGGAGCTTCAGCCCGAGCTGGCTGAGCCCGAGGCAGAACCAGTTCCCCCCCCAGTCTGTGTTTTGTTTGCTGTTTATGAACTCGTTCTTTGAGGGGGCAGGACCTGGAGGCTGGAGAGATTCCCTGCCTCTCCTTTTTCTTGCTGGTTCAGGGTAGGGAGGCCGAACGTCCCAGCAGAGCACGGCCGTGGGGAGGGGCGTCCTCAGGGCTGGACAAACCGAATCCTGACTGCTGAGCCCTTCAGAGACGAGGAGAAAACCACCTCAGGCACAAGGGGGCCGGAGCTGCAGCTTAGAAAATGTGCGGGGGTGAAAAAAGGCACGTGCGAGGCAAGGAAGAGGAAATTGCCTAGAGGAGGATGGGGACAAACAGGGACAGAGGGGACCCCCGGATTTCCTGGCCTCCCCTGAGCACCCCTGGTGGTGTTTTACTGATCTTTCACAAGTGCAAGTAGGAAAATGCTGTTACAGAACCTTCTCCTGGAATCCCAGGCTCCAGTGGGGGAGCCTGGCACAGAAATGGGGCGAGGAGGGAGCCGAGTTCCTGGGGTTGTGTTGCACAGGTGGATATTTCCAGGTGTCCTCCCCAAATGGTTCCCCCTTTTCCCACTCCCAGAAGCCCTTTGCAGGCACGGGGAGAATGGGAAGGAAGAAAAAAAAAGAAATTGAACATCTCCCCACCACCCCTGGAGTGATCTATGCCTCGAGGGGCAGATGTTGGTGTCAAAACTGCAAGGGACGACGAGACGAGTCCATCCCATTTGAATTTCTCCGTGGTGATCCCTGGGCACCTTCCCGAGGTGGATGGTGGGGAAGGGACGTTGTGTGTGAGAGGGGAACTGTGTTAGCCCAGAATAACCACGAGGAGTTTGCTCTGCAGCAGTCCAGCCACTATCTGGTGCACAACCCAGGACTACTGAGCTGAATTTCTCTCTTCCCCGAGTGAGTTTTTCTTTTTGTTGGCAGAAGTCTTTCCAGGAGGTTAATCCACGGGGGGAAATCTTGGTTAATCCAGAAGGAAAGGAGTATTGTGCAGGGGGTGGCGGCTCCTTACGGAGCAGGAGCTTTGGAGCTGCAATCTGTTGTCACTGGCCCCCAGCCCTGGGAGATTGCAGGGGGCTGGGGAAGAGTCACTTGCTGTTCAGTTGGCAGGGAATGTGGATAGAGACCCTCCTTAAGGATCAGGGTGGAATTCAGTGTTGGATCCTTGTGCTGGATCCCAAACCTGGTGAAGCAAAGGTTGTGTTTCTCAAAGCTCTGTTCTTGAGAGCCGTGGGGAAATGAGGTGGAGTTGGCTCCTGCAGGGGATGGAGTTTGTGACCAGCCTGTCCAGAGGTGGCTTCTGCCCTCACCCTTCTGCCCTGGCTGTGTAACAAATTGCTTCAGCTTTTGGTTTGGATTGTCTCTGCTTCCATCAGCCGCGTTCCCGCCGGTGACAAACGCGGTAAAAATCAGAAATCCCACAGCACCTGCTGTCCTGTGTGCTCTGGCACTGACCTGGTGCCCTTTCCCCATCCTTTCATTGACGATCCACGACAGTTTATTGGCTTTTGACTAGTGGGAAGTAATTCCTGTTCTTCAAAGAGCCCTTTAGTCTCCACAGAGCCTTTAAAGGAGCTGGGAGAGGTAAGGGATCATCCCAAATCCTGTGAGGCTGAGAAGAGCACGCAGGGCTCGTGGTTTGATGTTGGTCTTTGGAGTGACTGCTGATCAAAAAGCGATAGGAAAGGCAGGGCTGTGCAGAGAGCTGCTCTGAGAAACCCCGGAGAGCTGCCAGGTGGAAATGCTTTTACCCATTCATCTGGGACACAAAAGGACCATGCCCCAGCAGACCTGGCTGGTTTTTACTGGTCACGGGTGTCGGGCTTTTAATGACAACCAGTCCAAGCTTGAACAGGGCGAGCTCTTCATCTGCTTTTCAGTGGTTTTGTCCTCTCGGTGTCCTGCTGAGAGCCTGGCCTTGAGCCCTGGTGGGAGCCCAGAGCGTGGCTGTGATGTCCTGCACAGGTGGACGAGGAGAAACGGGCTTGTGCAGCTCCTGTGTGTGTCCAGTGAACAGGAGGAGCTTCAGCTGGCTGCTGATTGCCCCGGGGGCTGGCAGGAGTTTGGGGTCTGTGCTGGTGGCTCCCACAGCAGCACAGGGACGGAGTGACACACTCAGAGATAACCAAAGAACTTCCCTGCTGAGCTGAGCCAGGTGGGGCCTTTTCCCAGGAGCTGTGGCCCATGGAAGCTGCGTCCTGAGCACGTGGTGCTGCTTTCCGTGGGCAGCATCCTCGGGAAAACACGGACAGCAGCGAGTTTTCCTGCTTTTTTTGGTGTCCAGCCTGGTGTCTGGGCAGCTGTGAGCACCCTTGAGTTTACATCCCCCCTTCCCCACCCCAAAGCTCAGACTCGAGGAAGTTTGAAATTGTTTTTGTTTTGGTGGATTGTCCGGTGTGAAATCCTGACCCCTGTAAGAAATATTCAGATGATAATATATAGACAAAGCAGAAAGAAAAAAAAAATAACCCCCAGACGTTGTGAAGTATACTTTTGTAAATAATATTTAATTTTTTTTTTAAAGAAATAATATATTTGGTGCTGTTTTCTCAGAGCCCCTCCCTGAGAGCACTTTTTGTTGTTGTCGTTGTTGATGACGATCCTGTTTCCTTCTGTATTTGTTGGAAAATATGTTCAAAGGGAAACAAAAATCAATATTTGCGTTGTCCTCTGAAGTGGATCCGTGTTTCCTGTGGATGTGGCGGGGCAGGGGACTCCCAGCTGGCCGATCTGGTGGCTGAGTTTGGGGCCAGCAGCCCCGGGGGGGGAGTTTGGGGCTGGGAGGGGCTGCAGGAGGGCTCCAGTTCCCCTCTGCCCTCCCCCGAGCCCCCTTGTGCTCCCTCCAGGAATCCCACTGGGGCTCCCACTTGTCCTGGGTTGTGGAATCCAGGCCTGGAATTTTTCTCTTGCACCAGTATTGGCTGGAGCGAAGTAGATCTGGAGCTGCAGGAGTCGGGATTGGGCAGGAGCTGCAGCCTCGGATTCGCTGTTGCTGGGGGCAGCAGGGATGGAGGACGGAGCTTTGAGCTCCATTTTAACCTGAACCATCAATCTTTGGATCCTGGTTTTATTTTTGAGGGGAGGTTTTGTTGTTGTTGTTGTTGTTGTTCTGTTTATTTTTTTTTTTTTAACCAGGCTGCTACATAACAAATTAGAGTAAAAGTTTACCTCTCTTGGCAGTAAAGGTCATTTATTTTGTCCTCCTTTCTGTCTTTAATCTCCCCCCTTCTTCGTTTTTTTTTATTTCATTTGGTCTCTTGTTTATCCCAAAGCGGACCAACAGCACAAACCACTGGACTGGGTTTTGCTGAGCAAGGAGCTGGGCAAGAACTGTCGCAGGTTTTTTAATTCTCTGGGTTTGGTGCGCGAACGAAGCGAACCCTGCGAGATAAAACCTCCTGTTGTCGTGATGATCAAGTGAGAATTTGCTCTGCCCTGTGAGAGTGGGTGAATCATGCATTTCACTGCGCTTCCCTGCCTGGGGAGGAGCTTCCACGTGAAGCACTTTTGGGATGAAGAGGGGACACCGAGCTCAGCTCAGTGGGAAGGAGCTCTTCCCACCACGGGAGAGGCCTCAGTGCTCAGAAACAATCAGGTTAGACAGAGATTTCCTGCAGAAATCCTGGTGGGAAAAAAAGAACAAGCGGAAGAGGGGAAACAAAAATCATCTTGAATTCAGAAAAAACAAACAAACAAATAAATAAAAAATCAACATATTTAAATGCAAGCAGAATGGCATTGTGTAAGGTACAACCACAGATAAGCTGTTCTCATCGTTACAACTGTGTGTATCCTTTGTTTTGTTCTTCCTAAGGAAATGGGAATGCTTTCCCCACTGACAAAACTAAGGACAATATTTCCAATACCAGCCTGTCTATGGATGCTCTTGTGTTTACAAATTGTGTATACTTTTATTTCTTTGATCTTATTTTAAATTTTTTTTTTTTTTGGCATATTCTTTCAGGTCATTTGCTTCAGTCATAAATGCAATTGTTTGTTTTCAAATAATTGGTTTTCACCTTTTCATGTATTTGTACGTTGTATATAGTTCTTCAGTATTAGAGGGAGGCGTATTGTTTGTCATATTTACAATATGTGTTGGTGCTCATTTGAGAAAATAAAATTTTCAAGTACTAAAGCTGCTGGTGCCGGTTTGTGCTTCGCTCTGTGCAAAGCCCTGGAACGCAGAGCTGCTCCCAGGGGATGGGCTCAGCAATTCCTGCTGCCTCCACCTCACATCCCAGCGCAGCCAGGTGGAAGGCAGCGCTTTATTCGGCTTTTTTGGGATGGGCTGATGCAATCCCCGTTCATCCCACTGCCGGAGATGGCAGGGCCCTGTCCCCGTGCCCTGTCCCCGTGCCCTGTCCCCATACCCTGTCCCCGTGCCCTGTCCCCATACCCTGTCCCCATACCCTGTCCCCATGCCCTGTCCCCGTGCCCTGTCCCCGTGCCCTGTCCCCGTACCCTGTCCCCGTGCCCTGTCCCCATACCCTGTCCCTGTCCCCGTGCCCTGTCCCCATACCCTGTCCCCATGCCCTGTCCCCGTGCCCTGTCCCCATACCCTGTCCCCGTGCCCTGTCCCCATACCCTGTCCCCATGCCCTGTCCCCGTGCCCTGTCCCCATACCCTGTCCCCGTGCCCTGTCCCCGTACCCTGTCCCCATACCCTGTCCCCATGCCCTGTCCCCGTGCCCTGTCCCCATACCCTGTCCCCATGCCCTGTCCCCGTGCCCTGTCCCCATACCCTGTCCCCGTGCCCTGTCCCCGTACCCTGTCCCCATACCCTGTCCCCGTGCCCTGTCCCCGTACCCTGTCCCCATACCCTGTCCCCATGCCCTGTCCCCGTACCCTGTCCCCATACCCTGTCCCTGTCCCCGTACCCTGTCCCCATACCCTGTCCCCGTACCCTGTCCCCATACCCTGTCCCCGTGCCCTGTCCCCGTGCCCTGTCCCCATACCCTGTCCCCGTACCCTGTCCCCGTGCCCTGTCCCCATACCCTGTCCCTGTCCCCGTGCCCTGTCCCCATACCCTGTCCCCATACCCTGTCCCCGTGCCCTGTCCCCGTGCCCTGTCCCCGTGCCCTGTCCCCATACCCTGTCCCTGTCCCCATACCCTGTCCCCGTGCCCTGTCCCCGTGCCCTGTCCCCGTGCCCTGTCCCCGTACCCTGTCCCCATACCCTGTCCCCATACCCTGTCCCTGTCCCCATACCCTGTCCCCATGCCCTGTCCCCGTGCCCTGTCCCCATACCCTGTCCCCATGCCCTGTCCCCGTACCCTGTCCCCATACCCTGTCCCCATACCCTGTCCCCATACCCTGTCCCCATACCCTGTCCCCGTGCCCTGTCCCTGTCCCCATACCCTGTCCCCGTGCTGCTGAGCGCCCTCCATCCCCCGGCGCTGGAGAAGGGCCGTAACCCTCTCCGGGCAGCCCGGGGCTGAACTGGGAGTGAGCTCAGGGCGCGGCCGGGGAGCCGAGCTGCGGCCGAGGAGGAGCCGGGGGCTCCTGGGCGGTGGGAGCCCACATCCCATGGCCCGGGCAGGGACAGTCCCTGCAGAGGGGTCAGGGCCGTCTCTCGGTTTCACCAAATCCTTAATTTGCTCTTCCCGGGGGGGACACTCCGGGTGTGTCCCTGAGACACAGCCCCCGCCCTGGGGACAGTGACATGGCCAAAAAGTGACCTTGAGGCCCCAGTGTGTGTGGGGCCGCTGCTGGCGCCGGGCTCGTCCCTACGGCCCCCGGATCGTCCCAAGGTTTTAACGCTGTGTGGTGTGGGCAGTGGGAATCCCTTGGGACGGGGAGGGCACCAGCACATGTGGGAAGGATTCTTATCACCATCACTACTCCGTGCCCTCACCAGCCCGGCTGCAGGGAACATCCCTGCAGGGAAAATCCCAGGAAAAAAAGCGTCCTGCTCAGGATTTCCCACCCCGAGCATCCAAGTGACAACAAGAGGGACAGCTCAAGGCTGGCCCTGAGCAGTGGCCTTGGGAAGAGCCTCCAAATCTCTCTCAGGCCGTTGGGATGGAGGTGCAAAAGCGGCAGAACCGCGGCAGGGAACGACGCCCGGGGCTGGCGGGGAGCGGGACCCGGCGGCTGCGCCTCCCGGGGCCGTTCCCAGGAGGGCCGAGCCGCGCTCCGGGATGCGGGGCAGCGTCTGCCCGGCCGCTTTATTAACCCGCAATTAGAGCAGGGCCGAGCCGAGCGGCGGCTATTAATAGCCCGGCACACAGAGCTGACTCAGGCGGCGGCAGCCGCGGGCTCTGCGGGACGGAGCCGTGGCTGGACGGGTCCCCGCTCCCCGCGAGGTGACAGCGCTGCAGGAGCCACCGTGACCTTCCCCGTGGCTCTAAAGAGCCGAGCTTGGGGCAGCTCCCCTCTCCTCTGCCATCCCACCGGCCACAATGAGGGATTTTTAATTTTTTTTTTTTTTTAAGGATGATCACGAAGCTAAAAATACAGCAGCGCCAGTGGCCTTTAATCCCGCTTCAAGAGCAATCTGACACTCCTGCTCTGCTTCCCGGGCGGCTTTTTGGGACGCAGGGATGCTGCCGGCTGCTGCCCCGTGGGTTCACTCGATCCCTTTCCTCTCGGGGTCCAGGCTCACGGATGCCCCTGGGCCTCCCCCAGCGTCTCCTTTCCCAGCGGGACCCCGGCTCCCACCCGAGCGCGATTTTCTCGCTGACACGGAGGATTTACAGTAGCGCCTTCAGGCTGCCAAACGCGCCGGGGTTATTTTTACCCGGCTCCGGGGCGGGGTATAAATAGAGCCGAGGCCTTTCTCTGTTGCTGACCGAGAAATGTCCCGCACAGAAGCGGGCCAGGCACGCAGGAAATGTCACCTGGAACGCGGTCACCCCTGTCCGGTGCCACCCCTCTGCATGTGACCCCCAAAAGCCACCCAGCCAGGCAGCGTCCTGCTCTGTTTTGGGGAACCTGGGGGTGCTGCGAGCACCAAGTTTGACCAGGAATGGGCATCTTTAATTAAATCTCTCCAGGATTAATTAAATCCCTCCATCTGTCGGGGCACCCCAAGTCTGTAAAGGGGATCAGCCCGGCGAGGGCAGGCACTGGGGCACTCAGGGACAGCAGGGATAGGGGGTGACACGCATCACCAGCTCGACTTCTGTGACAAAAAGAAACCCCAAACCCATGGAGATTTTCCAGCCTGGGCTGTGATTTATGGCTCGGGATCAAGCAGCTGCTCCCGGCGGGGGCTGCCCCGCTCTGGCTCCTGCAGACGGTTTGTTCCCGAGGTATGGAAACTTCTGATGAGGTGAAGTGAAATGCTGGGGGGGAAAAAATTCATAAAATCCCTTCGCAGGGGCCCGACCTCGCCCCGTGGAGCTGTGCCCCTGGGTGAAGGGCTCTGGGAGAGGCTTTGGATGCCTGACAGAAACAGCAAATGCTATAGGAGCGCTTTTATAGAGCTCTGCTTCCTCGGGAAAGCCAGACTGGTGTTTTCTTTTCCACTCGGGCAAGGATTTTCCCATAATTGTGCTATTTTTATGGAGGTTTCAGACAGAAACAGAGGGCCTCTCCCAGCCAAGCCCTGGTGCTGGAGGAGCTGGAGCACTGCAGGGTTCAGCCTCTGACGCAGGTTCCCCATCTTTGCCAAGTCCCTTTGCTGGCAGATGTCTCCCCCTGTGGAAATGGGGGATTTGCTCCATCTCTGCCTCACAGGGATTTTTCTTTTTTGGGTTTTTTTGGGGATTCCTGCCTGGAGATGAACCGTGGCGCAGACGCTGCCTGAACCGGGGGGACGCAGCAGAATCAGGGGCTCAGGCAAAGCTCCCGCTCCTGAGGACACAAAACCAAACACGTCACCAGTCAACATTGACTTCTGACAGACAAGGGGCCCTGGCCTCCCCCAGGGCAGCTCCTCAACGCCCCGATCACTGCTGAGGAGGCCAAGGCAGGGAAACACCAGCAGTGACGGCTGAGAGGCCAGGAGCTGTGCCCAACACCAATGCCTCCCCCATCCCCAGCTTTTGCTGGTTTCTGGATATATTTTTCCTGGGAAGGAGCTTTTTTTGAAGTGCAGTCGCTGCTGGAACTTCGGCTGGGTTTTGCCGCTCGGTCCTGCCGGGTGTGGTGGCAGGTCAGTGGGAAGGAGCCAGGTGGGGGCAGGTTTTATGGGGAGGAAATGAAGCGGCTGAAGGGTTGAGGCTGTGTTACCTTTAATTTGAGGTGGGATTTCTGTCTGGCCGCGGGATTTGAGCTGGTGTTGAGCTGCTGTGGCTCCGTGTGCCCGGTTATGGGGGCAGCAGGAGGAGGCTGTGATGGGGGAACTGTTGAGGCAAGTCCTTTCGCAGTGTTTTGGAGGTGAATTGAATCTTTAGAAGCCTGGTGGGAACGAGCTCCGCCGGGCTGGGAGCTGCCAGCTCCGCTGCCGGCGCCTGGAGCCATTAGCAGGGCACTAATAATGTCCTTTATTAAATCACAGCCACGTCATCAGCTGCACTTGGGGATGTGACTGCTTGCACGTCCCTTCCCAACCTGCCTGCTCCTCTGGGTGCTGTGGGAGTCGATTTATCTCCGTGGGTTTTCAGCACTTCTTTGCTCCAGGGTTCCACCCTGCAGAATGGGGCTGCTTTTTTACTCCGTTCATCCCCAGCTCCTGGTGGCCTCAGATATTCAGGGAGTCTTTTTTGCTCTATTTGCTGTCAGCAGGAGGGGGTCCATAGGCTCCTGGGTGAAATCCCCTGTGCCAAACATGAGTTTCCCCCAAAATACAAATAATTCAGCCCAAACTGGGCTCTTGGGCTCTTTGTACCTGCCTTGGGCCAGGCCAGGCTTTGCTTGGGTTTACTGGAGCTGCTTTTCTGAATCCCCATCACGAGGCAGCTCTGAACGTGTGCGTTCCGTGCCCTAAGTTCTCAATCCAAAACTATTTGGGAGTCAGGCAAGGTTCAAGCCTGAGGAAAGCCCCACCCTTGCTGGAGGTGCTGCCTAACGGGGCCAGGGCTCCTTCTGGATTAGTGGCCCACAAGCGAGAGAAGCTATTTTGAACCCGAGGCTGGGAATGTTTGAGCTAATCCCAGGTGGAAGCTGATTAAGGGCTCGCGGGGGCAGATTTGGAGCAGATCCTGGTGGCACAGCCACGTCCCCTGGCCGCTCTGCCCGGCCAAACCACCCCAATCTCCAGTGAGTGAGAGGAGGTGGAGCTCAGCCCAGCCTTTCCCGAGGTGCTGGACGGGATTTCGTTGCACAAACCTTTGCCAAGGTCTGTGGAGCTTAATCCTGACCTTTGGCAGCTGTCAGGTGCTGGGGAGAGCTCTGTGCTCCTTTCCAGGCTGGTGAGCAAAGGGATCACGGGGGCACCTTCCTGAGCCCTGCAGCTCCATGTTCCCCACACCAGGGAGCTGGCAGTGGCTTCATCCTGTCGTACCCCAGGGAAATATTTACATTTTGCCCCCCATTTTCAGGGGCTTGTAAGTTTTTTTATTTTTCCTGTGGGAGGTTCCCACCCTGGGCCGGGTGAGCTCTGCTCCATGCTCGGAGGGCCCAGAGGGTGCAGGATTGGGGTGGGATCTTGAGCATTCACCTGCACGGACACAGCTGTCCCCAGGGAAGGTGCTGCAGGGCTCGTTCCCATCGCCCCGGGTCTCTCCACGCCACTGTGCCGGGCACGGGGATGTCACATGTGACACCCAGCAGCCACGGGAGGGTGGCACAAACAGCAGATTTTGGGTCAGGTGCCTTCAAGGAGGAGGAAATCTGAAAGGCAGCCACGGGGGATCTTCCCAACAAGCGAAGCCACCACGTGGGAAGAGTCCTGCGGACCAGAGCCGCAGGTTGGACCCTCCTGAATGAAACATTTGGGTTTTATGCACCTCACCCAGCCCAACAGCAGCTCCCTTGTCTGAGACTCACAGAAACACGACCCAGTAAAGAGAGTCCTCGCAGCTCCTGAAACCACAGAGCTTCCTCCACACAAACCCTGGATTCTTCCCCACATCCTGCCCTGGGCAAACCCGGAGCAGGACTGAGAGCGGCGCTCAGCAAACAGCACCAGGTGTAATCACAGCGGCGTTTCCTCTCCAGGAAAATATTGACTTGTCCCTCTGATCACTCCTGGACTGAAAGCACATTTGGAGCAGCTTTTAAGGAATTGCTTACATTTCACTTTCCTTATTTTTTTTTTTTTTTCCCCACGTGGAGCCCCACAGCAGCAGCATTGTGGCAGAGTCTGAGGTGTTTTTAAAGACCCCGTTTCAGGTGTTTATGTGCTGCTGCACATAAATCACACCTCAGACTACGAGCCCTTGTCTGCTCACGGGCCCTCAGTGCTCAAAATATTCCTGAGGCTGAGCCCTTCCTGCAAGGCTTTTGGGGACAAAAGATCCTTTGCTCCTTTAGAGGAGTTACTCCTTCCAGGGATTAATTTTGTTGTCGCTTTGGAAGGTCACAAAGTAACTCATCCCGGTCGCTGTTTTCCTTCCCTTAAAAGTGGTAAATCTTATTTTTCCGAAGTCCAGGCTGCAATCTGGGACCTCTGGTCCCTTTTTCTGCTCTTTCCCACAGTGGGGTACAGGGTTAGAGCACCCCAAAAGTGGCTGCAGGCGGGCACAAAGCCTGGATCCGAGTGTGGAGCTGGGGAAGGACACTCTGGGAGCTGCAGCCACGGGATTTAGGACACATTTCTGGCACCCTGCACTGAACCCTGTGGCCTCCTGCTTGTCGTGTGTCCATTTTCCTTTGGAATGCACCCAAAAGCTGGGGAAGCAGAACTCCAGTCCATGGAGCTGAGCCGTGTCGTCACCATTTGTGTCCGGATTAAAGGGAAATGAAAATTAATCCTCGCAGTCCAGGGAGATCTCTGGGGTTTAGTTTTGTTTTTTTTTTTTTCTTGATCATTCAGTATTTTTAGCAGATGCTTTTTTATTTTTAGTTCCTCGCAGAGGCAGCAGGTACTGGAAATCCCAGCCCTGTCCCAGCAGCCTCGTCATCTGTGCAGGGGAGTGATGGGAGGAAGGATGGTACCAGGGAAAATAAAACTGGCTGGGGTTGGCTCTGCCCCCCAGAGCTCCTCAGAAGGGAGAGAACGAAACCCCACCCAGAAATCAATCGAGTGTGGAGAATGTGAGCCACGCTGTGCTGTGGAACTCCGCTGGGAACGTGCTGCTGGCCGGGGTGAGACCCCCAGAACTCCTGTGGGATCCCCCTGCAAGGAGCCGCCGGCTCTGGCACTGCCGGGCTGGGGTGAATCCCAACAAAACCAGGGAAAAAGGAAATGCAGCAGGCTTTGGATCAGGCCAGGAACAACCATCAACCCTCCCCAAGGAGCAGGAGGTTCAGATAAACCCTTTGCTGCCTCGCAGCATCCTGAGAAGTGGAACAGAGAAATGAGGTTAATATTTAATTAACTTCTCTCCTTGGGATCAGAGCAGCCGGGCACGGTGGCACGGCGGAGCAGATCCCAGCGCCCCCGGGATTTATATTCCATTCCAGAGGGTTGGCGGAGGCAGGAGGTGCACGAGGGGCTGTGCTGGTCTTGGTGGGAGTGGGTGAAGCCACTTTGCAGCAAATACAAATCCCTTCCCAGCACACAAGGGGCCTGCCGTGCCTGGCAGCTGGGTCAGCTGGCTGAAAATAACATGGAAAAACTGTCTGCTGAACCGGGCACAGGCACGGGGCAGTGCAGGGATCTTAATTAAAATTATCACTTCCAGCTGGATTGGGTAAGGAGCCCGGGCACGCAAATTCCCAAATTCCTGATGATTCCACTCTGCGCAGGGCCAGGGACACTCGGGGCCCCTCCCTGCACCCGCGGCTTTGGGGTGGCGTGAAAAATTGATTTCTTGATTAAAGTCTAATGCGTGGTATAATTAAGGAAATCCTCCCGGTTCAGAAAAGTCATTAGGAGATGATTAATTGGGACAAGGCTGGGAGCTGCCTCCTGGCAAGGAGGAGCAGGCGTGTGGCTGCTGCAGCCCCAGGACCCCGGCGCGGCGCGGTCATTGTCACACGCGGGATGGAGCCCGGCCTTCCTTGGAAAAGCCAGCCCGGGAATCTCTGCAAAGCTGAGAGCTCTTGGAGAGTCACTGCTGATGCTCCTTCCAGTAACAGTTTAAAGTCTTGGACTTCAAAACCTTTAATTAAGTGGTCACAGTCAACTGCAGAGGCCAAGGAAGTTCTCCCAGAGCTGATCCATCCCGCTCCGTGCCCATCCTGCACCTTCCCGACACCCATAGCACAGCCCTGAGCAGAACATTTCGCTTTTTCCCTGATTATCTCTCCAGTTCTTGCATTTGTTTCGTTTATGATAAAGACAGCAGAGGCAGCAGCTGCTCCAGGGGGGTTTTTTGCTGCCTTCCAGAGACCGGGGGTTGCTGCAGACACCAGGAGTTCATGCTGGGGGCTGGTGTCTGCATCACAAACCGCTTTTATTCTTGAAACAGTAATTGAATACTAAACGGTAGCTCTGCCAAATAGATTGGGTGAAAAGATCAATTTGCTTTAGATTGAGGAGACGATATTTCACGGCACAAAAACGGAATTATGGAGAATCAGTAACTCAGCCTGTCAGAGTGCACCGGGGGGAGTTATTAGATGTGTCTCAGACGTGTCTGATGAGGCTGAGGGTGAAAATTCTTTTGGTTGAAGGAAAGTTTGGTCACACAGCTGCTTTCGTGATTTGTTTGTAAACACTTCTGCTATGCCTGACACGTAGATGTAAGTCAGTTTAGGCTCAGTGGATGCGTACTGAATGAGGGAGGAAATGTTGTTTTGCAGTTCAGTAGTGAGAGTTTTCTCTTTTTGTTTTCCATTTCCCCCGCCCTCCCCCTTTTTTTTTGAGAGGGGAAGCAAAGTCTGGAGAACTGGACAAATGTCCAATAGGACAGGGGTAGTGAGGTGTCTTTTCTTTACGTCCACACGTGTCCTGCAGGGGAATTAAATCTGCTTTTGCCGTGGACATTTTACAATCCTCGCTCATCTCTCCAGTGGGAGACTCTTTAAAATCATCAGCTTGCTCAGAGCTCCATCCCGCCTGGCCTTGAGCATTTCCAGGGGTGTGGCAGGCACAGTTTTTCTGGGCAACACTTCTCAGCACCCTCACAGGTTCTTACCCCCCCAAAAATCTCTAATGTGAGCAGTTCAAGCACTCCCCTTGTGCCTGTGAGCACGTGGAGGGAGCAGAGCGCACAGCATCGGCTGTCAGGGAGCAAACCTAGTTCAAACACACAGCTCTTACGCTGAAGTCGTTCAATCTTTGGCCAAACTAAAAAGGCAGAGTGAGGAATGTTTTTAACATGCTCAGGAAATCCTCCACGCTGGATGAGATGAGAAGAAGCCATTAGTGAGGATGGACAGGGATTCTTCTCCAAACAAAGGCCGATCCTGAGTAATTGCAATTCTATAAACAGGGCATCACTTCAAAAACTCAACGGCTGCCCCAGCAGCCGGGGAAGCATCAGACCCTGGGGTTTAATGTGAAGGTAGATGGATGGAAAATAATTAGGTGCCTTGCAGTTCCAAGCTTATTTTTTCCAATCCACATTATCTTTGAGCCATTATATATTTAACGGGTTTGCTCTGCACTAATGGGAACGGAATTGCCAAATTCCATCCTCACTCGGGGACCAGCCTTCTCCAGCTTTGTTCTTGGGAGTTAAAGGACGGAAACCAGGCTTTTTTTTTTTTTTTTCCCCTGAATATGCTCACTTTTATTTTTCACAAAGCTAAAAAGCTGCTTGCTTTATGGATTAGATTTTTTTTCTGACATCAAATTGCTGCAAAAAAAAAAAAACCCAGCAAAAATTGTAACAATACAATAGCTAAGACAGAGAGTGAGTGCAGGGTTTTATTAGCTCCCAAGAGCTGAGGAGCATCCAAGGGGGTTTTCAAACATCAGTTAACCCTCAAAACACCATTAACCATGAGTGTTTTGATAATAATTTTACAGGGAGCAAAGAGGTGGGCCAATTTATTCACCAATCCATGAATTTCTGTCTCCAAGTGCCTTCCCAGATTAGCTGTTAGTCACCCTGCAACACATCTCCTTCATTTAATGTGGAGTTATGAATCCCAGCCTTCAATTGAAGGAGCTGGGCCAGCAGTCATCATTTGCTAGTAATGGACTCAAGCTGCAAAATTTGGCTTCAAAGCTCAGAGCTGCGTGGATTTAGGGTTTTAGCTTGCCTGTTATAGAAATGAGAAACAGATGGGATTTGCAGGCCTGGTTCGGACTCCTCGCTTCTCATCAGGTCAGTGTTGTTTAAGTCAAATCAGATTTTCAGCCCAATTCATTCCTGCCTCTGCCTGGTGCACTGATGGCACACAAACTGCCCCCAGGGCTGCAATCCTTAGAACACTGGGTGTGTTCTGGGTATCTTGGAAAAGAAATATTACCCCTGGTTCTGCAAGTGGTGTGGAATTAAAGGCAATTGGGAACATTTGTAGTCGGCGCCAGCCAGGTCCTCAACATGCATTTATATACCAAAGTTCTCATATTTTTAGAAGTTTCGAGCTGAGAACTATGCAATATTTCTTTTTCATCTAATGAGGGTTCAGTGAGACACATGGAGGGGCTGGGTTTGAGATATTCTTAGCCATTTAACACAAACAGAGCGTCTTGCTTCAATTTGTTGTAGACTCCGCTCCTCAGGGCAGAGCTGGCACGATGATTCCTCAGGGATGGTTTCCAAGGGAAATGGTGGCTTCCTCCTCCATCCAAACTGAGTCTGGGTATCTCCCCTTTGGAAGCATCACTTCAGCTGAACAAAGTATTAAATTTCGTCGTGAAAGGACAGGCTCAAAGTGCATTCTGCAGAATGTGATACGAGTATCTCACGGTCCTGTCTGGTTTTTAACCTAAGTACCATTGAAAACAGGCCTGTTCAGCTTCTCGGAGCTTGCGGCGGTGCGGAGCCGTCTGTGGTTTGCTCTTGTGTGCCACTCATCAGGAATTCCTTGGAAAAGAGGATTTCCTGAAAGGCTTTCGCTCCTTCCTGATGACTTGTGGAGATGGTTCTAGCTGGAAGAATGGATTTACAAAAGCGTGGTGCTAAAGACTTGCAGACAGGCCTTGCCTCAAATCACGCCGCGCACCCCAGAGATCGCCAGACTGCGGGCAAAATAAAGAGCTGCTGTTCCCCGGCTGCCTGCTGTTTTTGCCAGGGGTGCGCAGAAGCGGAGGATCTGATAAGAAAACACTTTCATGTTGGTTGGAGTTCAGCGCCAGCCCAGGGGAGGCAAGGGCAGCGCCGGGGGACAGGCAGCCGCGGTGCTGCGAGGGAGGGCGAACAGCTCGGTCTGTAAAGGCTTCCAGCCTAATGTAGGATTAGTGGAAGGAAAATGGACCGCACATTAAAATTCATGAAGGAGTATGATTTAAGATCCATGAATAACAGAGCCACAATTAGGCAGGGCCGGGGATTTGGGTTTGTTTTTGTTGTTTTTCCAGGGCTGGTGGAAGGGGTGAAGTCATTACCAGGACGTGTGTGGCTGCCGCGTGCTCTGCCCTCCTTGCTGGATGCTGTGGGCACGCTGAGCTGATGATACCGAAAGGACAAACACGGGGACAGGAGGAAATGGGAGAGGCTGTAGATTCCCAGATAAAATAGGAGGGGGATTTTGCGGTCTGACAGGCTGTGTCCTTGTCCCTGGGTCTCGAAGCTGTCTCTGGTAAGAAGTTTTAGTACTTTTTTAGATCCCTCAAGTCTGGGGGATGTGGCACTTGGGTATCTGTCACTCCGGACACCCTCTGTGACTCCTGAAGCCTTGGTCAACTCATTCGATCTCCTGGAGCTCAGCCCTCCCCTCCAAAACGAGCTGACCCAGAGGGGTGTAAGGGATGAGTTCATTCCTGGGAGGTGTGACAGCATGTGTGGTAAAGAGAGTTCAAACCTGCTTTTTTATCCTTAATTGAGCTGCATGAACTTCAGGTCCTTCCAAACAAGGCTGTGCAAGGAAATCCCAGGTGAGCCTGGGCCTACAGGACGTGGTGAGGACCATGGGAAGGGGAGGAAGGCAACCCCTCGCCTCATCAACCTCCAGTTTTTTGTTACCCAGTGCAGGAGAGATCAAGGAGATCTGGCGTTTCCTAATGACTTACCACGAGAAAAGCTCATGCCAGGGGTTAATTCTTCATCCTTCGTTCCCCTCCACGAGGACAGAGGCTGGAAGTCAGCTGCTGTTATTCCGTGGTCTTAATATAGAACAAAAGAGTAGTATTTTGTCCTAGATTTAACAGCTGGAGAAATAAAACTACTTTGGGTGGCAGGAGATGCTGTCATGTGCGAGAGGGCATTTCCAGGGTAGTTTAGGATATCTGCTCATTCTACTGTCACAGAAACATATTTAAATCACAGCCAGGGTGCACTCTAATGGGAACGTAGGGCCTAAGTGAATTATTGATTGTTTTGCACATTTTATAAGGAAGACAGAAGAGGAAGGATGTCTAATATCCAGAAATAGATTAGAAGCCTCCCATGGGTTGTAACAGAAGTGCAAGGGTGAGAAGGTCTTAAAATAGCCAACAGCTGTCACTGCTGCAGGTACAAAAGGCCTCGAATCAGTGGAGTACTTCAGGTGGGGATCCAGGGAGATGCATCTGCTCCATGCCTCCTGGATTTTTTTCCCTGCTTGCTCTCAGTGTATGTGCTAAGTGCCCATAAGCTGCCTTCCTCCATCTCTTTAGGTAAGCGTGGGAAGAAAATGTTCCAATTTAACACGAAAATCTCAGCCACCATTTAGAGATTTAGGTATTCTCCAATCTGCCCTACCCCAGTCTCCAGGGAGACTGTTCCCATGCCATTCTGCATTTATATTTCTGCACAGATAATTTCACTGATCCAAGGGCTGCTTGGAGGATTGCTGGGGGAGCTTTTTTTAAACCACAGACACGGTGTAGTGGCTTTGTACGCGCGTCACTGAATTGTTTCCAACATTCAGCTCCTCACCTGTCTGGATGGCGTGTGAGGGCTGACAGACAGATGGAGGGACAGCCCGTGCTCTGTGTGAGAATGCAAACAGCTGAGCCAAAGCTTAATCCTCCCCCCAGCCCCTGACCTTTTTATTCAGGCTTGCACCTGGCAGCAGCAGCAATCATTCATGGATGTGGCCTCGGAAACAGCTGCAGATCTGACACTGGAGTTAAATTTAAAAAGGGTGGTGCAGGCGTACGTGTGAGGGGGGTAAATCAACAAAATCACTTCCTAGAGCAACTTTAAAGAGAAAACGGGGCTTTAAGAATATCAGTCGAAGCCTGCAGTGAGTATGCCAGGTCTCTTCTGCTGAGTACAATGATGTTTGTGCAGAAACGCTTGCAGAACTGGGGCACGGAGACCTGAGTGTGTGGCTGTGACTCACTGCAGGTCCAGACCATGAGCAGACACGGCTCCAGAGCAGCTGGGAAGGGGAATGGGATCAGCTGGGAAGGGAATGGGATCAGCCTCAGGGTGAGCTGGGCAGGGTTGTGTGCCCAGCAAGGGGATGAGCAGCTGTTTGAGGCAGTTCTGTCACCCTTTGTCCCGTAGCTCGGTCAGACCTGGCCGAGGAGCTTCTCAGTTGAGATGGGCTCTCAGCAGAGAGCTGCAAATCCCTTTCCAGCACAAAAATATTTTATTCCACCAGAGCAATTCCCAGCTTGGATCTGGCTGGGCACTGCCCACCTGCAGAACAAACCAAGCTAAACCAGTGCAGATTGCTGCCAGTGCTGTATTTCCTGCAGCCTTTTTTTAGCAGAAACATGGGAGCGCCGTTAGGAACAACCTGGCTGTCCTGGCAGAAGGCTGCACCGTAGGAATTGTTGTTTTCCATGGAGCTAAACACAAGGCAAATATATTCATTGTAGGGGAGAAAGGCTAAATGTCTGATTCTGTCTTCAAAAAGAAGGCATTTTTAACAAGCGGAGCGAGATTTGCAATAAAGCTCGTCAATTTGTAAATGTTTGGTAGCAAGGCACTGTAAGACAGCAGATGGAGGTGTGAAAGGGGTTTGGGTTCTTTCCTGTCTAACACCTCCTTTCTCCAGCACTCTTCCTCTGTTTTAAGAATAACACTTCTTCAATAATGACTCACAGCCAGTCCCACAAAAATCCTGCCTGTCAGAAAAACTGCTGGGTGTCTGACAGGAGTGCAGCTTGCAGGGAACATTGGTTTCTTCTGTCTCTGCTGAAAACACAGCTCTCGGGGATTGTTCTTCTAGAAAGAGGCCCTACTTAGAGATTCCAGGCACAAGGCAATTACCTGGCTTTCCTTGCTGGATGTAATTAATTGATGTGGTTTTCTTCACAGGCACGTGGAATGGACCACACTGTCCAGAGCTAGGAGATGAAAATTCCCCAGGAAATCGGGCCTCTCTTCTGGGAAAGGTGGATAAACCCCACGGTGCAGCAGTAGGGAGTGGAATATTCCCCACATCCTGCTAGATCTCTGCTAATCAGAAAAGAGATCCTCAGCTCAGAAGGGAATAAAGACATCCTGAGGGATAATCCTGCAGAGGAAGCTGGCAGAGCCACAGCCCCCTAGCACCTCAGAGAATTTGCAGCTCTGTGGGGAGCTAAACCTCAGGAAAGGAGCAATTTCAGTCTTCCTGGATGGCCTGGAGGAAACAATGCTGCCCTGTGCAACACAGTTACTGCCAGAGCAGCTGCAGGGATAGGAACACGTTTCTCAGTTATTGGAGCAGGGAACTGTGCTAGGATTCCTGGGTTCTTCCCCCAGCTCTGCCTTTGATTTGTGGTGTGTGCAGACCCCTTAATTTGTTTCTGTTTTCCCCATCTGTGAAACTGAGATAAGATCACAGGGGAATTGTAAAGTGTGGTTCATTAATGTTTATTAGACTGAGGGAAATCCTTAAATGAATGGCACTGTATTCCAGGAGGACAAAGTTCAAGACTGCAAAGGGGTTGATTAAAACCGAGACTGCTATTCCCAGGCTGGGAGGAGAAAAAAAAAAGAAAAAAAAGAGAATTGAAAAACCTTACCTAGCCCTATGTCTGCCTAAAGAAGGATGTGATTTAAATCTGCAAGTGTGTGTGCATAAATGTGTGTCTATTGAAACCATGAAAAACTTCTTGGTAAATACACACCAAAAAGTGAAATGAGGGTGTGTTTGAGGTTTCAAATGTGTATATGATCACCATTAATTGTTATTTACCAGTGGTAACATGACTTAAGTAAATGGTGAGGCAATAAACATGATATTTTCCATAAAGGAGTGTACCAACATAGAATGTATTGGTACATTCCCCTATTTTTTTTTTTTGTCAGATTGTCTCAAACCAATTTATTGTGGGATTTTACAATGCCAGGTTGTTGACAGACTAAACAATTATTTGTAGGTTAGATGTAGCTGAAGGTGGCATCATTGGCCACTGATGGAATATCTTGCAAGCCTCAGAGTGCACATTCCTAGTCGGGAAATATTTCTCCCATTGTGCCAGAGGCAAAACCGGAGAGAATTTGGGATAACCAGACTCAGCGAGTGGCCTGAATTTGCCCCTGGTGTGACACCAAATTTACCGTGACACCAAATTTACTATTTATTTCACTGACAGAGCCTTACGGAGGGTGAAAGAACGGTGTGTGAGGAGAGCAAACACAGAGCTGCGGGCAAAATACACCCAAAAATCGCGTTTTGGGGCAAACGGGGGAGCTGGAGTGCGGCTGGGTTGCGTTCGGTGTTCAGAGCTTGCCACCTTCAGGCCTGCAGAGAATTCACAGACGGCAGAGCCGCGGCCAGCGCCTTCATTTGTTCATCCCGGGGAGTTTTGGGGTTATTCCAGCCCTGTGAAAATCAGATTTGTTACCCGGAGTGCGACAAGGCGATAACTGCACGTCCCGGAGAGAAATCGATTATTTCTTTCAGCCTTGCCAAGCCTGGGTGAATCTCACGGATCAGGCACCCCAGCTACCAAAACTTTTTACTATTTACACATTTTAGCAAACAAAGGAATCAGCGTTCATTTGCCACGAGTCACGTAGTCCACTTGTTAATTAGTATTCTGTATTCTACGGGTTAATGATTGGCTTCTGATGCTAATTAGTGCCACGCTGAGCCTTTCTCTTCTTTGGGGTCAGTGGGTTTCTTGGGTCGGTGGTGACAGAATTACCAGAATTACCTTTTACCCACTTGGAGCGGAGTTGGGTTTATCAGTTTCTTCTGTACCTTGGGATTTTTGCCCGGTGGCCCATAAATTCTGCATTTTTTGTGTCCACTACCAGAGGGTATCTTTGTTTTTCCCCACAGCTTTGTTAACCTGCCCCTGGGTCTGAGGTCACCGAAGCATGTCCAGCCCTAAAATTCTAAAATTCTAACGAGTAATTTGTTTTTTCTAAGAGATTGAACCTCGTCTCTTGTTGATTAGGCTTGAAAGTACAGAAAGATCCAACATCCAAGAACTTTTTCTCACTTAAGGAAGAGGTTTTGGTGAAGTGGGTTTGTGTATCAATATTTTATTATTTTCTAAACGGCTACAATTGTGTTTTGTTCAGTTTTGTGTAACAGCCTAATGTAACATCATATGACAGCTGACCTATGGAAAGGGAATATTACTCTGATTTATGACGGAATTCGAGATAGTTTCTTGTCCCTTAGATTTTAAAACGTGGCGAAATGTTTTCTTTCTAATCAGGGTTGGTCCACCAAGATATTAACGTGTGGACTCAAGGGTCAAGTTTTGTCACGAAATACATCTGAGCAGCCTGGTCTGGTGGGAGTTGCCCCCGCCCATTGATTCCGAGGTCTTTCCAACCCTTCGCACTTTGTAATTTCGTGATCTTTGTGATTTGTTTGGGGTCATCCGCGACTCTGAGGCGACGCCAGGGCCTGAGGGGAGAGAGGGGGCGTGGCCTGAGGGAGAGGCGGGAAGCGATTCGAGGGCGTGGCTTAATGAGGAGGCGGGGACTTTGTGAGGGGGCGTGACGCGCACGCGCCAGGCGCGCGCCGGCGGCGGGCCCGGGGCGCGCGCGCGGGGTTCCCGCGGGGCGCGCGCGGGTTTCTCCCGCCAGGTGTGCGCGGGTGGGCGGGGCCGCGGGTGGGCGGGGCCGCGGGGGAGGCAGGTGAGCCCCGGGAGGCGCCATGGACGGCCCCGACCTGCCCATCCGCCGCTCCCGCCGCCAGCTGGTGGAGGCCGTGCGGGAGCGGCCCTTCCTCATCGTCACCGGCGAGACGGGCAGCGGCAAAAGCACGCAGCTGCCCAAGTACCTCTACGAGGCAGGTAACGAAACTCCCCTCACTCCGCGGGCTGCGGATGTGGGACACAAGCACCGATAAACTCATATTGTAGTCCTCCTGTCCCTTTGCGGGTGACGCAGCTTCGGGCTGGGCTGTGCTGAGAGGAGGTGGCTTGATTAAAGCTTTTAAATAAAAGGAAATGAACTGGTCATGTGTACATTACATAGGTACGTGTTATAAAGTGACCTGGAGCGGCACAGCGCAGTGTCCCTGTTCGTCCCACAGTCACTGGGGGTGTTCAGCCTGCAGAAGGCTCCAGGGGTGATCTTGGAGCCCCTCCCAGTACCTGAAGGAGTCTGGAGTGACAGGACACAGGGAATGGCTTCCCGCTGCCAGGGAGCAGGGTTGGATGGGATTTTGGGAAGGAATTGTTCCCTATGAGGATGGGGGGGCCTGGTACAGGTTTCCCAGAGGATAACCCCATCCCTGGGCATGTCCAGGGTTGGACAAGACTTGGAGCAACCTGGGCTAGTGCAAGGTGTCCCAAGAGGGGGGTGGAACGAGATGATCATTAATGTCCCTCCCAACCCGACCCCTTGTGTGTCCCCCACAGGGCTGGCCAAGCACGGCGCCATCGGAGTGACCCAGCCCCGGCGTGTGGCCACCGTGTCGGTGGCGCAGAGGGTGGCCGAGGAGATGGGCTCTGAGCTGGGGGCTCTCGTGGGCTACCAGGTCCGCTTCGACGACTGCACCTCCGAGGTGGGGCCCTGGGCACTGCCCTGGGGGGGTGGCAGGGTCACTGGGGCTGTCTCAGAGCTTTGGCAAGTGTCTGTCCCAGCTGTTCGTGCCCTGTAACTCATTTTGAGGAAGTTTTTTTGGGCACCTTTCCGGGTGTGACGTCGCCGAGCGCCTGTGCTGCGGTGAGCGAGCTGCTGGGATGTCCTGGGCAAATGCGTGGTGTGTGTGGATGTGTTTGCTTTGAAACAAAAGGCCAGGCTGGCAGCTGAATGTCTGCTGGGACCTTGCAGGACACTGCCATCAGGTACATGACTGACGGGTGCCTCCTGAGGCAAATCCTGACCGACCCCCTCCTCAGCAAGTACAGCGTCATCGTTCTGGACGAAGCCCACGAGCGGAGCCTCAGCACCGTGAGTGTCACCTTAGATCTGGGTTCTGGGTCACTGTTTCTCCTTCTGTGTGCTCTGTTCCTACCTTCCTTTCACTTCAGCTCCATCCCCAGGGGTTTTGACTGACTTTCCACGGATGTGCTTTATCCTTCTGCTGTCCTAAGAGCGCAGAGCCGCTGCTTTGTTCGGTCCGTGCTGAAGAAGTTGACAATGAGATGTGGCCTCTTGTAGTGTTGGGCTTTTTGCAGTTGTTGCATTTAAATGCAGTTAAAACTTCACTCTCCCGAAATTTCCAGGAGTTTGAAGCCAGAACACAAACTTTCTAGAATGCTAATTAAAAAAACAAACCAACACAAAACACACAAATAAAAGCCAAAACACCTCTCTTGCCCTAAGGCCCAGTGTTTCTTAGGGTGTGTATGTGACTGTGCAAAGAGATTACGGCTTTTGGGTCCATGGAATCATCTAGACCTGAGTCCCAAAAGCTTTCAAAGGTCACCCTGACCCTTGTGCGGCCAGCAAAGGGGACATTGAAGTCACTGAGACCTCAGGAGATTGTGTGTTGTGCCAGACAACCTCCTGCTTCAGCAAACAGTCTCCCAGTCCAGCTGGGAAAAGGGAAAATGCTTTCCTGAATCCCCAGTTTGCCCTCAGGCATCTGAGGGTATTGCAAATAACTGAGCTGAAGTGGTGGAAGGAGCAGCTTTGTAATTCAGAGCACCACAGAGTGAAATAAACTTGCCGAGGTCATAGCAATAAATAAAAACAAGGAAAGGTGCACACACAGTCGGGGGAGCACAGGCTGGAAACTGGAATGAAAAATGGGTCTGAGGTAACTTCTCACAAATGACTCGAGCAAGAGAGTATAAAAATGAAGAACAAAGGAGTTTAAGTTACACTGGGGTTGTCTGTAGACACCAGCTCTGTGAGAAGAGCTGGTAAAAAAAAATCAATTAAACTCTAGAAACCGAAATGTCCGGGGTAAAAACACGTTTTCTTCAGCGTGCTTAGGCCTGGAATATGTGATTTTTCACTGTGTCAACGGGCTAAAATCATCAAACTTCCAAGTTTGTCAAGCTCTTCTAACAAAACCAGGGTATTAACATCAGCTGCTTCTGGTTTTCTGCTAGGATATTTTATTTGGTTTGCTGAAGAAGCTGTTCCTGCAGCAGAAGCCTGAAGGCAGGAGGACAGACATGAAGGTGGTGGTGATGTCAGCCACCCTGGAGGTGGAGAAGCTCTCGGAGTTCTTTGGGCACTGCTCAGTGCTGCACATTCCAGGGAGGAGTTACCCAGTCAAGGAGATATTCTGCAACCTGCTGAGCCCCAGGGATGTGGGCAGCTCTGCCTATGTCACAGAGGTCTGGCCTGCTTTGTTTTCTCTGTGGTTTGGGGGTCATTTTCATCTGGGAGAGGCCACAACAACGAGCTGCTGTGTGGTGTTCTCACCATCTCTGCAGGAAATAGGGGAGGATCAGTTGGTGTGATGAGTCCTGGAAAGAATTAAATGGGATTTCGGCTGATTTTGGCTTGTTTGTTGCTTGTTCCAGGCTGTGAAGGTCGCCCTGGATGTTCACTTAAATGAACCAGAAGGTGACATCCTGGTTTTCCTGACAGGTGAGAATTTCCCTGGGTACTCCAGGTGAATCATGGCACTGCCAGCAAAGCAGAAAAGCTTCCAAAGCCTGTCTGGTTTCTCCCAGAGCAGTGAGAAGGGAAAGGTGCGGGTTGATGCACGAAGTCCTGTGGAATGGTAGTTTTCAGAGCCTTTCAGGAGTAGCCGGGTTGACTCTGTGCTGTCTGCATGGTTTAGTTTGTTGTTAATTCAGGGAGGAAGAATTATTTGAGCTGTAAAATCCTACATCAATGCATGGGCCAGGCCCTTAGGTATCTTTTAAGGAAAATCCTTGGTGAGAGGCCCTGGGGAATGGCTGGATGTCGCCTTCTAAACCCCCTCCCATTAATTCCTTATTTTTCTCTCATTAATTCCTTATTTTTCTCTCATTAATTCCTTATTTTTATGATGTCAGCAGCTCTACTGACAGAACAACCTTATTTAAAGATGTTGCAAACCAGGAATGCAGAGCTGTGGCTAATTAGGTCACTTGAGTGCTGTTTTGTGTCCTTTTAGGCCAAAACGAGATAGAAAGAGCTTGTGATTTGCTTTTCAAGAAAGCAGAATCCATCGATTACCGGTACGAGGTGCACGACCGGGCTGTGGAGGGTCTGCTCATCCTGCCCCTGTATGGCTCCATGTCCACAGGTCAGAGCACAAAGTGTCACTTACTCACATCAGTCTTAACTGGAAGAGTTGTTGTAAGCATCATCCTCATCAGATTTTCTGTTTGGGTTGGGAAGAGGGTGTTAATTAACCTCTTTGTGGCACTTTGGGGTGGGTTTTTTTTTTTTTTTGTGGTCATCATAAATTCAATCAAACTTCAGCCTTCTCTGCTTGCACAGGAGCCTCAGATTTTTTCCTTTTCCCTTTCCATTTTAGATCAACAGAAAAGGATATTTCTGCCAGCTCCCAGAGGCATCAGGAAATGTGTGGTCTCCACGAACATTGCTGCAACATCTCTGACCATTGAAGGAGTCAGGTATTGATTCCTGTCCCTCATAAAAAGCTGTAGCAGAGGGAATAATGCAGAAAGGTCTGGGTTTGGAAAAACACATTTATTCTGCTGCTATTGCTTTTTTTTTTTTGGGGGGGGGGGGATGTAGTAAGAAAACCCTTGGTATTATTATACTCTTAGAGGTGACCAATATTTTTGAACCTAATTTGAAATCAAATCTACTAAATAACCAGGGTCTAGGTAGATCAAATGTGTTGTTTTTGATGAAATCCACGTTGCCTGCTGAGCCCTCTATTTTTTACCCCTCTGGATTGTGTTTGTTTGGTTTTTTTTCCAGGTATGTGGTGGACAGTGGCTTTGTGAAGCAGCTGAATCATAACCCCCGAGTTGGTCTGGACATCCTGGAGGTGGTTCCCATCTCAAAGTAAGTGAAAAATGTCACTCATTTGCTGTTTCTGGGAGCTGCTCTGGCAATAATGCTCTGTATTGATTGCTCTTTAAATGAAAGAAATAAGAAGATAGGCAGCGACCTCGAGGCCCCATGATTTAAAACCACTTCATTTAAAATAAAATAATGTTTATTTTAAATCAAAGATAAATTGAAGAGCCAAATAAAGAGTGGTTCAGGATATACAGCCTCCTAAAAGTTGCAGGTATTAAGGAGGAATTGGCATTGTCTGAGCTGAAAAAAAAAAAATCTTCCATGCGCAGAAATTCTCCTTTATTTCTCGCGCAGCTGGATTTCCTCACTTGCTGTGCAGGGATACCTCTTCCACCTACAAACAGAGAAATTCCTGTGCATCTTTGGGTGTGACCAGAAGGGATGAAGGGTTTGGATTTTGGGTATTTATTTTATTTTTTTGGGGGAGCAGGAGTGAAGCCAAGCAGCGAGCTGGCCGGGCCGGCCGGACGTCGGCGGGGAAAAGCTTTGGATTGTTCAGCAGGGAGTTCTGGGAGCAGTGCATGCCTGAGCACACCGTGCCAGAGATCAGGAGGACCAGCCTGACGTCCGTCATCCTCACCTTGAAGTGCCTTTCCGTGCATGATGTCATCAGGTGACCTCCCTGCACGGGGATTATCCCAATCCCGGAGCGTCGGAGGGGCAGGAGGCAGGATTACGTCCCCGGCCAACTGGGACACTTCAATCAGCTTTTCCTGCTGTTGCCCAGTGTAATTCCAGCTTGGATCCCAAACTGTAATCCAGATTGAAGCTCAGTCAAAACTCCCATTCCTCCCAAATTAAATGTGTTCGTTCATAGTGTTCCATGGAATCCTTAAAACACTGGGGTTTATACCTGGAAGTGCTTGGAATCCTTGAAATACTGGTTCTTCAGTGTAATTCCAACTTGGATCCCAAACTGGAGTCCAGATTGAAGCTCTGCCAAAACTCCCATCCCTCCCAAATTAAATGTGTTTGTTGTAGCATTCCTTGAAATCCTTAGAATCCTTAAAACACTGGTTTTTATACCTTGAAATGCTTAAAATCCTTAAAATACTGGGTTTTATACCTTGAAATACTTAAAATACTGGGTTTTATACCCGAAAAAGCTTCATCTCTCTGGAATTTTTTTAGTTCTAAGACCATCCATGTGTAGAAAATGCAGTTTAGTGTGGGATTTGTCATCAGGAATTCCTCAGCTGGGGGTTGTACGTTAACACACCCAGATGCTGGAGATGATTGTTACGATTATCTTAAATTTGGTCAGCAAACCTGCATTGAGAGGTTTAAAAATAATTTTTGTAGATATGAAAACTAACACATCTGCTTCACTTTTAACCACAGATTTCCCTATTTGGACCCCCCTGAAGAAAGACACATTTTGGAAGCTCTGAAGGAACTTTACCAGTGCAGTGCTATTGACAGGTAAAAACCAAAAGGGGGGTGGTCACTGCAAGAATTTCAAATTTAAAGTTTAAACTGGTGTTCTGTGTGGACTAAAGGACTTTTCCCCACCCTCCCCAGCAGCTGAGAGGGTTTCCTTGTTTAACTTCCAGGAAGTTTGCTGGGAGTTTAATAAACTGTCTACAAAAACAGGGGTAGAGCTGAGTTTGGGGCTTGGGAGATAGAGATCAGGTTCTCCACATTGTCCTGGAGTTCCTAAGTGACCTCAGCTCTGGAGTTCCTGAGGGCACATCCCAGACTGTTGTGGCTCAGGAGCTCAGGCTCTGGCTGGGAGGTCCATCCAAGAGCTCAGGACAGGAAATGAGATCTTATCCCAAGCTTCCAGGAATTCTTCTTGTAAATAATTAAGAAAAAAAAAAAAAAAAGCTGGCTGTGCCTGCCATGGAGCAGACACGAGCAAGCTGGAGAAATGTGGATTATTTTGTGGCTAATGACACTTCTCCATGTCCCCAGCACCAGTGGGGGCACTCACGGTCCAGAGGGAAGGGCTTCTTACCCAATTCACATTTAAACATAATTTCATTGAATCTGCTATTTATATATATTTTTTTTTTCCTGGTTTAAGGAGAGGCCACGTGACAAGACTGGGAGAATTCCTGGTGCAGTTTCCCCTCCCTCCCAACCTGTCCTGTGCTCTGATCAAAGCTGCTTCCCTGGACTGTGAGGATCTCCTGCTCCCCATTGCAGCCATGCTGTCCGTGGAGAACGTCTTCATCCGTCCAGGTGGGAAGCAGGAAAAAAAAAAAAGAAAATGAATGAAAAAAAAAAAAAGAAATTAAATTTCCCAGCTTTCCATGCTCTTGGAGTCAGGGCTCTGTGCGTGCCAGGAGCTGGACAGCAGCTGTTCCAGAGGCCTCAGAGCAGCAGGGATTGGGTTGTGTTTGTCCCAAGGCTGTTGAGCTGGAAAGCAGCATCTGCCTAAGCTGAGAGGTCACGAGGGGAAATCTCTGTGACAGAAGGGAAGAGGCGAAAATAAAGAGGAAAAAAAGGAAAAAAAAACCCCAAAACCCGCCAGAAAACCGAAATGTCCAGATGTGTTGCTGTTGGTCTGAGTGCAGACATGGGGCATCACCTCGGGATTGTCTTTTCTGTTCAATAACTGTTTAACCAAACATTATTAGGGTTCTGTGAGAGGCTTGGCTTGGCACTGCCTCTTTGCCAGTGGTTTTCTCAGTGGAAAATGTAATTCTGCTGTGCTCCCAGGGTAGTTTCAGGGGAGCACAGTTCCTCTAGAGCTGAGCTCAGACTCCCGCTAGTGCTGAACTTGAGTCTGTCCCATCCTCCTGTCCCCTCCTGCTGCCCACCCCCAGCTGTGGCACACATCTGCAGCCTTTTGGGGGTGACCTCTGTCCTGCCCAGTCCCTCCCTGGCCCTGCTCCAGGTCTCCCTGTCCTCCCTGAGCTGTTGGAGCAGCAGCCACAGGTCCTGCTGCCAGCCCTGATAAGCTGGATCCTGCCCTGGGCTCTTTCCCCACCCCACAACTGTCCCTTTGCCTTCCCATCCTCTGTGCCCTTGTTTTTCGCCTGTCACCCTGCGGCAGCCCCCGTGCATGGGGAAGCAGACACAGATCCCCATCCTCCAGGTGCTTTTACCGGATGCCACTCACTTTTTCCAGGTGCTTTTCGAACTTCTGCCACCCCCTACAACAGCAGCAGCAGTGCCAATGGCCTTTGCAGCCCTGCCTGCCTCTCCCAGGGGAGAAGGAGAAACCCTTTGGGTGTTTAAAACCTGAAATAACACTTTGCAAACGTTGCTTTGGCCCGGTGCATTTTGATGAAGGTGAATTCCCACTCAACTCACTGATCCACTGGTTTTTATCTTAATTTATTTATTTCAAGGTCTCTATTACTGTGGCAGCAGCACAGAGCTGAGTTCAGTAGATTAGAGGGGCTGTGGTGGGGTGGGTTCAACAGTCTTGTTTTTCCTCTCTCTTGATCCCTGTGAGCTCTTTGTTTATTCCTTTATCTTTCCATGTCAGCCTCTGGATGGGTTGTGAGTGAGAAATCCTTTCTAAAGGACTGGAATTCTTCATCCCTGGTGCTGGCTGATGAGATTAATCATAGATTTAATAGCATCTACTTGCTCTGGTTCAGCAGTGGTGGAAGGGGGAAGAACTGTAAATGCAGCTGGAGAAGGAGAGGGAAAACAATAAGTAACAGGAATGGGGAGCCAAGGCTGCCAAACACACACAAACAGAAAATCAGGCAGTGATAAAGAAAAATGACTTCAATATAACCCATTCCTCAGGTGATCCTCAGAAGCAAAAGGAGGCTGAGCTTCAGCACCAGGAACTTGCCTCACAAGTGGGAGGATGCAATGACTTTGCAACGCTCTTAAATATTTTTGAACAGTGCAAAGCAAGGTATGACATTCTCCCTCACAGTAAGTGGTTTTGCATTGCTCCCAACTCCCAGTTTTTAGATGTGCTGCAGATACACACCTGGGTGCTCATTCCCAATTTCGGGTTTATTCCTTTTTGTGAGCTGCAATTTCCATCCAGACACTTTTTATTTAACCCAGCAAAGTATCCGCCTGTGTAGGTTGTTGCCTTTGTGCGACCATAACAATAAAATAGAGGCAAATTTCTTTGCAAGCAGCTTACAAAGGGCTTCTTTATAATTCAAATATTCCTGTTCTCAGCAAGTCTCCTTCAGCCTGGTGCCAGAAATACTGGATCCATTGGAGAGCTGTGAAATCTGCTTTTAGTGTGGAAAGACAGCTGCGGGAAATAACCACTAAACTGAAACAGGTAAAAAAAAAATACAATTTCTGGATATGTTTGAGCTGTATAAACTTATATTTAAGAGGTGTAGTGGATGCTGAGCCTTTGCCAGGTGGCTGCTGCCTGTCTCCAGGAGAAACTAAAGCACTTGAATATTTTTGTAGAGCCCCCTTGCTGGTGTAACTCAGGTGCAGTGGTGGAAATGGGCAAGAAGGAGAGTTGTTCTCCTTTCCTCAGGGTTTCTGTACAGAGAGAAACCCAGAGTTTAAAACCCATGGGATGGAGGGGGTTTAACTGCTTTTTCTTGAAGAAAGATCCTGATTAATGTTGCTTTTTCTTTCCCCAGCTGCCAGACTTCCCTAAAGAGACTTTTGAAGGCTCCAGAACTGAAATACTGAGAAGATGCCTGTGTGCAGGGTACTTCATCAACGTTGCTAGGAGGTAAGGAGTGAAGTTTGGAGAGCTGAATGGAAAAGAAATGACACAAGTGACTTTAAAGTGTGTTTGTACGTTGGTAAAAGCAGCAAAGTAGTAACTGCAGGTGAAGGAGATGTTTCTGCAATGGGCTGGAACCTCTGCTTCGCTATTCCACGGATGTCAGCAGCTTCCCAGCAATGTCATTTTTCTGTCTGTGAAATCACCAGCTGGTGAGTGGTTCCAGATATTCAGCTGAAGGGCTTGGGAATCTCCAGTTGTCACAGCTTTCAAAGGCTGCCCTCCCAAACCCTGTTGTTGCTGTGGTCTTACACCTGCAGTGCTGCTGTGGCAAATGAGATTTATTGCATTTCACTTTTTAAATGGTTTTTTTTACAGTTTAACTCTGGAAGCACCTTCCTCTAGGTAGATATTTGAGAACTTTTTTTCTGTGCTGCTGCTGATTTGTTTAGTTCAGTGTTGCTGTCTGATTTGCTGTCTAATCACAGCAATGTGTGTTTTGTTGTTCTTTTTTTTTTTTTTAAATTTATTTTATTTCTTTTTTTTCAGATCTGCAGCCAGGACGTTCTGCACCATGGATGGACATGGCAGCATAGTCTACATCCACCCTTCATCCACAGTGAGTTCCCAAAGCCTGCTGATAGAGCAGAAAGGCATCTCTAAAAGGAGTAAGGGGCAGGTCCCTAAACTCTCCCTGGTGTTTGCTTTGTGCTCTGCTGCAGTGTTCATTTTGAGAGTGGGGAAGAGCCTCACTGTGGGCTTTTATATCTTCCTTTCTGTTAGAGCTGGGATTAAATGCTCCAGAGATGGATTTCGTGTTCATACTCAGATGTTTATTAATTCTTGTCTCTGTTACAGTCTCACAAGCTGTGAGTTCTAGCTAGCAAAATGGCTCTCTATCTTTTTCTAAGGTCTTTTAAGATCAAACTGTCTAATTATGAAATGACACCTAAATTTTTTTTTTACTTTTAACTTAATAACCAACCACCCATGGCCCGCAATGCAGATTTTTCTACCTAATTATAAGAAACCACCTAAACCCATGAAGAAGAAGGTGAAAAAGAAGGACTTAGGCTACACCCTAAATCTTCCATCTTGCTTTATATATGTTATTATATTCTAAAGCTTTAAACTTTTAAGTTTTCCACCATGTGATGTTACACACTTCTGTTTTAACTACACACCCATCATCTTAGTGCCATCAGTCGATTTTGGAAGCCTTTTCTAAGGCTTTAGGTCAAATACAGTGTTTTCTTAAGAGTCAGTACCTAAAATTCTCAGTACCCAAAGTTCCAACACCTCACTTCTTCAGACTTGGTGAAGGTTTGGTTTATGAAGTGAGGGTGACACAGGCTGGACTTTCCCTCAGGCTCTTTGGACCTCGTGGGCGATTTTCAATCTGAAAACTCAGCCTAACAGCCCCCTCACCTCTGAATCAGACACCCTGCTGGAGGTGGGGCTCTGAAAACCAGCCCAGCTGTGAGGAAACCTCTGGGTTTTTCAGCTCTACAACCAGGAGACCCTGCTGGAGTGGATCATCTTCCACGACGTGGCCGTGACCTCCAAGATCTACGTGCGCACTGTGTGCCCCGTGCGCTACGAGTGGGTCAGGGACCTGCTGCCCAGGCTGCACCAGGTGGATGCCTATGAGCTCAGCAGTGTGGCCAGGGAAGAGGTGACTGAGGAGGAAATAACCAAGTGGGAGCAGAGGGAGGAGCTGAAAAGGCAGTGTGGTAAGCACAGTGCTCATCCCCTCTCCCTGCGTGCTGTTTTCGTCGTCGTTTCGGACCCCCTCTGTGATTATTGTGTCACATTCTGGGCCAGAAAGCGTTAATTTGTTTGGTGTGTCAGGGGGGTTCTGGTTGTTTTGTTCTCCTCACAGCTCTGCAATCCTTATTTTCTGTCTCAGCAGTGTGAATTTGCTTGCTGCTTCTTGCCTGCTCCCCCCTTTTTGGTTTCTTAGAGCAGAGCTTGAACAGAGTTAAAGAAAAGCATTTTGAGGCTGGTTATTTAGGTTTGTAAAAGATATTTAGCCACTGATGCCCAAATAATGCTGCCCTGACTTCTCAGGGAGAAGTCCTGAGAGCTGTGGGGCGGAGGGAAGGGAAAAAAAAAAATCAAAAAACCTCACCCAGTAATAAACACAGGGGAAAAAAAATCTCACATTTTGGTGGATGTCTCATTCTGACAATGAATTTAATGCCATATGCTTAAATATTAAAAATTTGTCAGTTTCAATTAGGATTGGTGCCTGCTAACTGATTTGGCTGCTTGACATTCTTGGGATTCTCCTGTCAGCAGGTTCCTAAAGCAGCCAAGTATTCGGAGGGCCTCTTTACTCCTGACCCTTCCAAAACATCCATTTATTGTGCAGGAAATACAGATTCTCTTCCATCTCCTTTACAGAGGGAGAAATGCAGACTTGTGCTCACACCAGCCTCTCTTTCTGCCCTGCATCATTGTGGAAACCCACCATTTAAAACACAAATTTCATTTGCTCATAAATAATGCAGAGGAGCCTCATCAATTGCCAATTAATTGGAGTTTAATGCTGACCTTACAGATGTTGTGTTTCTGAGACCTTCATGAAAATAGGTGGCTGAATAGCTGACAAGACATAATAATTATAAATATTTTAACAATGGATGTTGATTAAAGCTCCTTCTTCCTATCCCAGAACCTGGTGCCCAGCCCCCAGGACCAGGCTGCAGGAGCTGCTTCACTCACACAGATTTTAGGCTCTCAGAGACTTTGATTATATATTTTTTTATTGTTATTTTAGGCTGAAAATATTTTCTGCTTCTCTTGCCTTCTGTGAGAAGCAGTCCCAAGGTCCCAGTGCTGTGGGGGATTGTGCATTTCTGATGGTGGCTGCTCTGCAATATTGACTTTTCCCACTCCCTTATCTGCAGGTTTTCCTCTCCCTTCCTCCTTCCTCCGGAAAGTTTTTAAAGATAGCTTGTCCTAATGTTTTTTCCTGTCCTGTCCTGCCTAAACCTGAGTTTGGGATGTGCAGTTCCAGAGGAGAAATGGGTGTGTAGAACACAGGCTGCATATTCTCTGCTACGATAAAAAGCAGGATTTGGGGATGAGATGAGCCCAGCTGCAAATATTGACATGGGAGCTAAGGCATGATTTTATTTTGAATTTTTTTTTTTCCCCTTTCCTGCTGTGGTGCAGTCTGTCCTCTCTGGAACTCATTCAAATGGCTGCCTGGGACTTGGAAGTGAAAAAAATAGAGATTTTGTCGGGGGGTTTTTTTTTGGTTGTTTTTTTTTTTTTTTTTGGTATTTAACAAATAGGAGGACTTGTAATGCTGGGGAGGGTTTTGGACACAGAGAGTTTATTTCTTTCTCTCCTCTCCCCCCAGAAGGAGGCACAGACAACTCTGCCAGGAAGATGGAGAGGAGGAATGATGAGCAATCCATCCAGGATGCCCGAGCTCGGTACCTGGAGAGGAAGCAGCAAAGAGCTCAGGGTGTGAGTGGCCCAGAGAAGGAAATGGGGTAACTCTGCTGCCAGCTCTGCTCCCACTGCCCAGGGGAGGGAATCGGTGCAGCTCTGGGGGAGTTTGCAAAATGCCAAACGACTGACAGGAGGGAAATTCTGCTTTGTGGTCAGTCTGAATGCCAAAGAGGACAAACACGACCTTCCCTCTGCTGCATCCAGCAGGAAGAACTCCCCAGGCTGAGTTGTGTTGCTGCAGGTCAGTGGCAACAATTAATTTCGTGGCCTCAGCTGTGGCTGAAGCCCTGATGCCAAGTGTGGTGCCAATTCTCTGGCATTTATTTGGCTTAAAGAGGTCTCAGTGCTGTCATAAATGAAGTTTTTCCTAAAGGTGGGTTGGGGTTTATTTTTGTAAGGAGGGGAACTGTAAGATTTTTACCCATTTTATTCTGTCTGATGGTGGTCACAGAGCTCCTCATGCCCAGGAAAATGTGCAGGAAGGGCTCTTTTAATGGAAGCAGCAGGATTCAATCCAAAGGGATATTTCCCAGCTGTACTGTCCTGCCCTGTGCTGTACCAAGTACACACCAGGAAATAAAAGTTTTTTTTTTTTCCTTGAGCATCTGAAAGAGCAAGGAGCTGTGCTGCTTTGTCATCATAAAGTTTGCTTCCCTCTCACCAAAGAAATCCTGTTTTATCACCACAATAATCCCAAAACGCTCCAGGGCTCGAGTGAGGAGTTTATGTAAGAATTTCCAAATAATTGGAAGAACTTGCTGTGATTTTTCCTGCCTCAGCTGTGTGCTCCGTGTCACCCTGGGCACTGGTTCAAGTGCTGTTGTAGCCTAAATAAAACATTCACCATTCCACCTCTGCCTCACCTCAAGCATTCCAGCACTGCCCGGGATCCCAAAGCCTCTAAAAACTTAGGATTTTTTTGGAATATTACAATATTATCGTTCATCAAGAAAGCGCTGGGTTTGGTAATTATTATTCTTCCTGTGATTGATGGCAAAGGCTTTTGTTCTTTCAGGCTCTGCTTTTGGAGGAGCAGCAGCACTTGGGTTTGACTCATCCCCTGCTCTGAATTTTGCTGTTTAATTGGATTTAGATCTGCAGTGTCACGGCCCCTCGTGAGTCAAATGCCATCTGCAGCACCCAGTGGGCCTGAAATGAGTACACAGACTGCCCGCTGTTCCTTGGGGCTATAAATCACTTGGCACATCCTAATGCTTTCTGATTTTCTAAAATTTTATATTTATTTTTTTTCACTTTTTTCATAGCAAGAAGTGAGGGATTCCCCCCCCCACACACACACATACTGTGTTCCAGGGCTTTGGAGATGGGGAATTTAAGGCAAAGTAAAAATTATCTGGGGGAAGTAAAGTAGGATTTTTCAGCCATGCCAAGTGTGACAGCACACACACAGCTCTGGGCAAAGTACCTGGAGTGCTGCAGAAAAAAAAAAAAAGTGAAGTTTTTACCTGTTTTACGTGCTGGAGTTAAAAGTGTGAGTTAATAAAACACAGGAGGAAACGTGGAGCTTCATTATTTCACTGTACTCATTAACAGAGGGCCTGGGAAGAGGCCGGGGGAGCATCCCCGGGGGGCGAGGGACAGGGACAGCGGTGACAGCGACAGCGGGGGGACAGGGATCCACCGGATCCCGGTGACAGGGACAGCTCCGGCTGGGGAATCCACCGGATCCCGGTGACAGGGACACCCTTGTCCCCTCGGTGTCACCTCCGAGGGCGTGACTCCATCGCATCCCCACGACACCACCCCGGGAGACAGGGTGGCATCCCGGTGACAGGGACATGTCCCCTCAGAGTCCCCAAGGCGGGGGGAGATCCCTCACAGGCCGGTGACAGGGACACCCGGCGGCGGTGGCGGCGTCCATCGCATCCCGGTGACGGGGAGACGACCGGGGCGGGGTTGTCCGGGGGCTCCCGCGGTGTGTCCCCTCAGTGTCCCCTCAGTGTCCCCCCTCAGTGTCACCTTGCCCGGCCGCCCCGCGCCGCCCCACGTGACCTCCCGCGCGCGCGCGGGGCGGAAGTGACGCCGCGGCCCCCCGGTCGCATGATGTGGCAAAAAAAAAAAAGGCCGGGGGAAAGGGAGGGAGGGAGTGATGCGTCCTCAAATAGTCCCTTCCGGCGGCGCATCACAGCCGCCGCTCCCATTGGCGCCGCTCGCCGGGATCCCTCCGCGCGGCCCGGCCCGACCGGCGGGCAGGTGCGGGTATCCTTCCGCGGCGGTATCCTTCCGCCGGCGGGGGCAGCTTCCGCACGGCCCCGCTCCGCCATCGCGGCTCCGCTCCGCCCGCACCGCTGAGCCCGGCCCGGCCCGGAGCGCCCCGCCGCCGCCATGGCCCAGATCCTGCCCATCCGCTTCCAGGAGCATCTCCAGGTGGGCGCGGGGGCGGGCGGGCTCCGCCGGCGGGAGCCGCCCGGGGACGGTGCCGGGGGGAGACGCGGCGGGCCTGCCCGCGGTGTGTCCGTGAGGGCCGGGGCTGTTCGCCGTGCCGGTGCGCGGCTCGGGGAGCGCCGGCCGAAGGGAAGGGCCGGGCCGGGCATGCCGCCCTTGGCCGTGGCCCGGCGGGGTGGGCGAGGCTGGCGCCGTGCCCGGGCGGTGCGGGCCGGGCCGGGCCGCCGGTTCCTCTGCGCTTTACCGGGGCAGCGCCGGGGGGAAAGCCCGGCCCGGCACTGGCCAGCCGGCCGAGCCGCGTCCGTGTGCGCCGCTTAATTTTTATTTATTTGAATGGTGTTCAAGGCTCTGTAGTTCTAAGGACAGACCTAAAGCGTTTTGCCGGTGTTCCCGCTCGGAATGTCATCTCGTGGAGGAACAAGCCCGTATTGCAGCGGGCTGTGGGAGCTGCTGCGGTCCCCGCAGTGCAGCTGTGGCAGTGCAGGTGCCCAGGTGCCGGCTCTGCCTGTCCGCCGGCCTCTCCCCGAGCCCAGCTCTCACTGCACCGCAACCCCGCGCTAATAGTTGATTTCCGAGCCGTTTAATTTCTCTGAGGTGACTTCCTGGAGGCGCTGGTGGCCCATCCCCGGTGGGCTGTGGTGCTGGAATGCGGGGTTACCTTCCCCGGGCGGTGTGTGCCTCCCTGGCCGTGGGTGAAGCTCTGGAGCACAGGGAGGGGTCCGGGATCCAGTTGTGCAATGGGCATTTCCTATCTGACAGGTCTGAAGGGCGAAGTGCCGCCAGCCACGCTCGGTTTCACTGCCGAGGAGCGTTTTTTGTTTTTGAGGAGAATTTGTCTAATAAAAGCTAAATTGGCACACCTGGCCGAGGTCTCCTGGCAGTCTGTGTTTAGTTTGTGTTCAGCTAACCGGGGCTGTGGTGGGCATTCATGTAGTGATGGATTTGCACGATTTACAGTGACTTTTTTTCCCCCCTAACTCAGATGGAAAGCAGTTCATTTCTAGGCACCTTGTTCAAAGAATCACTGCAGAATACTTGCTTGAAGGTTACAGCTGTTCACAGTGTCCAAATAAATGCTGCTTTGGTGGTGGTTTAGGTGGGCAGCTGGGCACTGAGTGATTTTACTCCAGTAGCAGTTTAAAGGCAGGCCAGAATCCAGGGCTCAGGTGTCCCTGCAGTGAGCAGCACTGACAGGAGGATGTCAGGAGTTGGCCACAGCTTCACCTCCAAGCCAGCTCCTTGTCCTGGTGGTGGCAAAGCCCAGCACCAGGTCCTGTGCACTCAGGTGAAACTCACCTCTGGGCAGCCCAGCTTTCACTGAAGCCTTGTGGCACCTCTGATACATTATTCAAACCCCAAACCTCGCCGGTGACCCACTGCCAGGTCTCTAATGACATGAGTCCTGTTACATAATGAAACTCATCTGCTTCACACCACAAGTGCTGGGAACTTTCAGGCCAGCACTAGGGTGGAACAGGACTGCTCTGCCTCCTGCCTGATTTATCTGTTTATTTGGGGTTGGATTTGCATTTTCTCTGCCTGTACCTATTGAGTGTGGAGCACTGGCTGAACCAGAATGTTTTCCAGCTGCACACAGGAGCTGCTGGCTGTGCTCCCCTCTGAGCCTTGGGTGCACGTGGCTCTTGCCCTTAATGCTGCTGAACTTCCTCCTTTCATTTCATTGAAAAAAAAAACTTCACAGGAATTTGGATTCTAGGAGTTCATTGCTTTTCTGCTGAAGTTCCTGACGTAGATGTTGAGAGCACAAGCGCTGGTATTGCCATGTTTTTGCCATCCAGGCTGCTCCTAGGAAATCCTCAGGGAGACTCAATAATACGATTTCTTGAACTGTACCTGACCCACATTGTCTAGGAAACTCGTTGTGCAGGTGTTGTGCAAGTTTGTAGTGATGCTTAATGAAAGGTGAGGTACCCAAGTGGAGCCTTAGCCATGAAAAGCAGGTGATGGGTTTGAATGAGAAAGTTCTTGCAGGCTATTACTGAAATCAATCCATGCACCCAGTGTGATCCTGGTTCTCCACAGATTCGCTATTAGAGGTTTTAAAAATAAAAACCTTGTCCTGGCATTCAGCTTCAAGCCAATCCGTGACCTGTTGCTGTTGGCAGCTTGGCTGTGTGATTTGGGGATGAAAAGGTAAAAGCTCCTGAATGCCTCATCTCTGGAGTGCTTTGTACCCCAAACTGGAGCTAAAGGTGTACTTTGGACCAGTGGTTAACTTGTTAGGGAGGGAGGGAGCTGTCTGGGGGGTGTGAAACCAAGAAGTGTTGTCAGGTTTCAGGGTTTGTTTGCCCTGGTCCCATCACGTGCCCTGCAGTCTGGGCAGCCCCAGGTGTGCAGGGTTATCTGTGTGGCGTCTGCTGTCCATCCCACCAAAGAACATCAACAACAGGCTCTGCAGAAACTTTCCTTGGGAATTTTCAGGGAGGAACCAGATTCCTGTGCTATCAGAACTCTTGTTATAAAACTTTATATAGCTACTTTTTTTTTTTTTTTTTCTTCCCCCAGAGCGATTAAGAGGAAACAATCCACTGTGAATGTAGTGGGAGATCAGAGTTCAGTGTGTGGGACGATTGCAAATCTGGTTGCTCCTATCCAGGCTTCAGGGATTCCTAAAATGTGCCTGCTTGTGTTTGGGGGTGAAAGTAAAACAGCTGCTTGCCGTGGTGGGTCAGTGGAGCTTTTCTAAGATGACAGGCTCTTGATGAATGAGGAGGAACCTGACTAATTAGAAGGTGATGAACTGTGATCGCCAGTTAATTTAACCACACTACCCTGAAATAAACACTGAACTTGGACCAGCCCCACTGCTGTACTGAGTTAAGGCATTAATAAATTCTCTCCTGAATCTAAATATTTCTGTAAGACAATGCAGAGGAAACTTCCAGCTGAGGCTGTGCACTTGATAGCAAGACAGAACTGCTTCTTTAACACTGGGAAAAGTGGGGTTTGTATCTATTGTTCATTGATGGAGCAAACCTGAATGGCAGCTGCGCTGTTCTGCTGTGGTGGTGCTTGCATGGCTCTTGGAATCACAGCTGTGCCAGAGAATAAAACAGGACAGCCAAGGCATCGTAGAATCAAACACAGAAATTCAATGCTTTGCTCTAAAAACGACAAACAGCAAAATTCTTCCCTGTATTGTGCTGACAGTGAGTTTAATACAGCCTAAAACGTGAAATCTCTGCTGTAACAGCATTAGTTTGGAGCAGTTACATCCTCTGTTGATAATACAGTCAGGAATTAGAGGGCTGCTGTGCCTAATGCTGTTTTGGTGGGATTCTAGCTCTCTGCTTCTTAGTGCATCCAAATTCCTAAAGCCGGTGAGTTTAGAGTATTCCTGCAGAGGGAAAATATGTAACAGAGAATTGAAATGTCTTGTGGAGAGAGAGAGAGCGAGAGAGATTGTGTGTGTGTGAACTAATTGGATAGGAGCAATTAGTTAAGCAGTTTATGAGCTGTTCTGGGCATGTCCCTGGCAGCAGGCACTGAGGTGCAGGGCCCTGCCTGCTTTGGTGGCCCTGCTGATTTATTTAGTGCTTCCTGCTGGGATTGGAGCCTCAGGCAAGGATAGGGAATGGGATCCAGTGGTTCTGAGCTCCACTTTCAGCAGGTCCAGCCTCAGTGGTGGGGCTGAAGCAGCCCCACAGCTCCTCTGTGCCTGCTGAGAGCGGGTGGTGCCTCGCCTGCTGAGGGTGAGGCAGAAAATAGGAAGCATATAGAAATAGGAGAGCTCTTGAAGGTTAGAGAGGTCCCTTATCTGTTGAGAACACGACTTCCTAGGCTGTCACAAGCTGTGACTCTTACCTTGCGCTGGTAAATGTGAAGTACTCTGCCATGGGCTGGCTGTGGGACTCTCAGAAGTGCAGGCGGTAACTAAGAGAGCATCACAAACACAAATGGTTTTGTGTGGCTTAAGTTTGCTTCCCTGGATTTTCATGTATGGAATTAAAAGAGCTGCTGAAGTGTAGCCTGGAGTCTGCCTTGGTCAGTCAGAGCCTAGGAAAGCCTGGCCTGGGATGGAGCTAAAATGACTCACTGCACACTGAAGTGCTTCTCAGAAAAGAAAAAAGGGAATTTTCCAGTTTAGTGGCGTTTTCCAGCTCTGTGATTTCTAGCAGCACGTAGATAAGGAGTCTCTGGGCAGGGGCTGAGCAGCTGCTCGTGGCCACAAGAGCAGTGGTTATATCCTGTTGAGTGTGAGAGTCGAGGTGAAATGTGTGCTCAGCACTTCTGTGCCCTTCCTGGTAGGCAAGGAGAAATGATGTGACAGCTAAGCAGACTGTCACAAGAAAGGGAACATTACAGGAAGGGGTCAACAAAGAGACTCCTGTCAGCACTTTTACCATTCAGCTTGATGTCCCACACATGTGACAACTTCTCTGGCTAAGTTACCAAGAATGCACTTGAATTATCTTCCAGTGAAAGAAATAATTCTGGTAATCAGCCATTGCCGTGCTCTGTTACAGTGACTCAGATAAATGCCATCCCAGGGCTCCATGGCTCAGCAGAGCGTGCAAGTGGCTCAATATCTGATCTTGGGCGAGATGAGTCCTTGGAGGCCACATCTCTGCTGAACACCAGAGTTGCTGCTGTCCCTGACAATCTGTTTCACGGTTCCACTCTGCTGGAGCAGCTCTTGCACAGAACACTTTATCCCTAGCAGGAGTCGGGTGTAACTGATCTTCCCAGCAAATGGTGGTGTAAAATAACTCCAACTGTAAATCAGTTGCCCAAGCCCAGTTAGCAAGTTCTGCTTTCAGATCTTCTTGAGAGCCAAGGAAGTGGGGTTTGTAGTAAAATGGAGCAATGTCTTAAATTCCTTGTTTTGTTTTGGTTTGGTTTGTTTTGGTTTTGTGTTTGGTTTGGGGTTTTTTTTTGTTTATGAATCAGTGAAATGTAGTGGACCTAGTGCAATATTAAATATTTGGAGGCTTTCCCCTTTGTAGTAAAGAGAAGAAGAGGTAGAAAATCTGCCCAAACCCCCTGTACTCCTTTAGTTGTAGTTCAACTCCTGAGTCTGTACATGGAATAGTATTGAAATGTTCAGAATAAAAACCTTCAAAGAAATATTTGCTGTCGTGTTTCCTAACGGTAATCTTCATCCCTGTTTGCTTTGCTCAGCTTTACAAACATGCCTGCCTCACTCACCTGAACTTCAGCCTGGCTGGTTGGGAAAACAACCTGTATTCCAGGGAATGATCTCTGCTCAGGAGCTCTGTGCAGCCAAGAAACTCACTGTTGGCTTTCCCAGCTGGGCAAGGAAGTGCCACTCCTGGCTGGTGCCAGTCTTGTGTAACCAAACACAGAGATTGTCACCCTCAGAGACAACTTCCTGAGCCTTGAGGCAGATGTGCTTCATACACTTGGGTTGCTGAAATGAAAGATGAAATGTTGGCAGAAGGAGATGGTGTACTTTGAGACCTTGCTGATGGTTGCACCTCCATCAGAATACTTCTCCAGAGCTCCCGTGCCAATCTTTTAAATCTCTGCAAAGAAATACCTTGCCTTTGGTAACAGAAATGTGAGAAGCCTCCCATCTCCCACCTGGGGTTAGTGCCTCAGAGCTGGCATTGGCAGATGGCAGTTTGCTGGTGATTAAGGTAAATCTGTCCTGCAATATCCAAGCACCTTTGATGTGGTTTTGTCTAGACCTCCCTGAGAGGTCCTGCCATCTGCTTGGACTTTCTGCTCTGATTTGTTCTGTGACAACCTTTGAGTGCAGTGCTGTGAGTTATTGCCAGGCAGAGTGCTCAGCTCTCTGCAGCTGCCCCCTCTACCAAATTAACGAGGAAATTCAGTGCTTGATAAATGATTTGGCACTTGCTAAGCCTGCAGCCCTAGCAAAAGGAAATGCCACGTCCCAGTAAGTCACTCCAGCTCTACCAGATCCAACTCCCACATCCTCAAACCTTCCCTCCCTGCAGGGGTGTGATTGGGTTGTGTCTAACCCTGCGTAGCTCCTGTGCAGTGCCGGAGTGCCAGGTCTAGAGGACACTGCCCAAAGTGTGAAAGGAGCTTTGGAGTTTGGATCTAAAATCTTCCAAGTGGCTGGAGAATGTGCGCTCAGGTTCTGGGATTCTGGACCTCAAATACTCACTTAAATCTGCGTAAAAGAGTTCTGACTTATCAAGGGGTTAGGATTGGATTTTTTTAAAATAGCTGTCAAATAGTGTCACCTGAAAGTTTCCTGCCTTTATGGTCAAAATAGTCTCCCTGTAATCTGGATCATCCATCCAAGTGACTTTGGTGAAGCCTGTTCTGTTAACTTGCTGTGCCATGGCTCAGATATTGTTCCTCACATGTGCTGTTGGAGAGCCTGGGCAAAGGGGACGTGGAGTAAAACCCTCTTTTATCAGGAACTGCAAACAGGCAGGAGCAGAGCAGCTGGGGCATGGCCTCCTTGGAGCTCTGCAGAGCACAGCTGATAAGAGCTGAGTGCACCAAACCAGCACAATCACCCTAAAATGTCTTTGAAGGTCTCGCCCTTCTTGGGACATCTTGGGCTTGAAGGTCCTCCAGAAAGAAAAATATCAGAATATTAGAGCTGACAGTTCTTCTAATAGTAGAAAACTGGAGTTCCTGAGGTGTGGACGAGCTGGATATCTGTGTGATATGACCATGAACTGCCCACGGCTGCATTTTCACTGTTAAAAATGCAACAAACCCAGTTCCCCTACTGACATCCTCCTCATACAGTAGCTTTGCAAAAGTGCTGTTAACTAAACTGTTCTGTTGCAAGCTGTACAAGAAATGCAATTTAAAGGTGGGTATTGAAAGGCTCGGGGTGAGCAGGCTGCAGGAAGGAAGCGGTTTATTGATAACTTCTGTGTTAAGCAGGGCCATGGCTGAGCCATTGCTGGTTTCAGTCCTGCCCAGCTCTGCCTCCTGCTGCGAGACAGGCCTGGGCTAATTGCTAGACAGGCAGCTTTTTTTAGCTCCACAAGGATAAAGATAAAGCTCAGACACCTCACGTGTGATGTTAAGCTTGAAATAGTGATCGCTGTCAAAACCCAGTGGATGAGTTCAGGGAGGAAAACTGAAGCTGCAAGGCCGGCATGGCGAGTTCAGTGTGCTTTAAACCGTGTGAGGGGGCTCAAAAATTGAGTTCTTAGTGGTTAAGTTGTAAATGGGCCTTGAAGACAAGATACCAAGTGCTTGAATGCTTCGCCAGGAAGCCTGCTGGGCTTAGTTGAAATTGTGCAACCCTGTTTGTGGGGCAGGTTTGGGGTAGCATGGCTGTTTTGTCACAAAAGAAAAGGCAAAGTGATATTTCCTGTGACATTCACAAAAGCTGTTTGTGCCTATACCAAGGTAATCACTTAATTTAAAACCTTTTTTTTTTTTTTATATCTCTTCCAGCTCCAAAATCTGGGCATCAACCCAGCAAACATTGGGTTCAGCACTCTGACAATGGAGTCTGACAAATTCATCTGCATCAGAGAGAAAGTGGGAGAACAGGCTCAAGTGGTGATCATTGACATGAATGACCCCAGCAACCCAATCCGGAGGCCAATTTCAGCTGACAGTGCTATCATGAACCCTGCCAGTAAAGTCATTGCATTAAAAGGTATGAAGGCCTGATAAAGGGCTGTTGGAAGTGGATGGAGAGCTTTCTGTAGAACTAGTTTATGACTGTCTGAGGTCTCCCAGGTGCTTTCATGTGGGAGGATCCTGTAGCAGTTTTCCACAGCTTAATGGGAGCTTAAGCTGAATGCATTTTTCAGTTCTTGTGGAGGCAGCTGGGCAGGGAGATTGAGCTGAGCCTTCCTGCCATTTTGCTGATCATTAGGATGAGGTTTTTTCCTTCAGTCCAAATGCTTGCAGGGAGAGCTGGAAGCCAAGTGTGGGCTTTAAGGAATCATGTTAGAGGGAAGTGAGACCTGATCTAAGAGTATAAAGTCTAAAACTCAACCTTTCCTTAGAGACAGGAAAACTAGGGCTGGGAAGGGGAGTCAAATATTCCTGAAGGCCTTAGTTTGGCCTTGCTGAGAGAGACCAGTGCATATTTATTGTATCAGTCAGTGATAAGAGGAGTAAAACTATGCAGGGAAGACTTGTGTGGTGAAGGAAGTACAAGGTCAGCCAGCTTGGTATCTCTGATGCTACAGAGAGCAAGCATTCCTCTGGAGTCTCCAGAAACGTCCATCTCTTCCCCCCAGAGGCCCAAAAAGCCTGGAGTGCAGTCATTCTAGAAATGCATGTATTGCTAATGGAAAGATTTGTATGTATCCAATGTTACCTGACTTTGACTTTAATACTGTGCTACTGTTTTGTCACAACTTTAATGCTTTCTTGTGTGTGCAGATGGTGAGTTACTTCAATTGACTGTACCTAGTACCTGTTGTGTCTTATGACAAGAAAAAGCAGAATAAAATGGCTCAGACTGATGGTGCACATGGCTGAACAGTGGTGTTTAAGCAACTGAAGGCCTAAAACTCAGAGGTTTTTCATGCTCTCCTAAACAAGGGGGTCTTTAAGATTCCAAAAATTAATCCACTCAAGAACCCAAAGTGTACTTAAATCATTGGGATCTTGATACTGAGCTTTTTATGGACAGGACTGGCCCTTTTGACTCGAGTCTAGATTTTGCCTTGTGATATACCCTGCCTAGCATGTAGGAATGTGTTACCTGAATGTCCTCTCCCTTGACCCTAAAGCTCCAGCTGCACTAGATGTGGAAACAAACTGCTGCCTGTAGCCTGAGTAACTCTGTAGTAGAGAGATTTCTCCAAGTTCTGGAGAAACTCCTGACTCAGCATCTTGCATCAATTGCTGAACTAATGGCTTTGAGCTAAACCAGTCCTTGGTGAGAGCAGGCACTTGCCCCTGTGGCACTGTGACTTCCTCAAGCTGGGCCACAGTTGGTAGCTGTGGCAGATATTGTGGCCTGCATTCAGTTTCATGGGATCTTTTCTATTCCTCCTGGGCTACACCTGTGTGTGCTTAAATCGTTCTCTCCTATGAGTAGTAGAACTGGGCAGAACCTTTCTTACCTTCTCAACAGCAAGAAATAATTTCTTAGGCCACTGTGTTATAAAAACTGGTGGAAGTGACTGCAGGTGGCTGTTCAGGATGTTTGTATGCACCATTCTGTGTGATTTGGAGAACTTTTCCTCTTGCCTTCTAGAGCTTGTGTTGGTCACTAGATTCCTTCCCTTGCACAGTTCCTGTCAGTCTGGTCTGCGGTCAGTAGCTGTGTATCCCATTAGTGCAACCCCAAGGTTTTGGTTAATTAGCCTGGATTACAAAAGCCCTCTGCCAACCTGACTGTTCCATGTTGTGCCCTTTTAATACTTGAAACAGATGTGGACGTTTTAAATGCCAGTGGGCATAGCTTCCCTCACAAGTCCAAAGAGCCTCAGCATGATTGTAACCTGGTTTTGATGTACGTGAAGTATCCTCCAACCCGTTTGTGTGGCTGAAGCTTTTGTCTCCTACCAACCCGCTCTCCACATCTGTTTGATTGCTCAGTAGTGGCAAATGGGTAAAATCAGCCCCAGGAGGGTGCTCTGGTTCTAAGGGAAAGCTGATCCCTGCAGGTCTGCCAGTGTAGAACAGCTTTTTCTTGAAGGAAGTCCCCAGGGTTTCGTGTCTCTCCTGCTCTGTCTCGTGGCTAACGACTCTGTGTCTTCTAGCTGGGAAAACGCTGCAAATCTTTAACATTGAAATGAAGAGCAAGATGAAGGCTCACACCATGACAGATGATGTCACCTTCTGGAAGTGGATCTCTCTGAACACTGTTGCCCTCGTGACGGATAACGCAGTTTACCACTGGAGCATGGAGGGGGAGTCCCAGCCCGTGAAGATGTTTGATCGCCACTCCAGCCTCGCTGGCTGCCAGATCATCAACTACAGGACTGATGCCAAGCAGAAATGGCTCTTGCTGACTGGAATATCTGCACAGGTACTTTACCTCCAGGGAGATGTGGGAAACCCCAGAGCTTTGTCTTTTTGTCCCCTTCTACAGGAGCAGCACTGATCTGCTTGTTTTATTAAATGTAATTGCTTGTCTCCATCTTCAAATAACAAACTTAAGTGTAACTGAAAATCTCACATTAATATAATTGGATTTGTAATGATACAGACACTAGTGCAAAGAGTCTGAAGTGATGCTGTTGTAAGAGGGAGCTTGAAGTGGCAGCATGTTGACCAATATGAAATGAAATTACTGTCACAGTGCCTGTTTTTCCTGACGCTTGTTCTTCTTTGTGTAGCAAAACCGTGTAGTGGGAGCAATGCAGCTGTACTCTGTGGACAGAAAAGTGTCCCAGCCCATCGAGGGACATGCAGCCAGCTTTGCACAGTTCAAGATGGAAGGGAATGCTGAAGAATCCACTCTCTTCTGTTTTGCAGTAAGAGGGCAAGCTGGGGGTAAGGTAAGGCTTGGTTCTAAAGATACTGTAGTCTTTAGTGACTCACCCTGGCTCTCTTTCCAGGAGAACAAGTGGTTTAATGCAAAAAGTTGCATTTCAGGAAGAAAGTGAAGGACTGTGTCAGTCTGGATATGACATATGGTGCATGCAGAGCTTGGACTACCTGGTGTAGCAAGAATCTGTGAGTGGAGAAGTTAAGTGGCATGTCATGACCAGCCTAATTAGCTGCTTGAAACATGTGACTCTCAGCTTCACAGGCTAAGCTTGAGGGAAAAGCTGTTGTAATCTTTCTTTGATGCTGATCCCTGGTATCAGACTCAACTAATTTCCAAATTCTTAGATTAATTTTTTTTTTTTAAATGAAGCAATAGTGTTGCAAAGCTAAATAGTGGTCCAATGCCAATGCTGGAATTATGTGAGTTGCAGCAAAACCAGAGTAAAACCAGAGCTAGATTCAGAGAAACATCTGCAGAAACTGTCTGTAGACTGTGAACCAAGTTAAAAGAGTGTATTTAAAGTAAATTAACTAAATCCTGAAACTTCCAAGTAATTAGGGGTAGATAAAGATCTTATTTAACTGTTTCCCTCACCTATGGTACATGAACACCAGGTGCCACACCTTTAGCCAGTGAAAATATTTAGGAAGATTAACTTAGTTTGTCTTTGCATAAACTTGGGATTAAGGCTGAGCAGCAAATTGCTGTAATTTCATTGTTGAATAAATCAGATGCAAGAATTAATCTTATCTCTTGCACAGCTCCATATCATTGAGGTTGGCACACCACCCACTGGGAATCAGCCCTTTCCAAAGAAAGCTGTGGATGTCTTCTTTCCTCCTGAAGCACAAAGTGACTTCCCTGTTGCTATGCAGGTATGGCAGCTGCAAACAGCTCTGCAGCTTCTCTTGGTGGATGTGACAGGAGCAGGGCGCTGGGAGAGCCAGCTGGTTAATGTGAACCTGGGGGTTGGCCTTAAACTGGTGTGACTGGTGTGGCTGCTGCTCCTGGCTCAGTAGTGTAAAGTAAAGTAAAGGTGGAGGCAGGCAGCATTCAAAAGCAGCATCTTCTTATTTATGGAAGAAATGTCCATTTATTTTAACTGCTTTTCAAGCTCTTCGAACACCATTCTGCTGTGATAGTACTCAAGTAAAAATAAAACAGCACTTCTGGCTGTCCTGAAATGGCCCAGCTGTTTGCTGAGTCTCAAAAGCACCAGCTCATTTCTCCAGTGCCAAATTTGAGTAATCTATTTCTGTTTTGCAGATCAGTGACAAGCACGATGTGGTGTTCCTCATAACGAAGTATGGCTACATCCACTTGTATGACCTGGAAACTGGCACCTGTATCTACATGAACAGGATCAGTGGAGAGACCATTTTTGTTACTGCACAGCACGAAGCAACAGCTGGAATTATTGGAGTCAACAGAAAGGGACAAGTAAGGAAACTTGGCCTGGAAGCCACTTCTTTAGCTAATCCCGCTGGCTCTTCATGATACACTGCAGGGTTCATATCTGTGTCTAAAAGTTCCCAGGAATGTTAACTTTGCTCAGAACATGTGAGGTCTGAGAGCGTTGTGAGCCCCAGTATTAATCTGCTGTTCTGTCTCCATACACAGCTAACTGAACTGCTTTAAACAAGTTACTAACATGGTACAGCCATGCCTTTAGCCCAGATTGGTTTTGTTTCCTTGGGGAATACAGAGCAGAAGACTTGTCCCTGGTATCCTCTAGGATTGATTGCTTAAGACACTGAGTAGGGGTTTGAGAAAGATCCCTGTATCCCTGAAAAATTCCTTGTACCCTGTGTTTCTACCTCTGCAAATACCTCAATGAAACTATTAATTGCCTGCTTGGATGCAGACAATGGATGACATTGGTGCTTTCTAACCAGAGGTCTCCTGAATAAAATGACAAGTAGGAGTTATCAAGGGATGAAAAAACTTCTCATGAACACCATACCTTCCCTCTTAGAGTTATCTTAGCCTTTGGCTCACTTTTGATGTTTGGACTAACTGTAGGTTTCCCCTGGTGGTTTATTCAGGTGCTGTCAGTGTGTGTGGAGGAGGAGAACATCATTCCCTACATCACAAACGTGCTGCAGAATCCAGACCTGGCTTTACGGATGGCTGTCCGCAACAACCTGGCGGGGGCCGAGGAGCTCTTTGCCAGGAAATTCAACGCACTCTTTGCACAAGGGAACTATTCAGAGGCAGCAAAAGTGGCAGCTAATGCCCCAAAGGTGAAGTGTTCAGAACAGCACTGAACTCTACTGGCTTCAGCTTCTTGCTTCAAGAAAGCTCAGTGAATTTTTTAAGTGGCAAGGGCACAAACTTATTGCTGCTCTTGTCCCAAGGTAGCACTTTGGTGCTTCACACGTATCCCGGGTGCTGGCACTGATTGCAAGCTGGATGATCTTAGAGTTTGTAGAGCCCACAGAGGAGGGGAGGAATGAATGATGAAGTAATGGCTATGATTTGTAATGTTTCTGGTACTTACCTTTACTTCTCCAATGATGCAAAAAAGTACCTGTGAGAAGACAACCTCTAGCTGAGGTTGCACCTGGAAACAGGATAAAAAACCCCAGGCTAAGACTAAATTCAGATGAGATGAACTTGCTTGCAAGCCCAAGGGTGTCCTAATTCTGAACTTAAATCCGCATTGCTACTGAAATAAATTTAATGGGCTATTGCAGCACATTTTCTGTCATAGCATCTCGGTGCCTGAGCTGATGATCAGCCATATTGCTCCTGACATTCTGGCCTGGCAAAACATAGAAATGCTTGTGACAGCTACAGTGACATTACCTCCAGCTTCCTGGAGAAACTCTTGCCAAGCCACAGCAGCAGAAAAGAAAACTGAAGTGGATTTTTCTCTCTCTCTGTCTGGCAGGGAATCCTGCGTACTCCAGACACCATACGCCGGTTCCAGAGTGTTCCAGCTCAGCCAGGGCAGACTTCCCCTCTCCTGCAGTATTTTGGCATTCTGCTGGACCAAGGGCAGCTGAACAAGTATGAGTCACTGGAGCTCTGCAGACCAGTGCTCCAGCAGGGCCGCAAGCAGCTCTTGGAAAAATGGTTAAAAGAGGATAAGGTGAGTTTGGGGTTGATGCCTTCAGAGCTGTGAGGGGGAAGGAGCAGCAATGCCTGACAACATCCCCCCTTCCCAGGAGAGCTCAGCAGTGACAGCAAATAGCTGCTCACTCTACCTGTCACTGTGACTCAAGTTACTGCGAGAGAATTGATCAAATTCTCACTCTCTGTACATTTAAAATCACAGCAGGATGTGCAGAGCGTGGAAAGCTCTGAGCTGCTGCTGGGCTTTGCCAAACCGCTCCTTTGGATACTGACTGCCAGGGCTTTGGGCTGTGGTTACATCTGTGTAATTAGTTGAAGAAACACGCTGATACCATGTGTCACCCACTTCTTTCTGGCTCTGAAATTTCCTTTGGCTGGGGTAGAACCGCATGAGGAGCTGAGCCCGCTAGGTCACTGCTGTGAGAATCAGCTCAGGCTATCAAGCTGGGCCTTAATTTTTTAAAGAGAAGTCCAGAAGGAAGATAAATGAGGAAGAGGGTGGCAGAGCATGGCACTGTCAGGGTGGGCTGACTGCATTTCTGTTTCTGAGCAGCTGGAGTGCTCGGAGGAGCTGGGAGACCTTGTGAAATCTGTGGATCCCACGCTAGCACTTAGTGTCTATCTGAGAGCCAACGTCCCAAACAAGGTCATCCAGTGTTTTGCTGAAACAGGACAAGTCCAGAAGATTGTTTTGTATGCTAAGAAGGTGAGAGAAAATGAAGTTGCTGTATCTGTCCTGTATTTAATAATAACTGGGGCTTGTTCCAAAGTAGCTAGAAGTAACTGTGGGGGAATTTGAGTGCCTGTATAGTATTTATTTTTATGAGTAGTTACTGCTAGACTTCATACATGGGTCTTTTCCTACTTCCCCATTTCCAAAAGAGGAAGTCCTGGCTGGGTTATGTAATCTCCTGACAGTAGCTTTTACTGAGCTCTGTATTTAACTAGGTGTGTGCTCTTGCTGAGTTCTCACTTTTCATCATCTTTTCAGGTTGGATATACTCCAGACTGGATTTTTTTGCTGAGGAATGTAATGAGAATCAGCCCTGATCAAGGCCAGCAGTTTGCACAAATGCTCGTTCAAGATGAAGAGCCTCTTGCAGATATAACACAGGTAAATAACTTAATTGCTATGAAGTGTTGACTGCAAAGCATTAAATTGGTAAGAGGAGCCCTACCTGAGCCATCAGAGCTATGAATTTGGATTAGGTTTGGAAGCTGTATTGATGCTTAAATATACTTGCAGTTCCTAATCAAAGACCTAAATGTCCTTCCTTCTTTTTTTTTTTTTTTTTTGCAGATTGTGGATGTCTTTATGGAATATAATTTAATCCAGCAATGTACAGCCTTTCTGCTGGATGCACTGAAGAATAATCGTCCCTCAGAAGGTCCCCTGCAAACACGTTTACTTGAGATGAACCTCATGCACGCGCCTCAGGTACGTGCTCAGAGTTCCTGGAGCTGGACGTGCCAAACACTGCTGGCAGTGCTCAGGAGCTGAGTGAAAACCTTCCGTGTTCCTTCTAGGTTGCAGATGCCATCCTGGGAAACCAAATGTTTACTCACTATGACCGGGCTCACATAGCTCAGCTGTGTGAGAAGGCTGGTTTGCTGCAGAGAGCACTCGAGCACTTCACAGACCTCTACGACATCAAGCGTGCGGTAGTTCACACTCACCTCCTCAATCCTGAGGTAAGCCATCAAACACCCTGCACCTACAAATCCAGCCTTTAATAACCGCTCTTCTGCTCAGCTCTAAAATGCCCTGTGTGTCTTTGCAGTGGTTAGTGAATTATTTTGGGTCCTTATCAGTAGAAGACTCTCTGGAGTGTCTGCGTGCGATGTTGTCCGCGAACATCCGTCAGAACCTGCAGATCTGTGTCCAGGTAGCTTCCAAATACCACGAACAGCTGTCAACGCAGTCACTCATTGAGCTCTTTGAGTCCTTCAAGAGCTTTGAAGGTAAGTCTGTACCTTCTGCAAGAGGAGCTGGTGCTCACCTCCTTACAGATGTGTGTATGAAGGACTGTCTGTCTGCTGAAATCTAGAGAGCCATGATGAACTTAAGTAGTTAGGCCTCAAACTGTCTTGAAACAGATCTAAACCTTAAACGTTTTCCCTGTTTAGGATGGATACCACTATTCAGTTGCATAATTTGTTTTTCTGAAATCCTGAAAGATGTTTGGAGCTGTAGAAAAACCTAGAATGCTGGCCTTTTGCCTTTGTCCAAAATGGGTGTCTTAAATTTCTGTAGCCTTTGGCATGTGTACTTTGAAATGAGACCAGCAAATAATGTGCTGACTGTTTCTCTCCAGGTCTGTTTTATTTCCTGGGCTCCATTGTAAACTTCAGCCAGGATCCAGATGTGCACTTCAAGTACATTCAAGCCGCATGCAAGACAGGACAAATTAAAGAAGTGGAAAGAATCTGCAGGGAAAGTAACTGCTATGATCCAGAACGTGTTAAAAACTTCCTCAAGGTAATGTTTGGGTAACACTGGACTGTCTGGGGCTGTTTGGGGTTCTGATAAAACATGATGTGTCGCTAGTGAAAAGAGGCAGCTCTGTGAAAATAGATGAGTTTCAACCTTTGCACTTAAGGATCCAAGTGTTCTCAAACCAGAGGTATCTGCCATGTTGGCACTGCCTCCTAATGAAGTCTGAGCCTGGAATATTGTCTGAAAAATGAGAATGTCAGGTCAGTTCCTCACTGCTCTTAGGTTAATCTGGCTTGAACTCTTAACCTGTAGTAAATGCACCAGCTTACCTAGACCTTGTTTAAAATGTCTGCTGTAAAATAGGAAACAGTTTACTTAATCTGAAAACACCCCTAGTGCCGAATGAGTTGATACCTTAATGCTTATTTACAGTGTGATCAACTCCAACTGAGCAACTACAGAAACAACAGATGAATAGAGTCAATTAATTCCATAAATGCTTTCAGGTTTAGGGCTGATCTGTCTTACTCCTACACACTGAAATTTCAACCAGGTGAGCCATGGTTTGGCTCTGCTGGAAATCCCAGTCAGTGGGAATATATCCAGAGCATTGCTGGAGAGTAGGAAAAGATGGTGTGCTCAAAGTTCAGATTCTGTAGTCTTAGTACTGAGTTTACTGACAAACACAACACTCTGAGGAACCGTGTGGGAGGGGAAAACTTTATCTGGGAACATTTCCTGCCTTCATGTTTGTTGGTTACATAGCATAGTCTTAGATTTTGCTGATCATATCTGAAGATGGCAAAACTCTTCCCCAAGAGAATTCTCTAAAACTAACCTGGTGTCACCGAGGTGTAAGGTATGTAATTTGATCAAGCCACCTAAGATATGTTATCAAGCTGTCAAATTCCTGATGAAAGTTATTGTTTTTTGTGCTGTTCCATGTCTGGAATGTGCAGGACATGTACCAGGTAAATCTCCCAGTACAGGCCTCCCTGTGTAAAGTCCTTAAGTGTAATTTATATGTAGGATTATATTCTGGGATGTGCATGTTGGAATAAGTGAAATATGCATCCGGAATACTGTCTGCCACATAGACTAAGCTTCTGTACTGTAACCATTGTAACCTTATGCTGAAAGTTGGAATGCTTTTAGATAATGAATCTGGTAAGCAATTGAAGTAGTATTGCTATGGAGCTTAATTCTTACTGTTCTCTAAATCCATAGTTAGGAGGTATCACAAGACACATGGCACTCAAAGTCAATTCTGTATATAAGTTTTCCATTATGAACCACAACTTAATCTAGTCTTGGTTAAATTTCTTTTGAAATCCCAGAGTGCTAATCCTGCACACCAAACACCAGTGGCAACTAAAAAAATTTTTTTTATAGCCTAGGCTTGTAATAGTGGTATTGTGTTGTAAAACTCTGTAGAGTCTGCCATGCAAAGGAGCAGGGTTAAACTCCAAAAAGCTTCTTGCTGCTCACGCCCTGCAGTGGGTGTGAGTGCTCCCACTTGCTACATATTGCAAACAATTAGCTGAACAAACCAGCTGTCATTATTTGGTTGACTGTTGAGTTTTGGCTTTCCAAATTCAGCTGCTTTGACAGTTTAAGTGACTGTATTATTTGTCTGCTTAAGTCCAAGAGCAAGACCAAATCACTAAAGCTCTTCTCTTTCTAGGAAGCTAAACTCACTGACCAGCTGCCTCTCATCATTGTGTGCGACCGCTTTGACTTTGTCCACGACTTGGTGCTGTATTTGTATAGAAATAATCTCCAAAAATATATTGAGATTTATGTACAGAAGGTAGGTGACAACTTGTCCCTTGGCTTCAGCGAGTCAAACTGATCGATCTTTACAGTATCACATACAGCTACAGGCTTCGTGTTTAAGTATTCTGCAAACAGCTCTGTACCTGAGACCGACGTTTAAGTGATTATTAGTGGCCTCCAGTAGATTAGCCCTGATGTGAGTCAGGTCTCATTCTTCAGTCAGGTCAAGCAGTAACTCCCACTCATGTGCCACTTGAAGGAGGAAGTCTTGGTAGAATAACTTTGGAGTTGTTGGGGTGATTTGAAGTCTCAACATTTTGGAGGGGGGAGGAGGGGAAGTTTTCCTTTTAACTTCCTGCGGGGACAAAGTGGATTGCTCAGGAGCTCTTCCTGTGGGAGCTAAGTGAGCCGCTGGGCTGGGATGGGAACACTTGTTGACTGAAGAATTGACTTTAAGCTTGTTCAGAACCTCAGGAGGCTGGGAATGAAGGCAGGAAGATGGGGTCAGTCTTGGCAAGTGGCCTTCATGTGGATTTCTGGGGATAAGTATTGCCTGCCCTTGCTCCCTGACAACAGCCTGACCTCTTTAACTGCTCCCGTGCAGGTGAATCCAAGCCGTCTGCCAGTTGTTATTGGGGGACTGCTTGATGTGGATTGCTCTGAAGATGTTATAAAGAACCTCATCCTTGTAGTGAGAGGTCAATTTTCAACTGATGAACTTGTTGCAGAGGTTGAGAAAAGAAACAGGTATTAAACTTCTATACGTCTCTTACCAATTCCCAGTCTGGCAGTGTTTGCTGCTCCTCCATCCGTGCATGTCCCACAGCTAGAGCTGGTACTGACACAAGCAGAAGCTGCCACTGGGTGAGAATGAGCTCTAATTCTTGGCTGATGTGGGGATCTATCCAGATAACTTTGGTGTGTTTTCTTCATAGTGTCAGGAAGTTACATCATTATAATAATGAATCAGAATGTAGGTTAAAACAGAGCACTGTAATTCTGGTTTAGTTCCTGACTCTATCCTGCACCAATACTGGCTTGCCAAGTGTAAAAATTATGCAACTGGATATCGACTTACTCAACCTCTAATGTGGAAATCACTTCCTTCTAGGCTGAAGCTGCTTCTGCCCTGGCTGGAAGCGAGAATTCACGAGGGCTGTGAGGAGCCTGCCACTCACAATGCACTGGCCAAGATATACATTGACAGCAACAACAACCCGGAGAGATTCCTGCGTGAGAATCCCTACTATGACAGTCGTGTTGTTGGCAAGTACTGTGAGAAGAGGGACCCTCACCTGGCCTGTGTGGCCTACGAGCGTGGACAGTGTGATCTGGAGCTGATCAATGTATGTATGCCCGGGTTGAGTTGTGATTGAGTTCTAACATCAGGGTCAGGGGGCACACAGAAAGCTTTATGACTAAAGCGTGTATTTCCTAAAATGTATTAAGCTGGGAAGTGCATGCTTCTAACACAGAGGAGGAGGTGGCTGTTTAACCTCCCTCATGAGAAGTGGGAAACTCTCCTGCCCATCCTAAAATGGGAGGTTAATGAAGTATCAAAGGCTGAGATTTCTAGTCTGCCCCTCAGTTCAGAGTTACAGGACAGTTGTCTGTAGGCCCCATAGCTGTGCCTTCCCTCTGAGCAAGTTCTGCCTTTCTCCAGGTGTGCAATGAGAACTCCCTCTTCAAGAGCCTCTCCCGCTACTTAGTTCGTCGTAAGGACCCCGAGCTCTGGGCCAGCGTGCTGCTGGAAAGCAACCCCTACAGGAGACCCCTGATTGACCAGGTACAGCTGGCGGGACATTCACAGCCTGGCCTGGCCTCTCTGGGTTTGCAGAACCTGACATCACTCATTTGTCCACGCCTTGGCTCTGCCTGCAGGTTGTCCAGACTGCGCTGTCAGAGACCCAGGACCCCGAGGAAGTGTCTGTCACTGTGAAGGCCTTCATGACTGCAGATCTTCCCAATGAGCTCATTGAACTGCTGGAGAAAATAGTTCTGGATAATTCAGTGTTCAGTGAGCACAGGTGCGTGAAATGAAAACTGAGCCACGGGAAACTTGGAGTTATTGCTGTAATGTGAAACAGCAAATAAACTAACACCCTCTCCAGAGGGGAGGGTGAATTTCTTGATCATTATTTGATAAGTGCTATTTCTTTCCCTCTTCAGGAATCTGCAGAACCTTCTCATCCTTACAGCTATCAAGGCTGACCGCACCCGTGTCATGGAGTACATCAATCGCCTGGATAACTACGATGCCCCTGACATAGCCAATATTGCTATCAGCAACGAGCTTTTTGAGGAGGCATTTGCTATCTTCAGGAAATTTGATGTCAACACATCAGCTGTACAGGTATCTTCAGTTCTCAGGCTGGAAAACTCCCTCTGCATCCCCACACGAGGACTTTGCTGGTGACTTCAGTGCTTAACACCAATTAGCAAGGTGCCCAAAGCTGCCCAGTGTCTTGTCTCACGAAGCAGAACAAATGTCGTTTATTGAAACTTTGTAAGCCTAAAATCACTCACCCTGTGTGGGTTGTACAGAGTTAGTCCTTTCTTTTAAAAGCTGTGGATCCATTGAGGAACTTACATAAACCACAGCTTAGTGTGGTGTACAAGTGACCTTTATGAGAGTGGCTGATGATGGTTGTCCTTTTCCCAGGTGTTGATAGAGCACATTGGGAACCTGGACCGCGCGTACGAATTCGCCGAGCGCTGCAATGAACCCGCAGTGTGGAGCCAGCTGGCCAAAGCACAGCTCCAGAAGGGGATGGTAAAGGAAGCAATTGACTCCTACATTAAAGCAGATGATCCTTCCTCATACATGGAAGTTGTTCAAGCTGCTAATGCCAGTGGTATGATTAAGTTTTATTTACATCTTGGCTGTTGATGTTGCTCAGCTCTTTTGCCTGGTCTGCTCAAACTGCAGTTCTGCCAGACCTGTATCTTGATGCAAGTAGAGGAATCTGGCCCTTCAAGGACTGCCCTAAATAAGAATGGGAAAAGGTAGCGTATTCCATCTGCAGATATTCAGTGGCCTGTAATTTCCTTCTTTAGCTAGCTGGAGACCTCTGTCGGAGTCTTTGTATGAAGTTAAATAAGATTCTAGTTAGGCCCATTCTAAGATGATTTGATTAATGCATAATGAGCAGTGTGAAGGTTATTGATTGTTGGGGAATAGCCTTAGAAATATGTCAAAATTAGGTTCAGCTGATTGTCTAAGTTAAGCCCAGTTGTCCCCAGTGGTGGGAAATAAACTTTCTGAACTCCTTCCCGTAGGAAACTGGGAAGAACTGGTGAAGTACCTGCAGATGGCACGCAAGAAGGCCCGGGAGTCGTACGTGGAAACAGAATTAATCTTTGCTCTTGCTAAAACAAACCGCCTGGCAGAGCTGGAGGAGTTCATCAATGGCCCCAACAATGCACACATCCAGCAGGTGAGTGAGGCTGACTTTGTTTGGCTGACTCACAGAGGGGTGTGGGAATTCTCTCTTTGGACACGCACGTGGATCTTGACCTTTAAATCCATTGTGACAAGGGCTTGAATGCCACGCATTCAGAGTAAGGCACAGGCTGAAAAGGCGCAGGAATAAGCTGTCTGTGCTGTGCCCCAGGTTGGTGACCGCTGTTACGATGAGAAGATGTACGAAGCAGCCAAGCTGTTGTACAACAATGTGTCCAACTTCGGCCGCTTGGCCTCCACCTTGGTGCACCTCGGCGAGTACCAGGCAGCCGTGGACGGTGCTCGGAAAGCCAACAGCACTCGCACGTGGAAAGAGGTGAATTTACTGGCTCTGAGGTCAAGGGCTTCAAAGCTGGGGCCTGCTCGGAAGCCTTGGTTATAAGCAGTAACACAACTCTCAATTCCCAGGTCTGCTTTGCTTGTGTGGATGGGAAAGAATTCCGCCTGGCTCAGATGTGTGGGCTCCATATTGTAGTGCATGCAGATGAGCTGGAAGAGCTGATCAACTATTACCAGGTAATTTAGCTGACTCCTGTTGTACAGTCAGTTCTGTCATGGCAACCCTGTCAAAATCGGGGATTCTGGATGGTTCCTGATGTGGAATGTCTCTGTCTGCGTCTCTAAGGATCGTGGTTACTTTGAAGAGCTGATCACTATGTTGGAAGCAGCGCTTGGGCTGGAGCGAGCACACATGGGGATGTTCACAGAGCTGGCAATTCTCTACTCCAAGTTCAAGCCACAGAAGATGAGGGAGCACTTGGAGCTGTTTTGGTCCAGAGTCAACATTCCCAAGGTGAATTTCTGAGGCTTTAAATCTAGCTGAAAACACACTTTTTTGGGCTGTCTGCACCCTGGCTTTTTGCACGAGCAGCTCCTGAGGTTATTAATGGCACTAAAGCCTGAGCACTGATGGAAATTGCAGTTAACAAATACTGCTAATTCTGCCTTTTGCTTAGGTTCTGAGAGCTGCAGAACAAGCCCATCTCTGGGCTGAACTGGTGTTCCTGTATGATAAGTATGAAGAGTATGATAACGCCATAATCACAATGATGAATCACCCAACAGATGCTTGGAAAGAAGGCCAGTTCAAAGATATCATCACTAAGGTATTGCTTTCTTAGTGAAGGGTATGTCTGGTTTTCATCTGGATTTCCCCAGAATCAAACATGCATCTGAACATGCATCTTTACTCCTCTCTAGGTGGCCAATGTGGAGCTCTACTACAAGGCAGTTCAGTTCTATTTGGAATTTAAGCCTCTGTTGCTCAATGATCTGCTGATGGTGTTGTCCCCTCGGCTTGACCACACTCGTGCTGTCACCTTCTTCACAAAGGTAATTTTCCTGCTACCCAGCTCAAAGCAAAAGCTGGGAGAGCACTGAGCTGCGGTAGCATTTTAAAATGCTTAGTTAGCTACTCCCCTGCCTGCCAGGGAAGATGCTAAGAGACTTCACAAAAACTGACCTAAACGTATCTCTGTGATTCCTTGAAGGTTAAACAGCTGCCCCTGGTTAAGCCTTACCTGCGCTCTGTTCAAAATCACAACAACAAATCAGTCAATGAGTCCCTCAACAACCTCTTCATTATTGAAGAAGATTATCAGGTATGTCTTGTCTTGAAGCACTTATTTCTGGATTTACCTCATATTCTCAGCCTTTCTTTAATGTGTAGAAACCCAGTTTTCTTTCTCATTCTCAGTAGGTTTTACCTGCTTGCTGTTAACTTTAATTCCTTAAGTGTATGTTCTCCAACACTTCAAACTGAATTAGTGGTGAGGAGCCAAGGATTCAGTGGAAAAGTGTTAGTGGCTTTCCGAGAGTATTTTGTGTCATTCCTATTGGGGGTAGAGTGGCTACTTTGCTATGAGTGTGACAGCCTTCATTTAAGGCAAACAAACAGTGGGTGCTGCGAAAAGGACTCACTGAAGAGGCAAACAGTTGTGATGTTTTCAGAGAACTGAAACACTCTAAACTCCATGTGTGTCAAACAGCAGCTTCTCGAATAGATCTCCACTGGAATACTCTCTCTCCTACAAGCAGGAATACAGAACTAACGGAAAACGTTTACATTTTGTGGGTGGAGTTGTACATCTGAGGTGTGCCTTTCTTTTTTTTTCCCCTGCTTCACTCAGGCTCTTAGGACTTCTATAGATGCTTATGACAACTTTGACAACATTTCTCTTGCCCAACGTTTGGAGAAGCACGAGCTAATAGAGTTCCGAAGAATCGCCGCTTATCTCTTCAAAGGCAACAACCGCTGGAAGCAGAGCGTGGAGCTCTGTAAGAAGGACAGGCTGTACAAGGTGAGGCAGCACCAGGCCAGCTTGAGCAGCTTTGCCTTGTTGGCTCTGAGGGGAGCTCAGTTAACAGTTAACAAACCACCCAGTGGGTTGTTGTGTCGCCCGAGGCTGAGGCTCTGTTCCGTTGCAGGATGCCATGCAGTACGCTTCTGAATCCAAAGATACCGAGCTGGCAGAAGAGCTGCTGCAGTGGTTCTTGCAGGAGAACAAGAGGGAATGCTTTGGTGCTTGTCTCTTCACCTGCTACGATCTCCTAAGGCCGGATGTCGTCTTGGAAACAGCGTGGAGGCACAACATTATGGACTTTGCCATGCCATATTTTATTCAGGTCATGAAGGAATACTTGACCAAGGTAAGAGCAGGTGCCTCTCCAACACCCAGAGCTTGTTAGTCACTGTGGTGAATGCCTTGAGATTGTCTGCTTGCTACTAACATTGATTTGGGCTTTGTCCGATGTCTGTCTGTCCATGTCCACACTTACTTTTCAGTCCATCTGGGGAGAGACTTCGCCCTCTAAGAGGCTGAAACACTTGCAGGCTCCACTCTCCACCAATGACAGAACCTACATCAGTAGTATTTGCCTGACCCTGGGCAGTGTCTAAAGCAGTTCCAGGCTCCGGGTGTTTCCTGTGCTGTGTCAGTCAGGAATCCCAGCTGGGATCAAGTTTTAACTGAATCCTAGGCTGTGTACTAAAGCAGCTTTATAGCTAGACCTGGAGATAACTTACTCTGCTATGCATTTAACTCTAAAATGTGGCTCTGACACTTAATGGCACTAATTATGATTCAACTCTTATTTGAAGTGACTCAGGATTGGGGAACTACTTGGTAATGCTCTGACAGACTTGAACAGACTTGAGTTAAATCCAACTGTCACTAGCAAGATTTTCCCAGTTGAAGCTTTTGGAGTATCTTCCAGTGAAATGGTGTAAACTCCTTAATGATTAAGACTTTTCCAAGCTTGAGTTCAGCTTTACTTTCGTGCAGTCAGTGAAGAGTAAGGTGCCTGTTTGTCCAGAAATGTGCTGGACCTTCTAAAGGCAGCACCGCCCTGTAGTCCTGTAGGCAGCCTGAAATGCTGTTTTGGGGGAGGTGGGGAGCTGGCTGAGCAATACAACTGTTTGTCAGAGATGCCTGCACCAAGCTAACACCGTGCCTTTGGTGGGAGTAGTAGATTCTTAAAGATAAAAATTTCCTGATCTGATAAAGGATTAGGATGTAGCTTTAGTGGAGCTAATGAAGTAAGAGCCAGCAAGAAGCAGAGCTGCCTTTCTAAAGCAGATACTTCTGGTGTACCTTTGTTTTTACTCGCCTGTACCTTAATTATTTCTTCCCTGACGCTTTTGTTTCTACCTTTTTATATGCTAAATATGGAATTTGATTTTTCTAAGCTGCACCTTCTGAATTCCTTTGCAGGTTGATGCAATAAAGGAAAAGGTGAAAGTTGATTCTTGTTTTCCATCTTTAAGTCTGGAGGACTAAGTCTAAGGATTCTGCATGAGTTTTTTTCTTTCCTATGTTTACTACACTGCTGCTACTGCTTTTTCCCCAAACAAAATACCACTAAAGCATTTGCAAATTGTTTAACTCTCACTAGCTAGTGCTGTAGGAGAAAAGTAGATTCATTTGCTACTAATAAGCTATTAGATCCTCAGGAAGGGCATACAGGTGATCAGTTGGATCACAGTCAGCCTGCTATTGAAACAACACACAAATACTTACACAAGTGCTATCATTTGACAGCCAAATCTGACTGGAAGAACCTCTTACAATAAGAAAATCAGTCTGTGAATCCCTAAATCAGTCTGGCATTTGCGAGTTGAAGGGCTGTGATCCAGTTCCTGATCTCTGGACCATGACTAATGCGTGCTGACCGTAGGCAGAGTAGATACTGGCTGCTTCCAGAGGGACTCTTCCTCACTCAGGTGTCAGTTCTCATGGTGCTGATCTAATCCACACAGTGCTCTAGTTCATGTAGCAACTTAAAACTTCAGCTGTTACACCAAGTCTGTGGTTCTCCTCCCTGTAGTAAATTTCTAGTAGTTGTCCAAAAAAAGACTGCCTTCCAAGCTCTTCAGCTTCACTAAACTTCTCTTGCTACCTCATTAAAAAAAAAAACTTTAAAAATGATAATGCTTATTGCTCTTCTGAGGCTACTCCAGGGCTTGCCTTTTGCTATGTAACTTTGACCTTCAGAAGGGCAATCCAAGGTTTTTCTGTCCATCTGCTTCCCTACAAATGCCACCGTGATCCTCCTTAGCCCAGGGGTCAGCCCTAGCAGGAGTTTTCCATTAATGTGGTTCAGCAAAGGGCAAACCAAAGCGACAGACAGCTTTGAAGATGGACTAAATGCAAAAAAAACCCCTGCTGGTTGTAAAGACACCACTGGAACTCAAGGCTAACCTAAGACACGTAGTGTAAGGTCCTTCAGCAGCTAGTAAGGAAAGTAGGAGAGCGTGTGTGTGAAAAAAGGTAATTGAACTGCAGTGTTTGCATAAACTACGCATGTGTAGCAGTCATTGCAATTACATCCCACTACTCCTGAAGCTCCAAGGCATTGCTGTGGGCTGCTGTGGTTTTCTGGGGGGAGCCTGTATGGCAGTCATCTTCAGACCTCACTCGTGCTTCAGTACTTTTGCCTCTTTTTCATGCACACATAACACGGTAACATTGAATGCATGTTACTTTTCCTCTGCAGCTTCTTGCAGTCCCTGTGGAAAAGCCTTTCAGTCAATCTTGCTCCAAGTGTGTAGGGCCCTGAAGCTGGTGATGCTCGAGCAAGTGGTGTAAGAGCCATCCTTGTGGGCTGGTTTCAAACTCGCGCTTGTTCTTGTCAGTATTTGTTCAGCTCTGAGGGGAGGCATCAAAACTGGGTCCAAAATGCATTGAATGTCCTGGGCTGGAGGCTTTCCAAGTGTGAGTAAGCCAAATGCCTCTGCTTAGTAGCAAACTCTGCACATTCTCCTTGGATTTGCATCTCTAAACTTGTGCTTCTGTGTTCAGTGTGTTGCTGTTTTGAGTTATAAAACGGTGCAGTTCCCAGCACGGTGTCTGGAAATGAGGCTTGGAGCACTGGATATGATCCCAAGCACTTTGGCAGCAGCAAGCCAGATACTGTGGGAGGCAAGCACCAGGCTGGCCATGGAAGCCCAGTCACTGAGGGAGCTCAAGCTCAGGACTTCCACCACTCCCTGGAGTTGTGCCTCAGCTTGAGGTTACAGAGGAGCAGGTTTATGGAGCACATGTTGTCACTCACAGCTGGAAGGAGGAGCTCACAGCTCTTGGAGCTGCCAGCAGATGTTTGCTCGTGTAGCACAGTTAAGCTCAAAACTCACTTGTGGATAGCACTGAGCCTGTGTAAGTGCAGGAAACCTTCAAACTCCTTTGTTAAGGATGTGAATGGAATGAAACGTTAATCTTGTGAGTTGTGTTATTGTCTTTCAAAGTAATTGGCATGATTATGTCTGACTTTGTTCTAAATCTTATCTCCCAGGTAAAATACCAATACCTCATTTTGTGGTTTGAGTTTCAGGGCCTGCCTTAGACTGTAGAAATGCTGAGTTCCCCTGGATCTGTCTTAGAAATGAGCAATATTTCACTACAGAAGAAGTTTCTTCTCTTCCCTTTCTGTAGGGGTGGGCAAACAGCACCACTGCAGTGAAGCTGGCCAGGCTTGTCTGTTACTGTGTGTAAAGCTGGAAGGATTGGAGTATCTGTGGGTTTAGGCTGACTGCCACACAGTTCTGGAGTGGAAAAAGCAAGTCTTATACACATGCATTCTCTGCATTTGAACTTAAATTGCATGAGTGAATGGGTTTGGAAAGTGAAATCTTGAGGCTCAAGTGACATGTCGGATGCTATTGCAGTCTGCTCTATCCAAATACAAACCAGATTACTTTGCCCCAATGTCACCTCCAGGGAAACTTCTCCAGGTCTGGGCATTATCTTGGCAATTGCTCCAATGCCAGAGGTCTCCAATTGAGACTGAACTCTAATCTGAGTGTGTCCAAAGACTGTCCAGCTCCAATCCGATACAGAACCTTTTGTACAAGGCTTCAGCCTGGAGTGAGCTTTCAAAGCAGTTGAAAATCCCTCAATGAGGGCTTTGTTCAGGAAACAGACAATCTTGACTGCACCAGTACCAACATTGCTACTTGAATTGATCTTAACTTGTAAATGGTCTCCTTTTCTTGATGGGTGTTGACATACCACTAAGGCTTTTCCACTTCTCTGCCACGAGTAAGTACCTGTTTTAGAGGAGATTTCTTTAATTGTTGGTCTCAATTCCAGGTGGATAAACTGGATGCATCAGAGTCTTTGAGAAAGGAAGAGGAGCAAGCTACAGAAACGCAACCTATTGTTTATGGTAATGCTTTGGTTTCTGTGTTATCAATAACATATTTCACTTTTAAAACAAGTCTTCCCTAATCTTGTTTCGTTCTTGAGGAAGTCCTGGGAAATGGGAACGTTCTCCATGCGAAATCAAGTCTTAAGGAATGTATTCCAAAATACTAGATAAGTGCCAGTCTGTTGCTGTGGCTGCTGAGGTGGGCTGTGGACTGCAGGATTTAAGGTTGTCCTGGCTCCTTAAGGAAAGCTCATTGTACGGGAGCTGTGCTATTCCAGACTTCCAGCAAGTGGTTATTTGGATCTTGTGCAATATGCTTTGTATCTGAAGCGTATTTATACCTACTTTAAATTGGGTATTTTCTTTATGCCTAGGTTGTTCTAGTAAGGTTATTTACGCTGTAGTGTTTTTAGCCACGCGTTGTATCCTGAGGTTTACTGGGAAAATACCCGTTCTGGCCCTGAAGAAGGCCAGCCCAGGTCAGCAGGGTGAAACACAGAAATACCTCCTGAAAATTCTGAGGCGTTTTGCTGAGCGCTTTCTGAGCTCAGGAGGAGTAAGGTGCCCGTTGTGTGTTGCAGGCCAGCCCCAGCTGATGCTGACAGCAGGACCCAGCGTGGCGGTTCCTCCACAGGCACCTTTCGGCTACGGCTACACGGCCCCTCCGTACGGGCAGCCACAGCCCGGCTTCGGCTACAGCATGTGAGATGCAGCACAAAGTCAGTCTGGAGCAGCGACTTTTCTTACTGAAACTCCACCGTCCCTCCCCGCTTTAACTCATAACAGGGAAAAGCAAAGAGTTCTGCCTCGTGTTCTTGTAACCTTTACTTCATGAAGGACTGGTTTTTCTAGCGCAAACGATTTGAATCACTTCTGTTAAATCTTTTTTCACATTCCATGTCATTTAGACTTTTACTTTCAGAAGGGGAATAGTTTAAACGACTTTGTTCAAGTGGGCTTTTGCAGGACTGCTTATTACCATTAAGTCTATTGTGAAGATTCTGATTTGCACTCTATAGTGTTACACTCTAATATTGAATCTTAAGTTCATTGTATGTGAGCAGCTTACGGTATGTACTGTCTATTCTAAATGCATTTAAATCTCACTGTATATTTGGAGAAAGCTAAAGCCAAGATACCTGTATTTGACCTTGCAAGACTGCTGACAAGAGACAACACTAATCAGCATATCCTCCCTGGGCTGGATTGCATAGCTCTAAAAGAATTTAAAATGCGTACAGACAACCTTGCCTGACTTAAAATGAGTAAAAGTTCTGGGTTTTGTTTTGGTTTTTTGGGTTTTTTTGTTTTTTTTTTTTTTTTCCCTTAACCTATGCAGGTTTTTCCAGTTATGCATATAGAAAATGCTAGTGTCTTTTTGCTCACTCCATATGTAACAAATGACCTTATGTTGTGCTGTATCCTGTGCTTTTGTGGGACATTCCATTCAGGAACAGAGCACCATGATTCCAATCTGTGTATTTACTAACCCTGCCCTGAGGTTTGTGTATGTTGGATATTGTGGTGTTTTAGATCACTGTTTTGAGTGTACAGAAGAGAGAATTCAAGCATATTGCTGTTCAGTTTTGTTTGTGCAATTTGAAATTACGCGATTTAAAAATAAATTACTGGACTGTGGACATGCTGCATAGTGGTAGCTTCACTTTACTGTCTTCAAAAAAAAAAAAAAAGGACCTGTGGACTCAAACCAAGTATTGCAGTGCTGGTAGTGGGGGGCAATGCAGGTGTGCACAGCCAGGGGTCTGAGGGGCCAGCAGCAGAGCAGCAATGGGGACCAGTAGTGGGGTCTTGCACTGAGGGGGCAATACAGGAAAATATGTAATGCTTTTTCTAGAGAAAGGTTATGCCAGAGAGAAGAAAATAGCACTTTGCACCAGCTGGCTGCACTGTGGTCAACTCCAGCATATTCGACCAGATGATACGTTAGGATTGTAGTAGGGTGTGCCAGTTCAACTGAGATCATGTTCTAGGTATGTAAATTGCCTTAAACATATTTAGCTTCAAATAAAATTGACTTAAATGTTTCTCAATGAATACTGTCATATTTGAGTGTAACGAGTCTGACAGCACTGGCCAGATCTCCCACAGCTCTAGAAGCTCCTGGCTCTTAACCAGGACCCACATCAGGATCCAGATCCCACAGCCTGGTCCGCCCGTGAGCTCCACAGCTGCGTGCTGTGATCCTGAGAGGTTGGCAAAGCTGCTCTCACAAACTGTACAAGCAGAATTCACTGGAAGCCCCAGGGTGCTCTGAACCGTGCAGTAATATCTGTAACAGGGTCCTTCCTTAAACCCAGGAGTGCCTGATAATCCCAAGAAAACCAGGACTTGTCTGTCCCTGACTGCCCAGTCGTTTATTTGGAGGGTAACTCCCCTCACCTTGGCTTAGCTGCACGTTTTTGCACGTGTAGGAGCTACACAGACCCCTCCAGAGAGAAGCTCAGCTCACAGCTGCTCCCCACAACTCTTCGCTGGTCTGGGCTGCAAATCCAGTTGAACTGGTCAGCCTGGCACCAGTTACCAGCAGTTGTTTGGGCAGGAAGTTGGCTACGGTTACCCCCAGCTCCAGTTCTTCACTGCTTCAGCAGCTGAGCCTTTCTGAATTAAAGAAGGTATTCTCTACAAAAAACAGGCACAAAGAGCAAACTCTTAAACTCTATCAACCAACGTGCAAAATCCTCAAGTTGTAAATTTACTGGGTTCCTTCTTGTGCCAGTTCTGCTTTCCTCATCTGCCCTGAGCCTAGAATTTTCTTTCCTCCTTTAGAACAGAAGCAAGAGAAACTCATGATTTACAAACTCAAATCTTACAAAACTTGCTTGTTTTATTAACGCTGAGGGAAGACATGGGAAAAAAAAAAAAAAAAAAACAAAACCCAACTTGGATTTTTATCCCTTCAGCACTGACGTACATGAACCCATCCAGGTCTTTTTGGTACCGGTTTAGAAGAGTTTAAGGTGACCGGAAACTTTATCTATGACATCAGCAGGTCCTGGTCCTATGCCAAGGACTGTCCTGGAGCCTGGAGCTATCTGAGTACGCCCAGCATCCTGGATCAAGCTCACAGTCAGCCCCAGGCGCTTGGCCTCAGCCAGCAGCTGCACCAGAGTCTCTTCATCGGGAGCTTTGAGGACCACTTTAGGTTGCCCACAATATTCCCACTGCTGCAGAAGCTCGGGGTTCCTTTTGTGAACCTGCTTGTAGGCAGAGACAGCAGCATGGGAGCACTGCGCCGCCACTTTGCCCTTGCCCATTTTCAGGTCGTTGCGGACGATCAGCACCAGTTTGAGCTCCCCGGACTCTCCCATGATGTCGGCCTCGCCCCCCAGGCTGTGGGAAGGCTCTGGCGTTGTTCCAGCTCCAGGTTTCCTGCGGAGCCTCCCCCGGATGCTCCAGCCCAGGCACACACCACACACCACTCCCATGATGACCTTCAGGAACTCGGGCTCCAAGACAGAAATCATGGTGGATTTTGGGGGCTGCCTCTGAAAGGGGAGAAAGACTGATTTTACTTGAGCGTTTCTCAGCTTCTGAGAGCGTTTCGTGTGCTCTCACCTAGTTTCCACTTAGTTGTTTGAAGACATTTGTTAGAAACATAAAAGATCAGTTCCCCAGACACAGCTTTCTGACTGCAAACACCTCACTGCCGATGGGCTTCGACTCAGCAAGCAGAGCTAAGGTAAAATGGCAAATTATCATAGAACGGGTTGTGTTGGAAAGGGCCTTAAAGTTCACCTGTTCCACCCTCTACCATGGGCAGGGACACTTTCCACTATCCCAGGTTGCTCCAGGCCTCATCCAGCCCGGCCTTGGACACTTCAGGGATCCAGGGGCAGCCACAGCTTCTCTGGACACCCTGTGCCAGGGCCTGCCCACCCTCACGGGGAAAGCTTTTTTTCCTAATATCCAATCTAACCCTGCTCTCTGCCAATCCGAACCCGTTCCCCCTTGTCCGGTCACCGCAGGCCTCTGTTAATAGTCTTGCCCCACCTCTCCTGTAAATTCCCTTCACGTACTGGAAGGCCACAATTAGGTCACCTCGCAGCTTCTCTTCTCCGGGTCGAACACTCCCAATTCTCTCAGCCTTTCCTCATGTCAAAATTACACCTAAAAACGGGGAGAGAAGCGGTGAAATGCTGGAGGTTTTAAGCCAGTACCCCAAATTCGGCTGAGGAGCGGGGCCGCCTCCAGCCGCACCGCGGGCTGCGGCACCAGCCACACCAGGCCCGGCCGGGCCGGAGCCCGAGCGGACACGGAGGGCGACCACCGAGCGGGGAGAGAACCGTGCGGGACCCCGCGGCCCTCGGGAGGGGACACGAGGGGGCCATAGAGGAGCATCCATCCCCCCCGCCGCTCACCTGCCGCTCCCGCCCGCCCGGAGGTGACGGGGCCGCGGCGCTCGGGAAGTGACGGAGCCCGGGGCGGGACGGGGCGTGCTGTGCCGGGCCCAGTTCCGCGTCGTGCCGGGCCCAGCGGAGCTGCTGGAGCGTGGTGAGTGCGGGGCCGGGCCCGGGGCTCGTCCCGGCGGGAGGGGATTCTCGTTACCGGCCCCTCAGCGGGACCCCTCAGCGCTGCCCATGGCTCCCCTCAGCGCTGCCCATGGCTCCCCTCAGCGCTGCCCATCCCTCAGCGCTGCCCATGGCTCCCCTCAGCGCTGCCCATGGCTCCCCTCAGCGCTGCCCATGGCTCCCCTCAGCGCTGCCCATGGCTCCCCTCAGCGCTGCCCATGGCTCCCCTCAGCGCTGCCCATGGCTCCCCTCAGCGCTGCCCATGGCTCCCCTCAGCGCTGCCCATGGCTCCCCTCAGCGCTGCCCATGGCTCCCCTCAGCGCTGCCCATGGCTCCCCTCAGCGCTGCCCATGGCTCCCCTCAGCGCTGCCCTCACGGCTCCTCCGGCTCTGAGGTGACGGCGGCAAGAGGGGACCCCCGGCCCGGGCGCTCCCCGGTGCTGGGCGGCCCGAGGGAGCCGTGAGGGAGCCGTGAGGGAGCCGGGGCATGGCCGGGAACGCCGTGGAGGGGCAAGGCGGGAGGGGAGGCTGCTGCTCGCCGGCGTTCAGGGCGAGAAATGAGCCGCTGCCATCTCACCCCGCTGGAGAGCGGCTCTGCGCTTCCAAAGAGTCAGATAGCGATGGCTTTTTTTCTTGGTTTTATTTTTTTCCACTGGAAATGTGCTGTGCTTTCCCGGCTGGGTGCTCCGTGCATCCCCATGGACTGCCCGGGGCTTGTGGGTGTGAGGCCCGAATCCACGGGAACATCTCTGCTGACTGGGGCTAAGCACCTCGTCTGGCTTTTATTTCTCTCGGCAGTGTCATCGGGTGCTTACAGGACATAACAAAGCAGCAAGATCCCCCTTTCATTCCAGTTTTGCCTCTCAGATGCTTGGCAGGTCATGTAGGTGGCCTGAGGGAAGGGGTGATAAGTGCGTTTGATAGCCGCTGTTTATCTATAAAGTGCCGTGAATCCAGGTTATCCCCTTTCAACTGCACCTATGGCATTTCTTGAGGGTTTTCTCGTGCCCTTGTTTTCTCTGCTCTGTGCTTACCAACAAGTGGGTATCCTGGTTTGGTTAATGGCGACAATGTGGCTCGAGGTGGAGAGAGTGTGGTGTTAGTCTTTGACGTGTTGTGTTTGGGCAGTGCATTTAGCTGCTCTTTTTGAGATTGTTTCACCTCAGTTCGGCGGGGTTTTTATGCTTCCTAACACCTTGTGATAACATACATCAGCTCTTCTTAATACATTAATTTTCCCACTGAAGCAGTCTTCGTTATGTCAGTCGTCCTTCTTCCAATCCATTATTTCTGCAGCATGGACTAGACTTTCCTTTATTCCTTAGGGGATAAGTGACAGTTGTAAGGATGGCTTCATCCCCGGTTTTCAGATGAGGGTTTCAAAAGCCGGTTTCCAGTTGTGCAATGGGAGGTGAGCTCTCTCTATTAGTCTGAGCTTTGTTTCGTGTCCTGCTGAGCTGCTGAAACCAAGGGTGTTTGTAATTGCTGTGGGGAAGGGTAGGAGGAGACTCAGGAGCTTTCAAGTGGGTGGTAGAAATGAGGAAGGTGAGTAGGCTGGAATAACTCTTTCCACCTTAAAGCTTTATTTCTAAGTTGTTTTGGAATTCCTTCTGAATGTCATGACTGCCTCTGACTGCGTCTCGTGAACAACTCTCCTTCGGGTGCTCTCTGCCATTTCTTAAAAACCTGGGTTTAAAATAAACAAAAAACCCCCTATAATTCCTGATGTGTTGTGGTGGGAGCCAGAGTTATCTGCAGGTTGGAACTTTAACTTCTCTTCCTTGTGGACAAGTGCGAGCTGGGTGGACTTTGCCGTTCCCTGAGGACAAAGGGCACAACCCTGAAGGTGTTGCAACACTCAGCTTTTTGTACCAGCTTCAAACACAGCCATGGGACAGCACCAGAAGCACCAAACCTCGCTGGTCTTGGTGCTGCTTGGACCAGAGGGAGCCAGGAGATGTTATTAGTGAGGGAGACAGTTGTTCAGGGTATTTCAGGCTTATTAAAAGAATATTTTTCTTTCTCGCAGGGCTCAGAATTGGCCTCTGTGAGCCTTGTCTGGGCAGTGTGTCCTCACTGCATGGCCAAGTGTGAAATCTGAATTGGCTCCATTCAGAGGCTGTTCCTGTGAAAAGCAGAATTTGTTATCTCAGGAGCTGCTTTCAGCCTCTCTGGGCTTTGTCAGGTCCTTGTGTTCATCCCTTTTCATCTGTGCTGTGCCTCCTCTGCATATCCTCTTTTCCCTGGATCTCACCTTTTCATCTATTTATTGCACAGCATCTCTACTGCTTTATTATAGCACCTGATTCTACTGCTGCATGTAATCAAATCTCATGTTTCACCAGGAAAAAAAAAAGTACACCAGAAAGATCAGTCTAATATATAGGTGGCTTTATTGGCAGGGAGAGAACTTTCAGGTAGCTCAAAAGAAATTGCATGGCATCCCTGAAGCTCCTGTTACAACAGCCTTTCCTAAAAGGCATCCCAAAGTCTTTAAAAAAAAAAAAAAAAGGAATTTTAACTCTGAATTCTAAGATGATTTATTTGGGTAGGAATTGGAAAATGGGTCTGGTGTACAGAGGCATAACCCACAAAATGGAAACCTGTGGTCTTTAACTGAATTACTTCTCCTTTGAGGAATTAAACTATTTTAGTAAGGAAAACATTTTTAGTGTGGGGAATAAACGCACTCATATCAAAATAACCCATTACCGCTAAATCTGTGGAGATTTGGAACATCTTTCAGACTTGGCCTCATTTATTTTAATTGAATGCTTCCCAGGAGTGCTGAAGGACTGGAAAAATAAATCGAGCAGTCGCTTTTTCTATTTAGTGTCATCTTCAGGAAAGTCATTAACCTCCGAGTGAGGGGCTGTGTCACTCCAGTGTCACATGGACCGTGTTCTCTTGCTCTGCAGGGGCAGCAGCTCTGCAGGAGGAGTCGCTTTGGGCTCGAGTGCTGCACAGCTGAGGACGTGGTTGGGCTCTTGCGCTGCCTTCAGACCCTGGAGAAGTGGTGGACAGGGAGTAACTGTGAGGAGCTGGAAGGGGTAGGTAATGTTTCACTTCCCAACTGATCCCATCCTTCACCTGAATGTGTTCCTGTGCCAGGCAGTCTTTGGCTTTCGAGGGAAAAGTGCTCTCCAGGCTGTTTCTTTGCCAGGGAATTGTTAACTTATTCTCTCAGGAGAGCATTTGAAGACTGAACATCAAACCCCCCTCTCAAAAATGTGCAGCACTGTCTACATTGCTGTAATTCTTCACCCACCTGGAAAGGCTGGGTTTTAATCCTTTTTTCCTCCTTGTTGCAACTGAAGAACAGGGACGTAGAAAAAGAAGGAATATCAGAAAAGTTGAGGAGAAAGAAGCAGCAGGATTGGAACATCTGGCTTTAAATGCGAGAAATGACTGGAAATGATGTGCTGCTGAGGTGGCTGGGGGAAACAACAGAGTGCTCTGACTCTGGTTCTGGGAGCTGTGTGAGCAGGAGCTGATGGAGATGAGAGTCAGGGCTCTTTCAGTAAGAAGTGCTAAGAATTAGTGATTCAAACAATGTCTGGGAGAGCAGTGAGATTATGAAAACAGCTTCCTTGTTGTTCCAGCACACTGGAAGGGAATCCTCCAGAAATCCTTAGTACAGAACACGAGTCCACATTCTGCTCCTCCAAATGAGAGTGCAGACACCCAACTGCCTTGTCCACGACTGGCTCCTTTTGCTCAAGTTCACCCAACGCTTGGGTGCTTCCACAGCCTCCCCAGAGCTTCAGAGAAGAGACTTTTGTCCTTTTCTCTGTCTGCAGGGAGCACATCCTGCTGTGCCCGATTTTGTTGTGTTCTCATGCCCTGATAGCTTGTTTTGCTGTGTCTCACTTATGCTGTGGAGTGCCAGTCACAGTCACCATAAACCCTTTTTGTTGACCAATTTGCATTTTTCACTAGCAATAATTGTCTTCTTATACTTCACGTTTTGGGTTGCACTAAAGCTCAATGGTGTATTGTGAGCTCTTTGTTCAGCCCTACAAAGCAGTTCTTGTGGGAGCTCAGCTCTAACAAGTGATCTAAGCCACCCTGATACAAAAACTGGCCACAGTTGTTTTCCTCGCTCTTTTAAATAGTTTATTTTTATGTTTGCTGCTAAGTACTCCGTGTAGCAGGCAAATTTATTTTTAGAGATGGGCTCTGTGTCTTTCCCAGCATCTGTCAGAAGTGAAGTTCTGTTCAGCAGATGGAATTTAATTTCCTGTGGTGAGCTCTCATGGATTGGGTGTAGACTGGAGAATATGGAGTGAGTTAATGAAGGATAACTCCATTTTGGGTCAGACTCCCACTCCAGCTAATCCCTGTGGGGAGGCATTAGTGCAGGACTAGTGGTTCCAGTGGGCATCCAGCAGCACAGCAGATCAGGGGTGCTGAGCTGAGGGGATGTGCATCCTCCAGTCCCTTTGTAAGATGCTTTAAGTATAATTAGACTTGGGTAAACCAGGGAGGTTCTTTTCTGGAGCCAGGAAGGGTTTGCAGCCCATTCAGCCCTGCCATGTGGTAGGTATCCCTTCTCCAAGTCACCTGTGTTTTTAAATAAGAATTTTCAGAGCTTTCCTGCAGAGTGGTTGAACTTTAAGACCTTCTTGACGAATATTTGTCCTCCAGAAGTGTGGAAGGGGATTATTTATCTGCTTCAGTGCAAACGTTGACTTGTGTACTTGAGGCGGTGTTATGCAAAGCTAATCCTGGATTAGTGCCTTTCCAAGCAGCCAGGGTAAAAGTGGCTCTGGGCAGTTGAGCTCCTGAAAAAAAAGAAAAAAAGCTGTCATGCCTTGGGAACAGCACACCTGAGACCCCCAGGGATGCAGGAGTTTTATGGACTGCACTGGAATTCAGCCCTGTGACAGCCTGGGATTTAGCATCAAACATGGAGAGCAGTTGGCATTGCACTAAATGAACCTCCTTGGGGTGTGATTAACCCGAGAGCAGAGACCAAACCAGGCGAGACTTTAATTTTGAAGGCCAGCTTTGCACACGTGAAAAAAAGATGGATTTCAGAATGAGGAACGTGTGGCTTCCACTGAAATTTGTGGCTTTTTTTTTTTTTTTTCCCTAATCTTTCCTATATTTAAGTCAACAAAATGTGACTGAAGTTCCCTAAGCCAGAACCCTTTTTTAGTGTTGCTGTGTGTGCTCAACAGCTCTGGATGGCTTTTGCTTCCTAAGCAGCTTTCTGTGAACATCAGCCTTGCTGTGTGTGTGGGTGTAATTTGAATATTGCCCTCTGCAATTTGAGCTCTGCGTGTGTGTGTGTGTCAATTCGTGTGGTGCATACATGGGTGTGTGTGTATATAAACTTACCTCCTAGATGTCCATAAATACTTAGTTAAATATATATAAAAATAAGCACAACTGAGTGCAGTCAGAAACAAACCACTCCACCGTCCCGGTGTGCTGATGGAATTAAGGGGTGGCTGAACATTTGATCCTGGTATTGCCACAGCAACTGGTCTGTTATCCTCAGCTGAGGGCTGGGGTAGCTCCAGAGTGTCAGGCTGCTCTAAACTCACCTGGGCAGAGGGAGAGGTTCACATTTCCCTGGGGTTTGAGCAATCCCTGGGCTGCAGGTGACTGCAGTGATGCTGTAGAGCTCCCACTGCAGCAGCTCAGGCCTCTTGTCCTTGGCTGACTCCAGAGTCCTTTCAGCGTTTTTCAGCTTTTTGCAAAGGTGTTTTGTTCTTTTTTTAGGTGCTTTGGGTGTTCTGGGTTTGGTGTTGCATTGAATAAAAGCTGTAACATGCATGAGATGAGTTTCTGCTGCCTTGTTCAACCAGATTTCTGTTTCTGCACTTTTTGTGTCAGGGGGAGATGTTGGAGAAAGGATTCCTTCCTGAGACCTCAGTGCTTTTGACTACTGGATTTTAACTAAACCCCTTAATAATTAGATTCTAGCTAATAATTTTATCTGTATTGCAAGTAATGCACAAGGCTTGTACCTGTTTAGAAAAACTCCTGTCTAAAACTGACTTGTGAGACGCTGGAAATGTCAATTACAGCATCTGAAATCTTTGAACATTTTCTTTTAAAAATTGACAAAATCAGTGCAGTCTGAATCCAAGGGGTGACCTCACTCCTGTTTACCAAACCTGAGTTGCTGCTTGGCTCTTAAGCTGAACATAAATCAATGGGGAAGTATTTTTTTTCTGTAGAACTTTAATTTCTTCCACTGGACAGTTTTATGTAACCTGTCATTTTAATATTGCATCACTTTTCTTTACAACAAAAGCAACATATCAAAAAGTGTAAATCAAGTGTGCTTACAGGGAGAAATACAATGCAAATAAAACTTTGTGGGACTCTCTTTTCCAAATAAAACTCCAGAAACTGTTTTAAGGTTCAGAAGAGGGTTTTTAAAATAAGAAGTCTGACTGATTATTCTCTTTGTGTTTGATTGCATAAGAATTGTCAGCTGTTCAGGTTGGGGTTTTTTTTAAAGAAAAAAAAAGACAGCTCTTGCAACACTCTGGTTTGTGCTGGCTCCCACTTCTTGCATTATTTACTCTCCTGGATAAGGAAAACCACATCTGCTCTTTTGGGGTTTTGTTTTAGGGCTGATCTCTCTAGAGAGAGGCCAAACCAGCAGAGAGTATGGACAGTGTCAGCGCAGTTTCCATCAGAAAGCTCTTGTCCTCTGAAGAGTTTGCCTCTTGTGCTTCAGAGATGCCAAAGCAGGAGGTGCAGCTCTGTCTCTTGGTTACCACACTGAGGGCTGATCTTTCAGTCAGGGAGGTTTTGGACACAGTAACAACCTGCAGAGCTTTAGTGCCAGGATGAGGAGCACACCTGAACCACCAGCCTCAGGATGGAAGTGAGGTTTGTATGAAGCTCTGCTGCACCTGGAGCCCAAACAGTGGGTTGGGTCGTGGAAGGGGTTTGTTTAATGAGCTTTTGTTCAGCTGTTAGAAGTGAGGGAGTTTTGTCATTTGAGTGAAAAATTTAGAATTATGTAGGTGGAAATGTTTTAATCTTTGTCACTGTGGGGATTGAATCACTCTCTCCTGTTTGATGGTGTAATGCGGGATGAGTGTGAGTTGGGTTTGAAGAGCTGCTGGGTGTTTGTCTCTATCCTCTGACTGTGGAATCCTCCTAACCAGAAACACACCTTGTCCTTTTTGGGTTTTTTTCTGCTCTTAGATCCCCACACGTGAGTGATCTATGAAATGGCAGAGAATGGCACAGACTGTGACCAGAGACGCATAAGAATGAGCAAAGAGCAGCACAATGGCAACTTCACAGGTAGGTGGAAAACCACTTTGTGTTCTCAGCTGGCCTCTTTTGGGGTGTAAAGCAGCTCAAGATTGAAAAGGGATTGATTTTGGTTTTCTGGTGAGGCCAAGCTGGATTGTGACCTGTGGCAGGGGGTGGAATGAGTTGAGCTTTAAGGCTCCTTCCAACCCAAACCATTCTGGGATTCTGTGACTTTGTGCCCACTTAATGCAAAGGGCCCCAATGCCTGAATCAGTCTTAGACACCTCAGTCAGCTCTAAACCTGGAAGGATTTAGGATTTCAAAGCCATGGAATAGATTCATGCTGTGTATTTCCATTCACATCTCTCTTACGTTCTTTTCCCCTCCCAAAGTTCTTGATCTTTGGTTCACATACATTTAAGGCCCACGAAGCTGACCTGGCTACCAACAGGGGCTACAACAACAACAACAACAACAACAACAAGCCCTAAAAAAATGAAACTCTGTTGACAAGTGTGTGGCTATGGAAATCAGGCTGTCCAACCCCACCCTTTGGCACTGAAGAGTTCTTGGTAATAAAAATCTGTTTTACTCTGGGGTAGATCCAGTTATTAGTCTCCCAATTTCTAGCTGTTCTGTTGAAATTCAGTGTCACTATAATTTATTGGTTTCAGTGATAAATTACCACCAAAACAGTTTTAACTACTTCACCTCCTGCCTCTCCTCTGTTTTTCCTCCTGATATGTCTGAAGTAGCCTGAGGTCAGTGCTTAGAACTCATGAAAAATAACCTGAGAACAGTTAATGACAATTGTTGTGTCACTGAATTATCCGTGCTGTGTAGTAAAGCATGGAAATTATAATCATCTTCGTCTGTTTCCTGTCAGCTTTGAATGTGCCAGTTCCATATTTAATTAAGTTTTGTAATCAAGTGATTTCTCAAGTTGTGTGCAGTCTTACACCATTGTCTTTTACGACCTTTTACTAAAAACAAGGTCATAAAAACAAGGTTGAAACTTTTTTATTACACATATTAAACGAAAAAGATTAACTGCATGCTTGTATGTATGGAACAAATTAAAGCCTTTTCCTTAAAGATTTAAATCATTCTGTAACTCTGGGGGAATGTGGCTGCTCTTCAGTATTTGCCAGGATTTCTCTTAGTTCATCCTAAGCAACTGATTTTACAGCTAAGGAATACAAAATTCAGTGGGCTGTGTGACTAATGAGATCTGCAATTTCTATGTAAATATCAGCATCTGATAAGGCAAAATGTTTCAGTTACTGGAGTAAGACTGAAATGATACATCTTGGGTTACAATATGCTGGAGATCAGATTAGATTAATATTTTAAATGCAACAGCTTTGTAAAAATCTAAAATTTATGAATATTATTACAGTGCAAAATAGAATGCATGTGTTGTGACATTTAAAGTGATGTTTAAACAAGTTTGTTGTCTGTTTGGATACAAGTGTATTTTTTCATTGTTTACTGCTGTTATTTTTTAAAATCTTATTCCAGAATTCCTTTTCTTTAAAAGTTTAAAAATTACAACTGCTCATTAACCTTTGAACAAGCCATTCTCCTCCAAAAAACCAGCTCGGGTTCGGGGTTTTATTCATCTTATTGTGAGCACAGAATGACACCTTGATTAGAAAAGCCCTTTTGTGAGCAGGGCCTGGGCTGGGTGTGAGCTCCATCCCAGGCAGGGCTGTGCTCCAAAAGCAGCTCCTTTCACAGGAGGGGTTTGGGAGAAGCTGCACAGGGAGGGCAGGTGCTCTTATCCAGTTACACCGTGCCTGAGGGGGATAAAGAGCACGTGTAATTCCATCTGCTGGAAGTGGGAGGCTGGGAATAGCTCTGCTGGGAAAGAAGCAGCTCAAAAGTTCAGAGGGAGATGTCCCTGCAGCAGTTGCTGAGGTCACATTTGACCTGGGGTGGTGGCTGCTTTCAGGCACTGCCCTGCAGAAAGGAGGTGCCAGGGGGAGCAAACCACTGCGTTCCCTGCATGTTACCTCATTCCTGAGGCAGCAAATGCTTTGGGATCAGGAGGAAAGAGAGCTCACATTAACTTCCTAACAAATTAAAAAAAAAAATACCAAACAATATATTTTTGGGTGGGATAGCACGTGACCTGCCAGCCTGTGCTTTTACATATTTTTTTTTTCCTGCTTTTCATTTGCAGATTCCTCAATGCTGAGCGAGAGGAAGCGAAGGGAGCGAGAGGAGAGGTTGAATATTGTACTGTGGAGAAAACCGCTTGTTACCTTGCAGTATTTTTGCCTGGAAACTCTAATAAACTTGAAGGAATGGACCATAAAGTAAAGATCATTTCTTTAACTTCTACTAAGAGTTCTGGGCAAACCCATGCTCTGATTCAGTAGGTCATTCTGACATCTCCCTTTCCCTGATGATTCACAACTTGAAAACTGGGGATTTTTTTCACAGAACATGTGTATTTTTGTCCCTTAGAGGTGGCTGCTGAACATCCCACACTTGTAGCCATGCTCTCAGACCTTCTGCCTAAATTACATGAGTGCAGCAAGGTGCTTGGGGGAGAAAATGGCAAGCTGCCTTTCTGAGGAGTTGAATATTCCAGTTTGAAAGAGTGGGACAGTGTTCAGGGATCCTTGAGGCAAAGGGATATTGTGCTTCTGGCTGCAGTGTTAAGCACTGACCTACTAGTGCAGGTGTTGGTGTCACTGAATAATCTTCAAACAGCTCAGCCAGGGCAGAGATCAGGGTTCTGTGGAGCTTGCAGTGATGTTTATGATGCTGTGAAGAGGACTTTGCTTTTCTGGGGGCCCCTTTACAGCAGGAAATGATTTATTAAAGCACTTTCCCTGAGTGTTATTTTCACACTGGATAAAACCAGCTTTTATTCCAGTGAGAGAATTCGTGAGGAGCAGTCCTGCCATTCCCTGCTAGTGCTGAAATGCAGAGTCAGTTCCTGAGGCACAAGGCCCAATGGTTTAGGCTGCCAAAACGCGAGTACAATTTGCAATGAAAATGCCAAGAGCAGCAGCCATCCAGTGCTTGTGTTGGTAACTCTGTTGTGCTCGAGACTGAGTTTTACAAAGCTTTTCCCAGTCAGGAGACAGGCTGTAATGTCACCTTGGGTGACTGCAGCTGCTGGGCTGCCCCTCTGCCGGCTGGGCTGAGCCTGGTGCTCAGGGTTGTGCTCACTGCTCCTCTGGGCTAGGCTGGAGGTGCTGGCAGTTCAGATTTACTGACAGAAACTTCTGCTTTCCGTGTTCTTTTGAAATGATTTGTGTGAGAAATACCAGGTTTCTGTAGTGTAGTCTTTATTCCTTTTTATACCCTACACCCCCCCACAAAAATCAACCCCCCGAAGCCTATTTATTTTTTTATGTGTGTTCTTTCAACTACCGTTAGGAATTGTCTCTGAGAACTGTTTTACTGGGTCTGACATCTGTAATTTCTGACAATCTCCAAGCATTTATTTAAACTAAGCAGAAATAACATTTGAGGATTTATTTTAAGACCTCAAATCTTGTTTGGCTTCCTAGACATCCAGTTCTGTTACAGATAGCACTTGTTTCCTCTGCTGAGCAGCATTCAGTTGTCTGGCACTCCCCTGACAGAATCTTTACAGAAAATAACCCTGACTATTACAACCTATTAAGTTGAGACCTCAGGTTGACTCTTAATGATCTCCTGTGTTCTGTTGCATAAATTGTGTTTTGAATGACAATCATTTGAAAATTCAATTGTCATACTAATGTAAGCAGCACTGACTTTCATTTTAAAATGTTGTGAGTGCTCTTTTCAGTTTGTCTAATATGAAAGATTGGTGACTGTTTTCCTGTATCATGCCTCACATTTCTCTCTTTCTGTCTAAATAGCTAAGTTATGTTTATAGTTTGTTATTATAATCTGGGAATTTTAAGTGATGTTACCACTTGCTTTTTTATATGTCATTAGGTGGCAATATAATAGTGTTTTCTGGGAAACAATGAATGTATTTGCTAATCTACTGTGTGTGGCCACATACACATCAAGCAGAAAAAAAAAACCCAGTAAAACTGAACATGCTCAAAAATTATTTGGTGACAGATTACTTTGGAAAACACTTTCCTCCCTTACTCACCTAATGTTACCTAAAATACATTTGTTAAATTTGGAGCTGTTACAAGATATTAATTTTAATAGATAAGGGAAAACAGAGTAATGTAAAGATTTGTTGCAGTGACTGTCACTGTGGTTCTGGCCAGCAGCACAGCTGGAAATCAGCACTTCTGAATTGCACCCAGCTCGTCCTTGCCCAGGGCCAGTGCAGGGCCTGCTTTGCTCTCTGCTTGGCCACAGCTGCTGCTCAGGGCCTGGGTCTGACTCTTGGCTCCAGAAGCTGAATTGTTTTCAGCTTGTGTTTGTTTTCAGACAGTTACTTTGTTTTTCTTTTGTTAAAAAACAAATAAAACATGCGTGGCCGAACTTTGATCTCGCTTGACAGCCACGCAGAGATTTTTCCCTAAGGAGTAAAGGCTCCCCTCATATTTTCTTGGGAGGTTTACACTGAACCATTGTCCCTGCTGGGCACAACCCGTCCCCAGGGGTAAGTGTGTTATTTGAAATGCATGCTTAATGCACTAATTAACCCTAATTTGCCGTTTGTCTTTAAGATTGTGGCGGCGGCGAGGGGTCCTGATGTGTGTGTTGCTGGCACTGGCAGTGCTCACAGCCCTCTACTACATCGAAGGAGCGCATCAACAGGTACCACCTCTGCCTCCCTGACTCACACTCCCTTCCCTGTGCTGGGAATTGAATGAGTTGTGCTGGGATCTCCATGAATTTATAATGCACCTTTCAAACTCCTTGCTAAGGTTTTTGTTTCTCGAGTCGTGACTGCTCTGCCGGGCGTGCATGAGCTGTGTGCCAGAGGTGGGGAGGGATGAGCTGTGCTGGTGGATCTCTTCTGGTGGATCTGGAGGTGTCTCATCTGTTCCCTGAGTAAAGCACACCTCGGGTGCTGCAGCACTCCTTCACCAAGCTTTTAATAGTGCTGGGAGCTCTTGAGGGGAAATGTTTCCCTCAGTCGTGGCAGAGCTTCGTGGTTTCCAAGAAATGATTCTTGTGTTTCTGTGGAAGGGTCTCCTGCCCAGCTGGGACAGGCACATACAGAGATAGAAGATGGTTTCATGGTTCACATTCTGGTTCTGGTTCTGTGATGCTGCTTTTTGTTTCCAAATGGTCGTTTAAAGGATTTGTGGAGCTTTGGTGGACACAAAGCCTGGTGCTTTTGCAGCACTGGAAGTGTAGGACATGGCTTAAGCTTAGTGATGGTGCTGTCTGCACCTTCCCCCTCCCCATTTCTCTTGGACTTTCAGATTTTCCTGGAGGACAGAAAGCCCTTTTAAAAACCAATTCCAGCTGATACCACAGCTCTGAAATGAGCAGGTTCCCAATTCCAGAGAACTTGCTTCCATCCCTCCTGCTGTGGTGTGGCACTGCCTGCCTGAGGGATCTGCAGTTCTGGAGCCCAAGTCCTGACTTCCCGGGTTTCCTTGAGCCTGCTGGGAAGAAACCTGATCCTCTGGGACTGCTGAGGGCAGTGTCACCCTCAGCTGGCAGCCAGTGCAGGAGCTCCCTGTTAAGGAGGGGTCAGCTGTGTACACTTGGCGTTTTCAGGATGTTTTTTGTGCCCTGGCGTGTTGTAGCCTGGATAAGAATGGTGTGAATTCACCTTGGTGCTCTTGGTCCATGGATGGTGTTAAAGAGTGTCCAGAACTTGCTGTGACTTTCCCATATCCCCTCATGGCTGGGTGCAGCACACAGCCAGCATTTAATGTTTTCTTAAAAGTAACAAACCTGCTACTCACTGCTCCAAGGTGCAACATCCATCAGACTCACTGGGAGTGCAGCTGATTTCATTCCTTTATTTAAACTGTTCTGACAGTTCCCTGAGCTGCCTGGGCTCTGCTTGACACTTTCTGGGGCTTGCTCCTCGTGGGCCTGTTCTGGATTTCAACCTCCTGCTATTGAACCTGAATTTCCATCTATCTTCTTGGAAATGTGCTGATTCCCAGATGTGGTGGTTTTTTTTCTTTTGAAAGTGCAATGTTGCCTCTACATGTCTGTGTTATTACTGTAATAAATTGGAAATAGAAATATTTAGGAGTCTATTTCAGCCATTACAATCCAGATAAATGTCTGTGTTAGCTTGTAGCTTAATTTTCTCCCTTGGAGATTTCATCATTTATATTTTTTTTTCTTTGTTTGTGACTTTTCCTTGCTCAGTATGTGCGGTACATGGAGAAGAAGTTCTTCTGGTGTGCCTACTGGGTAGGATTGGGCATCCTCTCCTCTGTTGGGCTTGGAACAGGTCTCCACACGTTTCTGCTCTACTTGGTAAGGATATTTCCACACCGTGTCCTTTCTGAATTGAGTACTTTCATTGTTGCATATTTTAAAAGAGGTAAGTAAATAATTTCCTGCAAATTCTAAACATTAAATGCATCCAAAGTTGGTGCTCTGGTGAATTCTGTCCATGTTCTACACTGCATCATCATGTTCTGTGTTTGCAAGCTCTGGGTATTTTGAACTGTGGGTATTGGCCTGCTGTTGGTTAATCCTCACTTTGAAACAATGAGCCAAATCTGCAAGCTGTAGCCTCTAATCTCCTCATTTAACTGAAGCCTGATCTACTGCGTGTAGCTCAAGTGTTTCCATTTAAATTTTTTCAGAGTATTTTTTTTAGTAGCTCTAAAATGCTCATCTTTCTAACTGAAGCCACCGAAACAGGCAGCTGGTTTAAAGTTCAGTCTGTATTAATTTTGCTTGAAAAATAATAGCAAGAACAATGTTTTTCTATGAAGATAAAATATGAAAATTTGCATGATGTTGTTTATCTCAACTTAGCTATGGAAGTCAGGGAAATGTTTGGGTGTGTTTTGCTTTTGGCCATTGGATTAGTTCCTGGGTTATGAAACCACCGTCCTGGATTCAAGAAAAGGATTCATGGCCACAAAATAATTAAAACCAGTTCATGCAACAAATGTCATCTTGTATTTTGGAACAATTACAGATGTTTACTTTCAGAGCTGCTTCAATCATTAACAATAACACAGAAGACACTACAAGAAACTCCTGCCTTTCCCCCCAGCAGGGCAGTGCCTGGGAGATGGAATGGCATGGGATGAGCAGCCTCACATTTACTCTGCCTGTGGCTTCTGTCCTAAAGGCTGTGGAAGGAATTCCTGCTGAACACAAAACCAAGTCAGTGCATTGAGCACTGTCAGACCCCAGGCCACTCCAAGATGATTTTGGCACATGAAATCTTCCTAAGACAGCACCACTTCTTTTCGTAAAGGAGGTGGAGCCTTTCTTTTACTCTGCATTTAAAAATCAAAGGTCTAAATTACTTCGGTGTAGAAAAATTAAATTCCATAATACATCACTTTGATTATCCTGTGGGATAAATGAACCTCGTGCAGGTACTTAGGCCGTGACCTGAGCTGACACTGAAATAATTTATAGAAAATACAACTCCTCAGTTGGTTTATCAGTATCTCTTATGGTGAGGGTTTGGGAAGTTAACAGCCTCCCAAAGATTACAGGGATGTGTCACCCAGGAAAAGAAATGGAGTTTAATATTGTTAGGGAAGGTATTTGTTTGGAACATAAAAGGGAAGGCTTCACAAAACTCTGTTAGGAGGAGGAAACAGACTGAATAGATTACACTGAGGAATTAGAAGGTGGTTATAGAGTAAAATGTAATAAAAATGCACCATCACCATCTAAAGTGTAATTCTACAGAAGTACTGATTTCCTTTAAACATACGAGGCAGATAAGCATATTCCTGTTTCACTGAGGGAATTCCGTGAAGGCAGTGAGTAGGAAGAATGATTTATTTTCTTTTTTTTTTTTTTTTTTTTTCCTGAGCAAGATTTAGTGAGTAGCATGGTCTGCTCAGGTCAGCTAACACTTCTGGGCACTGTCTGAGCACCTCGTGGTTTACACCTCGGTGGAAACCACGCGGTTGTTGCCACTAGATGGCAGAGGGAGTGTAAAAACAGCAGCTCCCGGCCCTCACAAGCCATGTTTGCGTTTTGAGTACCTGAGCTGCTCACGTTCTTATCACGGCAGCTGGAGCAGCAAGGTGTACATGGAATATGTTTTCACTGTAGTGAAACAGTGCTTGGTGTCTGCTCCCTGGGAGAGGGAGCAAGGAGTACTAACGTGAGGCTGCTGCTGCAGCATTTAGGGGTGAACTCTTTCAGAGTGGTGTTCCGGATTTAACCCGTCTGGAAATAATGCAATTAGAAGCTCCAGCTCTCAAAGGGAGGAGCTGTAACTACTTTGCTTTGTTATTTGTACAGCAGTTCCCTCTAAAAGTAGAAATATGAGACATGAAGTGAGGCTCTCAATATTAACTTCTGCATTACCATTGATCTGCTTTTCATGTTCCCTATACTTTAATTATATTTCTTCATAATGCTAAAACTTATTCTTCTGCTGACTCAAAGAAAGGAGAAGTTACAAAGCAAACCCTCCCCTGCTTTAGTGCCTGGATTTGCTGGCAATAGAGAATAGACCCAGTAAGTGCTTTCAAATTGCTTTTAATTAATTGCTCATTTTAAAGCTGTATGTACAGGGAGGTTGTTGGGAATGCAATTACATGCTGGGAGAACAATGCCCTTGGGCCCACCCATGTGGTGCTGAGCTCTGCTGGGACTTGCAGCATTGTCTGTGCCACTGAGGGCACGTGGAGGAATTGATGGCATGTAGGCACCTGCTCGGGCTCCTTCAGCTGTCACACAGGTGCATCTGAATTAAATACACTGCATAATCCATTTTCTGCATGTGGCCAAGCGCTGGGCAGGCCCTGGAAGGTGGTTATGCAATGGCTGCAGGGTATGAATGACTCTGATGTTTGCTCTCCCTGGCCTGCTTTTAGCTGTTTTTGCAGTGTTGAAAACTGTCATTTGTCTGGATCCTTCAGAGCATCTCTCACCAGCTGCCTTTTGGAGCTGCATTCCAGTGCCAGGAGAGATCCTGGGGTGAGCTGAGAAGAGAGCACTTGGAAACAGTTTGCTAAAAGTAGAATTCAAAGCAGCCTCAGTGTGGGAGGGGTGTTGCTGCCTCAGGATCATTTTGGTTCACGTCTGATTTGGGACTTTTTTGCTCACCAATCCTTGATGCAAGAGGTCGAGCGTGTCAGTTTGATTCCAGGCTTGTATTGGTGTTCCTGTGATTCGAGAGCTTTCTGTATGTTAGAAAGGGCCTGAACATTGTCTGATGTGTCAGTTCCTAGTTTAATGCTGCTTCCTTAGTTGCTGCCAGCACTGGATGTAAAATCTGACATGGCTTTTTGGGAAACAATTCTCCTGCTGCACTTGGCACCGAGCTGAGGGCTGGCACAGAGCAGATCTTCAACGCGGGAACAGGGAAGCAAGCCACTCTTCCAAGAATGCTTTCCATTCTGACACTTTCAAAACAAGTCCACTGGCTTATTTTCCTGAAGCCCATTAAAGGATTTTCACAATTCTTTAAAAACAGCCCTTAAAAATAGTAATCATGATGTGGTTCTGTAGGAAATAAAACTACTATGATTTATGACTCCAAATACTGGTTTTAGCAGTGCGTGGCTTTTTCCTCGGTCCTGAGATGTTTTCTCTTGGTGGTAAATTAAAATATGACCAGCATGAATCACCTCATTGCCAGCAGAGGATGGCCGAGGGTAACTCGTGAGGAATTTTTTGGTGTTTGTACATCTCTGAAAGATCTTTGCTGCCGAAAATGAAAATGAATGAATGAGGTGGCGGTGCCGGAGGGCTCCGGAGCAGGGGACAGTAGGTGGAGTGCTGGGTTGGGATCGCAGCCTGTGGCCATCCCCACCCAACTCTCTGCCTCGTGCTTTGGTTTCACTTCTAGCTCTGAAAAACGGATTGTCAAAGATGTGGCCCAAAAAAAAAAAAGAGCTTAAAACGAGTGGTTGAGGGCACGGTAACGTCCCCTCTCCCTGGGGATGTGAAATCCCTGAAAGGATGAATGGCACCGAATTCCTCACCGCTCAAAAGCTCAGGCCGAGCTCTGGCTGTTTGCTTTGTTGGTGTTTTTCGTTGCTTAAATGTGGATTTTATTTGCTGCTGCTGGAGCCGAGGGGGCGACTGCTGAGGGGGTTTGTGCTGGTGGCCGGGCGAGCACAAACAGGAAATGTGAGCTACAATAGCAATGGTTGTGCCGAGGTCCAGCCCGGATATTTCAGCCCTGGAATATCTGAGTTTGTCAGGAATTCTTATGGTGGAAGAGGGCACAGCAAAAAAAAAAAAAAATAACGAGCAGAAATGTGCCTTTGAAGAGAAAAAAAGTGAGTGAGAAAGGCAATGTCCTTATTTCTAGTGCTGCCCTGAGAGAGCAGGGCAGGGTTTGTCTGGCTTTGAGGGCTCGGCATCTCACTTTCATTCTGAATTGGTTCCCCTCACCCGGCGGTGACGTTCTGTCCTCCCCAAACAGTCCCAGTCTGCAGCTGAAATGAGCCCCTGTGTTGGCCCTACCCAAACTGGTTTAGGTTAGAACATGAAGATTTAAAAGCCAGACACTTGTGCAATAATGAGTCCATTATCTTGGGGGAAAAAAAAATAAATAAAAAAAAAAGAAAAAAAAAAAGAAAAAGATGTTGGTGTAAATAACTTAAAAAACCCACACAAATAAACCGTTTCCTGTCAGGACTACTGAAAGCTTTTTTTAAGTCAAACCTAATTCCTTTTAGTTCTCTTGTTCCAGGAGCTGAGCTTGTAAGAGGACTTGTGATAAAAATTACTTAAGTCCCTCTTAAAAGAGAAGCTCACAAAACAGGACTTACTCCGCTTTTATGAAGTAGACAGAACAATTTAGAAACCCACACGACTTATTCTGATTTTTTTTTCCCTCCACTTACTTCCTCGTGACTAACACAGGAGTATTTTCATAGTAATTATCAGCTTCCAGGAGAGGTTTTGCTCTTTCCACGCAGATCATTCAAAACTATTGTGAGTAACCCAGAGAATGATGGTCCTGTGTGTAAAGGAAAAAGTGAGAAACAAAGGCTGAGCTGCCTCAGCCAGGTGGGAGGTGCAGCAGTGCTCCCCTTCCCAGCGCTGAATTCTTTTTGTGAAGTGAGGTGTTCATTTCCAGCCCTCGCTGTTCTCCGATTCACATGTCAACTTTTGCAAGCCTAAAACAAAGGAAATAAGAAAAAAAGCGCTTTTGTCTAATACCTGTGCTCACATTACTGCCATTGAATTGCTGAGGTGGTTGAAAGAAAAATACGTGGAGGGTGCAGAAGGCAGAAATTAATTCTAAAATAAGTTGAAATGGAGCCTGTTTGTGTGAGGGTCGTTTTGGTCTCTTACTCTGTCATTTGTTTTTTTCCTGTCTCTAAACTACTTCCTCCAGCTGTCCTAAGCTTTCTACAATGAACTGAAATATCCTGGAATCCGTGAATCAACACGAAACTTTTTAAAACATCACTTTTGCAATGATCTCACCAGAAATTCCTGCTTACAGCACACCTGGGCTCTGTCCTGCTTGAAACGGCAGTACTGATACTAATAATGCACGGATGAACTGGGAGGGTGTGCTGAATTAACTGGACACTGCTGCTAAATCAGTTGTGCAATCTGGGTGTTCCTTAAAGCTTCTGGTGGCTCGCTTGCGTTTTAAAAATCGGAGCTGAAAAGTGATGTTTTCAAGGAGAAAAAACGGTCGATTTGAACTCTTGGTGCCTCTAAGTGCTCCTATTGTTGTGTCGGGTGCCTGTAGATACCTACAGAGAGTAAACCCAGCACTGCTGGCTTAGCTCAGACTGTGCAACAACAGTCCCGGGGTGATGGAGGAGTTAATGGGACCACGGCTGCACCCTTTTCTTCCTCCTGAAGGTTGATGGACTTTACCTTTTAGAAGCTGACGCCCCGTTTTCATTATCTGCTCTCCACTTCCTCAAGGTTTGTTCTGTCAGATCTCTGCCGGGAGGACACGTTGTGCTTTCTCCTCGTTTGTTCCCTTGGAGGTTTTACAGTTTTTTGGTTTTGTTGGTTATGGTTTTTGTTGTTTTTTTGTGTTTTTTTTTTTTTTTAATGCACAGCCTGAACTTTATACCTTTCACGTCCTGCTTCCTGGAGCAGGTTGAAAATAACGATGATTGTGCAGAACGATCTCTAATTGGAGATTTGAAAGCCAATCACCACTGCTGGTAGCAGTTTGAATAAACGCTGAGGTTTATTCTTCAGCAATGACTGGATGGCTAGGGAAGGGCAAGGAGAGAACACTTGACAGAGTATTTTATTGTTTTATTAATGATTTTTCTGTCAGCAGCAGGAGATAAACTTGAATTCTTGCAATTGTGCCTCCCCCTGACATGAGTCTATCTGTTCCTATAGAAAGTAATGTAGGCACAGCCTTAAAAAAAATCTGCTTTTCATGTTACTCCTTTAGAGCAGCACCGTGGCCCTTGACACAGGCAGTGGTGCCACGTGCTGCCCCCTCAGTGGCTCTTGTTTAGTCAAATTCAGAGTTTGTGGCCGATCATTTGGAATTTCCATCAGCTCTGCTCCTTGGGGCGAGGCGTGGCTGAAGTGGGAATAGAAACTGAGCCACAGCCACGTGAGTGTAAAATTAATATACAGCTTGAAATGCTGTGGAGGTCTTTAAAGCCAGCCCTGAGCACTGGATGGATGTTTGTGTCACTTGAGGATGCTCTAGGTACAGGATCCTCCGTCCCCAGCCCCGATTTCCAGCCAGCACCACATACCAGACGTTATAAAATCATGAGACGTTTTAATCTCAGAACACAGACAGACAGACAAACTGCACATATTTACCAGCCATCTCCAGACCAAGCTTCTCCCTCTTAATCACAGAGCAGTTCTCTCTGCGGGTAGTTGTCCACCGTTCTCAGAGATAAAAGAGGCTCTGTGACTGTGGTGTGACTTTCTGGAGAGGTGTAATGACTTCGTGGATAACTATGGGATGAGTCGTGGCCTGGGGCACCACTCAGAGGATGTTTCCCATGAGAAGCAAGCTTTTGTTTTTCCAATTTATCTCCATCAAATACATCATGACATGTTCTCCCCCTGTGCAAAGGCTGAGTCTTGAACCCGGTGTGAAGAGCAGAGTATCCATGGAGGAAAACAGATTTTTAGTGCATTAAGTTCAGGGTAATATTTTTCTTGCTGGCAGACATATCGCTTTTCTTTGAGAAATGTTTCTAAATTAAAGCCAGTCTAAAATTATATCTTCCCCCAAAATAAAAGGTTAAAATTAGTTGTGGTTGTTCTCGTATCACTTGAGCAGCCTGGCTGTTCTGTGAGGGGCCATGTGAGAAACCAACACTTGATACAGGATTTGTTTGGAGCTTTAATTGACTTCCCAGTCCAGGTGCTCAGAGTGATTAATAATGTGAAAATACAATTCATTTTTAATTGGATGTTCAGTCACTTTTCCTTATGGTGAAGACTTTCTGCTATAAGAATTACACAGATCAACATGGTTTTAAGGATTTTAACTCGTGATTTTTTTTACATGTGGCTGCTGTCTCTTTCTACTTCCACACATAAATTTCCAAGCACATATTATAGATAAAAAGATTTCTACTTTCTAGAAATTTCATAATACATCATTTTAAGTAACTTCTTTCTGTGCCATTCCAATTTGGGTGCCTTCAGTCACTGGAATAAAACTCCTTTGATGGCCTGTGAGTTCAAGAGTTCGAAGTTACCTTCTCTGAGACATTGGGGTTGTGCAGACAGGCATTTCCAAACTCCCCTGATCTGCTGTTGCTAAGAAATAGATTTATGTTGAGTTCATCTCGATGAGCAAATCTTGTCTTGTTTGATTTGCAAATCGTACAGATATTTCTAACACATCACATTCCGGCCTGACCACAGGCTCCTTCTGGTCGTCAGCAGTGGCAAGGAAATGTTTCTCACCCGAGTCAGCAGAATGCTTCTCAATTCCTCCTCTGCTGGCCTTTGTTAGTGCCTCCTGCAGCTTAAAAGGGGAAAAAAAAAATCATTGGAAGAGGGTGAGGGAAAGACAGTTGGTGTTTAGGATCTTACATGCCTTGAGTTTCAGTGATTTTTCCTGGGCTGGCCAGGGGCACATCCGAATCACCCGGGATTTAGTGTTGGAGTGATGGGGTTTGAAGCATTTGGTTCTTTTCAAAGGTAGAGCTACAGTCACAGTCCAAGGGGGACATCTGAGAGGACTGTTCTGAAGTATTGGAATAGTCTGCCTGGGGAGGTGGTGGATTCTCCAGCTCTGGATGCGTTTAAGAGAAGACTGGATGTGGCACTCGGTGCCATGGTTTAGTTGAGGTTAGGGTTGGGTTGGACTTGATGATCTTTGGAGGTCTCTTCCAACCTACCGATTCTGTGATTCTGTGACTTCCCCAAGTGTTGAAACAAACTGAACCATTGCAGGGAGGCAAAACACTCAGTGTTTCCTGCAGGCCCACACAGAGGAGGAGGAGGAGGAGGAGAGGGTGGAGGAGATGTTATTTGTGAAGAGGATTGAAAAACTGGATGAGAATGAATCCTCCTTGGTGTAGAGTCAGGGGTTTTCCAAAGCTGCCACCTCGAGCCTGTTTGAGGCTGGCTCCCTGCTCCATTCAGAGTTAAACCACCAGAGTTAAATAGAAATGAACCCCCCCATCCTCCTGCTCCTCCTCCCAGCCCTGGGCCTGTTCAGCCAAGCGTTGTTTGGAGGTGTTTGGTACCCAGGGCTTTGGGGAAGCCCCAAAATCAGGTGTTGGGGGTGTTGCTCCGAGCCTGCCAAGCCTGGGACAGTGTCCCTGTGACCCACAGGACACCCAGACACGGGAGGAGGACACAGGATTGCTCTGCTTGCCTTCAGCTCACTCCAGTTCCATCCCACACTTCATCACTCTGAACAAACCATTTGCATTTATTCCTCATTCCAGTTCAAATGTGGCTTCTGTGGCTTCCACCACTCCAACTTTTTTCCATTATAGAATTGTTTACATTGCTCTGGGAGAGTTTCTCTTCCCTTGGCCAGGCCTTCAGGTGGCCCTTCACAGCTGCTTTGTGAAATGCCTTGTTTTGTTTTTTCCATTGGCTACTCCCTGTGACATTTTTGCTTTTTGCAGACGTTTGTTGAGACTGGGAGGGCTCTCAGCAGGAGAGTTTGGAGGTTGTTCAGCCACTTGCAGGGTGGCAGCTCTGCTGGGAGAGGCTCCTGCAGCATCTCCAGTTGGGCATTTTGTCCTTGTGTGCTCCCCTGGGATTTTAGGACCTGCTTTATCCGCCTTGGGAGGAAACCTTGGGTGATGCTGTAGCCTTGCAAGGGCTGGGGGCTGCTTATCACTGCTGATAGTGGTGATTAAATTTGTCTTTTGCAATTCTAAATAAGCTGGCTGTTGTTCCTCTCTGCTATGGTGTGTATTCCAAATTTTGTGGAAGTGAAAGCCCCTCCTCTGGATTCCCACAGGGTCTCACTGCCTTGGCCAGGGCCTTGGGGGAATGGTCATTTACACCTCAAACCCGGGGGAGTTTCCTCCAGGCAAATCTGCCTTTCAGGAGAGTTTCACTGCAGATTTCTGCGGGTGAAAACCATTAATTTCAGGATGATGACTTGAGATCCTTTTTTTTTTATTATTTTTTTTTTGTCCCAAGGTATCTCTCAGACCTAGGGAGGGGCAAGCAGGGGATGGGATTAAACTCTCCAAGTTTCAGAGTGGAGAAAGAGGTTCCCAGGTTTGCCATAAATGTACTTTACAATTTTAGGGAAGTTTAAAATCTCTCTGCATCTGCCCTTGATGAGTGAAAGAGAGAGATGTTATTTATTTAGCTCTGAAGCTGCTGTGGAGATGATCTTGCTACAGGTACCAAGGAGTTTATTGCCAGTAGGGCCTACAGGAATATTAATAATATAAATTATTACTCATTGGTTCATTCTCCCAGTCTTTGTTCTCTCTTCCATATCAAAATCTCTCTTGTGTATCAATTTCTGGATCCCCTCTTTTTCAGTTTTATTTCACTGAACCTTTTTCCTCTCCCCAAGAGAGACCGTGCCTCGTTTATCATCTCACAGGCTTTGTATTTCTGCAATCCAAAATACACCCAAGCACTCGGAATGAGCCTCCTGTAAAGCAACAAGGAATAAAATAAAAGACTTTTCTTGCTATCAGAGCAGCTTGTCCTTTACCAGTTGCATGCCAGCAGAATGGGTTTATTTTGAATTGTTTGCTTATGACAGCAGTAGTTGCAGCTGCCATACAGAAAATATAACTGGGATTTTATTTCAACCTTCGTTCACTGTCACTGAAAAAATTCCAGCGTGGATGTCACTGCCTCAGTCCAGTGCTCTGAAACGTTGGTGAGTGAACGTCATGTTCCCAGCAAATCCAGGAGTGATGGAGCTTCCCCTTTTGTGGGGGGATTTCACCCTTTAATGTGCAAATGAAGCTTTTGGGGGGCTGGATGTGTCCCTGCCTCCCGCATTTCAAAGGGAGCTCTGGGAGCCCTGGGCAGGGCTCAGCTCTCTCACACTTTCCCTCTATTCTCTAATAAATCAAACTTTGATTTTTTTTTTTTTTTGGAGGGGTGGTATATCAAACTCCCTTATTGCTCTAATAAAATGAATGTAAATTAAGATTGCAGATCAAAACGTAGAAGAAAATTGCTGGCAGTACTTCCCAGCCCGATGTCAAAACCCATCAAATAATGAATAGCAAAAGTAAAGGTTTGTGTAATTTGTTCTGCACTTAATGAAACTTTTAGATTTATATAAATCTGTGGTTTTACATCAAGACCTCACTTCAATGCCGTAATTTTAATTTTTTCCCCCTCCCTCTTCCCTGGACAGTGTTTCCGTGACCTTTGTTAAGTGATTGTTTTGTAGCTACAATGTCTGGTGTTCAGATTGTTTGAATTGCTTCTCAATTCTTTTGTATTAAAAATAATGGCAATTCTTTCAGGTTTTTAAACTATGTAGCAATTAATTTCTTGAACAGATTTTTATGCTGGTTTTATTTAGAGGTCTGTCCAAAAAAAAATCTTTCAGTGTAAGACGGAGACTAAAATTAATTCAGTTAAATGGTATTTAAATAATGTTTAAGTTCTGAATTACATTTCAAACCATTTTTTTTTTTTTTTTTTAGCAAAAAGCAGTGAGGTCACTTTCATGTTTACACAGAAAAAAACAGACACAAACTAAACAACTGGCTGTTGGAGAAAAATACAGAAGTTAAGAAAGTCTGCTGCAAGATGTCATTAAACCCAGACATTTAAAAAAAATAATGTATCATTTAAATGCCTAATCCTCTAAAAGCAGGAGTAGGGAAAACACCTCCTCTAATAAAGCTGTAGGCCATAAATACCTTCAGGAGAACATTGTAAAATATTTGAAAATTCCTGTTTGTTTTTTTTTAAAATAAGGGTTCTTATTGCTCCTTGGCAACCTTCTAAGTGGCAGGGCAAAAGCTGAAAGGGCCCTAAACATTTTAGTGGCTCAAAAGCAAGGTTTAATTTTTTTAAAAGTACATTGCTAGCTCAACATTTCAATTCATATGGTCTTAAGAAATAAACTCCAACAAACAAGAATTTTACATAAATAACATTACCTATGGCCAAAGTGAGGAGCACTAAGTTTTAACCCAGAGACAAAAGGGAGGGGGGGGTAATTTTAATTTTTATTCTACCTCACATAAAATACAATTGAAATTTCTTTGTCGTTTTTATTTTCCAGGGTCCACACATAGCCTCAGTGACTCTTGCTGCCTATGAATGTAACTCTGTGAATTTCCCTGAGCCTCCTTACCCGGATCAAATCATATGCCCTGATGAGGAGACAGCTGAAGGCTCCATCTCCTTGTGGGCAATCATCTCAAAAGTCAGGCTGGAGGCCTGCATGTGGGTAAGGCTTGTTTAAAAAAAAAAAAAAAATTCTGCAATTTCTACTTGTGTATTTCATTTCTGCGGCCAGCAGCAGACAAAAAAATTCCTCCGTTAGCCAAATAATGATGGGTTACACTGCCCAAGGTAAAAGTGAGAAGTTGTCTTCCTGGTGAACCTTTTAGCCCTGGTCATTTTAATGCTTTTTAATAATATATTCCTGGGATGTTTTGATCAGCTGCAGTGCTGTTTGCTAAGTATCAGCAGAAAACTTGAAGGGTAATTGATGTAAAAAAGTAAATTTTGGGAAGGGTGTCCGCACCCCAGATGATCTGGCAGCTCTCAGGTCTAAGCAAGAAATACTTCCAAAAATTTGGGGCCTGTGACACGAGTGAAGCTGCAGGACCTCATCTCACAGCTTGTTCTGGGCTGCAGCAGTAAATTAGACTAAATTAAAATAATTCATTTTCCACATTTTTACATCTTTTATTTCTGTTGTTCTGCCTGTTTCCACTTTTCTCTTAAGAGCTGACCTGCTTTTCCTGTTTAAGTGAATCAGGGTCTTAGGAAACGCTGTCATTGGAACTTCCTTTCTGTTTTCCTCTTTTTTTCTCTTTTTTTTTTTTAATCTTCAGCTTCTTGTAGAAGTTTAATTTTTGGAGGATTTTGGTCAGCCAGGCTGGTTTTTTTTTTCATTACATGTAGATTATTTTGAATTGCAGTTTACACAGATGCTTCTGCTGTGAACTGCATGCCAAATTAACTTCATTTTGCTGCTGACTTCCTGTCCCGGCTGATGATTTAATTACTAAATTCTTGGTTGACCAGCTCCAATGCAGAGAAAGGAAGTTCTAAAAACAGTATCTGATGCCTGCCCTGGTGTTCTTTAATATATAAGGCAACTGGTCACTGCAATTTTTTAAATAGCAGCAGTTGTGTTAGTTACAGAAACTCCAGTCAGGTTGTGTGAGTTTAGAGACTGAAATCAAAATAGTAACAGAGAAAGTGGACTCAGAGCCTTGTCAAAAAGCAAAGTACAGCTTAAATTTCACTCCTAACGAAAGGCCAGAATTGCCTGAATGCTCAGTAAATGTATAAATACTTACAAGACTATAAATGCATAAAAAGATTTCTCTTTATTTTCTTCCTCTGCTGAAATCTGTTTAATAGAGACGAGCAATAAAAATGGCATTTACAGCTACGTTTCTAGGGTTGCAAAATAAAAATGCAGCTGAGGGTAAACATCTCTTGCTTCATCTGCAGCATGTAAAAACTGAGCTATGAGGAGAATTAAGTTTAGAAATGAGTGAACAAGAGTTGCAGCCTCTGGAATCTCGTGTCCTCCAGAGCAGCCATGAGGGAGAACGAGCAGTGCCTTCGTGGTCTTGAGTTCCTTGGATTAGATTAGGGAAAGGACAAGGGAACAGGAACATTTGTATCCCACTTTTTCACCCTTTCCTCCCCCTTCTTCCAATTCCCTGTCAGCTACCTTTGCTCTGAACTCTGTCTCCTCTGGATTTTCCCTGGGGAGCATCCTCTGTCTAGCAGTGGTGTCTCATGTCATGTTATGCTTTCTTGGAATGTTTCGTGAGTACATAAACATTGCTTGCTAATTTCCTGTAAGCCAAATCAAGTTGGCAATTGCTGCTGCTGCTTCCAGAGTGTTTCTTTTGTCCTAATTCCAGCTCCCTTCTTGTGGAAGCTGTGGAAGAGAGTTATTTTGGATTCTGTCACTCTTGAACTGAATGTCCACTTTAGCAAAGATAATGGTGACTTCCAGAAAGTGCAGAGGCTGATTTTTGCAAACTATCCCAGGGTGACTCTGCAGAGCTGTGGCTGTAAAGCTGCCCAGGCTGAGTGTCCTGTGGGCTGAAATGTGAGGATTTATCTGCACAAGGGTCACAAAACCACCAGCAGCCAAACTTCAACTGGAGATTCAAATCACTCCTAGTCCCCAGCACGTCAGTGATGGCCATTCCTGCTGATAATGAGTCTTACAAGGATTAAATATCCCTGTGCCCAAGGAATTATTAGGTGGGATGAAAATGATGCTTTTTTCAATCCCTGTAAAGGTTGGCTGCAGCAGCCCTGGCCTGCAGAAGGGCTCAGAAACAATCTCTTAGGTGAATGCCAGTTTTCACAGCCTCCCATCCCACAGGGACAAGGAATTCAATAGTGCCCTATATTTTTTAATGTGTTGCAACTTTTTTTGGTTTTTTTTACAAGAAATAAGGGGAAAGAATAAAAACGTTTAATTGCTCGGGATTAGCAGAACAGGCGGCCTGTGTCCTGAGCAGGATCAAATCTGCTTAAAAGACTCTTTCTAGTGGAGTCATTTCCCAGTTTCCTTTTCTGAATGTAAAAGAATTTTGATTAGCATTTGCCTTTCCAGTTTGTTGTGAGTCCAAGGAATCTCCATGTAAAACTGGCATTCAGAATTAAATGGTGAAATATCTAATGTTACAAAAAGCAGTTAAATAGTTACTGGTTTGGAGCCCTTAATTGCTGCTTTTTTCTTTCTTTTTTTTTTTTTTTTGCTTTTATGCACTTAAAGAACCTATCTCCAGCAGACATGAAATCATATGATTTTTGTTGCACTTCTGAAATGTTTTGTAATAATGAGCATGTGACTTAGCCAATTTAAAGAAAGTTCATGTCCAGTACACACATGCAAACCTCTTCCTCAGCTCACAGAACGAAGCCAAAGCAAATTGGCAGAGCCTGGAGGAGCAATGTGACTTTTTCTTCTTGCATCACCCTGAGAACATAACCTCAAGTTAATTTTTCTGAAGCGTTGTTGCTACTGTTTTCGGGCTTATCTTCCCCTTGTGCCAGAAATATGCAGATTAATGAAGTTCAGCTTGTTGCAGTCATCTCAAGTTTTTCTTCTGTGGAAAACAAGGGCATAAACATTTGAGGCCGTGCACTTTGGGTGCTTAAACTGAGAATTTAACAGCTCGGGTAACTTCGGTGGTATTTAAAACCACAACCTGTTGATTTGGAATATCCACAGCAGCTGGAATTCTTGCTTGCAGCTGTGTATAGAGCAGCAACAAAGGAAATTGAAAAGCTTTCACGTTGCTTCAAAGGAGGAGAAAAGCATTTGTTACTCACTGCTGACCCTGGGAGAGAAAAGCCATCTGCAGGGAGCACATTCCCGTGCAGTGCCCAGCCATTGTCTCTTACCTGCCCTAAATTTAAACCATCCTGAGTTAATTCAGAGTTCCTGTTCCATTAGCCTCTGTTTATCCATATGTTCAATCTTAGCTTGTCTCTCTCTTTTCCCTTGGTTAAGCTAAAGCTGCCTTTACCCACAAGACTGAAATGAGTCATTTGATGTCCTGAGAAAACAAATACAATTTTCCTGCGGTGAGAAAGCAGCCGTGCTTTCATCTGGAGTTGGCTCCAGCTATCCCAGCTGAAGGAGAGGGGAAAAACTCGAGCTCAGGCTTGGCTTAACCTTTTTTTCCCTTGCTGTAGTAAAACCTGAGCCTGTTTTCTAACAAACCCTTGCCCGGAGTCTCATGACCGAACAAGCAAACTCCGGGACAGCACCGGGGAGGAGCTCCAGGATTATTCTGGAGGCCCCTGGGGATCAAGGGCTGTCACATGCTGGGGAATGTGTCTGGCATCATGTGGTGGGGTGAGACACAGCAGTGCTGACTCAGGACGTGTGGGACAGCAGGGATGTGGGGGACAGCAGGGCCACCAGCTCCGGCCTCCCACGGCTCCGGCCATGCGCCGCTCCACGGGGCCCCAGGGATGCACAGGTTGTGTCTGCTTGACCCTGCAGCCCTCAGGCTTTCCCCTGCACAGGGAAAAGAATAGGGAAATAGGGATCCAAAAGGAACAGCATTCTGTTGGAAAGGATGGGAATTGTGACCTGGTGTGGATGAAAGCAAACCGCTCCAAACAGCTGGTCTCGTCGGCTCGGGGAAGGGCCACGGGATTTGTGCGCGTCACATGGTTTTGTGTTTGGGAATAAACAGGAAAATAAATCGGGATTGTTCTTTTTCCCAGGGTGCTGGTACGGCCATTGGAGAGCTGCCCCCCTATTTCATGGCGAGGGCAGCGAGGCTCTCGGGCGCTGAACCTGATGATGAGGAGTACCAGGAATTCGAGGAGATGCTGGAACACGCAGAGACTGCACAAGTAAGGACAGCCTGCAAAACAACAGAATTAATAAAACACAGAGCAACTGAGAGGGAGTAAATAACCGTTCCAATTAAACCAGAAGGGGCCAAAAAAAAAAAAAAATCAGTTGGTGTGAGTTCACAAGAGACTTCCCAGGGATGGGAAAAGAGCCTGCACTGGGTGATACCTGTGGTGATGGGAGGGCAAGAATGCAGCTTGTTGAAGCAGATAAAATAATGCAGCCAACTATTTGCCACAAGTACTGCAATTATTTAGAGTTCCAAGAACAGCACAATAAAGGTTGGGAGACACTGGGCTGGGAAAACGGGTGGATGAGCTGCTGTTCCATAATCCTGGTCGTTCTGGCTGCATTTAAAGCCTCCCTGGGCCAGAGATGATTTTCGGCCTCAGCTCATCCCTTTCAGATGACATTTGCCTGCCTTGTCACTGACACCCTCGGGGACCAGTGTGTGTGACCCATTCATCAGCCTGAGGAAATATTTTTCTTGATGTGGAAATGCAGCAAAAGTGCTCCAAGTCCCTTTATGATGCTCTTGTCATTTATTTTCTCCAGGGCTTAAATAGTGCAGAGTTTGCAATTGATGCTGCACATCAGTCAGGTACTGCTGTGGATAATTTTTCCTTCAGGTCAGGAGTTTGCATCCTGGCCACAAGTTCCTGATAGTGTTTTAGACAAAATTAAACATTTTTTCCTTGTACTGCTTGCCACCGAATTCTTCCCTCTGTATTTTTCCTTATCCTGTTTTGTCTGTCACTAAGTTGAAACAGGTCATGAGACTGCTCTTAAAAACCAGCAGATGCTATTTACCATGCACTGATGTCTTTAAACTCCTCTGCCAGGGTATTTTCTGGAGATAAATATATACTTTTTTTTTTTTTTTTTCCCCTCCTTCAAAAAATGGATGAAACTTTTCCATGAAAGTGGTTTGTCTGGAAATACTGAATGCAATCTAGTAATTCTAACAGTAAACCCTGTGTTTCCCAAGAGCCTCCCCCTACTAGAAGGTTCCAAAGGGTTTTTTCTGCTATTATAAATAGTAATTTCTTCTATTTTTTTAGAAGATGCAGCAGGGGGAAAAAAAGAATCTGCTTTGTTCTTTACTCTCCCATCAATCTTTGCTTTGCAAAGTAATCCCTTAACTGTACAAAAATCAAGTTGTGGTAAAAAAAACAACAAGGAAAGCAGTTCAATACATGACTTCAGTATCTGTGTTTACTGAAACTCTCCCAGCAAATTATATGTGTGTACAGTTGTGGGAGCAGCCAGAGATGGTTTCCAGAAGGCACAGTGAGATTCTTGGGAAGGAAATTTTTGCTAGAGAGCATTTTGTCAGGCCAGGCCAAACTATAGCTGTATTGACTGCCCGGAGTAAACAAATGGCCTTGTGGAATTAATGAAGAAAAAATGATGCTGTTATTTACCAGGACTTTTGATTTTATTTTCTTGGCAATTGAGTTGGGATTGAAGCGTGTTGTTTTGTGGATGGATGGCCAGGGAAAAAAAAAAAAAAAACCAACCCTTTCAAACTCCACTTGTGGTTTGGTTTCTATAAACTCTTTTAACATGAGGCTTTGACAATCCGATTAAATTGTATTGTGCTCATAAAACTGACAGTTCAGTTTTTTCCATTTGCTAATGTGACTTCCTTTTTGCTTTTGGCTTCAATCATGTTTTCTCTGGATGTCTGTGGGAGACAGGCCTGCCTTTCCTATGACCTCTGTAAATCCCAATCTCCAGCACAGCTTATCACTCTTTGCCCTGTAATTTGTATTCATGAGCAGCGGTGATGTCTATTTTTAAATTGCTCATTAACAATTGTTATTACCTCCATCAGCTTTCTCCCACTCTGCCTGAGTTTGAAGCCTCACACGGGGGCTGTGACAAGTGTCCTGTGCCTTTGGGATGCTGCAAATGCTTGATGTCAAGTGACAGGAGCATTTTTTTTCAGTCGAAAGGTCTCTCTGCATCCTACTTTTTTGGAAGGTTTGGGAATGGGTGTTGGATTTAGAAGAATAGCTGAGCTGCTCTTTGCCCAGGAGGCAGAGCCAGCTGCTCTGACGTTTTTTGCTGCCTGTGTGTGTTGTTCAGAGAGCTCGTTGCTGCTGTTTCTCAAAAACAATGGTAATTTGGAGAAACAGATGAGCATCTTCTCTGGTGAGAATAGATCGTGGCTACTGCATCCAGCCTGAACGATCTGGGAGGGGGAATGTGCTCCTGGCTGGCCACAGGATAAAAACCAGCCCAAAAAGGGACCTAAGAGGATTAAACAGCGTAAAGGTTTAGTGCTCCATTCAGAGTTACACAGAGTAAAATGCCATTTACTTTAAAGAGTCTATTGATGGATTTTTCTGTCTCGAATCTCGGATCTGAGTGACCTGTCTCCTTGTGCCGGCTTTTGAGAGAGCTCATTAACCTGCAGCCGATGTGTCTGTCCTGTACTTTCCATTAGCACAACTTGAGGAAAAGCCCCTCATTTTAAAGGAACACTCACTTCTCCTTCCTCTGTGTCCCTTTGTGAGCTCAGCAGTGAGCCCCAGCTCCGTGCAGGGAGTGTCAGAGCTGCCTCTGCAGAAGGGGGTGGCTTTTCTTTGTCCCCAGAGCTGCCACAAGGCACAGCCCAGCCGCAGCAGCTCGCTGGGATTTGTTCATACTTTAGGCAGTAAAACCCACCAACGTTTCAAACGGCGTCGCAGCTGCTGTTAACTCCCTTGCAGTGGAATTCCAGAGTGAAGGAGGGTTTTATCGGAGCTCCCCTTTTAGCCGCAGGCAGTATCTCCAAAGCAACCTCTCAATTAGGGGAAGTGAGCGCGCTGCTGGCTGCTGGGGCAGCGCTTTGGTAACGACGCAGTCACAGACACTCCGTGCAGCTCTGCGTCCCCGCACACATCAGCGCGGACTCTCTTTTGCCAGTCTAATAGCTGCTGCTCGGTAATTTTCCTCGCTTCTCTGTCATGCTGAAACGCTTGAAGCTGAGGAGTGAAAAAGCAGCTTTTGGTGCCAGCTTCCCTCAGGGTGCTGCAGTGACAGTGCGTGGGCCTTGCTGTATCCCGGTACTCCTGCCTATGAGGGGAAAGTACTGATATCTTTGCATATCTAATCCTTAATGGCTGGGAGTGTTTGGCTTCATTAAGTGGCATTTCTGTAAGAACTAATGATTTACGCATCGGGGCTTTGCTTCTGTGCAGCCTCGCCTCAGCCAAATTTCCATGTAAAAATATTTTCTAGTTGCCTGTGTTACTATCAGCCCCTGCTGTTTGTTTACTCTCCAAGCTGTGTCCTGCCTCGGGAAGAATACAGGCTCGGAGAAGGGTTAAATCCACAGAAATGCCGGGATGCAGCAGGACTGGTTTGGAAATGACTGAGTGCCATCTGCACACTGGCTGTCAGTTGTTGCTGGGACCTGTTTTTGCCTCCACTGAACCTTTACTGGTTGTGGTTTGTCTGGCCATCACATGACTTCTCTGAAAATTCCCCCTCCCCTCCATTTCCAGTAAACTGTTTGAACAGGAGTGACTCAGACTGAAACCAGCTTCCCTGTAACCACAGGGCTTGTTAAAGAATTTGTCAACGTGGACTCGAGAGGGTTTGTATTAAACTGAGCTGCAACCGCCTGCCTTTGGTTGCGTCAGGAGTTCCAGCGAGCTCCCTCCTGCTCCCCGAGGGCTGCCAGGGGTTAAATAAAGCCCCGGGTCCTGTCACAGCTTTCATGAAAACCCTGCCTTTGCTTTTCCACATCTGCACGTGGGCTGCAGGAGCGGAGCAAAGTCCGTGCCACGCCCGGGGAGAAGCTGTGTTCCGACACGACACTGACTTCACTCGCGGGGAATGATTAGGCACGACTAATGAGTGAAATCTCACTTAATTAGCAGCGTTTGAGATGGCCAAATTCAGAACGGATCTCTCTCTCTCTCCCTCCCGTGATTAAATTACCAGCTCCTATCTGATAAGTTCGTGCTTGGAAAGGCTGCTGGCTTGTTTAATCAACAGCGTTTGAGGGTACTTGGTGGAAGAAAAAAGAAGTTAAAGCAGACCACAAGCAGGTTTTTATAAAGCATTTATCATAAAAATGGAAGTGGAGGGGTCATGTAAAATAACTGGGAAACCTTGACTTCTTTTTTAGCCCTTTTTTTTTTTTTTTGCTTTCCCAGAAATCACTTCTTGAAACCGAACGGAACATCAAATTCCACTCATCCTTTCTCTTGCTCAGTCTTCCCTTTCCTCATCAGCTTCCTCTCTTTATTAATTGTGCTGCACAAGGAGTTTGCTGCTGTGGGTGGTCACCGGGAGGCTGCTCCTCACACCCTGCGTTCCTCAAGTTCGATGCCTGCGTTTGTTAATAGCTGTAGGGGAGGTTTCTTCCCTCTTTTATGGTGGCCCGTAATTAAATAGAAATTCAGAGCTGTTCCAACCTTGAAGCCGCGCTTTCGAAACTCCCCACGAGTGCTGGAGGTGCCAAAGTGACGGTGTGTTTTCACAGACAGTAGAGCAGGTGAGATACACCGAGTAACAGCTCAGGTTTGAACTGTTCTCCAAAACCACCGAGTTTAAAATGAGTTTTGGAATGAGTCAGTGACAGCTTTAAATAAGGGAACTTCATCTAGAGCGCTTCCTGAGAAAAGAGGTAGCAAAGAGTTAAAATAGGCAGGGGGAAGACAATGAGAGCTGTGAGTAAGGAATGTGTAAAGCACCTCCTGGTTGGATTTCTTTGGGCACTGGCAGGAGAACGTGCCCACATTGTTCTATTCATTTGCACACCTGCTCACAGATAAGGAAAAAACAGCACAGGGCATTGCACTAATTACTCATGGTGACTGGAGATGACTTTTTGAGTTCTGCTTTGAAGGGCTCTTTGCATCTGTTCCCTTAAAAAAAAAATGATTTTCATGTTCAGCGTGTCGGTACATAAATCAGAAATCACCCAGGCGGTGAGGAAACCCGGGTTACTTTACAACATTTTCACTCAGTGTTAGGGCAGGAGGATTTTCTCAGTGACAAATGTCTCAGTTTACGACAAAAATTAGAAATAATGTCACCAAGCGCCCTGGAAATGCTGGAAGCTGCATTTGCACGGGAGTTGTGCAGTAGCAGGTGGTTGAATTCTGTCATTGGATTTTCATGTTCTGTGTGTGTTGGGAACCCTCAACACAAGTTTGTAAGGAGAAAATTTGTCCCTAAATACTTGATATTTCACTCCTCAGTATTCTGAGAAAGACCAAGAAATAATCAAAAGCTGGGTCAGAAAAGCTGTTTTAAATATTTTTTAAGGACAACCTTCAATAACTGATAGAAATTCATTATAGTATCATAATCAAGAAAATGGCTGGGTTTTCTTGGTTTGTTTTTTTTTTTTTTTTTTTTTTTTCCCCCCGCTCCAGACACTGTTTAAATATCTGTGTTGTACAAGAGTCTGGTATGCAGACCACTTCTCTGAGCTGTCTGGGAACCTCTGTCCCTTCCAGGGAGAACGGGGGAGAGGTTGCACATCTGGGCTGAGAGGGAAGACGTGTGTGCTAAAGGCTTTGTCAGCTGTGTCAGAAGTTCCTCACTTCCATTCTGTTTTAATCCTTAACTTGTGTCTGAGTCCTGTGTGGAGAAACAGGGTGGTTTTTTTCTCAGTCCTGATGGCTTTGAGTTCTCAGGTTTACCAGAGGTTGAAAATGTCAGGTTTTGTGACTTGTTATCAAAAATTCCTTCTTCACAATGTCTGGATCTTAAACCACCTCAAAATAGGACCTGATTCTTCAGAATGGATTTTTAAAAATGAGCAATATTCTGGGATTGGCAGAGCTGTGACCACAGTAACTGACTGCAGTGGTATCTTTGAGATAAGTGAGCAGCTGCAGTGGGGTTTTTGGGAGTGCTGGGATGTTCTTTACTCCACTCATCCCCCTGCCTGTGGCTGTAATATCTCGTCATGGAATCTCAGAAAAATTCGCCTTGAGAGGGACCTGAGGCAGTTTCTAGTCCACCTTTATTTTATTTTTTTCAATTTCTAGTCCAGCTCAGGTTCCTCAGGGCATTGTCTGGGCTGGTCCTGGAGCCCTCCAGGGCTGGAGGCTGCACGACCTCCCTGGGAAATGTCCTCCAGTGCTGCTGACATTCCCACTGACAGCTCCCTTCCCTGAAAATGGGCTGCAGCATCTGCTCTGCCAGGTCTCCTGTGAGATGTGAATAGAAAGTGGTTGTTCAGCAAGGAAAGAAATCCATTTATTTCGTGGTTTTGCGCAGGGCTGGAAAGCTGCAGAGTGTCAGAGTGGACACGTTGCTGCTCTGAGGAGCAGAGGTGGCAGGGGATGTGGTCAAAGGGGCTGCAGCTCTGCAGGACAGATCTGATAAGGCTGAAAGGACATGCTCCTTCCTCTTCCTTTGGGCTGTTTCCTTTAATTGTGTCTCATTCTTTACAAAATTTCTTTATTCTTACGGTGTGTGAAGCAAAAGGACTTTTTATGTCGAAGTCTGAGGGTTTCAGTTGTAGCTGTGGAAAAAACTGGCAGTAAATTGCAGTTACAGAGCTCACTGAGCCCTGTAATCTGTGTTCCTTTTGGTATTTCCCTTCTGAACCTGAGTGTGGATTGTAACAGGCTGAAATCTTGAAGTTAAAGCTCCCGAGATGGAGCATGTTGTAAAGAAACTTTTGCTGGTTCTTCCCTCGAGAAGGGGGAGGGAGAAAGGAGGGAAAGAAAAAGTTCCTACCATGATCCAGGTGATTAATGAAATGAAGAAAATACCTGGAAGTTCCTGGTGGAACTAATGGACTGATGCAGAGCTGGTTGACTTCATTCCTGCTCCTGTTAATGGGGAGATCTTATTTACCATAAAATGGGCCCATAATTTAGAAGTTTCACACTTTTACTCCAAGACAGGCTACAATTAAATGACCAGGGAAAGCCAAGCCTGCTGGAGGAACTTCACTCTGTTGTCTCTGCTCCCACAGGGCTTGCAAAAAATTCAGCTCCTCACACAACTCTGTGGCTTCTTTTGTCTGTCTTTTCTAACATCACTTTGAAAATCTGGTAAGAGGACAATGGGTTTGATCGTGTTTTCTGTAGAAAAACTTGAAGTTTTCTGACCCTAGAACTAATTGTAGTTACTCATGTCTGAGTTTACCGAGTCCCAAAGATGAGCATCCTCCTGATTATCTCTGGGCTGCAGCATCACCCCTTAACCTTAACGTGCAGCCGACCTCAAGAGTTTGAAGACAAACAGATGTTGAAATAAATCTGTGTCCAGCGTTCTCACCCTCAGAATGGCCGGTAGAAGAATCCACCTGTAGATAGAATTTCTCGTTGACTTGGGATTTGTCTGTAATATCTACTGCGTGTTCTTCCTTGCCTACAAATATTCTGAATCATGAAGTTTTACCAGTTTGAAGCCCTCAGATCTCCAGCGCAGTCTGTTTAATGAGGCTTTGGGGGTGCTGCTCTCTGCTTTCCACAATTCTTTGGAAAAGCCAAGGCTGTTTTATTGCTGTTCGGTTGCCTTCATCTTGTTCTCTTTACAACTGTTTTCATGTTCAACATTTATGTCCTTTTCTCTTGCAACTTTTCCGTGGTTGCCCAAGTCCTTTTCCAGAATTTAATGTCTCAGAAAACCCAGACTTCTCATGAAGTGAAGCTTATTTAGAATCTGGAATGTCTGTCCTGTGCCTGCTGTGTATAAATTTTCTTCCATCACTTAGTGCTCGCTTAGTTCTGCCACCATCCCATCACTCCTTTCAGTAATCCTTGAAATTTTTTTCCAGCTTCCTCTTTTGGGGGTCTGATTTCCCAGACAGGACCTTTCTTTCCCAGATTTTTGGGTGATGAGGAAGTTTAAACCTTACCCCTCACACCCCCTGCTCTCCAGGCATCAAATGGAAATCTCCCCTTTTAGTTTGCCCCTTTGCATTTAACTGGAAGTATTTTGGAGAAAGATCCATGGGCTGCTATCACAATATTCCTGTTTGTAATTTACTCATGGGATTTGTTGCCTTTGGTATTCTGGGGAGGGCTGAGCAGTGGTTTTTGGCCGGTGAGTGCTGAACCATTTGCAGGGATGTGTTGTCACCTCCCAGCCTTTAGGTACCTCTCTGATTTCTTTGCAGCTGCTCCCCTGCAGTCAATGCTATATTCCAAGGAGTTAATAATTCCTCCCAGTCCTCTGAAATCCTGGAATCCATTGCCTGACCACAAATGGTCATTCTCCCATAAGTTGTGTTTGATTCCATTGTGTTGTAACAGAGAGCCAGAAGAAACAAAACACTGTGCAGCTCATTTTTAACATAACTGGGATTTTTACATAAAGAGGGGCACTGTCTTTGTAGGCAGCTCTTTAAATGTTAAGGACTCTGTAATTTTGGTGATCTAAATGGTAGCTTCATACTCAGTCTGCAGTCTGGGGGGGAAAAAAAATGTTCCCCACTTCAGATGATTATCTGGATAATTAAATTATAACAATAATAGAGATAATGCTCAGATGTTGAGGGATTGTCCACTCCATCACACACAAGGGACACCTCTGGCCTGGGGAATCTGCAGGAGGATGAACTTTTCTCTCTCCAGCTGCTCCAGAGTTCTCCTGGAGAGCCATCGAGGTGTGACACATTCAGAGCTCTCTCTGTGTCCTTTCATTTTTTTCCACTCGTGCTCCTGTTTTCTGTCAGAGTCACAAATCCTGTGTCCACAAATCCTTCTAAAAAACTCTTTTAACTTCTCCAGGCCACCATCTGCCAGGCGAGGAACATCCGTGGCATTAACACATCCCTGAGTTCCCCTGACCCCAGCCTAAGGCCCTGTGTGACACCATGAACACCGGCAACTTGGGATGGAACTTACTCCACCTTTGTGTTAAATCTGCCGGTTTTACCAATGTATTTGTACAGTGCTCGAGGTGTTCACAGCAGAAAAGAAACGAGTGAGAAGTTTTTTCCAGGCCTCAGATCCCTGGAATCTGGCTCTGGATGGTGTTTTTCAGAGACTGAGCTGGGATGTGATGGGAGCAGTTGGTTTCTCAGTTGCTCCTAAAATCTGATTGCAACTGTTCAGAAATGAGCTGTCACATTGCATAATCTGTGCAGGCTTCGGAGAGCAGAGCTGGGGAAGCGTTACAGGTTTTTTTTCTGTGGGATTCAGTCCAACTCTGATTTTTCAGGGCTCTTTGGATACCTCCAACTACTCCTGTGGATCAGTCAACCAGCTCTGCACTTGCAGAGTAAGAAAAAGGAGGCTTCACAATTTCAGTGGGAACAATTCATTGTGACTGTTCTGTTACAGAGGGAAAAGAGGAAAAAAATTATTAAAATCATTTTTTCTCCTCGAGTTTGTTAGTTAAATCTGGTGAGGTGCTTGTTCTTCCCTCACATTCAGAGAAGCTCACCAGCTTTACAGTGAGAGGAGAAAGAAGAGAGAGGTTAAATTATAAATGGAAACCAAAGAAAACAGAGGAATGGGGCAAAACTTTGTAATTTAGGCAAGGCTGTCCATTCCCTCTTTCAGGAAGGACTCCTCCAGGGATAAAAGGTCCATATTTGTACAAAGGAGCAACACTGTGGCAGAACATGTAAATTCTCTTTATCGTGCCTTTAGGTTTGGAAATCTGGGAGGGTTTTTTGTCCCATGGAGCCGCTGGGGTCAATCAAATGATGAAAAATTCCCTTTTTCCTGAGGCTGAGCCGATCCAGGACAATTCCCCCCACCCTGAGCTGCCAGCTGGGCCTGGGGAATCATCCCTGACCTTTCCATGCCTCTTGTTCCAGCCCAGTTCTTGGGATCTGATGATTAACCCAGTGAAGTCATGTTTAATCATTTAACCTTCCTCTGCCTGCACTGTGGCACTCACAGGAAATCTATTTCCAAACCCCCCCAAAAAATAAATCATCTTTGAAAGGGACACAGTGAGCTAAAGCATCCTGAAATGTTATAAAGAATGAATCACAATTAGCCGAGAGGCCAGTCCAGTCTAGAAACTTTAATTTGGGGGGAAAATGATTTGCCTGTAAGTAGCTGAACTTTTGTCTCTTTTCATATATATATATATATAAATAATACTGTTTTTTAAAAGCAATAAGTTATGAAAGTTATTTTCTTTTATTTCAAGTGCTTAAAAAATAGAGAAAATATTCTTCCCCGTGCAGGCTTTAGAAAAGAAAGAAAGAAAGAAAGAAAGAAAGAAAGAAAAACGAAGTTCTGTTGTGAAATAGGTAAAAGTTGTGAAACTGGGGATTGTGTTCTGGGAGAAATGAAACTTTTAAGGCTTTTTTATTGTTGCAGATGTCGCAAAGATTTGTCAAACGAAATTTAAGGAAGGAACCGAAGAGAAATAGTTCTGAACTTGTTTTCACAGAGTAAATGTTGAGGTTGGAATTCATGGTTTTGTTGCAGCCCTGGAAGGTTTATTACCTTGCAAATTATTCATGGCTGTGATTACATTAGATCATAGAAAATAGGTACAAAAAGTCTTTCATTTGTCTTGTGGCTTATTTAGAAAATCTGGAAAAAAAAAAAGACAAATGACATGTTCTTGAGTGAAATCTTTAGAATTTAAAATTTTGCTTTCCATGAAACACTTTGTGATGGACAATGTAAACCCAAAACTTAACAAAGAAACAAGCGGAGTAATAACTTTAAAAAATAAAGCTATGAATTAATAAGGTGAGAAAATTTGCTCCAACATTGGTTTTGGTTTGGGGTTTTTTGGGGGTTTTTTTTTGAGACAAACTTGTTAAACTTTTTTTAAAGACCTTCATTATTAGCTTTTTAATGTTTTATATGTTTGTAGCTGGAGGGGAAATATTTGTTTCAAGGCAGCCTTGAGTTTTGTAGTTGAGAAATGTGGGTGAGGAAAGCTGGGTCTTTTTAAGAAATTTGGTTTAAAATGGTGCACTGTGCTTTACCCTAGGTTAATACACTCAATTTATATATAATTATAATAATATATTTTATTAAAGCAGCTGTGCTGCAAGTATTAGTTTATAGGTCATTTGCTGGAGAGTTTATTTGCAATTCCAGCTTGTGAAAATGAATGCAACAGTGCATTAGCAACACAGTAAAAGATAATGGGGGAATAAATTAAAATCAGAATAGAAACAACTTCCATGCAAATAAATCATGGAGCCCTTTGAATAATTGTCTCGGAGTGTTTTATTTTAAAGATACTTTGCCATCAGATTTATGGGACTGCGAGGAAAAAATATTTATTGGCTTATAAAAGTGAAAATATTGCTCCAAGCCCGTGAGCTTTGGGAAATGGGGGAGAAAACAGGAGCTGAGAATGGCCTGGGCACACTGAGCTCTGCTCCAGAAATCCCTGAGGAGGGAGGGAACTCTTTCAGGACACCTTTCCCAAGGACAAAATCTGGTTTAGCACTTTCTGGTGTTACATTAATTAGGGAAGAAGTCCCAAAGACTGATTGTCACTCGTGGGTTTGCCTGGGGAATTGGGAGAGCTGTCGTTTTCCCTGGGGAAAATCCTGAGTGTTTTAATTCCCTCCATCCCTGTCAGCCCATCCCAAATCCTGAGGGTCCCACTGGAGCTGGGATCCCCTTTTTGGGATCCTCTTTTTGGGTTCTGTTTCCTTGGAAATCACCACGAGGGAATTGGGGTTGGAGCAGGAGCTGCCCTGGATGTCGCAAGAGTTTTGGGCTTGGCCGTCAGTAAATTGTCCTGTTTTGTTTGTAACCATTTGTGTCAAAATTCACTCTTTTAATTTAAAAAAAAAAAATAAAATTAACGATTTAGCTTTACTTTCCAGATTGTTTGCTATCAGAATAAACTCAAGGGTTTGGTGTCAGCCTCACTTGGAGCAGGTTTAATCCCTCGAGTCCTGTGGGGATCCTACGAGTTCAATGAGAAAATATCGGGGGAAATTTTCATTAAAAGAGTGAATATTTGATCTCTTCCATGTTGTAATCATGAGCCCAAGGTGGAATTCCTGGTCAAAGTGTGGAAATTCACCTTTACAGGATATTCTGGAGGGGTTTGTTATTCCCCTGTGGTTAAAAATGTCCCACTGAAAGATTTTAGGAAATCTCATTGCTTTGGCATTTTTCTTTCAGTTTTAATTTGAGTTATTTTTCCAGGCATTAAATAAAATAAATAGAATTATTCTGACTTGAGTAATAATTGTGGGGTTTTTTGTTTTGGTTTGTTTTGGTTTTTATTTTTAAATTGAGAATTTAACTGTTTGAAAGCACAGTAATGGAGAAAAGTTACTACTTGAAAAAAGGGGTGTGAAAAGAAGCAAATGGTCTCATCACAGATCTATTATTTTTTTATCTGCCGCAGAAAATTTTGTCAATTCTACAGCTCAAAATTTAAATAATATGCAGGAACGTTGTAAAATAATTGTGGTTTTCCCTCTTTGGTGTGTAAAATTTAAGGTTTCAACAGAACTGTAGCCAAGTTAAAATTGGATAAATGTAATTCTTCTGGATTACCCTGCAGTTCCTTTAATCAATAATTAATGATATTCGAAATTCTACCATTCAATAGTAAAGGGTGGGATTTAGAATATCATTAATTATTGATCGAAGTCATTTCCTTGTGTAATTTCTTGCATTGCTCCTGGAAAATCAGAATTGTATTGCTTATTTATAGGTTTTTTATAAAGGAATGGATAATTATTTTTTAATGTTTGCTATTCCCAAGGTTTCCCTGCTTTCTGGAACTGTTGTGGCCAAGCCTGAGCAGGGAGCACTGACCTTGCCTTTATTGTTTTGGACAGTTTTGCTTCCAAAGAATTTTATCTCCTGTAAATTCCCTTCTCACATTCAAAGAAACTGCTTGTGAGAACCTTTATTTTTGCTTTTGAAGGGGTTCCCTGGGTGTTTGGCAGATTTTGAGCCTCAGGAGTAAGGACTGATCACAAAATAAAAGGAGGCAGCTTTGTGCGGGCCAGCTCCAGCCACAGGGGCTGCACCTTCCCTGCTTTTAAAGTGATTTGGGCTCAGCTTTCTGGATTTTAATGAATTTTACGAGTCTGTTGTAGGCAGTGTCTGGAATTGGCTAGTTTGATTGAGATCCTGGGTTTGGGAGAGCAGATCTAGGGATATAATGGGATTATTGTGCTCTTTCTGTTCTCAGAGAGTTCCTTTTTACCACTGGAAGTGGCACTGCAGGAATTAATTCCCTCTGCTTGTTTAAGGAATAAGGTATAAGCAGCACTGGCATTCCAAAGATATGGAGAAATAAATACTGGAAAACCTGTTTCCATAGCAGTGGGAGCTTAGTGCCATTCTCAGGGTTTGGAAAAACAAAACTCGGTGCACGTGGGTGCTCACATTTCCACCCCAAGCACCACAATTGTCCCTCTAAACTCCGAGCTTCACACTGGCCTTTCTGGTTTCAAATTCCTCCCAATTCCTCGTTAGGAAATCCTGGAAATCACACAGGTTCTGAGCTCTGCTCAGGTGGGCTTTTCCTCGTGAGTAACTTTGTTTTCCTGTTTGCAGGACTTTGCTTCCCGGGCTAAACTGGCTGTGCAGAACCTGGTGCAGAAGGTTGGCTTCTTTGGGATCCTGGCCTGTGCCTCGGTGAGTTTTTCCCGGGAGCAGGGGGATTTGTGGGCACAAACTGCAGCTGGGGTGTCTTGCCGTGGAATTCTTTTTTTTGTCTGCAGCTTCTGTGATATCTGTGGTGCTCATGGGAAGGAATTGTGTTATGATTTCTTCAGGTGTGGATGTATTTGACGTTCTGGACATCCTCAGATCCAGAGGTGTGCACGGGTTGGAGGGTGGAAAACCACGAGCAGGAATCCTAGTTAGGGTGTTCATCCATTCCAATCCTCCCAAATCTGCTTTTTGGGTCATTAGGAACCACAGAGGGCAAAAAAAGGAAGCAAATTTCAGTTGCGTGCTACAAACTGCTCAGGGCTTTTTTAATGAAAGGAGCATCTCCAGCGATGCTATTTCAGTTTTTGAGTAGGATAATGCTCTTCTTTCAGAATTAAAAAAAAATACATACTGGAGGTTTAAATCTCTCTCTGGAACTGGTAGGAATGGCGTGCCTGTTCCTCATCCCACACACAAAACTGTGGGATGTGATGGCAGGGAAGGGGGGAAGTGTGGGACCCCCCCCAATCCCATTTTCCTGCAACAACCACAACATCACCCGGCTGCTGAGGCTTTCACCCCACGCTTGCCCAGCATCTCTTGGTTTCCTACACTGTAAAGATGACACAGCCAACTGCTTGCTCAAACCTGGGTAACCTGTGTTAGAATTAATCTGATTAGAGCTGCTGACATAAAGCTCCTGCTCACTAAATCCTTTGAAATGTTTAGAGTGAAGTCGTGGCCTAAAAGCTGCTCCTTAAATCCTCCCAGGCTCTGACTCAGGCCTGGGCCACGTCCCTGCCCCAGCTCTTCCCTGGCTTTGTCACCAGCACGGGTTGGAGGTGGCAGGGAGGAGTGACTGGGCATGGTGGAGGAATGGAGGGTGGGAGGAAGGAGTTGGTAAACACCAGAGGTGGCTGTAAACACCCCGCAGTTCCTGCTTAGTAATATTTAAACATTTGCTTAACTTCTTCCCCACTTCTGCTGCCTTGCTGGGGCCCTGAGCTGCAGCTGGGCTGGGGGAGGGATGAGGATGCACCAGGGCACACCTGGGGGTTTGTAAATTCTGCTCACACAACAACTGCAGGAGAAAGGGAGAGGTGGAAGGTTCCAGGGGCATTGGAAAAGCAGGAATGTAGAGGTGTGGCACCTGTGGGTGAGGAAGAGGAAGGACAGCAGCCCCCCACGTGTGCTCCTAGGGGCTTTGACTCAAGGTTTCTCTCTGCTCTACCAGGTGTCTCCCCTGCTTGCCTCCCTTGTAATTGGGATCTTCCTTGGGATTTTAGGCAAGAGTTTTATTTGATGTGTTTTGTATGAGTGCAGAACTTGCTGGTGAAGTGGTAAATGATCGTCCCAGCTGTGGGTCCTTGTCTCTCAAGTGGTGGCTTCTAAATGCTGCATGAAAACACCATCCAATGGCAATTAAACTTCTGCAAGTTTGTCCAGTGAAGTCAACTGACTGTCATGTTGTTTAGTGGCAATAAGGAAGTCAGGATTGTCTGCAGTTTATTTCTATATAAAGGCAGCTCTGGGGAAAGAACAAAGCAGGAATCAGCCCCGAAGTTCCTCACTGTGACTTGTGAGAATTTGCCCTCTTGTCTTTGTGAGCTTTTTTGGGGCAACTTCCAGTACCAAGCACAGAGAAAACCTTGCTGCCTGCTCAGACACCCTCCTGGGGACGTGCTGAGTAACTTCTGCCCGTGGTGTACACCCACAGCACCCCTGCTCCAAACTCACTGCAGGGATTAAAACATTCTGTGAACTGACAAAAAACCCCCAGAGCAACCAGCCAAGAAGAGCCTGGAGCAGCCTTGGCTCCCAGGAGCAGAACGTGGAGTCAATGATTGACCAGCCCCTGTGCCCAGAGCAGCTGGCCCAGCTGGGCAGGGAGCTGCTCGGGCACCGTTCCGGGCCGTGATTAGAGCCCCGTTCACATTTCTTCCTCTGCAGGTGCTCTGGTGGCTGCTCATAAATCTGAATTGCTGCTCTCCCAGCAGTCCAGTCCAGCCCTTTCTCACAGACTGGTGGCAGAGCGTCCTTTATTCCTTCCCAGTCTGCACTCTCCATTTCTCTCCTGAAGTCACAGAGCACCGGCAGTGCTGCAGTTTGTCACCCCAGTGCCACCCTGACCCTGCTCACACACTGCCCCTGTGCGCCAGGCTGAGAGGGAAAGCTTGGAATTCAGATCCTTCCTTGGTTTCATTTCAAAGGATATTTTACAGATACTATCACAATACCAAAAAGTCAGGCCAGCAGTTTAATAATAATAAAAAAAATTCTTTTAATTTTAAATGAAATGCATATGCTTAATAAAATCTAATCAGTGCTTTTAAACTGGATACATATGACTATAAATGCCAGGTTTTAATGTAGTTTCTCAGCTGGAAATCACTGGGGATCAGTTGAAACTCTGACTTCCACGACTGATGTGCTTGTCAGAGAGAAAATTTGATAAATCACTCAGAATGGCTTTGCTGTGGTTTCTGTGCATTTCACATGGAAAACTTTTCATTAGCTTTTCTCAGGATGCAGGGGTAAGGAGGGACCTTGAGAATGGAATTGTCTGGGACATTGTCTAGCTGAATCCCAGAGACTTAAGTTATGTGCTGCGACATCAACGTATTTGTAATTATTAAGACACAAGAGTTTTGGATCAGGCTGGAGAAGGGGAAACTGCTCATTTTTCACAGAGCCTGTCGTGTTCCTGTCCATCCAATGAGTGCTGCAATTCGTGAACCTCTTTTCCCTTGCACTCCACAGATCCCAAACCCCCTGTTTGACCTGGCTGGGATAACCTGTGGCCACTTTCTGGTTCCCTTCTGGACCTTCTTCGGTGCAACCTTGATTGGAAAAGCCGTGATTAAAATGCACATCCAGGCAAGTGCTGCCCCTCCCTCGGGGCTCAAACCTTTCATTCTTTCCCTGCCCTGTTCCACTGGGTTCCTTGGGAATGAATCCTGGAGTCTCCTTGCCCCGACCTGAAGTCATGGAAATTAATTTGGTGCGAGGGATTTACAAGAAAGGCGCTGCTGGGCTCCTCCAAACTGAGGCAAGTGAGTAATTTATAGCTGCTGACCCGCTCAGGAAATTGGTGGTTAGCCAAGGTATTTACCTATGGCCTTTACCAGACTGCCACTCGCAGCGAACTCGCCTTTTTGGTGGCAAACACTCGTTTGCACTTTGAAATGCCCTTTTTTAGCTGCGGGAGAAAAGCCCACTGAGCCCTGCGGGGGCCGGGCCAGCCCGGTTTTGTTTTGCCGCAGTTTTGGGGCCGGGGCAGCGATTTTTTGGGTGTCCCAGGTGGTTTGGGATGGGCCCGGGTTTGGCTTTTTCCTGCTCGCTCAGGGGCCATGCCAGATGTGCTGAGCTTGACAATCCAGTTGTTTTCACAAAATGTGGAGTTCTTGCTTGGAAATGCGTCACCCTGGTCCAAGGAGAGATGAAGTTTGGATTCCCTGGAGGGTTTTCTGGTGTGGTCAGGGCTGTAGCATGAGCTACGTCGCTGTGTTTGGGAGGTTTTCAGCTGAGTTTGGGTTTTTGCAGTGCCTTGTGCCTCTGTTGTTTGGAAATTTCTGCTGTGACTCCCACCAAAATAGCAGAAGCTTTTAGTACAAAATAATTCGTGTTACAGCCTCATCGAGCTGCTTTAAAATCTTTATTTTGCCCTAAACACCAGCTTTTTTTCTTCCTATGGTTATTTTGTTTTGCCCAGTGCTTAAACAGAAAACAATAAACAGATTTGGAAATTCTTCCCTTTCTTTTCTCCACACTTGTTTTTGTATTATCTGAGTTTTCTTCTGCTTTTAAATCCAGTGCGTTGCTAAAATGTCTTCTGGCAGCACAGAAAAGTGAAATAATATTAGATCAATATTCCTCTTATTATTTTAATTACCTTGTTCAGCTACCACAGTGTTTGCTGTGTAATTTATGGTGCTCCACACTCAGATCCCATGTAAGTGAAAAAACATTTCCCAGTGCCCTGTACAGTTGGTAAATCATCTGATTTTGTAATAGGCTCAGCTTTTAGAATTCTCTTTTTCAAGCACACCCTTGTGCAATAGCCTTGATTTTTTGGAGTGATCTGGCTGGACTTGGAATTTAGGAAATGTGAGAGTCATGGAAAAGGCTTTTAATGCAATGCTCAGACAGGAAGTGTGTGACTGGTGCAGGGACTCCTTTTATATGACCTCCTGACTAAAATTATGTCAATTTAATTTCATTTTTTCACCCTGATTTGCATAAGAGCAACAACTGGTGTTAGTGATTTTGCAGTTAGGAGGAAATTAGGAGGTTTTCTGTTTTGTAAAATTATATCAGACAAATCACGGACTTTTTTCTCGTAAGGTTGAAATTGTATTTGAAGTTTAATAAGTCTTTTAATAAGTTTAATAGCTGTTAATATGATTGAATATTACGTTTGGAATTACAGCTTCATGGGTACAGGTTTGATTTTTATTTAGGGGCAAAACTTGCTAGGTAGGATTTTCATATTTAATATTACTCCGATAAGTTGTTTTTATGAAGAGTTTTTGGATGCATTTTGGATTAGGGTTAGGGCTGTGATTATGAGGGACTGATTATTCTGTTTGATCACGGTCTCACAGGTGCCCAAAGGCTCTTTCTTTCCTCTTCACTGAGTATTTTTTCGTTGCTTCTGCCTGAACCAGGGGACTAAACCACATTGTTTTCCCCCTGTGTGATCTGGAAGGCCACTTTGTGCGAGGGGCTGTGAATTTTCTCTGGCTGGTTTTTCCATTCAAACATTGTTGTCGGAGTCAAGTGACCTTGAGCTGCTGGGAATGGGAGCTTGGGGAGGATGAGAATGGGCAGCACCAGGCTGCAAAAACACGGCAAGAAATGCAAACTGTGAGAAAACAGAGGCAGAAAGCGAGCAGCTTTTTTCCTCTTTTCGAGGAGAACGTTGAAAAATAAAGAGGAGAGGAGGGCAGACTAGGTAGGAACACCAAGTGTCCCCCTTGGTGCTTCCCCTGGCCTTTCTGTGACTGCTCTTTTTCCCTCCCACAGAAACTCTTCGTTATCATCACCTTCAGCAAACACATCGTGGAGCAGATGGTGGCCCTCATCGGGTGAGTAATTCCCCAGCTCAGTAATTAATACCTGCACCCATTAAGTGGAAAAATACTGGAGGAGGCAGCTCGGGTTGTGCTCAGGTTGCGCTTTGTTCCAGGCTTTGCCCCCACACGGGGTTTAGGTCTCACTTGCAGCTCCTTCCCCCAGTCCTTGGAGGGTTTTGCTGGCCCTGAGGCTCAGGGTTGTGGGATCAGCTCTGAACCTTCACCCCAAAGCAAGATGCAGCTCTTCCACTCCCACATCCCTGCATTTACAGCTGCACATGGGAGGTTTGCCCAGGGGTTTCTGCAGTGGTGTAGTGGGAGCCTGTGGCAAAAAAATGAGAGTGTTCATAGAAGATTATATTTATAGAAAAAAAAAAAATCATAGAATTCTGGGATTCCTTATTAAAGCCCTGAGGTTTTATGCAGTGTTCCAGCTTGACAATAAACATCCTCCGTAAGTGGAAGTACCTTACACATTTACAACATCAAACCACTCATAAAATATCAGAAATCTGGTGTGTGGAGCTTGAGCCCCATTCTGTTGAATTTGGCAGAAATGGATAAAGTGTCTTGATTTTGAGAAGGTTTGCTTTGGGGTTTTTTAAACTGAAATTAATGCAACCTAATATAAATCCATAAAATAAATTTTAAGGTGTTCCTGCTTTTCCAGGGTTTTCTTCTCTGGGGGAAATGGATAGTGGGCTGCCCAAAGTGTAATAACTATTTTCACATAAAAGCCACACTCCTCAAGAAAAGTTTCAGGGGAGGAATGTCTGGAAACAATTCCTTTTAAAACCAAACTCCCAGCAGTGATGCTGTGCGAAGAAAAGGAGTGTCAGAAGAACCTTGCAGGGCATTTCAGAGACGAAACAAATCCTGCCTTTATTATTCCTGATCTTCTGCTCGAGCATCTGCTCTGTACCAAAACTCAGAATTAATTTGTTGCTGTGAACATTATTTTAAGAAAAAAGAGAGGGAGAGAGAGAAATGTGGTTTCTTTTAAGCATCCTGAGTTTTTTCTCAGCATCAATCACTGCAGACAGTTTGATCTGCCCCTAGCTCAGGTACATTTCCAAGGATTTACTCTCCTGTGGATGCTTTGAGCCAAACCCAGTAGATTTTTCCTACTTCATCTGTCTTGGGGATAATTTTTTGCATTGAATTACTTCGAATGCACTCACAGGAGCTCTGCTGGGTTCGGGTTTTATTGGAGGGTTGATGTCAGAGTTAAAAAATGTTCCTGGGAGACAGTGAGATTTTTGGAATGTCCCGGTACCCTTGACTTTTCTCAAGCTGTCTCCAGCATTACCTCATCAATTTCTGCTAGAGGGGAGCCTCAAGCATGTTAAACAATACCTTGCCCTAAAAGCCCTGTTATTGAATTAAAACAGAGCTCTGTTTAATGGTCACTAACTTTATTTTCATCAAATTCTATCCACCACAATGACTTTTAGACTTTCTTTGTCTGGGCTGTTGCTCTTAAACAATAGGAAATATCTGAGCACAATAGCTGCAAATAATGGACATGCTGATATCCAGGACAAACGGGACCTAGACAGAAGATTAAGTTGTGAGATAAAGTCTGAGGATATCTGATTTTATAAGCCAGGCAGGTTTTCTCGATAAAATTTTGTGATTTTTAGTCAAAAAGCAAAACTGATTCATGTGCAGACCTTGTTCTTTCTTGTCACTGGATGCTGCTGGGTCCCTCACTGAGCCATAACCAGGCTGCCTTAATATCATTTGATTTGATTTTACAGTTTTGTCTAGGTCTCCATTACAAACAGATCATAAAATACTTTTTTCTATTCATTAAATAAAAAAAGGAAACGGAGAAGAAAACATGGCAGGAAATTTAGAAGCTGTTTGCAGAAAACTTTAAATTCTTGTAGAATCTTTTGGTGGGAGCTGGAGAACACAAACAGGACAGAGGGTGAGTGGTGGCAGCAAACCTTGCTGGGAGTGAGGGAGATAAGTGGGTTGGAGAAGTGGGGTTGGTGTGAGGTGGAAATCCAGGCTGAGGAGGATTTCCAGAGGTGCTGGAACTCACTGGGGCTGGGAATTACCAAATCCCAGCAGTTCCTGCTCTGAGCTGTTCTGTTTTGTTGGTGCCTCAGTGCTGGGAGAGGATCCTGCTCTCCCTGAGCTTTGGTGAGGGAAGATGCTCTGCAGGAGTTCTGTGTTCCATCACTTCAACAAGAGTTTAGTGCTGCTTCTGTTCAAGTATTTCATTCTTGTGTGTGCTGTGAGGGTTTTTGGCTCCTCGGTCTTTCCATTCCTGTTTTTTTTTTTTACATACAACTGCAGGGCTGGTTGTGAAGTCACACCGTGCTTCAGGGCAGGATGATGTTTTCCGGGAGGTGGCAGTTTTAAATGCGGATTAAGAATTCCCAGAAAACTACTGAAGAAGTAGTTCTCAAAGCACACAGCATCCACTGAACTGTGGCCATCCATTCTGGTGGGAAATGGTTAGAAAGAAATTTTTAAAAATGCACATTTTTGTAGGAGAACTCCCACCCTGCACAGATTTCCCTCTGGCTGTGGTTAATGATGAACTGGGCTGGAGTGTCTGGGATTGTTCCTGCTAGAGGTGCTCAGCTCCAGGGGTGGATCCTGCAGCAAAAGCAGTGAATTCCTGCCTCGAAATCAGAACCCCAGACTGGTTGGGGTTGGGAGGGATCCTAAAGCTCATCCAGCCCCATCCCACACCTTCCTGTGTCCCAGGCTGCTCCCAGCCCTGTCCAGGGACACCTCAGGGATGAGGCAGCCTTGTTACTCCTGAAAGACTCATCTCTTCAGTTAATGATGAGTTAATTCAGTTATTATTCAGTTAATTCAGTGAAGAAACTGACGTGGAGTTAAAACCGAAGTCAGTGAGATTTTGCTGCTTTGATTTTTAAGCCCCTTCTCGTGGGTGTTGCCTCTGAGAATCCAACAAACTCCGTGAAGTCCACCCAAAAATATCAGTGCTCCTGCAGTGTCCTGAACCCCGTGGTTTTTGTGGGACAGCTTTCCACCCTTCGCAGCTCTGCAGGGCAGTGTGAGTGATCGCACAGCTGAAAGGAAAAGCAGTTTTTTGGTCACAGGTACTGGAAGGGTTGCCTGGACAAACCAGTTTGCTGCTATTTCTTTGTGCCATAATTCTTTGCTTACAGCTTAATCTCAGTTGATGCTGGTAAAGGGAGCGTGGTGTTCCTTTCACCAAAAAAGCACAAATGAGATCATGGTGACTGAGGGAACTGGAAAGTTTGCTTAAAGATTGTTGGGGGGTGTTTTTTTTAAGTCAAAAATAACTTACAATCCAGGTTGAGGTTTTATTTCTTCAGAACACAAGGCAGGGAGCGATGAAGGGACAGACAGAAATCTTGTGCTGGGGTGGGAAGAGAGTGGCTCCACAACCTCCTGGCAGGAATTTTGGAAGGATGAACCAAATCCCTCTGCCATTGTTGGTTCAAAACTCACCAACCTTCCTGCCACAGGTACATCAGAAACCTGGGGAGTGTGTCCTGAGCACAACACAGCAGCTGCACACAAAAATGGCTTTAGTGCCCTGAAAGGGACACACATGTGGCTGAAATTTGAGGAGCTTTGGTGTTGAAAGCTTTCCAGTGGATCACAACAGAATTAGAAGAGTTTATTTGCAAAAGGCTTGAAGGATTTAACTCTGAATAAGCAAGGGCTTTTTCTCTAAATTGAGTTAAAAAAAAAAAAAAAAAGGAATCTTCAAAAAGCCAGCAGAAGTTTTGTTCCAAAGAGCAGCAGTGAGCAGAGCTAAGGACGGGCAGGTCAGAGATGTTGCAATTGCTAATTTTGAAAGCATTGATTGAACATAACAGAATGTCCCAAGGAAGAAAAGCCCTGGAGCCTCCTGGGCTGCCTGGCCATTGGAGCGTGGCTCAGGTGGAAGCCACGTCACACCTGGGCCCATTTCAGCTTCGTAGCCTCCACCAGGATCTCTCCTTTCCTCATCTCATGGAGCAAATGAAGCTGCCGAGGAGCCTTTTAACCCCCAAACCTTCCTGTTCATCCTGACCGTAACCCAGATTTATTTTCTACAACTTCAGAGCTCTGGGCTCAGAAAACAGCTCAGCTCCAGAGCTGTGCTGAGGCTGGGGCTGGTGGTGGGAGCTGGGGGCTCTGGTTTGGCTGGAAAGGGAGCTGGGTCCAGCTTTGGAAAGCCCCAGGATTCAGGATTCATGTTTTGGGATGTCTCAGTTCCCAGGATTCAGGTTTTGGGATGTCTCAGTTCCCAGGATTCAGGTTTTGGGATGTCTCAGTTCCCAGGATTCAGGTTTTGGGATGTCTCAGCTCCCAGGATTCATGTTTTGGGATGTCTCAGCCCCTAGGATTCATGTTTTGGGATGTCTCAGCCCCTAGGATTCATGTTTTGGGATGTCTCAGCCCCTAGGATTCATGTTTTGGGATGTCTCAGCTCCCAGGATTCATGTTTTGGGATGTCTCAGCTCCCAGGATTCAGGTTTTGGGATGTCTCAGCCCCTAGGATTCATGTTTTGGGATGTCTCAGCTCCCAGGATTCATGTTTTGGGATGTCTCAGCTCCCAGGATTCAGGTTTTGGGATGTCTCAGCCCCTAGGATTCATGTTTTGGGATGTCTCAGCTCCCAGGATTCATGTTTTGGGATGTCTCAGCTCCCAGGATTCATGTTTTGGGATGTCTCAGCTCCCAGGATTCAGGTTTTGAGCAACCCCAGATTTTCCTAAACTTAATCCAGGTTTTGGGCAGCCTCAGCTCCCAGGATTCAGATTTTGGGCAGCCCCAGGCCCAGGTTTCCCTAAGCCTAGCCCAGGTTTCCCTAAGCCTAGCCCAGGTTTTGGGCAGCCCCAGGTTTCCCTAAGCCTAGCCCAGGTTTCCCTAAGCCTAGCCCAGGTTTTGGGCAGCCCCAGGTTTCCCTAAGCCTAGCCCAGGTTTTGTGCAGCCCCAGGCCCAGGTTTCCCTAAGCCTAGCCCAGGTTTCCCTAAGCCTAGCCCAGGTTTTGGGCAGCCCCAGCTCCCGGCGCTGAGTCAGGCTCAGGCTGAGCCCCTCTGAGTCACTGCAGGGTCGTGCTGGTGGCGGTGGAGCCTCGGGGAAATGGATGGTTTAAATACTGTGAGAATCTTTATCAGCACAGGAAATGACAGCTCATTAAAATACTAACCGTTGAGCCAGTTTAGATCACTGTCTGGAAAAAAATTAACCATTGAAGGCTCCGAGGGCTCACAGGAAGAAGAGGTGCCCTGTTGAGACAAGGGACACGTTATGCAAATGAAGCAGCTTTGTTAATTGACCAGTGGCAGGAAAAAAAAAAATATTTCCACTGGAATCTATTTTTCAATGGTTTTTGAAAATACCTGACTTCCAAAGAAGTCGATACCAACGTGCTGGAGGGAAACTCCTGAGGGAGGGGTGGCTGAAATACCCTGAAAAGGTAAAACACCCAAATTCGGTGCCTGTTCCTGAATGTTTGATTGCTCTGGAGCTGCAGGGTGGATTTGTGTTCTCACAGGGGAACGGATAAACGGGAATCTCGTACAATCGCTGTTGGCGGGGGTTGTTTAATGACGTTTCCCATAAATGTTGGGAAGGTGAAAGCCTTTGCCTTCCCCCTCTGGCCCGGCTGTCAATAGTCCCATTGAAAGAAATGATTTCAAAAGAGCTGAAGGTCCTGGCAGGGAGGAGCCCATCCCAGCACGTTCCCTTTCTTTGTGGGATCCTTCAGTGCCATTCCCTCCCTTCTCTGCAGCGGGAGATAATCCCTGGCCTTGGGCACTGGCAAACCCACAGGGATTTGCTGCTCCTGTGTCAAAGCTCTTCCCTGCTGTCCTCACTCGGAATTGTGCTGCCATTTCCCAAAGGATGGGTTTTTTTCTCCGGCTGTTTCAGCCCCAAAACCTGCTGGTGTTTGGCCCGAGTGCGTGGAGTGTGAGGGAGAAGGGGTTTTCCAGGCTGAGGGCAGTGGATGTTGGAGGGATTATCCATAAAGTGGGGCCGTGACTCAATATTGCATCACCTTCCCCAGGTGTGTCCAGCCTTGTTTGCACCTTCTGCTCCCCCACGGGGCTCTGCTTTCCCTCCAGGTTAGGATTTCTGGGATAAAATCAAATGAAATTAAACAAACTCCCGTGTTTGTGACCTCCCCCCAGTGCTCCCAGTTTCCTGAGCATCCCACTGGGGATGGATCCCAGTTGTTCACAGGGCTCAGGGCGGGCTGCACTGAGGTTCTCATTGACATCTTTAATTCCATCAGGATCAGTTTAAGAACAGCTCGGGGTTTTTAATCAGCTGCTTCAGCATCGCTTGGTGTTCGAGGCCTCTAATAAATGGGAAACTTCCATAAACTTTCAGATTTTCATTCAGGAAAAATCATGGGTTTGTTCCCAAAACCTGAGTCTACAGTGGCAGCTTCTTTTTGTTTCGAAAAACAAAACATTTGTGAATTCTGACGTTTCTCTCTGGAAAAGTGAACAAATATCCAAGTGTGCTTTGATAAAATGGGAATTTTATTTCCTCACTTACGGTGTGACAGATTTTTTTGTGAGTTATTGGTGCAATGACCGTGAGGGGCAGCATTTGCTAGGGACCTGGACTTCAGGATTAAACAGAGTTGGAATTAATTCCCTGAGTGTTCCCGACCTCTCAAAGCACAGGCTGAGAGATTTCACTCACTCAAGAGCAAGCCATGCTCCTAAAGACTTTGCAAGATGAAATGATGCCTTTCAGAAGTGCAAACATAATAATTAAATAGTTGTAAATAAGTATTTTTAATATTAGTAAAACGCAGATGACTGGAATATCAAAAAACTTCCTACTTCTTGTAAGCTGGCCCAGGGAAAATACAGTTTTTTCTCCTCTGGGTTTGGTGCTTCATCCTGGTGCCTTTGGTAAAAATCCTCCTGTACTTCCATAGATTCTGGTAAAAAGATTTAAAGCTTCCCAAAAAAATCATTTTAACCACCAGTGAAAGGCATTTGAGGTGCAAATATTGACAGTTGTTCTTGGAAAAGCAAATTAATACATTTAAACTCAGATTTGCTGTAACCGGACTGGAAGTTTTTGGAGTCAGACTCTGCAGGGTCTTGGTGGAGTTTTTAAAATAATCCTCGAGGAACTTTGCTGAATCTCTGTCATGTGGTGCTTCAAACAGATGGGGAGTTTAGTTTTATTTATTGGAAAAAGAGCTTTAGAATTTGTCTTTCAGATAGAAATTGTAGCTCTGAGTTTAAAAAAAAAAAAATACAGTGCATCTGTTTAATTACAAATGGCAGGTAATTGTTCTGAAAACGGGCGCCAAGAGTGTTTTTCCACTGAGTCCAAATTTTTAATGGCTGTTTCTGTTGTAATATTAGAATGGAAATCGTGGTTTTGACTGAAATGTTACGATTTTAATGAATTTAGGATTACCAAAGGCTACTGCAGTTTTGGGGAGCTTGTTCTCAGTTTCAGTTCCCTGTAAAACATTAAAATTCGGCAGAGAACCGGAATGAATCCAAACAAAAATTAAATATTTAACATCAAGTGTTTCTAAAGCAACTTCTGAATCAAGATTTCCCCTTCCATATTCTCCATTTCAAAGACAATGGGTTTGATTCCCGAAGGAGCCCGCAGGGAATTGGGCTTGGATTATTCCGGGGTTATCTTCCAGCATCTCCCTTCTCCAGTCCTGTGAAATTTGCGGTTTTTTGGAGGTGCTGAGTGCAGGAATTGTGATGTAAATTTGGTAAATTTGGCCCCTCTGCCCGGTCCCACCCGGATCCCACAGAATTCATCCCCAATTTTCCTCCTCCTCGGGTCAGCACCGAGGGAGCTCTGAGGTTTGCAGGGACACACAACTCACTGAACTCTAATTACATTAAATCATTTTAAAGATTTTTTCTTGTTTTTAGATTTAAGGTTATGCCTTTGGATGTCAGGTGGCACGTAACTGGGTGATTGATTTAATGTTGTCCAGAAAAGCCCCAGTAACTAATACTGTGCTGCCCAGAAGGGATTTCAAGAATTTCATGTGGATTCCTGATTTTCTAGGTTTCTCTTTGCTTTTTTCAACTCCTTATTTAAATCTGGGCATGTTTTTTTTCAGAATTAAAACCTTTACAGATGTGCAAAAAATAGGACCTGAGGTCCTTCATTTAGGACCTCGAAATCGCTTTGACAAAATTAATCTTGTGCACTTAACCAATAGTCATGACCAGAAAAGGAAATAAAAAGTGAATTATTTAGCGAGAAAAATTTCGAAATATTGTTTTGATGCACCAGGAGCTCCTCAAAGCTCTGAACTTGAGTTTCATGTCTTTGTTCTGTGTTGAATTCAATTTGGGGCTTGACGGAGTTCAGCCTTCTGCGAGGAGCAGCGGAGTCATTCCAACACCACCCTGTTAATCATTGACCCCCTCACCATTTAAATATTCCTCATTTCATCATCGTGCAGAAAGTTCAAAAGTAAACCATTACCTTGCAGTCGCTCTTCAGGGCTCCCAAGAATTGTTTGAGAAAGAAAAGAGACCTCAGAAAGTCCCTGATGTTGGGAGCGTGACTGGTCCCAGGAACAGTCAGTGCCGAGACACCTCTGGAACACCGGCAGTGCTTTGGAACGTTGACACAAATCTTGTGTAAAATGGATAAAGGGACGTGCTTTGGGCTCCGCAGGTTGTTTTGTTGGTTTGGTTTTTGGTTTGGTTTTTTTTTTTTCTTTCCCAGAATTTTTACCAGTCCGGGCACAGAGTTTCCTCACCCGGTGGTGAATCACGGGGGAAGCGACCTTTTGCTGGGAAACGGGTTCAAAAAACCTCCTTTGCCCCTGGCCATGAAGGAAATAAATAGATTTACTGGAGGAGAATGAGACACTTTGTTTGGTGCTTTTCAGAAATTCCTAAAATTAGAAAGCTGTTATTTTTTAATTGGGCTTCGGCCTGGAAAAGGGAATTTGGTGTCGGAGCAGGAGGCTGAGGGGAATGGTGGGAGCCACTGGGAGAGAGGACAATTGTCCCAATTGTCCAGCTCCTTGGTGAACACCTGGTGCAGCTTGGCTCTGCAGGGTTCTGCTAAACCCTCCCTGGAGCAGCAGCAGGAGTAGTGGACTTAATAAACCCAAATAATTAACTTTGAGGTGAGCTTTTTAAAGTAGAAGAACACGGCGATTTCTTTAAAATGAAACCAAAATGAGAATCTCCCTTGTTTTTGCAATTCAAGTGGTCAGCAATGAGGAGTTAGGACGGGGTGGATCCAGCTCTGGGAATGTTCTCCCCACACAGCTCAGGACATGGGGCTGCTGCTGAGTCATTGAGAATTTAGATTTGAATTTGGGGAGGTTTATAATGTGGAAGAACGCGGTGATTTCCTTAAAATTAAACAAAAATCTCCTTCTCTTTGAAATTCAAGTGAGTAATGAGGATTTAAGATGGGGTGGATCCAACTCTGGGAATGTTCTCCCCACACAGCTCAGGACATGGGGCTGCTGCCGAATCATTGAGAATTTATATTTGAATTTGGAGAGTTTTATAATGTGGAAGAACACGGCGATTTCTTTAAAATGAAACCAAAATGAGAATCTCCCTTCTCTTTGCAATTCAAGTGGTCAGCAATGAGGAGTTAGGACGGGGTGGATCCAGCTCTGGGAAGTTCTCCCCACACAGCTCAGGACATGGGGCTGCTGCCGAATCATTTAGAATTTATATTTGAATTTGGGGACGTTTTGCAGGGCTGTGACATTTCTGACGGGGTTTTGTGTCTGTGCTGAGCAGGATTTCAGGAGGAGCTGCTGAGGGCCGCGTTCCCCAGTTCGCAGCTCTGGGAGGGAGATGTTCGGGGCTGGGGGCCGCTCCTTTGTTCCTTTGTTAATCCCGGCTCGGGGGAGGCGCTCCAGGATCGCTCCCGCATTCTTTTTGGGAAGGGATGACGCACGGCTTGTCCTAAAAAGGACTTGGCTGGGCAGAGGGGCCGGCTCCGTGCGGGAGAGGGGGCGAGGCTTGGGCAGTTTCTTTTTTAACCGAGGGATGACACAAGCCCCAGTCATTTCCTCATTAATCGGTTCAAACCAGTTCTTACAGGAACTGCCGCTGATAAATGTGGGACTTCTCCGAAGTCATTCATTGGGTTCTCGGCGCTGCTGCCTCCCAGGAAATGCTCCGGCTCCCTCCTCTCTTCCCAGCTTGCTCAGAAATGTTTTTCTTTTGAAGCGCTTTTTGAGGATCTGGGGAAGTGCATCCCTCCCGAAGTATCAGATCAAAAGATGAAATGTGGTTTATTTCTGTTTTCTCGAGTAGCTTCGAGTTCCCTGCTGAGCTGTGGCTCAGCCTGAACTTTGTTCTGATTAGGTGAAGTGGTAAGTTTAAAAAAAAATGTTTTTTGTTTTTTGTTTTTTTTTTTCTCCCCTATTTTGTCTTGTTCTCTGGGATGAACTTTCCATCAGTGCTATTCCGAGTATAGGTCCTTCTCTTCAGAAGCCATTTCAAGAATATTTGGAAGCTCAGAGGATAAAACTTCACCACAAATCCGACGGTGCTGTGCCACAGGTAAGACCCTCTGTGCCTCTCTCCCTCCCCGACTCACTTTTTTCTGTTCCCTGCCTGTCCTAGACTTGTAGTTCTTACAAACACAGCTTCCCGTTCTGCTTTTCAAAGATCTGCACCGAGCCAGGGAATAGATAAAAATCTCATTTTGAAAGCAACCTGGGGATTAAAAATATTAATTGTGTGCTTCTGGAGTTAAATCCTTTAGAGAATAAATGGAAGTACAAATCAAAACCGGTGGCTTGTCTTGCCTCTGCATGAGCTGCCTCTTTGGGAAGTTCAATTTTAGGAGAAAAGATTTGCTTTTCCATGTGAAATAGTGACAAACTGGGCAGCACCGATGCTTCAGAAGCCGGTGGGATCTATGGCTCAGTGGACAGTAAGAGAAATGAAATCCCTAAGCCTTTCCTCTTTGAAAGGAAAAGAAATTACAGTGTTTGGGGCAGCTACGAGGGGCAGAAGTGTCCTTTGATACAGAAAAAAAAGTATTTAAAAAGTATTTTTAAAAACTTACCCAGTATTTTCGGTGGGACAGAGCAAGCCTTTGATGTAAAATTCTTTAGGCTGCCGAGGCATTTTGAGATAAAACCCCTGAATCCAACTCACATTTCACGTGCAGCTGTTGGAAAAGTCCCTTTGCCCGGTTCTTACCACAAAAGAGCCGGAGTCAGGAAATGTGCAGTGATTTCTGGGCAGGGTTTGTGAGCAGAGCATTGCTGCCCTCCTTTGACAAAACCCACAACTTGAGAATCCCCAGCAAAACGCTGCGAGCGGCGCCGGAACTTCCCGGGACACCAAATGGGGAGATAACCCAGAAAAGTCGATTTAGGGGAAAAAACCCACATTGATAACCGATGACCTGGTTGTTTTCTCCGCGAGGAACGGGACAGGGAGTGACGGGCAGGGGCTGCTGATTCTGACCTCCACGAATTGCCAGCGAAGCCCAAACAATACTGGGAATAATAAATCACTTTGGGAGCACGCTGGGGATGATCAGGGATCCGTCATCTGCCCGCCAGTGCATTTGGCAGCCCCTCCTGCATTGTCCTTCAAAGGACTGAAGTCGGTTTTGCAGAGGGACCTGCAGGAATCCTGTCAGCTGGCTCTTGGTTCCTGGTTTTAATTCCATTATTGCAGAGTAAAGACACGGTCAGGCTTTCCCCTCTCACCCAGAACTCTCCCTTGTCCTCTCCACTGATCTTCATTCTCCTCCTCCTTCTGTTTTGTCTCTTCAGGGGGAAAACTGGCTATCCTGGATATTTGAAAAATTGGTCATTGCCATGGTTTGTTACTTTATCTTATCTATAATCAACTCCATGGCCCAGAGCTATGCCAAGCGACTGCAGCAGAAGATGTACTCGGAGGAAAAAACCAAATGAGCTTGGAAAAAACCCCTCAGGATGGGTTTTGGCAGACACGAGAAATAACACATCTTTTCAAATGTTTAAAAAACAGCATCATTCAAAAAGGGGGGAAAACATTTTAACATCAATTTTCAACTCTTAACAAGTTTTGGTTTTGTTTTTTTTTTTTCTTGATTTTGAAAGTAATTTGGATATTGGAGCAACGGTTTCATTGACAAACTTATAAATGTTACGGTAAGGTGTAAATGAGTCTGGGTTGTGTTTTACAGGGTGGGCAATGGGATGTCGAATGGAATTTAACACTAACGTTGTCCACACAAATTACTTCCAAAACTGATGATTTAATCCTCTCCATCTCCTGATTTAAGTTCAGACTGACCTGAGGGTAACGTTTTCTTTTGAAGGGTGGCTGGTTTGCTTTCTCCATAAGTTTCAAGACCATGAAAATGTAAATAACTGAGTACAGGTCAGGTACCAAGTGTTGCATGTCCCTCATGGTGAGGCTGTTCTGTCTGAATTCCCAGTGTCCCATTGCATTGCACGCTGGAAAAGCCACCCTCTCCATGATGTTAGCAGAGATGGTTGATGTCACAATGCTGAAGCCAACGTTTTTTATTCTGTATATTTAGAATGAAGTTAAGACAAAAAAAAAACCAAACTTTATAAAGTCATCTTATGATCATTCCAGAATTTCTTGTGTCAGTCTTTTTAAGCTGTTTCTTTTCCCTCTCTCACTTTTGGATGCTCTGTGCATGTTTGCTCATCCTTCCTGCACTAACGGTGCTCAAAACCCTTGTTCTTTTTTGTTTTGTTTTTTGTTCTTTTTTCTTCAGAACTTCTTGCTTAGCAAAGGGAGGAGGAAGGCCATGAAGCGCAGTCACTGCTTAAATAGGTTAGACAGAGAACAAGATTGGTTATCCTAAATTCTGCTCAGGTGTTGGCCCCTGAGCCCAGGACTGTGGGCAGTGGAGAAGAGAGGGGAAAAGAGTTCAGATTCCAGCTGAAAGCGGATTTTGTGCAGAGAGCTTTAGAGAACCTGTAACCTCATGCTTTCAAAGGCAGATTTGTTCTGATCAGCGTGTGCCAGCTCAGATGCACAGACCAGAACTGATTTTAAAGTGGCTCTTTTCCCTCCTGAGTGCATCCATCCCCACTGCTGCTGTCCCTGCCTTGCCCCGATCACTTGTGAACCATCGCTTTTTATTTTTATCCTAGGGGCGTAAGCACCAAGAATTAATTAATTTGCCTTTCTAATGAGCGTTCTCAGGAGGTGGCTGAGCTGCTGCTCGGCTTATCTTAGGCCGGGTTGGGCAGGGCTGCAGGCAGGCGTGTGCTGTGGGAGCCCGTTGTGTCAGCGTCGTGCCATGCCATGGCTGTACCATCCTGTCGGATAGCTTATCAGACTGATGTTGACTGTTGGATCTCATGGCAACAACAGTCGGTAGGCTGTCTGACATTTTGGTATCTCTCATCTGACCGTGCCTCATCCATCCCCAGCTGTTTCCATTGAGCATCAGCAGCACATCCGTGTCTGTGGTGGGGCTGGCAGTGAGCTGGCAGTGCAGAACAAAGCCCCTGTGTGCTCCCCCCGGGCGGGGCTGAGGTTTGTACCCGTTCTTTTGGCTTCACGGGGAACTGCGGGCAGTGCCGGGAGTGCCTGGGGAGGATTTGCAGGTTCAATTGAGTGTCTGGAAGTGCCAGCACAGGAGTTGGCACGGGGCAGGTTAAAGCACAAAGGCCCTTCAGCTGCTCCTGGTGATGTTTGAAAGGTGAGCAGTATTTACTAAATCTTACCATTAATACGACCTTTGACAATAATGTCACAAAGAGCTTGTTCTGGTGCAATTCCAAAGCCCACAGCTCTGTTTGGAACTTCACCTTTTCAGCCTACGAACCCTCAGTGTTGGGTTTTAAGGGATCAGAGCTCCATTTCCCCTCGGGACACTGGGCCAGTGACAGCCCTCGGCTGCTTTCCCCACTTGTGGTCCCCAAATCTGTCACCTGAGGGACACAGGTGTTTATTAACCTCTCACACCTCTGGGAGGGGACAGCATTGATGCCATGCTGGGGTCCCTGTGTCCCCCCAGGCTGGAATTAGGACACTGCAACAACAACAAAAAGAGGAAAAAAAACCCTTTTCCCTTGAGCCTGAGCCAATAAACTGCACATTTCTAAATGCTTTAGAGGTCTCCTTAAATTTCTGCCTCTTGCCTGCTGGAAACCCAGAAGGAAAACTGAAAGTTTTCTCCCACTTTTGGTTCAATATGTTTACATCTGTGTAGTGTGAAATATATATATATTGTTCTTCAGCTTGTGTTTCCATGTGTCCATTCCAATAAGCTCTGCTGTTATTTTGAAGCTTTCTAACACTATTTAAAGAAGGAAGTGATCATTCTACCTGGGAGATAAGACTTGGTAAAAAAAACCCCTAACGATAGAAACAAAAGTGACACAAACCTGATGAGATTTGCAATGGATAGTTTTATGTTTGCTTAAATAAAGAAATGACAGTTTCCCAGTGTTTATTTCAGCTGGATTGTTTCCATTCTCTGTATTGAACTCTCTTGGTAACACTGTGACATTTGCTGTCCCAAACATTCCCCAGTGTGAACACAGAAGATAATTCAGCTGCGTTTTGTGCCTTCAGAGAAAGACTGAGCCTTTAGCATTTGACCTGAAAACACGGATTTTGCTCCCTTTACCCCAAGTTCCCTTTTGTTGCACACATCTTCATTACACATTGGAAGCAGGCAGTCAGTTCAGTGCGTTGGGGACAAATCCAAAGGGAGCTCTTGTGGGAGGAACAATCTTGGCACAAATCCCTATTTTAGGGATCCCTAGCTGCTGTTTCTTGCAGTTAAGACACTAAATAAAGTCTCTTGCTTTCTTTTTCTGGGAATGACTGAAAATCACAGGGAAGTAAGAGTCCTGTCAGAACAACTGCTGACTTTGATGTGACAGAGGTGGGGCTTTTTTAGTCTCCTGCTTGTGAAACAAGGTCAGGTAGGGCTCTCCCTCTTTCTTCTGGGAGGGTTTTGCCTCCCCAGAGCTCCGAGGGCACTGAGGGGTGGCCGTGCCCCAGCAGGCTGGGATTGTTGGTGTAAGCGGAGCTCAGGTCACAGCGAGCCGGGTCAGGTCAGAGTGTCCAGTTCCTCCATCCATCAGGACAGGAAAGCTGCAGTCCTTCCCTCCCTGCCAGTGTCACGCCGTGTTTCTGTTCCAGCAGCTCCCTCCGAACTCCCCCAGCTGCCTGTTCCTGCCAACAGATACTTGTCACTAACACTTGACAGTGGCTTGATGCTGTTCCACAGAGTCCTTCCCTGCTGTGCTTTTGGCCTCCATTATTTAATTTGTGACAACCGGCCTCCCTCTCGCTGCAGGCACTGCTAAGTGCGAGCAAAAACACTCTGGATGTTTCCCTGATTACCAAGCAGAAATATAAATATTAGTGAACAGAAGCGATGGCAGGTGTAAAGATAAGTGGGCTGGGGTGTGTTCTATGAGGTAAAAATAATCGGTTTTCTTTGAAACACTAAGTTAAAAAATACTTTGTAATCGGCAGTTGAAGGGGTGAATGTAGGTATAGATAAGGTAATTAGCATGACTCCTCTGAGATTTAAAATTCTGCTTTTTTTTTTTTTTTTTTTTTTTTTTATATTCTGTAAATTTGGTTGGATTTTTGGAGGAGAAGGAGGAAGAGCAGTAAGAAAAGAGAACTTCACCCAGTTCTCTCCAGCCTGCAGCAGCTGGTGGAGTGTGGGAGTGGGAGGGGATCCTGCTGGGTCTCTGTACCCCCGGCAGAGCGGCGTGGGGCCATCCCCGTCCCTGGGAAACACCTCTGGTGCGTGCGGACAGGAGGGAGGTGTTCGCATTTGCTCTTGCGAAGTCATCTTTAGAAGGATTATGCTGAAAAACTCTCAGAGCCCGCTGTGACTTCGCTAATTCAAGTGCCCAGTGGAGGGCATTAAATGCTGGCAGGAATTTCCGTACACATTTCACTTGTTTATTGGTGCATCCCCTCGGCCTTCGTGAAAGGCAGCGGAACATCGCTGTGGCAGAGGGAGAGGCTGGAAGAACCCGGGTCAGTTGTCACCAGAGGGGAAGGAGCTCACACGAAAACTCAGCGCTGTTATGTCACCTCCCAGCAAACGGGGAGAGCCCTGCAAGCAGTGACTGCTTGGAATGTGTTAAGAATTCGGGGGGGGAAAAAAAGGTATTTTGGTCCAAAAAAGGTGATTATTTCCGTGCTTTAATTGAGGGAAGAGGGTGTTGAGGCCCCTCAGCCTGGTGGTGTCCAGGTGTGGTGAAACAAAGGTGCAAATGTGAACCTGTGGAATGGGCCCAGCTTGGGTTTCGTTTGCTTTAGCACTGCCCTTTGTTGTGCTGAGGAGGTTTTATTAATTTATTATTATTATTATCCCTGGAATGAGCCAAAGAGCAGTGACTCCATTGGCATTAAACCAAAGGTCGCCTTTCTCCGGAGCTCGTTTGAGGAGCTGCTGAGCTCGTGTGGAATCTTCCGTGTTCCAGGGCAGGAGCTCCCGGTTCATTGTTCGGCTGTTCCCAGAAGTTTCCCGGGGCTGCCCGGGCAGTGGCAATGAGGAAACTGGCGGCTCTTTCCTGCTGAAAGGCGACAGAGGAGGTGTCAGCTCGGGGTATTGTTCCTGCTTTGCTAACAGCCACACCCGGCTCCTGGAAACGCCTCTGCTGGCCTCCAGAACGGGGATTCTTGGGGACTCTGGTACCACCTGTAAGGAATTCCTAAGAGAGCCAATGCGTTTCCCAAAGTCTGTTGTATCCACAGGAAATGAGCTTCTGGTGCCCCTTTGCTCCTGTTGCTGTCAGGAAAGAACCTGGCAGTTCTCTTGCAGGAGCTGCTGCTGATTGAAACATCAGCTCCTTGTTCAAGGCTGGCACTTTGAGGGACTGTGGCTTTCCTCAGAAAGTTTATTAGGATTTTTCCATCCTTTGATGGGAAAACACAGATTTCCTGTGCTCAGCATTTCTTTGTCTCAGAGAGAAAACACACATTCAGATTTACAACGTCGTGCAAATCCCACCGTGGGCACAGAACCTCTCTGGGCTGGTTGGAAACCTCACTGCTCTCAGTGCCTGCTTTGCTGCAGCTGTGTTCTGGAGAGCTCTTAATATTTAGGATATTTTCATAACAACACATTTCATTTCTCAGATTCCTGGATTTGTAGGTCTCTCCTCAGCCCGGCTGACCTCTTGTGACACAGGCAGTGCATTCCTGGCTGTTGTGTAAGGCTCGAGGTGGGGAGCAGCAAGGAAGAAACTTCTAAGATGCCTGAAGCCGGTATTTACTCGACTTCCAACTAATGGATGCCAAAAAACCATTTTCAAAGCAACGTTTTGCTGCTGCAAGTGGTGATTTTAATTCTGTTGCCTCCTTTAACTTCCCAACAAAGTGTTTCTCCCGGTCCTGTGTGTGGCAAAGCCCGGAGCAGCCCCGGAGCAGGGGAGCCTCGTGGCAGCCCAGAGGAGCCAGGTGTTTGTGGGGGAAGTGAGGCAATCTCTGGCAACAGGTTCCACTTGTGGCTGAGAGATCCTTCCAGTTCAGGGGAGAAGGAAAAGGTTTAAGTGTTTTAGGGTTTCAGTCCCTCCCGTGGGCCTCGGAGCCTTCTCTGCCCTCGGTGTGGAGCCTTTTTTGGCCGAGTTCAAGTCTGTTCCCTGCAGTTTTGTTCAGCGTGAACAGGGCCCCAGTGCTGGTTTCCTTCCTCGTGTCACTGCAGAGTGAGCTCTCCTTTCACAGCTCCTGTCAGGTTTGTGTCTGTTTTATGTGAAAATACTGGGATTGAGGGGAAGCCTGGCTAAATCTTGATAGAGCAAAATAATGTGAAACCCTGAGCAGTGGCCGGTGGGGGGAATGGAAGCTTTCTTCTTGGGAGCAGAGTCTTTACTGGAATTTTTGGTCTTTCATTGCCAAATGTATGATTTTGGCTGTTTTGTCAGTTGCGTTTGGTTTCTTCACCAAAATTCAGCCTATAAAGGAAAGATTCCCAACTTCAAGTCACTCCATAAACACAACTGGTGACTTCAGTGACTCCCAGTCAGCTCACACAGGCTGCAGTTGCCCAAAGTGGGGTGGGGAGGAAACTTCCCGGTGCTTTCTTTGCAAGTGGCACAAGGACAGGGCAGGCAGCAGCAAAGCACTTCCATGGAAAGATGGATCCTTGAAGTCAGGATTGTCCCCGGCCATCAGGAAAGCAGCAGCTCTGACTGAGCGCCCAGCTCTCACCAGCCTCGCTGAGGAGATTGCAGGGAGCAGCCACAGCTGCCCTTGCCAGCCAAGTCCAGGCAGGATTTGATCCCACCTTCAGCCTGTGGGATGAGGCCACTTCCCACTTGGCTCCGTGGGCTCTGCTCTCCTGACGTGCTCCTGTAAACCATCCATTACGTCTTGGACAGGGCTGGGCACAAATTCAAACTCAGTCCTGCCGTCTGCCCACAATTACACCGTTCTCAGGCAACTGAAGCGTGTTTTTGTGAGCCTTAAGTAAACATGACATTGTCCGTGTAACCAAATATGTACAATAATCATTTTTTGCAGAATGCACCCACTTCAGTGCAAATCCAACTCGTTTCTCCTCACATACAACCAGTGAAACAAAAGCTCAGGCAATGGTTTTCTGTCTCTTTTTTGGTTTAACCGGTGGCTTATTTTAGTTCCTCCACTCAGTGCTTCTACCTTTAAAATAGCAATTTTGGCCTAGAGAACACCCTCAGTTTACTAATTTTTCTGCCTTACAGTGTAACATTTGGGATTTTTAAGTTCGGTTTTAAGACTAGAAGATTTCTAGCACCTAATTCACACACAGATAAGTGTGACTCTCTTAGGAGCCACTGTTTGCTATCTCTCAGGCTTGTATGAACACGTGGTTAAAATTTACATTTCTTCCATAATCTTTATCGTAGAGCACCTTTCCTCTAAAATTTGCCTTTATTTCCTACCGAGCAGCTCCCCCAGTCTCTCCTCCGGAGCGGTTTACACCTTTTCCCCGCGGCTGGCAGAACATTGAATCGTTGCGGCTCCTGGGAAGGGTTAAGCGGGGCTGTGGTGCCGCAGGGCGGGGGCCGAGTCCTGCCGCAGCCGGGCGGGGGAAGCGCCGGCTCTGCAGGGACGGGACCCCACCGTGCGAGCTCAGAAGGGACCATTGTGAGCCCCGGCTGGGCTGGAAGAGCCGGAAAAGCTCCGTGGGTCAAATCCAGGATTATCAGCTGCGCTTCCAGGCCGCTAAAGGCCGCCCGGGTGTCCGGGCTGTGCCGCTGGAGCGTGGGCAGCGGCTGGAGCAGGAAGCTCCGGGGGAATTCGCTGCCCACTGTCTGGGCTGCCCTTGAGGAGAGGCAGCGGCTCCGGTTCCTTTTGGAAGTTTTTTGTGTGTTGTAGCAGATCCGTGAATCGCTTTGCTGATTCCTCTTGGGCAGGTTTTAAAGTGGTGTACAGTAAAAAGCAGATTTCTTTCAAGTACACTCAGTCCTATTTCCTTCTGGATGTTTGGGCTCTCATTGAATAATATTTATCCATACTAAATTTGTTAGCAAATGCAGAGAGAAGTGAATTACTCATTCAAGGCCCTTTTGTACCTTAGTGTTTCTCAGTAGTGTTTCAACTGGCAATTTGAAGATAATTTCCTCTTTTAATTATTAAACCCTGGTTGTTGAGGGAACCACAGAATTTTTCTCTTACATATTTCCAGCCTTCCTGTGCTGGTACTGAGTCTGACCTTAAAAACACCAATATCTATTTATGCCCAAATAAATAAATTTTATCTGTAACTACACTGCCAAACCCTGTGTTTAAAACATTTTAGGTTATTAAAGGTTATTTTTGATTTTGGGGGTATCTTTTGCTTTGTTTGTGGGTTGTTTTTTTGGGGGATAGGGTTTGTTTTGGGGATTTTTGTTTTGTTTTGTTTTGTGGTCAAATAAATGTTCTCCTATTCATGAAATGTCTGCTATAGCTGGAGTTCTTGAATCAGCTTCCAAGTGAGCTGCACCTGTCCATTCCAACAAACAATAGTGAGGTTTGGAGCATTGTTCTGCGTTTATGGACATCCTGTGGGGACTTTGCCTACAACAAGCAAGGTCAAGGCCACTGATTCTGCTGTTCCTGTCTCTGAGCCATTGGCTTGTGCTGACCTTTGATCTGCCTCTTTAATTGTAATTGTTAATGAAATGAAGACCTTCTGCCAGGCTCTATTTACATAATTAATCAGTTTCATAGAGAATTACTCCTCCAGCTTTTAATGGAATTGGAGGTGATGACTATTTGATAGTGGCTGTTCACTTCCTGTCACTTTGACCCTCTCCACATCCTGGGGAAAAAATAAAGGAATCCCATCATAGATCAAAAAAATGAAGGCTCAGTTTGGGAAAGGGTGTGAGAATTTCAGGACTGGAAAACATTCACAGGAAGAAGCGTAGAGATGCCTAAAACAATTCCTGTCAGCCCCTGCTCCGGGGCAGGAAGGGATTGTAGCAGCTAAAATTCTAATTTTTGCTTTGGGGTTAGCCATCTTACCTGTGTGCTGTGTTTCCTTGACGTGGCACAAATTGTGCCATCAAACCAACACAAACGACCAAATATCCTGCTCCATTAGCCTGAGGTGCCATAAATAAATCATAAATATGGGTTTACATCGTTCATAGGTGCACTGAGCACCTGCTGTGTTTGCTTCATGCTCAGAATTCTGAATACAGAGAGATAACATGAGGTCATTTCTGCAATAAAGTTAGTTATTGCTACAGCACTACAGTGACCCATTGCTCTCTTCCTTGTTTCTCAGGGAACTTACCTGTCCTTAGCCCTTTGAAAAACCCTTTTACCTGTTCTGTGAAGTGAGAAGGAAAAGAATTCCTGGGACTTGGCCGTTTTTTCATGGAGTTACCTATTCTCATTTCTGATGCTGGAAATTCTGTTTGGGATCTGCTGAAAACACCAGGGGAATTTATTTCTGTGTTGCTGAACATCCTGTGCCTTTTGGAGGAGGGAGAAGCTCACCATGGTCTCCTTTCCTGACCCTTTGTTCCTGCAAACTCGAATTGCCTGTGCTGTTTGTCTGAACTTCTTGTGCAATCTTTCCTGCAGTTTCTTCTGTGAAAATACCCAAATTAGACAAGGGTTGAAAGTGGCAGAGACACAGCAGAAAATCCCTTCTGACCAGAGCAGGCCCCAGCTCTGAGCTGCCATCTTTGGAATGAAATGGCACTAAAACCTGAGGCTGCACTGTGAAGTTTGTCCTTTTGGCGAGGGAAAAGTCCTTGAGAGTGATTTTAACTCTTTTAAATTTTGGCCTGTGGGATTATTTCTGTTGGGGAACAGTGTGACATGGGTGGGGGAATGGCAAGAATTCCCAAAACTCTCCCTACCATTAATGAAGAGCTAACAGAGGCAGGACAGCTCGGTGTTACAAGGTAATCTTTAATTCTCTTGAACTCTTTTATTTTATTTTAATTCAGTGGGAGCCTTCCCAAGTCATTCCATCCCTTCTCCTGCCAGGAGGGAGCTGCAGCTTCCCAGGGCACCACCTTGTGGTCGTGGTAAAATTCGTGCAAAAAAAGAGTCAAGTCCTTAAACTGACTTTAGAAATGGTAAAATTATTATATCAAATTGTAAGTTCTTACATCTGCACTCTACCAGCCATCCTCACCGCAAATATGTTTAAATAATTAATAAGCTAATTAACTTATAACTTGGGGAAAACCAGGAGTTGTAGTTTTGCTTAGTGAAATGGTCAGAAGATTTAGCTACAGTATATAGCAAATGTATTGAAAAATAGGTATTTATTAGATATATTTAATAAGAATAATATGAAAATAGGAATATATTCAGTTCTTGCTATTCACACACACACACACACACACACTCTGCTCCTAAGGCTGAAAAATAACTCCAGTACAATAATTTACATACTTCAGGAAGCTGATGGATGGTTTTCCAGCTTGGTTCTTTCAGAAAGTCTCTGTTTCAGACCATTTTAACAAAGAAATGAATCACAGATTGGTGTAACTGGAGACAACTTGTTCCAGGGTTGTGAAGCAGTCCAGGAAATCTTCCTCTTGGATCCCAAACTTTGTGTACTGGTGAAGGTAAGCTCTGTGTGTTGAAGAATGGGTCAGACATTAGAAATCAGAGAAGATATTGGCAATAATTGGTGAAGTGCCAGCATAATGCTTTTCACTTACTTGGAAGCAAACATATTCCAAGCTTTTCCTACGATGCTGTCAAGAGGTTTCAGCAGGAACTGGCTGTTGCTGACCAAAGCAGCAGACTTTTCATACTTGTTAAAAGCTCTGGGTGTTTTCCATGCACTAAAAGCATCCTGAGGGTTTAGCCATGATGTGTATAATGAGGGATCTTGGAAACTTCCTGTAATAAAAACAGGACAGGCCTGTGGACAAACCCACCCTTGATCCCTGTGTGGCCTAATCAATGCTGTCAGATCAGTTCAGGGAAAAGATCTGCAGAGTGGGCAGCATGTGGAAAATACAACTTTTAAACAGATTCCTTAGGTTATTAGAAGCACACTGGTGTGGATAACCCAGCTGCCAGCAATGCTCGTCACTCCAGAAACAGCTAAATGTATTTTCAGACATTCTAGCAAGGAATTCCAGATCTACAGACCTGAGTCTCTTCCTCCTTCTGCCTCAGGAAACTCAGAAGTGAAATACAGCATCCCTGAGCAATTAGACAATGTGGCCTTGGACAGTAAAATGTTTCTAGAGGGAATATCAACCTTGGGAGTCCAGTGTGCGGTTTTGGGATCAGATCTGGTTGAAGAGACAGCAGAGAGATTTGAAAGCAAACCCCTGAGGGTCTGTGCCCCTCCCTCTTACCCAAGTCTACGTTGTGCACATCTTTTCCTCTCAGGATAACCAGGTTGGCAATGGAAGTGTTGAAGTGCAGGGGTTTGTTTGTGGAGGGGATGGAGGAGCCTGGCTGGGGTGGTCGTACTTGCCAATCAATACCTTTGGGATTTGGGAAAAAAGAGACAGAAAAGGAAGTTCATGTTTCGTGAAGGTGCAGATGGGAACTATCCCTGTGCCCCCAACTGAGACCACACCGCAGTTTGTAGCTGCTGCACATGAATGAAGCAGCAATCACACAACTCCCAGAGAAATCCACTGCTAATCCAGCAGGATTTGCCTGGCACTCACTCTGCCAGAGAAAATGGATACCTGTTTCTATACTTAGCAAGCCTCCAGCCCGTTCCTTGCAGAACTGGGAGCTGTAACTGAATTCTCCACGTAAATTACACGGGAGAGCTGAGCCTGATTTTTATGGGTAGAAGGTGTAAAAAGAAAAAGCAGAGCTCACCATCCAAGGAATGTTCCAAAGGAATGATGTAAATTAAGTGCACAGCCACAAACTGTCAGTTTGGTTTGTGTATTTTCAATAGTCATAATTAACTGAGAAGTCTGGAAGCAGAGCAGGAGCAATCTGGGAGCAGCTGAGGGAATGGTGAAAGGAGCAGCTGGTTTTGTGGGGGCAAATTCCTGCTGAGGGCAGCAGCTCCTTTCTGAGCCGTGAGCTCCACACAACATCCAGCTTTATTCCATCTGCACAAAGGAATGTTTCAAGGGTGATGGAGGTTGAAGGTGAGTTTCTTTACCTTCCTCCATGTGAGCCTTAGCAATGAGTATCTGCCTGAGGTGCTTGAGGAGGCCGGGCCAGCTGAAGGAGCTGAAGGCCAGGGAGCTCTGGGGCATCTGGGGGATGTTCCTCAGGCCCAGCAGCCGGAACTCGGGGTGAGGCACCAAGGGCTCCAGTAAATCTCCTGAAAGGAGAAATCAACAGCTGCTCATGTTTGACAAAGGTATTGCAACAGGGCAGCTCAAATGGGAGTTGTTCAAGAGATAATGGAGAGCAGATTCTTCTCCAAGGGGAGAAGAATGTTCAGATTTAGCAATGTCAAAGCCGTGCAAACTTGCTGTGTGTTACTGAGCTCTATACAGGGGGTTAGTAACTTTTATTTTACAGTTTAGATCAAAATCTCAAGGACTCTGCACTCCAAACAGATGTGGAAGTTTAATTTATATGCAACATGGGCACCCTTCTCTAATTCTTTCAAGGAACAAATGTCACTCTGCTGCATGTTGCTCCCCAGTTGTCTGCTCACCTCTTCTGCCTGAGCAAAACTCAAAACTCTTAGTTTGTTTGAGTTCATACAAACTCCTAACGCAAAGTGAAATGTGAAACTCAGCCCAAAATTACTGCCCTGTGCAAATTTCCTCTGAAATGTAAACAGGTACAAGGGTGTTTGTGATCACTTGAAAAAGGAGAAGAAACAAAGTTCTTTTGGTAAAGAATGAAACCAGAAGTTGGAGGATCTATTTTTGACTCTGCTACATCGGGATCAAACTTCTAAATTGGTCTGTTCCTGTCTTAAAACTTGGGATGTATCCAAATCCTTGACAAGGAGCCTGAAGAACCCCAATTCCCAGCAGAGCTGAGTGCAGGCGGGTGTGGGGATGTTGGGTTTGGTACCTAATGGGTTTCTGCTGTAGCCTGAGCCCCCTCCTGCTGTGTGAGTGGGCTGGAAAACGCTGCCCAGCTGGTGAGCAATGACTTGATTGACATCCCTGAAGGAAATCTGCTTGATGTTCATCAGCTGGGCACAGATCTTGTGGATGACATCGTTTTCATGGACAAGAAGGGCGTCTGACGAGTGGTACAGATGTGCCAGAGTCAAAACAGAGTTGTAGTTTTGAACAATGACCTGGAAGCAAACAAAAAAAAACCACACGTACGAAGAAGAGTCAAACAACTTAATCTCTTTTTAGTTTATAATCCTCTGGCTCCTGCTGTTTCCTCAGTTATGGTTTAGGAAGTGATTCATTTTCTTTGCCAGAGTGCGGAATGAGGTCAGAAGCTCAGAGGCTTTTCATGGAAAGAGGGCAAGACCTGTGAAAATCAGGTTATCCATGCTGGATAACATGCTGGAACCAGATCTACCTGGGAACTGATCACAATGCTGAGATAAGAGCAGATCAGGAGATTTCTAGTTATATAACAGAGCTTCTTGTGAATCTGCATCACTTCAGCACTTAAATGATCAAGGCTTTTTGGTGAGAATTCTTTACTTGTGACACTGAGTCACCTGAACTTCTTCAGTGTAAAATGCACCCATTTTCTAGTTTATTTCTGTCCTAGATATTTTGTTTAAAAGCAACCAGCGATCATAAACTTACAAATCCTCTATAAACTATAATTATTTACTAAAAGGCAATGTGACATTCACCTCCCCAGTGCCATAGGGCCAGATGACGTGGTTCAGCAGGAATGAGGTTGGAAAAGCATCTCTCAAACACTGGGTGACAAATGCTCCCAGGCCTGAGCCTGTGCCCCCAGCCATGCTCATGATGGTGAAAAATCCCCCCAGACGGTCACACTTCTCTGCTTCTCTCTGCACCAGCTCCATGATTGCTTCTTTGTGTCTGGGCCCGTGGACACAGTAACTGGGGGGCAACACGAAACAGCAACACAAAATAAAAGCAGAAAGGTGAAGTTATCCATTGAGCAAATTGTGCTTTAAGTCCCACAGCTGCTGCATTACCACTCCCAGGGAGTGTGAGCAGCTCACCAGCCTCCAGAATTCCCTCAGGGAAGCTGGAGGCAGCTGTTCCTACCCGTTGGCCCAGTTGTTCCCAGATCCCTGCTTCTGGCAGAAGTGGGAGTGGCTGTTGTATTTCCAGTGGCCAGACCTGGCAGCCATGGACAAGGTCTGGCCGATCACTTTGGGCTCCATGTCGACGAGCACGGCCCGGGCAGCAGGTACTGCAAGGAGGGAAAACAAAACTGGGGAAAATGTGGTAATTATTTGGGTGGGATGGATGCACCCAAGGCCCCAAGGTTATTCCTCCCACCCACTTCAGCCAAACTATTAATGGGACAACACAGAAAGGATCTGGCCATGCCCTGATTTCTGCCGAACTATTTATTGTGCCACAAACAAACCTGAGCTGCAGAGAGCACAGGTCTTTCATGAAATAAACCATTTGATGTTTCTGTGGGCTGAAATCAGACCCTGAGAGGGGAAAAAAGCCTTTTGAAGCTGTACCTCCAGATTCCTCCTCGCAGAAGAACCGTTCCTTGCAGGACTCCTGGTAGGATTCATTCTCCTCCTGGGAACACAGCCCGTGGGTGCCACGGATGTCACTGCAGACAGCACTGAACACCTCCTGCCCAATCTGGTTCCCACACTGCCCAAGCTGCACCGTCACAATTGACATCCTTATTCACTTGCTGTTTAAGCCTGGAAAAGAAAATTATTTGTTTTCTCGCTTTTGCTTGGTAAAGCAGGATGGAAACAGGTAATTATGACTCAAGAGTTACACGACTAAGATGCAAAACTGGAAATCTTAAGCCAGTTCAAAAACGTAGCTATTTTCCAGTTGTGAACTGCACCAGGCCTGATGCCAGAGCCTGCTGAGGTGACAAAAGGATTCCCTGGAGAATTTCCACCACACAGAGCAAAGTGTTTCACTCCATCCTGGTATGTTTTGACATTTTCCCCCACTCAGCATTTGACAGCAGCTCTGCTTTCTCACTTTTCTATTCTTTCACAGAAACGAGGTCAATTCTTTTAAAACCCTCCCGGTTATTGCGGGCTGCTGCTCCTCGCTCCCATCCCAGCCGTGCCGCAGCGCTCCGGTACCAGCATTCCCTGGATCTCTGCCCGTGCCTGTAACGCGTTCTGCAGGCAGGTACGAGCTCATCGCCTTTCCCAGGCCCGATTCCAGCCCGCGTCGGGCCAAGCCGGGTGTCACCAGGAGACCGAGTCACTCCTCACGCAGAAAATAAATAAATAAGTGAATTATTGTCAGGAAAGGCTCATGTCCGAAGCGTACCATACCGACCCTCCCGTGCCCGATCCTCTCCGCGGGGAGCCTCCCCCAGGGCCGGTCTCCCCCTGAGGGAACCCGCCGCGTATCCCGGCGCTGCCTGCCCTCGCCCCTCGGTCCCGAGCGCCGTCCCCGAGCCTTTCTCCTCCGCAGCCGGTACTGGCACGCCGATCTCGGTCTGAGGGCCGCTTTCCCCCCCTCAGGGCTCCCCCGCCTCACCCCCGCCGGCCCCGCTTCGAACGGCCCGCGCGGCGCATGCGCAGAGCGCGCTCCGGGCAGGCGGGCGCGGCGCTCCCGCCCACCGGCGGCTTCACAAGAGCCCGGTGCGCAGGCGCGCTCCGCGCGGCTTCACGGCGGGCTGTGCGCAGGCGCCGCTGCGGTGGACCGGGGCCGGGCGGGGGCGCGGCGCATGCGCGGCGGGGCGCGGGCGGGGCGGGGGCGCAGGCGCGCTGCGGCCGCGCAGCCGGTGATGGCGGCCGCGGCGGCGCTGCGGGGCGCGGGCCCATGAGGCGGCGCAGGCCCCGGGCACCCGGCGGAGCCAGCGAGGGGCGGCGGCGCCATGGCGGGAGTGTTCGACATCGACCTGGACCAGCCCGAGGAGGCGGGCTCGGACGAGGAGCTGGAGGAGGGGGTGAGAGCGGCGGCCGGGCCGGGCAGGGAGCGGGGGAGGCCGCGGGGCCTGAGGGAGGCGCGGCGGGGCCGGGCGGGGGCCGCGCTGAGGCGGCGGCGGTGGGAGCGCGGCCGGGCCGGGCAGAGCCCGAACCCCCCGCGCCGCCCGGCTCCAGGAGCGGCTCCTCGGGGCTCTTCGCCGCCCAACTTCGGCCTCGGGATCCCGGCACAAGCGCCGCAGCGGGGTGGGCTGCCCTTTTTTTTTTTTTTTTTTTTTTTTTTTTTAATTAATTATTTATTGTCACATGTCCGAACGTCAGTGCAGAATTGCCGATCCTTCTGGAGCCGTGTGAAGCCGCTTGCTCTCGCGCCAAAATTAAAAGCGGAGGTTTAAAACGCTGCGTGAGGCGGGTCGGCGGCTGTTCGCATCTCGTGCTTTCGTGGGCAGTGCACCTGATAATGGGCACTTTGCAGCTCGTCGTGGTCATCTAGATCGTGTCAAAGCTTTAGCGAGGTTCAATTGCATCATCCCTGTTTATATTCTTCTAGGTCTTCTGTGGTTCTTGATATTGTTTTGTATATTAACGGTTTGCTGTTGCTCAAACTGCGTTTACTTTCTGCTCTTTAAATACTAATGGCAGTCTTGGAGTCTTTGAGATCACGGAATTGTGGAACGGTTTGGGTTGGAATGGATCTTAAAGATCATCTTTAAGGGCAGGGACACCTTCCACTATCCCAGGTTGCTCCAAGCTCTGTCCTCGGAGACTTCCAGGGATGGAGCAACCACAGCTTCTCTGTGCCCAGGCTCTCCCCACCCTCCCAGGGCAGAATTTCCCCCAGATATCTAATCTAAACCTCTGTGCTCTTGTAAAAAAGTCCCTGTAGATTCCCTGCAGGTATTTCCCTCGGGAGATGAGCAGATATCCTGTTAGCCCCACTCCGTGTAACCTGTACAGACAGTGTTTGACAGCTGAGGGCTTGAGAGCTTCTCAGCCTGCAGGGAAAGCTGTGCTTGTCACCTCAATAATCAATAAAACACTCGGCTTTAGAGAAGGTCGCTTGCATCACTCTGTTCATGTTGCCAAGAACAGGTTCTGAGCAGAGGTGGAGAGAAAGTTGAGTTTGTTCTCCCTTGTGTTCCTGTAATTCGGTCTCGGGGAACAATTAAACTATTGTGGGTTTTCGGACCTTGCCGTGACTGACGTTTTTATGGACGTGGTTGGTCTCAGGTGCCTTTTGGCAAACAGATAAAGGAGGGTGAGAATGGGCTTGAGGTGAAAACAACCCAACAGCAGGAAAGGAACGAGGGGGAACGTCAGGAATGTGTAAGGGGAGCAGCATTCCAGTGGAAATTATCTCCACAGGGTGTGTGTCCTCCAAGGATGAGCCAGAGCAGTGGAGATGAAGGGATGAGCAAGGGGAGCACTCAGGAGTGTGCTGTCAAATTTCTGCTGTTGGTCTCTGGTAGCTCCCAAAAACTAAATCCAGGAGGAGCCCAGACAGCTCAGTCATAGGTTTGAGTAGGCACAGCCGTCCTGGAAAATCTGCGGAGTTGTTTAAAGGGACTTTCCTCAAAAGCCATGTGGTTGTTTGCACTAATTATTATGGTCAAAAAAGCCTCAGCCTTAATTTGGGTGTTTGTAATAAATGAAACAATGTATGGGCTGAAGGGCTGGTGGCGTCCCAGGGCCTTTCTTGGGGTTGTGAAATGAGAAGAAACCCTGAAAAAACACCAGCATGGTATCTGAAGTGAATTTTGGCTGAATGAATTCTGAGAATAAAACCCAAAGTTCACAGGAGCAAGAGCAGCACGCGTGAACTCTGCCAGAAGCATTGGGTAACAGGAGGAGTTGCTCTGGGAACTGAGGGGTGTTTATTCTCTGGGTTGAATTTTTTAAAACTCATTTGTTGGCACCGAAGAGTGGGGTCAAGGGCAGCTTTAGTGGCTTTTATTGTGAAACATGTCAATAAGCTGGATTTCTCTAATAAATGTCAACGGGAGGACATGAGCTGGCAGCTCTCTGAGCTGGAAACAAACCTGATCTTTTGGACTCCTTAACTGCCTGTGGTGTTAGTAGGTGGATCCAAGAGTTAAATTCCCCTTTAGATCACCCAAAATAAACCAGCCTCTGTAAACTTTAACGTTGAAATGGTCTGGAAACTGTTGAAAGATTTGAGTTTTCTTTGGTTAGTGTTTTCACTTGGGTAATATTTTAAAATGCACTCCTTGGCTTGGGCTGATTTTTGCAGATGTCAGTGGGTTTTCTTTTTCTTCTCTGAATTTCACTGGTCACTCAGTACATTTATATTTGGTCTGCAGGTCCCAGGCTGTTCACCACAAACTCCCAGTTGTTATTTTGTGTCCATATTTTTAAAAATAAGAATGTGACAGTCCAGTCTGAAGCTCACTAGAAGCTTGCCCGTGACATTCTATTTGTATTCATTCCAGCTGTCTGCCGCCTTTGCACTTCTTTTGCCATGCAGAGCCACAGATAGAGGGAAGGGATCAGGTTAAAAATTCTTTGAGGAAAAGATCTCTTCAGAATTAAACCACATGGTTGTGGTGCTGAAGTGCAGGAACTCCTTCAGTTCTGATTATTGGTCAGGAAATGTGTTTAACATCAGAGTAAAGCTGAATTCTTTCATCCCAATTGGGATTTGACTTACCAATCTGAAATAATAAAACCCTCTCAGCAGGTTGTTAGTTTCTAGTGCAGATGAGTCCCAGTTCCTCTGTTCACATAATCTTTATTATTGCTCTAATTTGCATAGTTCTGCCATAGGACTCAAAAAATTTCTGTGTAAGAGGAATTTTAAGGAAAATTGCAGTACCTTAACATTTTTCAAGTTCACTTGGGGGTGTGAAATTGAACCTGTAATATTTAAGTGGTTGAATAACAATGCAGGCAGGTAAGACAGTGGCTCCCTGTTTGAGACATGTGGCACTACTGCAAATCTTGCACAGAATTTAGTAGATTTTTTATCTTCTGCCGATAATTTTTTGTTCCTGACCGATTTAATTATATAAAGATTTTGCCTTTATAACTTAAAAAGTTGTTAACCACATCAGTGCATTTATTTTTAATGCATTCCTGTTTCTAATTCATCTTTTTTCTTCTCATCCCCAGGGTCAACTAAGTGAGAGCATGGACCATGGAGGAGTTGGCCAATATGACCTGTAAGTTGCTGCTAGAAAATATTTATTATTCATGCCAACCACGTATAACTTCTGATTTTGTTCTATTGTTAAGGTAAACAGAAAATTCTGTTCCATTTTGAGCCGTTTTTAGATGTTTCACTCTTTCCTCACATTAAAATTTGTCAATTGTACTTTGAAATAATAATAATAAAAAGAATTCTGGTGAAAGCTGCTCTTTGTCTTTTGATCCTTGTTTCTCCTAACAAATCTCTTGCCTTTGAATAATATTTGTGATATGAATATAACTATATAAAGAAATGTCTGAGTCAGTTTGAGGTTTTCATCCTCTAAACTTAATTCTGATGTATTACAGAGATTAAATTGAAGGGGGGTGAAGGAAATCTTGGTACTGTAAATCCCCAAAACCTGCAGGTAACCTTGTCAGTGCAAGGTGCAGCTTTGCACACCCCGAACAATAATTCCTGCTGCTGGGAGCTCTCCCCCAGACACTTTCCAGGGAGTCAGTGCTTTCATTTGCTCAGTCCCAGTTCTCACAGGCTGGTTGTGCTTTTCTGCAGTGGGATGGAGCATTGTGAGAAGTTTGAGATTTCAGAGACCAGCGTGAACAGAGGCCCCGAGAAGATCCGCCCCGAGTGCTTCGAGCTGCTGCGCGTGCTGGGCAAGGGCGGCTACGGCAAGGTCAGCTCCTGCAGCCCCACGTCCTGCACGCCCTCAGGCCTCCCTGCCTTTGCTATCATTTCCTTCTCTCTGAAAAGCCCCTTCTGCAAGGGGTGGAATGGGTAGAACCCACCCCAGCTGCCAAAATTGGTGTCATGGCACTGAGCTCCCTGGCAGCCTCACCCGCTGGACGCGGCAGGGAATGTCCCAAACTCATTGTCCATCCATCTCTGCCCCTTACCTTGTAGTTTGTGGCTGATCTCCCCTCTCTCTCTCTCTTGCACAGCTTTGCTTTTATAGCTCGTGGCAGTTCATGCAGCTGAAATATGTGATTTTCCCTTAATGCGTGTAGTTGCTCAGTCTTTTTTGATAATGCTTCAGTGGGAATATTTCTTTATCACAAAAATAGTAGGTTGAATATTTTGTTTTGGACTTCTGTCTGGGAGGTCAGGTTTGGGTACTCTCTCATGTTTTTCCTAGAAAGAGAACTAGACTATATCAAATTTAAAAGGTTGAAGTAAGTTACAGAAAGTGAAATCAAATCAATAATCTTCAGTACTTATGCTAATCTTTCCTGATCTTGCACAACTTTGCTTTTTAGTGTGTGGCAGTTGATGCAGCTGAAATATGTGATTGCCATTGTGTTGGTGTCGTTTAGGTGTTTCAAGTACGAAAAGTCACCGGAGCAAACACGGGGAAAATATTTGCCATGAAAGTTCTTAAAAAGGTAACCTGAATTTCACTGCTCCCTGAATCTAAAAGAAAACAAATTATCCCTCCATTTACCTTTTAGAATTATCTAATGATTTAATATACCTAAAAATAAGTTCTAGGATCTATACAGTTTTTACTCAGAGTTGGGATTAGAATTAAACTTCAATTTTTTCTGTCTGGATAATTCTCAGCTCATTTAAATAGGTCAGGAGGTCCTTTCCAACCTAAATTATTGTGTCATTCTATGAAATAAAGACTTAAACTTTCTGCAAGAAACCTCTTATGTAGATATCGTGGGGAAATTTAATTTTTTAATGCTGTTACTATCTCATACGTAGTGTTGTAATTTAATAAACTCAGGATTGAACTCAGTGTAAAAGTCTGCCTTGTTTAGCATGTTCTGTGCTCACATATCCTTGCTTTTTGCAGGCCATGATTGTAAGAAATGCCAAGGATACAGCTCACACGAAAGCAGAGAGGAATATACTGGAGGAAGTGAAACATCCCTTCATTGTAGACTTAATTTATGCCTTTCAGACTGGTGGAAAACTCTACCTCATCCTTGAGTATCTCAGTGGTCAGTATATGACATTCTTTTACCTCCTTCTTGGGCTCTTAGACAATCAAGAATTTGTGGTTCTTACCCTGCAAATAAAAGGCCAGTTAATGATGGCTTGGTGTCTTAAACTGAAACAGGTTTGTATTAAAAATACATAGAAGAACATGAATAAACTTTCTAATTCTGTACAATAAAGAGGAATGGAACATAAAATAGTTGTTTTTCATGACAGTACAGGAGAGAAGCCGTTTAATACGTTTCCTTGCACTGCATCTGTCATTTTTGTGTATTCTGTGCAATCCTACAGAGTTACCTGAAGGTTCAGTCCTTGCAGGGTCTTTGTGACAGAAGAAAGTGTTACCTTTATTTCATGGTGAGGGAAACAGACACAGGTTAGAAACAAGTTTTTCAAGCTGTAACAACAGAAAATAGGGACAGAAACGGTGGTGTTCTTTAAATGCTGATTTCTTCAGGTTGCTGGAATCCTGAGGGTAACAGAATAGCGGCTCAGTTGGTTTTTTTGTGAAACAGCCTGTTGTACAGCAGGCAAAAATACCTGTTGCTTATAGCTTTCCTAGAAAACAGACTTTTGACTGACTTGAAATGATACTTTTAATTGAGTACAATCTATTTTTTCTCATGACAGGAGGAGAACTATTTATGCAGTTAGAGAGAGAAGGGATATTTATGGAAGACACAGCTTGGTAAGCGAAGCTATTTTTGTAAATTAATAGTTTGGGTTCTTTTCCAAATGCTTAAACTATATTTAACTACTCATTCATTTTAGAGTGCAGTGAAAGAGCAGTTCAGTGGGTTTGGGGAGGGTGTACACGTGCTGTCCTCGCCAGTTTGTGCTGGTGGAACTCCAGTCTTACAACAGAGGCTTACAACTGCTGGCTGCTCACTGAGGCTCTGTCCATCGGGCTGTGGTCAAGGCTTGGGGGTTGAAAACTGTGAAAGACTTGCTTAAGATGCTCTGCAGGATTGAATATGTCTGGTTCTGTTTCCTTTCAGCTTTTACTTGGCAGAAATCTCAATGGCACTGGGGCACTTGCATCAAAAAGGAATCATCTACCGGGATCTGAAGCCAGAAAATATCATGCTCAATCATCAAGGTACAACTCTAATCATGAGCCAGGCTGCCACTCCTCTGAAAGCAATTCTCCCAAAGGTCACAGCACCTCAGTTTGAGTGGATTTCCTTAGGAGAGTGGCAGGGTTGTCAGCACTCCTGGGATAAGTGAAGAGCTGCCAGGGCTAATTGCTCTCAAACACTGCTTCCTTGGTTTAATAGGCAAGCTCAAGTTCCGTGGACCCAGGCGTGTTTTGAGTGGTTGATTTGCCTTTTCTGCGCCTCTGGATTTCTTTTTCTTCTGCTGGATCATTGTGAAGTAGAACCTGTGACATTTTAGTCAATGGGGACGGGTGATGGTAGGAAAGGCAGTTTGGGTAGGATGCCAGATCATCTGTGGCTGAAAGGACTTAGCCAGCAGCTGACACTTCCCACTGAAACTGAGCAGTTTCAGTTTCTGATTGCACTGTTCCAGTGACTGGGTGACACTGATTAGTCTGGCAGACTGTAGCACCCAGAATTTTCATGTTTTCTTAAACAACTTATTTACTTAGTCTGAGTCTTTGTACTGAATTATTCAGAGCGTTTTACAGTTGGTTGAAGATCGTTCTGTGGATTTTGAAGCAAGCAGTAAAATTCAGTAACCTACTTTTTAGCTAAATGATGCTCTTCAGGCTTTATGTTTAAATACATTTGTCTGTCTTTGAATGCATTTTGGTAGTTTGTCAAGTGGCAGCACTTGGTTTGCTCTGTAAGTGTGATTACCTTGTTCTCTTTTATGGCTGCATTGCTTTGTCAGACCATATGTGGAAGTAACTCAGAGTAACTACGTATCCATATTAAAAATTTGTGATTTTTTTCTCAGTGTTACTTCTACAAATGGCAGAATTCTGACAAGTCTGAAATTTGATCTGTTTCATTTCAGGTCACGTAAAACTGACTGACTTCGGGTTATGTAAAGAATCCATTCACGACGGAACGGTCACACACACATTCTGTGGAACAATTGAATACATGTGAGCTGCATGATGAAATACCAAAGTATTGCTCTGCTCTGGGGGTAATGGCTGTGTTTTGCCTTTTTTAACTGGTGGTTCGTGTGTTCAGTCACTCAGGACAGCTTTACTTGATAAATGGGGTTTTGTTTGAAAACTAGCAGTCACAGTTAGGATTAAGCTCATTAAAACTCTTCCATATTTTTGATTTTTCTGCTTATAGGGCCCCTGAAATCTTGATGAGGAGTGGGCATAACCGTGCTGTGGACTGGTGGAGTTTGGGGGCATTAATGTATGACATGCTGACTGGAGCAGTAGGTGCACAGTTATAATTGCATGTATTTCCCTTTGTAGCTTTTCTGCTTCCCTAACTCGGCTGCATGTATAAATACATATATTTTATATCTATATATCTATCTATATGAATAGATATACACACTGCGAGTAATACAGCTGTCAAGTTTACCTACAGACATGAGCTGCTTTTATCCAAACAGTGCCTGTTGGCAGTAATTTTGCCTGCTTTCTAAATGACTGAAGTGAGTTCTGTGTACACAAATTAAAGATCTGAACAAGTCCTCTTTTTCCTCCTGTTTCAATGGTGCTTTCTAGCCTCCTTTCACTGGGGAGAACAGAAAGAAAACAATTGACAAGATTCTCAAGTGTAAACTCAACTTGCCTCCCTACCTCACACAAGAAGCCAGAGATCTGCTTAAAAAGGTAGAATTTTGATGACTGTCAGTACTCCACATGTATGTAGAAAATAGAAATAAAATGATAGCACTGGTGGCTGTTCAGTTCAAGCTTGGATTATTACTGATTATTACTGATTAAGTCCCTTTTTTGCTGAGTGGTACAGAAAGTGATTTCCCTTGAAAACACAACTGTTTTCAAGTGAATGCAGATTTTTCTGATTGTTCTGTGTTCATTCTGCATGCTACTCATTGAAGTGATGATTCATGGCAGAACTAGTCTGCTTATAACAGCATAACTAATTCTGCTTTTTTGGATGTTATTTCTCATCAAGCTGCTAAAAAGAAATGCTGCCTCACGTCTAGGAGCTGGTCCTGGAGATGCTGGAGAAGTTCAGGTAACTTGAACTAAACTTGAGACTCCTTAAATGACCTCATTGAAAAGGAAACAGCTTTGAAGGCACCTCAGGGAAGAAGAGTGTCTGTCTTGAAGGGTAATGAGCAGGAAGGCAGCCACATGTGACACCTCATCAAAACCTGAAGTCCTTAAAGCTTAACAAAAGCAGCTGTCTACCTATTTGATAATTTGAGATTTGGAAAATAACTTCTATTCTTTAGCTCTGTCTTGCAGTAGATCTTTTCTAGTAGTTGCACAGTGCTAATTGTGCAGCCCTGGAAGGGTGAGGGTACTCTCAGCAGTCTGATGAAAACCTTGCCAACCTTGTGTTAGTTCAGCTAATTGAAGGGAAGGGTGTGTCATTCCAGCTGGACTTTGTTTTCATGGTGACATTGACAAGCATTAGAGAATCCTCCGTATTTCACAGTTCTGATCGCTTGTCGTTAATGCAGTGTTTTGTCTTGGTTTAACTTCTGAAGTTGGAAATGAGAGGTATTTTGCATGTAAACTGGCTTTTTCTGACACTTCCAAGGAAATGGGGACGTGTTGTCTGACTCGGAGGTGTGATCTCAATTCTCAGCTCTTCCAGCTACTCCGAGCTAGTGCTGCAGAATGTTCTACACTGAACCAAATGTGATTTTGGGAAGAAACACCCCAGAGGAAGGCTCTGGCGAGAACATGTGAATGGTGGAACTCTGGGGGCAGGTGCTGACTGTGCTCTTGTCCTCCCTGCAGGCTCACGCCTTCTTCAGACACATCAACTGGGATGAGCTGCTGGCGCGCAAGGTGGAACCTCCTTTTAAACCCTTATTGGTATGTACTGGGAACACTGGGAGAGAGACATTCCCTGTGTGCCTTTAGCAAAGCTCTTCCTAAAACTAAGAAACGTTCACTTGACAAACTGGAGTGCCACTGATTGCTGGTACTGGAGTTAGATCAACTCAGGGCTCAGATTCTCTCTCAATTAAAGCTGGCAGATCTGATCTAGCAGCTGATCTGCGTCAGTCTGAGTCCCTCCTGCTTCTGACCCGTAGGTTAAACAGACCTGCAAGTGCAGTTCACTCTGAGATCAGCTTCTAAACCCTCTACAGTAAGTCAGTACTTAGTTTTATCTCGATAGAGTTGTTAAGCAAAAGTAAATGAAATCACCTAATGAAGCGTATTTTCTGTGCTTATTAATCCTTACAATGCATCTTGTGCATTATAAGCACAAGACTCTAGAGTTTACCTCAAACCAGTGATGTGATGAACAAGTTTTTATTACCCCATCTTATATCTGGATGGTGTCTGTTTTTCCCTCTGGGTACAATCAGCTCCAGCAGCTGTGGGTATTGCCACCTCTGTAATTCCCAGCTGCTAAAATTCTCACTTGAAACTGCCTTAAGCATCACTAATGTCAAGCATTCTACAGCATGGGGACTCCAGACCTTTTTCCCCTCACCCTTTGGAATGAAATTCAGAAAGACTCAAGACTGATGCTTCCAAATATTTATCTGAAGGTGGTTTGGGGTTTTTCTGTTAATAGCGATTTTATGGAAGTTTCTTGTATAAACGAGATGGTTTTTCCACTTGTGCTTCCATGGTTGCATGAAGGCCTGCACAAATGAATGCCTGCTGCCTTTCCAGACACTCGTGGGAATTAAGGAGGGATTTTAGAATTACTGTTGTTCTTTGAGCAAATGAAACAGTATTCCTCATAATCACTTATTCCAGAGTTGTCCTCTATCCCTCAGACCATAAACACTTCTGTATCTGCAAAAATGGGACAGAACTATCTGGAGGGGCCTCCAAAAACTAAATAGTTGCAACTGTTCCATACTGGTTGTGACAAGGGCTGAACTTGCTAGAAACTGGCATTGTATTTCTAAAACTTTTTGTTTGTAATTTGAGAAAAATTTTTAAAGACATCTTTTTAATTTGTGTTCCTTTTTGATCCATGATTTTTGCCCCTCCCCCTTGCCTTTATTTCTCAGTGTCAGTGCCCATAGTGACCTCCCACTGGCAGCGACAGGATTCCGACACCACTCCAGGGTTTTCCTCCAGCAGAGCTCTGCCAAAAACCCATGGAATGAACTCCATCCAGAGGCTGCACTGCTCACCGCTGAGCCATTTGGTTGATATCTGTAATATAAACCCTTAATCATTTTGTTTTTGCAAAGCAATCTGAAGAGGATGTGAGCCAGTTTGATTCAAAGTTTACACGTCAGACACCTGTTGATAGCCCAGATGACTCAACTCTCAGTGAAAGTGCCAACCAGGTCTTTCTGGTGAGTGAGCCAGGGACAAGTGAGGAGTGGCTGTGGAGAGGGAGGTTTGCTACTGGAAAGTGGGGGCATTCCAGCTAAATTCATTCCTTTGACTCCTAACACCTTGAAGCAAACTCTCATAAACTAAACCCAAATCCTGTAACAGGCCTGAGACCTTTAAAGGCTGTGAAAATACTTTGCTTATTGCTGACGTTTTCTTTATACAGCAGCCAGCAAACTGTGCTGCCCCTGTGGAACGTCAGCACTCTGATTGAGAGTGGCACTGTGAGCCCTGCACATGGCACTGCTTTCACAGCCGTGCAGAGACAACAGTGGCCAGGCTGTAGAGCAAAATGAATGAAATTGAGTGTGCCTGTGGGAATCTGTGATCTGAGGAGCCATCAGGGGTGTAGCAACTCCCTCAAGTCCCACTGCTTGCTTCAAGGAGTGCGTAAGGGTTCCTCTGTCTACAATGACTCTTCTTTTCCTATAAATAATCTATAATTAATAAGCCTATAATGAAATGAATAACTGCAGAAGTGACCCTGAATGCAGACCTTGCCTGTGAGTTGCAGTTCCTTTTTCCTGTTTTGCAGGGTTTTACCTATGTGGCTCCATCTGTACTTGAAAGCGTAAAAGAGAAATTTTCTTTTGAACCAAAAATTCGATCACCTCGCAGATTCATAGGTAGCCCAAGGACACCAGTCAGGTACTTTATCTTCTTTTTCTTTGCTTTGTAATACACTTTTTTGACAAGCAGTTGAAGCACTAGAAATAAAAAATGCAGCCTTGCTTCTGAGTAAGCCCAGCACTTCCATTGGAAGTGATTCTGTTTTATAAACCACACTATTAAAGAGAAATCTGTGGTGTTGGGGCAGCACATGAAGTTCTAATTTGCTGCTTTTCAGTGCTGATACAGCCTCAGTGGTGACTTTGATACAGCTAAAATTGTTTCAGAACATCCTGAGCACTAAAGAATCGTGTTAGTACAGAAAAACCTTCCTGCAATCACCTCGAAACGAGAGAATTTTACAAGACACTCTGGTAGAGTGTCCAGACATGGAAATTTCTCAAACTCCTGGAAGTGGAAGGAAGAACTAGAATCGCTTCTCCATAGGCATTTGAGTGCAGTTCCCTGCAGAGTAAGGGATATATACCTTGGTGCTGTGTCTGTGTCCATCTCTGATTTTTGTATTTCTTGTTTTAAAGCCCTGTCAAGTTTTCCCCGGGGGAATTCTGGGCGAGAGGTGCTTCAGCCGGCGCATCCAACACCCAGGCACCTGTGGAATACCCCATGGAGACCAGTGGAATTGAACAGATGGATGTGACAGTGTGTGGGGAGGCTTCAGCACCACTTCCAATCCGGCAACCAAACTCTGGGCCCTACAAAAAACAGGCTTTTCCCATGATTTCCAAACGACCGGAGCACTTGCGCATGAATCTATGACAACACCATTTCTGTAAGCCTGGGAAGGTGGAAAAACCAAGGACGGACACGAACCCCCCCTTGAAGTTGAAATTTGAGGGCTTTGCTTGGTTTACTTTGAAAAAAAAGTGACAGTATCAAAGAATCGGTCATTGCACAGAGAGACTTGGAAAGCAAAGAAAAAAAAAACACGGATTTTTTTTTTCCTGTCAATCAATGGTGCATAAAAAAACAAAAAACAAACCACAAACAAACTTTAGCAAATGGTATTGCAGAACTCTAGGCACATCATCTTACTGATTCCAGTGACATCTTCTCACCTTATCAAGGATCTTTCAGCTCGAGAGCTCGAAACTGACAGTATTAAGGGGCAGGATGTTGCTTCAGAATCACTGGTGTAGTCGTGAATGTGTCGAGGAGGGTTGGCCCTTTCACTAGGCAGAGTTTGGAATGCCTGCAGGCTTGCAGCTGAGGGGTAATTAGCATGCAAGCTTCGTTAAGCGGTTTCCTACAATGGGGTGGAATCAAAGAGGAAAGCTAAACTTAATTGGTGTTTCACATTCAAAACATAATGAGGTTTTTTTATATATATATATATATAAAATATATATTTTTCAAATAGATTTTTTTGATTCAGCTCATTATGGAAAGTATCCCAAAATGAAAAAGGCAAACTTAATTGGTTGCTGTGAAGAAAGTTCAAGGCTCTAGTTCTGATTCTCCTCCTCATGAACCAACCAATCAATAAATGAATCACTCACTGACCAGCCTGGCAGTGTGGGGTGGGAGAGAACTGTTTCCCTGCTTCCCCAGCTGAAATCCCTGTTTGTTCCTGCAAAGACAAATGGATCTAATCAAACAGCAGTGCTGCTATGTTCTAGGCTTAACTGGAAGCCATGGGCTCACACACGTCCTGCTTATTTCATGCCTGTCCTCAGCAGACATTTCACTGGGAAACTTCACTTTTGTACACGCTGGTCCTCAGCTGGGCAGCTCAGATTCTTACCCACAGAGAGATCAACAGTGAGCAGAACACAAGGTCAGTAGAAATCTCTAGGAAGTACCACAGGAAACACAGACAAATCCTCCAGAGTATAAGGAAATAAATATTTTTGTAACCAGTGGGTAAGAATTTGAGGATTTTTTAAAATTATTATTATTATTAATAATAATGAAATCTTGCTTATGGTAGTTCCCTGCCATTATACATTTCTAAATTTATCAACTTTTTTTTTCTATGCTGGGGCAATAAATTTGCTGATTGTATGAGAAAAGTGTTCAATGGCCTTTCAGTGAATGTCTTCCACAGTGGGTCAGAACTTTAGCAAAACTTTAATTTAGCAAACATGTTCTTAAGGACACTATTTATGTTTTTAAAATTGTCACGATCTGTACAACTGACTTACAGGTACAAAGAATAAAATAAAGGTAAAAAACTTTACCTTACTTTAAATACTTCCTGCCTTAAAGAGAAAGCATTTCCATGAACATAGCTGGTGAAAGGGTTAATATCTGCAGAGCTTTACCCTAGAGTTAGAGTGTGGATGGTGTGTGCGTGTGTGTGGAGATGATCATGCAGCTGCATACAAGTCCTGTCACTTTTTGCCTGCCACACGTTGCATTATCTTTTTAGTCAAACTGTGCAAAGTCTACTTCTGGTGTTTCACAACAAGTAGGGACGTTTTTTTTTATTCTAGATTCTGCTTACTCTGTGGATACTGAATCTTTTTGAGCCATAGGATCCAAGCCATAAAACTCTCTGTAAGCATTGAATCCGATCCCAGTGCTCTTTGCTGAAATGGGCAAGGCAGAAGGATTCAGCGATACCTTTGACGCTAGCAAAGAACCAACACAAAAAAAATGGTTACGATTGAGCAAAAATTAGTTTTGGTTTGGTTTTGTTTTTAACTTCCTGATAAGCCTTTCGTTGAAAAATATCAATTTTTTTTTTTCTTTTAGTTTGAGCAGGAAAATCAAGTTACCTTACAGTGACATACGGGAAGATTGCCATTGTTCAGTTGGTGACGTGGCCACGGGTGATTTGTGGAACCAAAACCCAGGTGCTCAGGAGTGTTTGCACGGGGCCTGTCTGCAAACACACAGCACCTGCACTTGCCTGGCATTCACTGAGGATAAAGGAACTTGGTTCAAAACAACAAAAGAAGAAACTTTTTAGAGGCAGATCTCTCTTGGTCCTAGTTACAGCTAACAGTTGCTTTTTGCTTGGCTGGATAGAATTGTCCAGTGGAATTGGTTTAATGGCTGGCAAGAATGGCAAGAGTTGTTTGTCTGAGTTCACTGATCAATTTCAAACCCAACCCCATCGGTTTTTCCAAGGAAATTCCATGTACTGTCAAATGTTTCAGCCCGTAGATTGTAAGTTGGATTCCCTACCATAACTGTGAAACTTTGGGAGTGTGACTCAGACAGCAAGCACACACTATGCAATATGGTTTATCCTGTATTTATTTGTAAAAATATCAGACATAGATCCTCTATATATATATAATAGTGTCAAAATTACTAGTTGTGAACTAAGGGGAGTGGAGTTCTAGCTCCTGTCTGGCTATTTCAGATAAGTGCAGAATGCATTGAATATTGGAGAGCTTAACAAGTGCTTTCTTTTGTTCATTTAAAAATGTCTTAAATTTTTCATTAGAGTATAGAATCTTATTTTTTTTATTTTGTACAAGCTGCGCTTTTTTAATTATAATCACTGAAAAATTCACTATAATTTGATTTTATAGGATTTTTGTAGCATTACAAAAATATAGTAAAACTGAGGTTAATACCTGTTGTGGCTAACCATATAAAAGTATTAAATCTTAAACTTGAACAAAAGTCATATTTTTTTTTACTAGATGTTAAATAGGGAAATATTTTGTTCTGCAGGTCATTATCAGAAAAGGTTTCTAGGTCAGCTGTGTTACCAGCAGTTTTTCTTTTTCCCATTTGATGCAGAAACTATTCTGGTATAAGATATTCAGAATTCCATCATTTTTCTCTGTGGGAGTGATGCATACATTTGACGCCATTCGTGTACTAAATTGTAATTTTGGGAATGCTGGAATAATTCCTACCAAGACTGTCTTAATTGTGCCATCTGACATTTGAATGTCATCCTGGTATTAGCTCATAATAAAAGATGAAAATCAACGAGTCAATTGTTCTTTGGAATATCCCTTTTTTTTTTTTTTTCTGCCGTGCTGTTTAAAAGCTGAACTGCTGGAGAACATTTCATATTCGAGTTCACTCTCAGTGTACGCTTGAAGTTTATTTTGGGTCTGTTCTCTTTTCAGTCTTAACTCCCAACCTGCTCTCAGTGTTAATCAAAAAGTGCCTCAAACATTGAGGAGGCTGTTCTGGCTCTAGGGCAGATGTTTGGGGTTTGGTTGGTTTATTTCAATTCTGTCTCTACAGCAGGCTCGTTGCTGTTTCATTTTCCCAGTTCAGAGGGAAATCCTTTACCCAAAGGAGAAATCATTAAGAACAAGGCAAATTACTCGAATATTTTCCCTGCGGATCCTTGTGGGCAGGTCCCATGTATGAACTTCTCCAGTTGTTCTCTCCCAGACTAAATCCATCTGTAGCTGTCTGTGAGAACACCCTTGAGCTGCCTTAAACAAAGGTAATCCCTGTCCTGGTTTTCATCTCTCACAGTTTACTGCAACTAAATATCCTCCAGAGCTAAACGAGGTGGATGTGAATAGCAACTAAATGCAAATTTAAACATATGTTAATCCAAGTGACCTATTTGCTTTTATTTTTAGGAAGTAGGGAGGTTTTAAGTGTAACAGGAAATGTAAATCATTGTCTTTCCTGAGAGCTCTGATGGGAAATGGAGGAGGAATTCCCTCAGAACTTAAAAAGACCCAAGAGAGGTTCCTTCTGGTGCTTTTCCCCTGGGTTCCTGAGCTCTTAAAAAGTGGCTGTTGATTGTCTTTTGTGACCTCGTGTGTCCCTGCAGACTCAGAGCTGCTGGTGTCTGTGTGTGGCAGGGAGGGCAGTGGCCCTGGAGCAGGAGTTCCATGGATCAGAGGGGATGGCATTCCTGGCCAGGTACTCACTTTTTTCCCTGTCTGTAACTTAGATGAGAATGACTTGTTTGTTTTATGAAGTGTAAATCTAAACCAGCTGACCAAAATCTCTTTTTTATTCTTGGTTTTTTTTTTTTTTTAAATAAAACATATTTGTTAAAATTACTGGGTTGGGATAGAAAAATCAACAGAAAGAGAGAAGAGAAATTGTTCCCTGATCCCTGTTTTTCACCTATCTCCACACTTACTCAGTTGTTGCTACAATGTTGTAGACAAAGACCAAAGGACTGGAGTTGATTTAAAGCACTAACACTTTGTTGTGCTCCGTAAAATAATCTTGGTGAGCTTTACAGGCCAGATGTAATGATATTTCTTAACTTGAATCTTCCATCTCATTAGATTTTTATTCTAAATACTGGATTCTGCCCTTGGAGCTGCACCTTTAGGGTATTCAAGTAAGTGTTTCACTTTTGAATTGTTTTACCTGAATTTACAAGTTTTCTAAATGTCTTCAGGCAAGACAAGCTGAACTAAATGTAACTTTCCTGTAACAGAATCATTTGAGTGATGTTTTCAGTCTTACCTGAATAGCAAAGTGAAAAAAGAGAGGTTACACAGGAGTTAGTGCTAGAAATAACAAAAACTAATCAGGAATAAATTGTAACATTGAAAAGGTTTTTGTTTTCTTCAACAAGAAAAATGTACCTGGCAGTGAGCAGTTGTTCTGTGCTTACATGTGAGTTAATACCAAAACAATAAGAAATCTTTCTTTATTCAACATGCACCAAACAAATAGATTCAAATGCATTTATTCTCTCTGATTTTTATGCAAACTACAAATTGCAAATAGAGTATAAAATAGATTCTCCCCTGTAAGAAAATCTGGTTCCTGTTACGACAAAAATATACTATTAAAGATTTCTTTTAAAAAATACCAGCTTTATAAAATACTAAGTAAAAAACTAACATCAGTGGTTGGTTTAAAGCCAAAAGATTAAGCCAAGGATCCATTAGAAGCCTACAAGAACCTAAAGGGGAAATATCTTATTCTTGTGCTTATCTACAGGTGCAGTGAGAAACAGTTGCTGTTCCAGGTGCATTAATAAGCTCATTTCTCTCATTTACTGGGCAAGCATTAAAGGTCTTTAATGCCAAGAGTGACAAGCAGCTCTAAATTCTCACTGCAGACCAGAGTATAACATTTGCTCATAATCTTAATAAAATCAGTAGGCTGACCTTTTGGCTTGAGTCGTGTTAGAAAGAGAAATACAGTTTAGTACAGTCTGGAACCCTATTCAACTTTTAAAATAAAATGTGGATTAAGAAGTAATGCAGCACATTTCAAGGATGTGACTGTTTCCTATGAGAATCACAGGAGAAGCAATGCTGGCTTTTCTGCATGCATTCTGAAAACTTCAGTTTTCTCTACCTAGAAAAGGTCAAGTTGCCATTTTCTGCACTGTTTTAAATACATGGTATCCAGAATTTGGAAACTCCTTCCTTTGTGCCACCTACAATTTTAATCTGCAGTAAACTGAAAAAGCTTAGTGTGAACAAACAAACTGGAACCCAAGTTGTTTGACAAGCTTTAGAAAATCTGGAGATGCATAGATGTGGCTCCATCCTTCCACTTGTTAACATGGTCTGAAATAACAGTTCTGCAGAGTGGACAGGTTTTTTCTCTATTAAACCATAAAGAGATGCATTCTTCACAAAATGTGTGCTGGAATGAAAAGAATGACAACTTAGAGCTTCTAAGCTCTTCCATTTATATTATTTGTACAGTCTGATTTCTAGAAATAATCATCAAACATACACTCATCTAATTTTACGTTGCCTCGTGTAACAGTAGTTTAAAATATTTTTTAATTAAAAATTAAATGATTTGGATTTATGTGTATTACCTGACAGATCAGCAGAACAGGCTTCTGAAATTCAGCTTGGCAAATGGAACAAATATCATCAGATTCAGAGCACTGTCTCTTGCTGGCTGGCACCCCATAGTGCTGCAAAACAAAGGGTTTGCAGCAAATATTAATTGCGAGGGGAGTGAAAAAGCCAAACCCAAATACCAGGACAGAAAGGAATTTGGAGTAAGGGCTGCTATGCCAGGGAAACTTAAATCCCTCACGTAAAGAAACATTGCTGACTTTTTAAGCAGAAGCAGGACAAAAAGGATTGTTTCACATCCTTTTGTCTGAAGGGATGTGCAGATTTTTTTTTGTGGGTGATTTTGTTGTTGTTCAGGTGACAACACTATCATTCAGTCAGGGAACTCAAGACTGTGAAATGGGAGAATGAGTATACAGGGGTCAATTTAAAAATGCATTTGTTTATTGCTAAAACAATACAGAGGAATAGGAATGAGGAATTTCTAGAAGGATTTTCGTGTGAATTGGGGTTATGGGTTTGTCATAAGAGAATGCAGTACTCACTGGCTGTGTAAAAAATATCCTTAAGACCTGCCTGAAGTTTCTCCATTGTCCAAAAAAGCTCAAAAGCTGAAATGGGAAAGAAAACTTGAGTTATGTTCAGTATTTTTTCACTGTGAACTGAAGAGCTCCCAAGCCATCGATTCCAACACTGGAAGTCTCAGTGCAGGTTGGATGTTGGAAGTCACATAAGCACAGCAATAGTTCAGACTGATCCTATTTTAAATTTTTGAAATATAACCAAATGAAGAATTTAGGCTGAAGTTTCTCCTAGTTGGAATCTGTTTTTTTTTAAGCGTGTTGAGGTTCTGAAATGAAGCACTGGAGTGCAAATATATCAGCATTACTGTCATACTTGGAATGGTCTTTAGTCCTGGAATTAAGGTACCAGAGCATGATGAAGTGCTGGTCATGTTTAAAGTCAAACTGGTTACACTGAGGGCAGATGAGCTCTTTGGAGAAGCAGAGAGCCAGCAGGAAGATGGTTAACTCGTTTAGCATCACACAGGACACTCCAGCAGAGAAAATTTCATTTCCTGGGAAATGGTGACTCTTTTAGCTGTTGATTTGTCTTTATTTTTGCAGGTTCTGTGTCTGATGTGAGGGGACCTATGGTAGCTGTGTCCTTTGCTTTGCAATCCCAATCCATTGCTAGATAAAGATGATTTGGAGCCCTGAGCCAGCTTTCCTGGAAGGCTGCATCACTAAAACTGAAGCAATTCGGCAGTGAGTTCAGAGGGGAACTTTCAGAAACGCCTTATGTCTGTAACACCCTCCAGCCATTATTCCTGCAGAGCAATCCCTTGAGAATCTGCTGTAAGATTTGAGAAGAGTCTAAAGCTTTCCTACCTTGAGGATGAGGTAGAGGAGGCCCAGCAGAATGCCGAGGGTCCGTCCCAGGGCAGTGTCCAGCTCCCCATAGGCCATGAGGTAACGGAACCAAACTGGTATGGGGACAAACATACGGTAATACTGGCAGAGTTCTTCTAACAGCATGTACCAGTAGCCCTAAGCAAGACATGCAAAGGAATAGCTCAAGATTTCAAACTCTCCAAGGGTTTGCAAAATACACAGAAAAAAAAAAAAAAAAAAGAGTCGTTATTCTTGGGAGTAGCTTCTCCTGGTAATGAAACAATTAAATGCGAAGCATGGCAAAAAAGATCAGAGGATGAGTCTCACCACAACTGGCCAAGTAACAGTAGCAGAATTGATTGCTGGGCTGCAGAAAATCAAATTATAGGCTGAATTGGGATGGCTTGGCAGATGCCTACCCACTTAACAAGGCTGTCAGACTTGATTTCATAAGCATTAAAAAAAGTAAAGTGACATGAAAAAGGAGAATAACACAAATTTGGTCACAGAGATCAGCTTGTCATGAGCCAGAGTTGTGTCCTGCACTCAGGGTTCAAAAGTGAGAGTAAGGCCCATTCTTTTACTACTACTATTTATTAATTGTTAATAATGATAAATGACAAACTCTTTTCCTGTAAACAGTTTTTTGTCTGTCTAAGAAACTTGTTCATTATCTCCTGATAATAAATTTCTTTAAGGATGTGGTGATATAAGAAGTGGGGGGCCAGGAGCTGGACTGAACAGGTAACCAGAGTTCAGTAACACCCAAAAAATTAGTGAATAACCAAACACAAGTGTCCTGCACAGAACACTGCGTGTGTACATGTATAATCATAAATTTTTAGCTTAGCTTTTAAGGAAATAAAGTAAGTTTTTCTTAAAACTGTCTTTGTAACTCTTTCTATTATATACACTGGACGATGCCACAATTTGCCACTATTGACCAGATTCCTTCTTTAATGTAGCCATTGTTGGTGTAATGGAATTTTCAATAACTTTTTTGCATGTTACAGCATTAGCTATAGGAAAAAAAAATAGAGATCTTGATTATAAATCAGTATTTAGAGAAGTCAGTTGTATCTCAGAACTTGTTCTGGTACATTATAAGAGAGAAAAATGTCCCAAAACATCCTGTTCAAATGCTACCACATCAAACTCTACTTGCTAATTTTTTTTCCTGAACCAGCACTAGTAATTGCAATTTTAAGATAAAATGGAATTGGTTTTGCGTGCTCACCTTGGGAAGCAGATAAAAATACACCACCAATGAGTGTAAGCTTCTGGGAAAATTATTAAACCTCACTGATTTGAGAAATTAAGCTATGAATCAAATTCCTTGATCTGACACAAATATTCCTTAAGTTTATTAACAGCAAAGAAAATTCAGGATTATTTTTGAAGGGACAGAAAAAACCAGCTGTTTGCATGTGCAGATCCTAAAAATCCTGACAGTTCTTGTTGAGCGTGTGCAAGATTTGCTGTGCTCCAGCTGCTCCAGGCCAACTGCCCGTGTACACATTCCTACAGAGCAGAAAATGAAAGGTTTGCTTCAACCCCCAACCTGGAGACAGAAATAAACCCAATTATCCAATCATATAATACAAGCAATTGTTTCAGATCAGACTGAAAACCTTTCTCAGCACCAAGCAGAGAAGAACATGAAAGCCACAGGGTTTTCTTACACACGGTGTAGTGGTGGATTATATACAGACATTTAATTAAAGAGGTTTTTTCTCTGGGTAGGATTTAATAATTAGTTGCTTTTACCAAAAGGGAATCTTCACGAGGAATCAAAACTACAGCTTGTTTCCTTACCTTGGATTTAAAGGACATGATAAAAGAAGGCACCAGGAGAATAAAGCACTTCAAGCCCATGAAGAGGAATTTCAGAATGAAGTCTGTGACTCCCACAATCCAAAGCACTTCCCAAAAGTTCATAAAATCCACAGTGGGGCTTAAGAAGATTAAGCTACAAAAAGAAGTATCAGAAGTTACTGGAGCGCCCTATTTACAGGCAACTGTAACCTGAGATTATCACAGCAGGTTTAATTAAGAAAGGAAACCTGGTTTACAGCAAGGGAGAACCTTTACTAAGAAAATGAACTGCTCCTTGTAAATGGATCACTGAGGATCTCTGACAACTTTTCCATCTTGGAACCTTCTTTGTGTTGTATGTTCATCACAGCCGACATCCTCCAGAGCTCAGTTTGCTGTCTCAGTTTGGCATTTAGCCTTTGATTTCCAGCCGAGGGGGAAAAATCAGCTGGAGTCATAAACTGCACAGAGCCCCAGGATGCCACGTTTGGTATTCCCAAGGGTCAGAGCTGGGAATCAAAGCCAGGAATGTTCTCCGTGGTACAGCAGTGCCATTAAAAATCGAGTATGGAGGCTAGGAAATTCCAACATACTGTTTTTAAGGACAGCACCTGTTAAATTTGGCAGAAGGGGAGGAATGGAGATTAAAGTGAAAGAGAAACCAATGCCGCAATTAAAGAAAAACGGCAGATAAAGTGTCCCCAGTTAATGTCTGTGTAATTTATGGTGGGGTAGAGCTGTTTCTCTACTTACCTCTGATACAGGCACTGAGAGTGGAAGGTGTAATACAAGAGGAGAGATGATCCACTCAGGTAGAGTAGTAACCAAGTGCATTGCAACTTGGAGCACCGTTCCTGCAAGGGGATTGTAAAGACACGTTGCAGTCCTTGCCTCACAGTCAGTGCTGAAATACATCCCAAACACCCAGTCTGTTGCACCCAAGCAGTTACTACCAGAGGACTTTTGTCTGAGGGGGTTTAGAGGCCATAAAATAAAAATAGAGAACTCAATGGAAAGGTAAAGCAGGTATTTTAGTATTTTCAACTTATCAATTTCTGGGTGTACCGAGGTTTTTTCTAAAGATGAGCAAAGCCCACCCCACTCTGAAGAAACAACAGATTTCCCTTTGGGAGTGAACACAGCTGGAAATGTAACCTGTCAACTGCTATTTCATCCCACAAATATAGTTAACTATAACTTACAAAAAAGTGATTTCAATAGTCAAAGTCAGAGGGGAAAAAAAACACTCCCTTGAATTTTGCAAACCTTGTTATCTGAGAAGTTCCCCTGTACAGAAGCATAAAGACTTTACTTCCATCTCAATACCTAATATTATTAAGTAAATAAAACATCATCTCCATTCACATTTCTTTCAAAAATGGATCAATTTGTTTAAGCCTTGCTTAACTTAAGGAATTTTGTTGCATAGGGTGATACTTACTCTGAGAAAAACCTGATTTACTATGCTTTTGTTTGCATAGGCATAAGTTGTTAGCAGCCCAATTCCAAGAGAAATGCCTATTAGGAAAATAGGATCAGTTATAAACATGAAAAGGAAAAATAAATCACTGAACTGGGTTAAAAAGCAGCCACTTCTAATATGTCTTTGTAATTAGAATTAATAGCTTGAGACTCTCAAGCCAGGATAATTAAGCACATTGTACATATGCCAGCAAAGGAAACAGAAGCCACTGAAATGCAGTTTAGTAAATCTCTCTTTCTGATGAACAAAGCAAATAAAAATGAAGCTAAAAATAAATTGAATTACATTTCAGGCACGGTTATTAGTATATTTCTAACAGGGAGGAGGGTCTGTTCCCTCCGAGCTGACTTTGTTTCACTCTAACCGGTTATGTGCTGCATGAGGAGTTTGACACAGAGGATCAGGAGGTAGGGCAGGCTCTGGTGCAGCCACTGCAGGAGGTACCGCAGCTCGGACAGGGAGCTGCCGCCCTGCTCCTCGGGGTCCGCGCCGCCTTCCTCGGGCCCTCCTGCCTCCCCATGGGCGTGCCCGTGGGAGCGGCTCTGCGGGCCCGGCCTGGAGCCTCGGGAGGTCGGGTTTTCCCTGGAATCCCCCGCGCTGGAGCTCAGCTGGATGCGCACGTCGCCGCTGCTGTGCTGGCAGGAGCCCTCCCCCGACAGCCGCGCCGAGGAGGAAGAGTCATCGCGGCTCCCCTGGGTGCTGTGGAGATGCGAGCGCTCGGGTTGCATGGTGGGGTTTGCTCCTGGAGTTTTGTCTAATTTGTGTCTCCTAGAGCGGGATAGAAACAGGAACAGTTGGAGAAATAGTTCGGAAAAATAAAAATCCAATGGGTTGTACTGAGCGACTGCATGAAGGCAAGATTCTCTGAGATCCTTGCCTGAACTTGCGGTTCACACCCCATCTCCACGGGACAGCCTCCTGTGTCCCTTATCAAAATGATTTCCTTCCCTCCCTGTGCAGATTTCCCAGCCTGCAGTGACCTGGTTGCCCTAGGAACAGCTAAAAGTGCACATCAGAACAGCAAAAGCTGCTGGACAGGAGACCAGCACTGGCTTGCACACCAGAGATCTTGGAAGCGCTGCATAATTTCACAAAAATAGCAACAGCAGCGGGCCAGAGAAGGAGCAAACACTGATGGGAAGGAAGCGGGGAGTACATTTCCATGCATCCATTAATTGGTGAGCCCTGGTTCAGACACGTCCAGTCAAAAGCCAGTGCATGCTCAAAACTGAGCGCCATTATGGGATTAATGAGATTATCCTGTCTGGGGAAGGGAGCAGAACCAGGTTAGGCCATTTTCTAAGAAGTATTTAAAAGAGGGGAAAATGAAACGTAGCCAAATGAGGTCTGATTTATCTTTCCTTTGGCATCTTTTGGTTGTGTTCTGGGCAGTTTTTCACTCCTCTGTGAGTCTTTACTCGGGTCAAATAGAGTTAAATCAACTTCTCTGGACTGGTGTGACATCAGAGTAATGATTTTGGAGAATGCCTGGAAGCTGAATTTGACACAATACTTGTCACCGTGGAGTAATACTGAAACACTGAGAATTTTGTTATAATCCTCTTCCTATTTTTCAGACGCTTACAGATCCGTCTTTGAAATCATTTTTTTCACAGCTAGGTTCACTGGGGATACAAAAATAAAGCAAAATTGCTTTTGCATAACAAGAAGTTCTGGATACATTTGCACAAGCCTCCAAATCTTTAGCCTTTGAAAACGTATCATTAAAGAGTAGAACCACTTTAACACATGAATACGAGAACTTACTAATATTTACAAGTGCTGCTCCTACTACTATTATTTTGTCGGCCAAAGATGACATCATACTTCAAAACAACCAAAATTCTCATTCTGTATTTTTTCTTTTGCACACGAATAAAACCGATGAAGCGGAGATGGTACTGACGTGCGTGAACAGCGTTACTGAGGGATGTTTTTTACAGGAAGGACTAAAAAAGACACCTCGTTGGCACTGCAGTTGGTGTTTTGGGGCCGGGTTCCGCAAGAACTGACAGCTCGGTGCCGGAGGATCGCAGCCGCCCCTGGCACTGCGCCGGGCAAACTTTCAAATCACCGAGTTATTAAATGGGATTTCAGGGAAGACTCCCGCACGCACCAAGATTTTGTTCTCCCCCCCGACACCCCCCCCACACACACAAAAAAAAAAAAATCAGCTAAAATAAAGTTCTTGAGAAAGGCCCATTCGAACATTCCCCGTGTCTCCCGGGGCCGCCGCTCCCGGATCTGCTCCCGCAGCTCGCCGGGACCCCCCGGGAGGGTTTGAGCCGCCGGGAACTCCTCGGGAGGGTCTGTCCCGGGACCCCCTCGGCTGGGATTGTACCCGGGTGGGAAGGAAAGGGTGACCCCGGAGCCGCGTCCCCGTGTCCCCCTCCCTGCCCTGCGCTGTGAGGGGCCGCGGGCGGCGGCCCTTTTCCCTCCCCGGTACCTCATGGGGCGCCCGGCGCCTCCCGCCCGCCGCCAGCCGCCATCGCCGGGGCCCAGGGGGAGGAAGAGGAGGAGCCGTGAGGGGAGGAGGAGGAGGAGGAAGAAGAAGAGAAGCGAGGAGGAGGAGGAGGAAGGCTCCGAGCTGGGCGTTGCTCTGGCAACGTCGCGGCCTTCGCCCCGTCGTGGCCCGTGAGGGCGTGGGGGGGGCGCCTCCCCTCAGCCTCAACCCCGCCAAAACCCGGAGGGAGGTTCCTCTGGCTTTTTCTCGAAAGCTTCAATTAAAATTAATACTAAGGCCATAATAAGGAAGGAAATGAAGGGATATGTATAAAAATAAATGTGTACTGCGGTGCCGTTACTTATCGGCGGCGATTAAGGGAGTCCTGCTGTCTGGAAATTGGCTTTGCCTCCCAGGAAAGCTGAGGGAAGCGCTGCCCTAGTTAATGCTGCTGTAGCTCTTGGGAGAGGCTTGGAATGAAACAGATACAGGTTTTCTTTTGAAATATGCTCTTGAATAAATTAGTTTGCGTCCAGAAATGGCATCTGTTTTCCCTGGCTCGGATGTTTTTCTAGAAAAAGTGTTTAGGTATGCAGCTCACACAGAAAGTGGGACTAATATCGGAGCAGAAAATATGTTTGAAAATTGGTGCTGTGTTGAGTTAGAAGAGAAATGTTGGTGTAATTCCAAAGTTTAAATACACCAATACTGTGGGGTCAGGAGAGGGAAAGGATGGGCCCTTGTAGATTTTATGAAGTGAAAAACTAAGTGTTTGGAAGAGTTAAGTGGCCTGGCGTTCAGTGACACCATCTAACAACAAACCTTCCCTTTTATTTTCAAGGCAGAAGCTGAGAACACTGGCTGCATCTCTGTGTCTCTTGGAGGTAGGTTTTGAGGAGGCAGTCTGCCCTACTTTTATGATGTTTTTGGAAACTGTGCCTAGAATTTCCCGACTGGAAAGTTCAGGTCACAAATCCTCTGCGTTTCTCTCGGGCTGTGGCTGATGGGTTGGAAGAAACCTGGGCTGGTTATTACAGATGTACTTAAGCATTGAACATACCCACAGGCCTCCTGTTCCTGTAGGCCCTCTGAACTCAGAAGACCTTTCTCATTTGTGTAATTTTTTTCTATCTAATTATCCCAATCCTCCTCAGCAGCACCACCAATGCAGATTTCAGATGCCTGGCAAGGAAGCACTCAAAGAATTTCGTGGCCATGTCCCCATCCTTCCAAGGATAACACAAACCTGTTGTGTTTGGCTTCTGCTGTGCCATATTGTTCATTCTCCCACTCTTTGCTCAGTCAGTCACTCGCATCGTGTTTGGATTGTGAAGGACAATGTGGAAAAAAAAAAAATCTCAATTTGCTTCTCAAATCAGGGAAAGCAATTATAAATCTTTTATTTTTAAATAGTGTTTTATGGTTGGAAATTATGCGTGCCTTCTGTACATCGCTTGGAAGGGTATAAATATAAAAGATTTGTTCAGCTGTTTCTTTTTTGTAATTATAAAATGCATTAAAGTACAAATGTAGCTTTAAATCCACGTTGTTCTCAAACTGTTTCTCATTGCCACATGCACTGAAAATATGAAATTAATTCGTGGCAGCTTATTAATCAATGGTGTTTGCTCATGCAGGTCACTTGCTGATTTATCTCTAATTCACAGCTCATTAGAACGTGTGTAACCCTTCAGAGATGTTGTTATTTAACAGGTATGTTTTCCCAGTGCCATTAATGACCTCTGGATTTAGTAACTCCTGACACAAGAGAGATTTGGGAGATTATTCACAGAAAATTGGAAGTCTTTTCCCATGGCCATTGGACACATTAGGTCATATAATACCTGGTGATAAATTTACCAATCTGTGTTTGGATTCTACTCCCAGGATGCCAATAAATGTCATAGAGTGCCCAGGCACATTTTCAGGTGTTTATGCACTCAGAAGTACCCCAGACTTTCTCATCCTCCCAGGAGCAGGTGGTACCTCCGTAATTAGTGCAATCAGCACTTTCCCTCGGTGTGTACCTGCTTTTCCTGGGATTGTTCAGTGCATGGAAACATTGGGACAAACTCTGGTCCTTGTGGAACTCTGCCTGCGATGCCCTGGCAGCTCAGTATTTACCTCTGCAGCAACAGTTACTCTGTCCTAGAAGTTGCTGGGAGATTGTTTTACAGGCAGAAATATTAGAAGAACAGATTTTGTGTCCTGAAGGAGCTCTGCAGACACCTCAGCAGGTTAAGGGATTACAATATTCACCTTTTGTATCACTTTTTTTTTTTTTCATCAGAAGGAACCGGTGCTTTAAAATGAGGCGTGCAGCCTCATCTGTGGTGGGATTTAAAGGAGCTGATCTCAGATACAGGGAAAGCAGTTTTAGTTAATGATATGATAAAAAAATGGGCTTTTTGGTAAGAGTCTGTGGAATAGCAGAATGTCCTGAATATTCAAAGGCTTTATTGGTTTGTCTTCACTTTACCCAAAATGCTGCTTGAGTATGGAAGACTTCTGCGAAATTAAGAGGGTTTAGTTTAAACTCTTTGAAGGATTTGAAAGTCCTGCCAAGAGGCTCAAATAACCTTTAAAATTCGAATGTTTCCTGAGCTTTGAGTGCTCCATCTTTTAAAAACTGTCTCCTGCAACTCTACAAACTCTGACTTCGGTTTGTATTTCGAGCACAAGGGAACAGCTCCTGTGCTCCTGTGTCTGAGACAGTGAAGAATAGAGCCGAGTTCTGAAAACATCCCTGAGGTGTTGGCTGGTTTTCACTGCTGAACTCTGATCCTCTAAGCTTTGTCAAGGAGAACTCGCAAGGAATTCGAAGCAGATATTTTTGTGTTGCAATGACATCACCCCGCTCCCTGAGGTTTCCAGAAATCTTACGAGCCCTCTGTGTACGGCAGTTTGTTCATTCCTGTGAAGTCATCCTAAACTGAGAGTAATTCCACTGCAGTGGGGTAATGTAATTGTTCCAAAGCTGCTGAATTAGATCCCGGAGTGTTGTTAGTTTGGTGTTTTTTTAGGCAAAGATAAAGCCTTGAATGAGAATCAGCCAGCGGAGCCACAAAGGGCAGCTGTAGTTTTTGCTCCCTGCACAGGAGGGTGCTCAGCCTCTGTCTTTATCTGCAGGAAAGAGCAATTCCCGTGGTCATCAGAGCCGAGTGGAGAAGCTGTTTCCTGAACCGGGCTTTCCTTGTAGTGGCACTGGAGGATCTGTTAAGTGCAGTGACTCAAAAATTATTCGGCTGCTCAAGAATTTCGGGAGGTGTGTGTTAATTGCTGCTGTTAGACCATTACGGAGGTATTTAGGTCAGAGGATGTAATGATCGTGACGTTGGTATCCTCTAATGGGTGTCCTTAAAGGTGCCAGAATTTCAATAGGATCTTTGAAGTTTCTCAAAATTAGGGTTGTTTTTTTTTTTTTCTCCCCCATCTAATTTGTTCATCTGAACGTGTGAATGAATCCCTGTGTGGATCCTTCAGCTGAACAGTGAATTCTCCTGTGTGTAAACAGGAGTGGATTTACCAGGAAGGATTAGATGAGTTTGTTAATTTAAATTCCACTTGTAGTACCTGCTAGTAGTTATATCCTTAATTATTCTGTGTTTTCCTTGTTAAATCGTAGAATACCCTGAGCTGGAAGGGACCCACTCCTCGCCCTGCTCAGGACAGCCCTAGCAATCCCACATGTGTGTGACATACAGCAAGGTATTTTATGTTCCAAACCCAAATTAATCTTCTAACATAATTCATAAAATGGAATTTGACTTTCTGTTTACCTTTTTAGGGATCAAAGAGGGGTCTTGGATGTTGTTGTCTGGTCAGGTTTTAGTTAAGTGAGTTTTCTGTCTGAAAGCAGTATGTCAAACCTGTGTGTTGTACAATATTCCAGCCCTCTGGATGCACATCCAGTTTAGTCACTGAGGAAAGACAGTTTTGTTTTTAAAAAGCAGATGTCTGGAAAAGGAAATAATCTCCTGACAGACCTTTTGGAATAAAGACAAACCCAGAAATGTAGTAGTCAAAATCTTGTTTGCTGTGGTGAAGGGGATTCGTCCCCTTCACGTCAGCACATAAATATTTGCTTGATTTCAGTCAATATTTACCTCACAGGTCAATAAAACTTGTTTTGCACTTCACAGAGTTAATATTTACTTGCTGTTTTTAGCTTGGTGGCAATATTTAAAATTCTCTTAAGGGTATGGGGGGCTTTTCTACTTCTTTTCTAACAAAAGAGTTTGTTTTAACAGAGCTGTGTTAGTTTATTAGGAAGTGTTATCCATGAGTCAGACCATGTTTGTCATGTAATAAGATTATCCAGATTATGCCTATAACACTTTACAAGTATCAAAAGGATTTTTTTTTTTTTTTTTTTTTTTTACTTGAAAGGGTCAAGCGACTAAATGTCGTACCAAATTTGAACGTAATTGCTTGTGTCTGTAAAATCAGGCTGTAAAACTTAGGACACAGACACTAATTCAGAAGGTAAAGTGATATTAAAATACTCCTTACTCTGAAAATTGTTTTTGTTTTGGAAAGCAATCACTAACTTGACCATTCTTCCAGTTCAGTCAAAGCACAGTGGCCAGGCTTGTGTGCTTTAGGAGGAAATGCAGAGATGAACTTTAGATCCCTGTAGTGGACAAGACCACATTTGCCAATGTAAAAAGTTCATTTCCACGGAAGAACATCCCCCCTCTGCATTTCATATTTATATCCCAGCTGGCTGTGTGTTATTTCCAGGGGCTGGGGTTTATGAGGAGTGGATCCATGGCTCTCACCCTGCTGCAGCCTGTGCGTGAGGGCCAGGCCCAGCCCCTGTGTGTGCTCCAAGGAGATAACGGGATGCTTGTTAAGGCCCGTGTGTTATCTCCCTGCCGTGTTCCCTGCTCCTGCCTGCTGCACTTAACCCCAGCCCTCAGCACTCTGTTTACACTGCTGGCACAAGGCACAACCAAGCATCTCCACTCCTGCCCCTCAGAATGGTGATTTGGTGATTGGTACAATTAGGGATTGAGGGTATTTAATTGGAGTCTTCAGTTGAGCTGAAATCTCTGAACTAAATCACAGCACACCCATATCCTTCAAACTGTCAAACAAAACATCTGTTTATGATAATGATTATCTTAATTGAAGAGTTCTAGCTCATGCCATGCTTCTCTTCATTAATAGAAAGAATTAATGAAAGAGTACTTAGAAAAATACTTAACTATTTAACTAGGAGCTACTTCTGAAGTGAAACACTGCTGAAGGAATATTGGAATTCATCGTAGACTCCCATACAAACTTCCTCCTGGCGAACTTAACCAAGTTAACCATTTTTCAGCCTCCAATGCTGCAGTAAAAACGTGCTCCCTTAAATCTGGCTTTCTTGCAGACAGGATCTGACACAGTGAATTTAGTACAGCTGCAGAATTAACATTCAAAACTCCCATGCTGCACAGTTTCCCCACATGTTACATAAAATTTCTGTGCAGTTCCTCACTCCAAGGCTCCTCTCTTAGGGCTTTAGCTGCCTGTTTGCCTCCCCTTTGGTTACTGTTTTGTTTTATACACAATTCAATTTTACACACTCCCCTAAATTACTGTTCATTCTGAGATAAACACAGTAAATTGATAATTCTGCCCAGTATTGACTTAACATTCGAAGTGTAACAGCTTCAGAACATATTTTGAAGGTGTTTCAGGTGATGGGAGGAAATGTGAGTTTCTTTGAACACCTGTGATGGTTTGGATGTCGTTGAGTTTCAACATCCACACTTTGAGATTCATGTCTATCTTGTTTAGTCCTTCAAGGCAGGGAATGGCTTCGATTACATTCCCAAATTTTCAGGGTTTTTCATCCAGAGACTGAATTTCATTCAGGAAGATTTTTGGAAAAGTAACTAATTTGGTTTAGGGAGTAGATGGATTTTTAAGTCCCATGGTAGGTAAATACCATCAGGAATACCTCCTCCTCCATGGCTTTTCATGGCAAAAGTAGTTCTGTTAATTTTGTATTCTAAAGAAATATTTCCTAACCTTTATTTTACAAAGAGTCCTCTTTAGCAACCAGCTTAATTTATTTTTATCATTTTTTTCAGCCCAGGCTTGGAAATCATTCCTTCCCTCTTTATCCTAATGGTCCTTCCCCTGCAGGAAAATCTCAGCTTTGATTCCTATGGAGTCAGCAGTGAAGGATAGATTGGGAGCAGTGTGAAATTCTTGCTGGTGCTGCTGCATCTCCTGACACGAGAGCAGAGCCACAGAGGAGGGAAATAGCATCAACATCCTTCATAAAGCTGAGAAAATAGGTGCAGGCAAATACTTTAAATTGAACTCTAATGAAATTATTGTTTATGGCCCAGCTTCTCCCTTCCATCCAGAATCTGTCATTTAGGTGATTGGGCCAGCAGGTGCTAACATAATTGAATTCAGGGAAATAAATAAGGAGGGAGGCTGGGGATTGTTTGCTAAAGACATCTAGTTTGCTAATTAGGAGGATTTATAGGATGCTGCACTTAAAAATAGATTATTATTGATAGATCATCATAATCATGAGAGTTACTTTATAGGTTGAGTTTCTTCCAACAATAAGCAGGACCAACACCCCTTCTGCTCTGGACACTGTTCTTTGCAGCTGGAAATGTTCTGAAAGGCTGCACAGAAACAATGTTGTCAGTTTAGAGAGGAGGTAGCAAAAAATACGTGTTACATCTGTCTTGGAATTAGTTACACAGAGGAAAGAAGTTGGGATTGTTTTTAATTATAAGAGCATAAAAAGTTATAGGACTGTTGGAAACTAAGGTGGAAATTGCTTTTGATATTCTCACCTAAAGCTATTTTAAATGGAAATCAGAGGTAGGTATTAAACTAAAATATTTGTCTGTGGACACTGCTGAAGTGCAAGTTAAATATTTTTTAAATTTCATTTATTTTAAATGCAGTAGTGCTGATAACACTGGCACTTAGGTCAATATCATTTCTCATTAAAGTTCTTTTAACACTCACAGCTTTATCAGTTACCAGCAAGTTCATCACAGCAGCCAGGTATGAATTACACATTCCCCATGCCTTTCTCTAATTCATTTCTCCATCCTGCACTTCAATAATTTGAATCTGAAGTATATCAGGAGAACAGAGTTGTTTTCTTCTCTGTGGAGAACTCAAGCAGAACTATTCCTCACAAAGAGTAACAAACAGCCAGACTGAATCTCCATGGAGGATGTTGCAGCTGAGCTTGTAAATATTATTTGGAGAGACTTACATTTCCTTCTGAAAAGAAAGAGCATTAAGGAATATTTTGAAAATATAGAAAGGGAATAAAAGGGGGGAAAAAACCCCATCCAAAACCCATAAGATAAATTTGGCTCACCAGCCTTTTTGCCATTTCATGTCTAACATTCATTTCTGAGATGTATCAGCTACATCAAGCTGAGGCCAGTTTGGTTTTATGTGCCTGGTAAAATGGAGTGGATTCACAAGGATCTGGCCCATTCTCTTCTGTCACCTCATATTTCTGTTACTGTGCCTGTACATCCTTTTTTAACAGTTTGGAGAAAAAGAAATGAAATCTTCCAAGTAAATATTTTTACATTCGGTTGCTCCATAGAGCTTCTGTATTGTGTATTCCTCCAAGTAATTCATCATGATAAAAATGCAATGCTGAAGTAAAAGAGTTAATTAATATTTAGGTCGGAAATTGAAATACTAAATGAATCTGAACTGAGAGTTATGATTTCAGGTTTTCTTATGCCCAGCAACAAATAAATGAATATCCAAGGAGTGGGACAGCCAGGCACTCAGGGCTGGGGCAAACACTCAGCAGCAGCTATGGAATAAGAGGATCCTTTAATGCAGGACTCTGCATTTGGCTTTTGGCAGGGCTGTTCTGAGAAGGGGTTTATAATGCCCCAGGAGATTGGATTTTTCTGGATTTGGGAGGAGCCAGCAGGTCTAGAGGTGTGTGGATGTGTTTGCCATTCCTCAGTTGCCTCAGGAAGTGCAGAACTCTGCTCCTACAACTTCCCTCTGGCTGCAGACTGACGTGTGCCATGGACAATCCAAATTAAATCGGTTTGCTTCTGATTTAATTGCAAAATCATTCAGACTTTGTGTGTTTTCTCTGTGAGTAATCCAGATTTAGATTTCACTGTTGGTGCTACCTGGGTTGTTTTGTGTGTGTGTGTGTGTGTGTGTGTTTGTGTTTAATGCAGCTGAAAGTTATTATGTAAAATGGGTAAATTGGAGTCTTTAAAGGAGCTGCCAACTTGCATTTGCCTGAGTTACTTCAGCAGTGGAGAGGAGAGGAAGAATTCCAGACACGTCATCCTGATTTCACAAGTCTGCAGAGATCTCCAGAGTGGACTTACCCATCTGTGTGAGGTAGTAAATAGCTCTGTGCTTTTGTTCCTCACAAGTGCCTGCATATGTGTGCTCCAGCCGTGTAATCCATGTAATCCATGGCTCCTCCTCTGTCTAGACAAAGTGTTCGTCCCCTTGCTGGGCACAGCAGAGCCCTCAAGGTTGGCAGAAACGGGCAGTTGCACTCAGAGTCACCCTGCAGCCCCTGAGTGCGGTGCAGGTGCAGGACTTCCTCTCTGACCTTCCCCCGGAAGAGAAAAATGATGGACCTGAACATTCCTCCTTCACTGTTCAGGGACAATACTTGGCTCGTGTTGAAAGTGTTCCTCCCTAAAACTGACATTTTTGTGTGTTCACTCACCCTGAGGTGACAAAAGGAGAGGAAAATGGAAAGGGAGGCTCTACTGTCTCTAACCTTGACTTCCAGAACAACGCTGGAGGAAGCCACCCTTGTGTCTGGCCTTCCAAAGCAAGGCTCCAGCGTGGCCAGCTGGGGACAATCCCTGTGGTGGACGTTGTTCACAGCTCCCTGCTCTGACAGTGTTGGAGCCTTGTCGTTCAGTTTTGGCCATGGCAGGATGGGAGAGCGTTTCCCCTGCTCCAGAGTCCCTGAGGCATCTCCTCAGCACACACAAAAATTCACCTTTCAGCTGGGCCTACAAATCAAAGCCTCCTCACGGAGCAAAACCACATTCCCTTCATTGCTGCTTCACACTGTGTACCCATGAAGGGTCCTTCTGGACTCAGTTCTAAAGGGATAATTGTACTATTTAAATATTAAACATCGAAGTTCTCTTTTTTTATTGTTAAACCAATATTAAAGTAGGACAAAGCTGATTTACAGTTTATGGCAGCGCATTCCAGAGTCGCTGGCGTTGCAGCTGATGTCCTGTTCCAGCAATATTGGCACTGCCAGGAGGCACAGAAATGGAGTTTTTAATCAAAAAACTTTATTTGAGATCCACTTCAGTTAAATTATAAATTAATCTTGCCTCGTGAACTTCCAGGCTGTTAAAAAGGGCAAATGGCTGCAGTGTCCTCTGAAACAATTCAAACCCCATTTTTCATCAGGAGATGATTCCACTGCCCTGGAATTGAAAGTTGGGTGTCTTTTCCTCACAGATTGTTATTTAATCGCTATATATTAGCTTTCATTGCCCTTTTGATATATTTAGGCTCATAAACTTCTCATTGAGTCGATTGAATTTACCACGATGTTGTTACTTTTTATGAACAGAATGAATCAATAGCAGATCTGTTGGTTTGCACTGAGTTGTTTATTTTAAGGGATGTTTAAACTTTACTGAGAGAAAATGGAAGGGCTGATGCCCAGCCCCTCCTCTTTAATACTCATTATTTGGTAACACTCTGAGCCTGCCTCAACCAGCAAGTGCTGCACACTGATTCAGAGATCCAGGGCTAATAATATTTCCAACCATTCTTTGAAATGTTAAATATTTTGCAGTATTCCAAATTTCTGGCATTTAATACTTGCAAATTGCTCTGTTGTTGTAGTAGAAAGCTTTTGGTTCTGTACTAGGGAATATTCCAGAATAAGATTGCTTTTTTGCACTGAAAATAGTAACTCTGTCTTGAAAATGTCTGTCCAATATCTTCTTGTATATATATATTTATATATGAGGAAATAGTAATGTATTTTCCTGTTCTCCTCAAATAATCTGTGCAAACCAGTTGACTTCATATATGAATTTGAAGCACGGTATTAAGAAATATCACTGGGTTCATTTTATCATTGAATTTTAGGGATGTGACTTCTTGCTCTTTTTTTTCCTGTTTAATAATAATGAAAACCACCTATTAATCAAGTTCCACACAGACAAGCGCAAAAGTGTGCCTAGTGGAGCTAAAAACTTGGGAATTCTTACCTCAGTGTAATGAGGTGATAACTGCCCAGACTTTGTGCCTGCTGGAGGGATCTATTTGGATTCACTGTTGCCCCTATGGGCTTCCTCCCCTATTATTTATGCATCTTTATTATTGTATTAAGTGGTTAATTCAATCTGGTCAGGTTAACCTCTGTTGATGATTAGAAGTGGGCATCTCAGCCACTGGAAAGTGAATCATTTGGGGTGGAACATCTTGTTCTTGTTTGAATCATTATCTTTGTTTACATTCACACTGCATTCATGGCTTGAACCAGATTTTTTTTGGGGAAAGAGGGGGAGTGCCCAGAGTTGGTTTTCAAATGCTATGTACAGAAATTATAAAGGAGATACATTTCCCTTTCTTCTCCTCTGTGAGCAAAATGGTTTGAATTAATAATCCAGAATTCAAAGTATTCACAAAGAGCTGTAATTTGTTGTCAAATAAGTTTTAAAAGCCAAACCTCCAGGCTGACCAGCTGAACTCAGTCCTCTTTCCTCAGTGAGAATTCTTCAGCAGTAGCATTCCAATATTTTCCTGGTGGAGTATTTGTCATTCTTTTCCAATTATTACTGTTATTGTTTTATAACTCTATTTGTCTGTGCTCTGTTCTTTTTTTGAGTGCTAGTGAAAGCCTCTTGTCATTTTCCCTATCTTTCCCCTTGGTTTGGTGTTTTCTGCCCACTCCTCTGCCCTAAAGCCTTTTTTCCTCCCCTTTTTCTCCATGCAATGGGATCTTACCTCCATGAAACCATTGCCTTTATTGCTCATGGAGGAGCGAATGCATCCCAGACAAATTCTCCAAGACATGTGGTGGCTTCCGTCATCAAGGTGGGGAAGACCAGAAGGAGAGATGGCAAAGTGACCTCCTGGCAGAATTTCTGATTCTTCCTTGGAGGAGCTGAACAGCTCAGTCAAAAGATGTTCATTCTGAAGATTATTTTATTTTGATCACGAAATTTTGTTTATCAACTGTTGCTTCTCAGGAACCAAATTATGGGATCATAAGGGATCTGTAATCTCAGCATGGTCCAGGAAGTGGGATAGTAGGAAATTAGGGAAGAAATAGAGTGAAAACACAAAAGATTTCTTGCTATCACTATAAACCCATCATATATCTGTGTGAATACTCTCTGCTTCAAAAAGGAGATGTTAAAACGGCGAAAGCTGTAGAGAAGGGGAAAAAAATGCAATCAAAGATATGGCAGATGTGGAGAACATGAACTGTGTTCCCGTGGTCCTGCTACAGAAGGCCTCCAAGTCATTTAAAGATGTGACTTTCTTCTATGCAATTCCTTTTCTGATTAAAATGGTCTTCTGTAAGTGATTTCATGATACATATAAATATTATGGTTATCAGTCTTCACAGTTAAAATAAGGCTTTTTTCTTTGGCAGGAGGAAGGCTATACATGCAAATTCAGATTCCTGATGCATTCCCAGTAACTCTGCCCTTCTGTTCTGGCAGAATTAAGAAAAACTGTGGGGTTTGTATTTTCTTTTATTTGTTTCTTTATGTATCGTGTGCTCTCTGATTCTCACTTATTTCTCATTTCATTATCTTTCCTGTGCTTTTTCTTTTTTGTGGCTATGTTTGTGGCTGCATTTTTTCTTTCATTTGTTTACTTTGCCTTGAACTTTCTCCTAAATCCTTCTTTTCTTTTTAGCCAGACCTGAATAAATGCATTGAAACATCGTTTCTCTCTCCTTCCATTTCCACCTCCCTTCCTCTTCTACTTCCATATCTTTTCCCCTTTCCCCCATAATATTATCATTTTCTCCTCAGCATTTGTTGATGTTTTTCTTTCCCATGAATTTTCCTGTACTTTTTTTGGCATTTTGTACTTTACCTCAGGGGAGACTCAACAAGGATTTGGGTCTCTTTTCCTTAATGGTGCCAAACTGGGTAGAAACCACCTTAAAAATGTTTGGGACAAACCCTGTCCTGACTGTCCTGTGGCATGAGGATGGTTGGGAGCAAATAAATTCCTGTTTAGCAAATTTAACTTCTCCTAAAAATTCAGGCTCCACATCCTTCCAGCTGGAAACTGGATCATATAATGGGTTATTACAAGCTGTTAAAATTTGAGACCGAGGAGGGGGAATAGGCTGAAGTTATTCCATGGATTGTTCTGCTCTTTGTGGGAGGCTGTTAAAATAAAGCAACAGTATAAAAGATGAATTATATACAATTTAATGTAAAGCTGTTGGAAGCCATTAGGATATTTCTTCCTTGATTGTGGAACATTTGTGTACTTTTCCAAAGTTTCGCATTTTTTGGTTCTTTCCGAACATTATGAAAATTGTACTGAGAGGAGTAAATTCATCTGCATAAAATTGACTGCGAAGAGCAATTAGTCCTTCATTAATATGCAAATTTGGTCCAGTGCAGATTCATCTATATATGAGGCTTAAATATGCAAGTCAGTCTTGCTGTGCGAGAAGCCCAGATGCTTTTATTTACTTTGAAATTGAGGGATTTGGTTAATGATGTTGTTGACAGGAAAACTTGAATAAATTTGATGATCACCATCTTTCATATTAGACGAGGCCCATGGAAAAAAAATTACCAAGTAAAATACCAATTTTATTTGGTAATTTCCTATTACCAATCTCGTAATAAAATGTAAGATAGAAAGTAATAGAGTTAGATTTCCTAATGTACTTATCCTGAGACTTAAACTGTTCCCCAAAGATGGAGCCATTTTTCTTAAACTTTGTTTTTCCAGAGGGTAAAGACATCTCCATAAGCTGTATGAATAACACACTGCCTGGAGATTTAATATTGGAAAGTTGGTTCTGTGACTTGCTTCAGTTGGTGAGAGGATATAAGCCCGGGAATGAAAAAGCAGGAGCTTTGGAAATGGCTCTTTGTCATCTTCCATGATTTATCTGTAGGCTCTTTTCAAGAATTAGTGTTGAGGCCTTTGCCCTGAACCTGTGGAACCACCCTGGAATCTGTCTGAACACACAGCCAATTCTATTTGGATCACCTAAGCTCCTGAGGAAACATTTTCCTAAATATCTTTAAATCTTTACAGCCCTTGGTAATGATGCTTTCTTCCTGCTGGCACCCACTGTGGGCTGGCTCAGAGAAGCAGGGTTTTTCCTCACCAATAAATCCAAGCTGTGGTGTGTCTTGCCTCTCTCCTCTTTTCCTGCCCCACGGATCCTTTGGCACATCCAGGATTCCCCCGGTTTTCTCCAGCATCCATCACTCAGGTATGGGAACAGCTCCTTTGCGTCATCTGTCTTGATTCACCTGCAAGATCCCACAAGTTGTTCCTCCTCGTGGTTCTTCCTTTTTTCTTTCTCTGCAATTCCCTCAGGCCTAAATTTAGTTTTGACTTAAGCAAAACTGGTCTTTGATTTCAGTCATGCCCGTTTTTTCGTGGACCAAACCTGGCCTTCTGTCTTGCCTGAGTGAGGCATTGGCCCTTCCAAAATAACAGAGAAATGTGGTTTAAATGAACTGAACTGTGTGGTAATTTATAAAGCTCTAGTTGTAACTACCTGAGGACGAGTTAATAGATGAGACCATTTGATTCCTCTGACTTCCTGGCACAGCTGTTTGGGATATAAATCCTCACAACTGTTGGTTTCCAAATCCTTAATGTGCTGCACGAGGCAAAAAGTTTCTACAACCACGTTCAGGAGAGAAAAAAAAATTCAGTGAGACATCAAAATTGTTCATGTGGTCTTGCAGGTGAATCCAAAAGCAGGAAAATAAAGATGGAATTGAGTATTTGGGGGGAACAGAGGAGAGATCTGATAGTCTTGTAAAGGCTCTGGTTATCCTACAAGGGAATCTGTGGTTTTCACCATCAGAATGAGGCACTGACAGTGTCAGAAGGGAGTTTATTTGCAGTACTTAATAGTTTAGGAGGTGATAAATTGATTAAAAGGTGAAACCTTAAAACCACACCATCTGCTGAGACTTAAATAGCCTTTGCCTTGGAGAACACAGATTTGCTGGGCAGTTTCTGGTATTTTTCAGCACCATCCACAGCAATCTTGGCTCTCTGATCCTGCTCCTGAAAGGAGGAAAATATTAATTTTGAAGTGTATAAACAACAGGCATCTCAGCACAACCTGAGGTTGTCTCCTATCAACTATGTAATCTTTATATTCTAGATTAATAAACACTTCAGCCTTGGAGTTTATTAGTCCAAAATATATTTATTACCTCATAAATTCAAACCCCCTCCAGTTACCATCTAATTAAACTGCAGCGCTGTGCATGCTATCTTTGGGGATGTATTAATAATGGAATTATCTTGTGAAACAGTAATTACATACTTTGTGCATTCTTTGCCACACTCTTTCTTCAGTGTCTGTGTGATGAGTGGGGCACACAGTGCTCCATTGTTTGGAGCTCCTCCAAACTCTCTGTGTATCCAAAGAGAAGCAGATTTTTTTTTTTCCCCCGCTTAGTAGAAGAGAGAGAAAAGTTTGTGCATTTTTTGTACTCAGGAAGGACCAATACCACCAGACTAGGAACAGTTATGAAACATGATTGTGCAAGTGATCTTAGCTCATGCTTTCTCCTCACTCTTTGAGGAGATTACCCTCAGGAGTAAAACCTCCTTGCAGGATATGTTTTGTTCTTACTGCAGCTGCCAAAAGGTGAAGACAACCACTTTATCTGCAAGAGAATATTCATTTATGGGACTTCACTGGTGACATAGGTTTAAAAAAAGGAAAATAGGCTTAAAGCCTTCCTCAGGAGAGAGATTTACTCACAGTTTTCTCCAGTGGTAAGTGTACCTGCTGTATTCTAATTTATAAATGTATTGACTCTGTCTGTGCTTTTGCTTTATAAGGTTGTCCCCCATCTTCTACCCTGGATAATTTGTATTGACAGGAATCCTTTTGCTCGTTTTTCCTCACTTACTGCAGAATTAGGTGTCTGAATCCTGCCTGGTGTTCCCTTCCCTGCATGGAAAGAGGCACAGGAGGCAACACCTTTTGCACATAACTTCCCTGGAGTTTTGAAGTGCCTTATCTCTAGTTCAAGTACATCTGTTGAGCAACAGTGGGAGCGTGTGATTCTTGTTGACACAGGCTCTGCTCTACCTGACAGGAGGGGGGTTTATTCTCTCTTGTGCTCCCAGCAGTTTGTGGGTTTAGGATCCATATGTTGTGTTCTCTTGCCATTTATTTGTTCACTGCCGTTGCTGGGGCTGTGCAGTGTCTGCAGGGAGAGGAAGGGCACTTCCCACCAGTTTCCTCCCTGAATCTTTCAGATCTTTCCAGCATAAGTTTTTCCTTCTCCCTGGTTTTCTGCTCCGCAGGTTCTGAAGTCTGATGCCAAAACCAAAATGGAGTAGTGGTCACTCACTTCCTACAAAGGGGTCTGGTTGAACTTGCAGCTGGAACTCCATCCCCACTCCTATACTGTGATTGCAACTTAATGTTTTACTTGCATTTTGCAATCATTCAGGGCCCAAGTTTTCAAGTCTTCCAGATTTGGACTTGATTTGATTTCACTGCAAAAAACCCTGCAAGAATTCTGCCAGCAGCAAGGCCAATGTGTTTGAAAGCAGATGGCATTCCCAGTACCTAAAGCCTGGTCAGGTGTGAGTATCTCAGTAGTAAGAGTGACTCAGACTTGTAGCTTTGATTTCTAATAAGACACTATTTGCTTTATCCAGTAATTTTCATCTGCCAGCACTCACAGTGATTTAAATCAGACTGTTTTCATGGATGAGTGTTATTCTTTGGAAATAAAGAATGCCTGACAAGCTTCTGTAGTTTCATGAATAGATTTTTGTAAACCACAAAATGAAATGTAATTATTGTATGATATATATTTTACAGAAGCTCAAATGGCTTTATCAGCCCAATGTCTAGAAATTCACCTTCTGAGACTGAACATCTTGTGCTTGTCTTAATAAAAATGGTGTCTGATACCACTTGGCCACAGTGTAGAATGGAACAGTTTCCATTGTAATGAATAGCAGACATCTGCAAAGAATAATTATATTTATGACATATTGCTCAAACACACATTATGTATTATTACAGCTCAGGATTAATTTCTGGTTTGTCAAAACCTGCTGATCCCAAAACTTTTGGTTGTCTAATATTTCCTGTGGCTGCTGATGAAAAGATGCTCTGTGTGTCCCCAGGATGGTTCCAGGTTGTGTCTTGCCTGTTCTGTCACTCTGGTTTTTTGTCCCTGGTGTCTGATTTGGAAACTTTCAAACTAGACACCTTTCTGATGTGTTTTTCCTGATGTGAATAAATTCACTGCAGAGTAGTTGCAGAGCAAGAGATGTTTGTTGCCAAGCAATTATATCAGATGAAACATACAGAAGGGTAATCTTTTAGTCTGACTTTTTTTTTTTTTTTTTTTTTTTTTGCTACAGGCATGAATCTAAAGATGAATTCTAGGAATTTAGGGAAGAAAAAAAGACAGAGCTTTTATTTCTTTTTTTTTTTTTTTTCCCCTTGTCTTCTGTATTTTGCAGTGATTGCTTTGAGTCTGTAAGGTCATCATGGTTGAAGGCATGAAGATGAGGACATCAAAGCCTTTGCCCACTTATGACAACTACTCTGGAGACAAACACAGCTCAGAAGACAAATGTTCTGAGCTTCCCGTGAGTTCTGGTTCACAAAACAGATGAGAATCCAGAGATACTTCTGAACTTGGAAATGAAATTTATTCTCAAGGTAATGGTTGAGCTCATTATCTGCTGCTCTTTCTAAATGTAAAGTAAAGGAGAGCAATGCCCATGTATTCTGTCTATAACAGCTGACATGTTTTCTGCATTCCTGTGTTTGCCTAAGAAGTCATGGATAATCAATTTGATGTGCAAAATATACTGCATGGATGAGTTCTGATCCATATCACTTGCCATGGCTGTGCTGTTAGGAGAGGCAAAAAACTTCCAGGAAGGAAACAGCAAGGAAAAAATCTGCCTGATAATTTTCTCATCAGTTTTTTCTCCAAGGACATATCTGTAGGTGGATTCTATAGACAGTGTTTGGGTTTTTTTCCCCCACCTTGAGTGGCTGGTTCTGTGTGTGTCAGTTATTTTCTCTTGCTGTATTAGAAATCAAAGCTACCTCATCACTTCAGGATAAATTCATCTATGTTTATATCTCTATATCTATCTCCTATAATCCTAACTAGGAAAAACTAACCTGAAACATTTCATTTTCCGCCTTTGTTATTATTTAAATGTATATTTTAAATTATTTTTTCAATTCCCTACATGTATTACAGATAACTTCCCATCTGACTGGGAGGCAGAATAGGCAGGAACCAGCAGCAGACAGATGTGATTATAAAAGATGTTCTGTTTGTTTTAATGAGACTTATGGTTTTAATAAACTTTTAGAATGTTTTTAACACAACCAAATTAAATAAGTTTAAAATCTGATTTTCTAGCTCTAACCCTAACAGATCACTTTTTGCCTTATTTATGAGGACAACCCCCCAAATTTTTCTTATCTTTAGAGAATTTCACACAGAATAGAATATCTCCAGTTCCAGCAGAAAAAAAAGGGAAATTTGTGTGGATAAAAAGCATGAGTGACAATCCTGATCATGTGGAAAAAATCAATCTGTGAGCTTAGACATAGTTTCCCATTAGTCCCCTCCTTTCTTGGAAATCCATATTTTCACCCGAATATCCAGCAGCATTACGTAGAACCCCTCAAAATTTGCTCATAATATTTCATGTCCTTTCTGCTGGAAAGCAACAGCTGGATATTTTGTGCCATGATGTGACCAATCCACCTCTGTTGTTGTCATTTTAATTGCTGGGGCTGTATTTTTAAGTCCTCCACAGAAGGTCTTTGTAGTGACAAGCGAACGGTTCACGCTTCGTAAGCAAACATAAAGAATGCTGCTGCTAATTGGAGAGGGAGTAATGCAGTTATGATTCCATCAACATTTAAGTTACATTGGGGAAAGGACATGTTGTTTTTTTTGTTGTTGTCCTTGTGTTGCCACAGAAATTTTCACTCGGGGTGGATTTGGTGGGGAAGGTTTTAGGACAGATTAATCCTGGAATTACGGGGATGGGAGAGATGGAAGTGAAATTGTTCTAAGCTACGTCTACAGTATAGAAATCAGCATTTTATTGCTCTTTCTTTGGAATTAGAGTTATTAATTGCTGGCTTGTGTAAGAGCTTGTCTGTGAAAACGGAAAGAATGGAAAGACAGCCTCAAAAAACTCCCTTTCCCCTGCCCTGAAGAACTGCAGCCACAGTGTTTCACGTGGAGGAGAACTCCTCAAAAATCACCAGTTTCCCAAAGGAAGGAGGTTCTTATTCAGTAATTTTGGATGTTTTCCCCTTGATATTCTCTGCCTGTTGCACCTACAGACCTCTCAATTTCTAAAAGTCTGCTGGACTTTGTGTTAAACCTTGGCATTTTCTTTTCCCTGAACTCCATTTCCATGGAATACTTGACTGTGGATTAACAGTTGTACAATTATGTACCAAAAGTTCTTTCCCCTTCATGCTGATTTAATTTTTTCTTTATACTCACATCTCTCTTCTCAAGTGGAGCCTCATCTCGAGTAGCCTTGGGAGGGCCAAAGGTGCGTCCTTTTCCAGTTCACTGCCTGGATTTTAGAAGATGCCATGTTTTAGCATCTAAACAAGGAAAATCACAGCTATTTCCATGGGAAGAATCACAGAGATGACAGGGCTTCCCCCCAAAACACTGCCTGTGTAATTGCTGAAGACATTCCAAGCCAGTCTAACGAAGTGCTGTCTGCCAGTCATTATGTTCTCCTTGGAGGACCATCTGTTGCACTTCAAATATGTAAAGGTCTCTATCATTTATTGCTCCAAACAAATCCAGGCCTTTGTCTGACGTGCTGAAGCTCCTGAATGGATTCTAAAGGTGGTTTCAGTCACAAAGGGCAGGGTATTCCCTTTGGTTGTACTCCTTCAGCTCAAATTTCAGAGCACAAATAACACTGATTAAATCAATATCTGAGTATTTTCAATTTATTTAGAAATGAATTGTGAACAGCAACAACTAAAAATATCTGAAATGTGTTTTCTTTTCATTCGGCCAGGAGGACGTTGGAAGATATTTGCTTCTGGTGAACAAATCTTTCCATTGTGGTGATATCCAGATTTGATATACGCTGAGATTGGAATGAAAATTACCTTATTTTAACTAAATTCTTTAATTTGCTTATTTGCATCTGAAACGAATAATTCAAAGGAATAGTAAAAAATAGAGTCGGCAGCTTAAAATGCTCAAACCTTCCTTAGCACATGTCCTTTACAAGGATGTAATACTTGGTTGTACAATCATTATTTATAGGTTAATTAGGATCCTTTCCATGAGTAAAATGAGCAAGATCAGGCATTAAAATATGCTGGGTTTTGTTTTTCCTTCTGCAGATTTTGAAGAGCTGTACAGTCAGATTGGAGAACACGAGCCTTGCGTTTTCACAGCGGAAAAGTTCTGTTCAGAGATTTCCAGCCAGAGAAATCCATAACAATTTCTGTCTGATTAGGGAGTGGTCCTATCTTTTTCCCTTTCTCCTCTTCCCCTTCTCCTTCCTGCACAGCAGCTAATGTTCTGGTCAGAAGTAATAATATGTTAGATCTTGAATGTCAGTAGCCCCAGAGATTCTGACAAGACTATTCATGTGCATTCATACGTCTTAACCAAAGCTGACACTAAAGAGAGCAAGAATTCTCATATTCCTCTTTTTATTGCCATGCATTAAACTCAAATCTTCTCTTGGAGACCCCTGCTAGAAATGACACATTCCCCATTTGAAAAAGGCATTTTAGCAAGGTCTAAACAAAGCAGCTGGACATCAATCTGGCACGGGGCAGAGGCTCCTGTGAGAGCTCACAGTGCAGAGCTGAACTCTGCTTTGCACCGTACAAATGTTGTGAGCTAAATACTAATGGGAAATAACCATTCCTCCTAGTCTTTCCAAATTTCAATTAAAAATTAAGTGATTTTAATTTTTTTTTTTTTTTATCTATAGGACATGTCCTCATAGGGATATTTGGATTCTGAAAACTCAAGGTTGTTTTCTGAGAAACACACACTGAGTGAATATTCTGCTCTACCTTTTACTCTGGACATATTTTACACACACTTGTAGGATGGTGCACAGCACGTGTTTGGGTAATTTTGCAGGGATCTGATTAAGTCGTTAAAGCCAGGTAGGTAATTTTGCCAGCAATGATATTTTTAATCTTCTTTTTTAAAATGGTTTGGTAGTAGTGACTAAGGCAGACTAGGTGGCTCTGGGCAGCTCGCCATTTTTAGGTAGTTTAATTTGTTAAAAATTATCCTTCTTCCCACCCAAATCCCCTTGAAACCATTTGGAGAAGAGAACTGTTGAACAGTTGCCAGTAATAAGTCCTGCTGAGACCTCTGTATCCTCCTGACAGAAATGTTGGTGCCAACTGGAGACTGACTGGCACGAGTTTGAACTCTACACTACTTGATATATTTACTTCACATGCACCAATTACAATAATTACCACCTCTGTAGCTGAAGTTTAAGCACTCAGTCTGCACTCCATACCTCAGGTGGTTGGCAGTATGTTCAATCCTATAATCTCAATTTTCTTGGAATAATTAAGGAGAAAATAAATACTTCCAAAAAATTAGGAGAGGGTCTGAATGGAAATCAGAGGCTGAATAATAGAGTTGTTTGTCATGTTGCTATTGTTAGGCTTCGTTTATTTCTATTTAATCTTTATTTCTAAAAGGCAGCATCTTCTTTTGCCTGCAGAGATTCACCAGGAGATGCTGTAGTCCATTGACTTTTATGTTCAGCAGTGGAGTATCTCTTGATGTCAATGAAAAAGCAACACGAACTCCTACTTTCTTTAGAAGTTTTAAAAATATAAATATTCCTTTCAGAATAAATCCTTTTGACTAGAAGGGGGAAATCACCCATCCCTTACTCCTTTTGGCTGGACGTTTCCATGTGAGATTGTAGGGATTTAATACCAGGACCGGCTTTAACTACCCAGCTCCTGACAATTCCATGGGTTTAAGTCTGATGCAATGGGGACAATCTCTCCCCCACCCCTGTTGTCTTTCCAAGAGACTGGTTAATTTTTAAATTGGATCGGCAACATTTTTAAAGAAAAAAAGGTGAAGTTTCTATTACACAAAGATAAACAGACTGAGCACAAACTGACTTGCCTGTAGCTTTCCTAATATGATTGCACTACGTAGAGTAGATACTAAAATTTATATTAAAATTTCTTCATGCAGGTTCCCTCTAGGGAGAGGAAGAGGGAAGGAAAAAGCTTCATGTGACAGATGCTAATTATGCAGCTTAATGCACTTCTGGAAGTTGCAGAGATGAGAACTCTATAAGAACCTATCTACAAAACAAAGCACATTTTCAACAGCATCCTTTCCTCCATTCTGTTTTAATCTGCCTCCTCTGTTTTCCAGGAGGCTTTATTTCCCAAAGAGTACAAAGGGCAAGCAGTGTCTCAGGTGCAGAATTCACCAGACGTGGATGTGATTGTTCTCCCTTGTGTCGTACTGTTCTGAGGTGCTGTACATGGAACTGGGAAAGCTTTGAGGTTCTGAGTCAGGAGGAGTTGGAGTTCAAAATTCCCTCATTGATGTGTTGGGTTTTTTTCCTCCTTTGTGGATATTTTATCAGTTCCTTATCCTGTGTTTTTGGTTTACTGGACAAATGATGTTCTGCACTTGTGCTGGGATCTTATAGATGGATTTATTGTGACGAATGTGTCAGGATCCCAAAAGGCATTATATGGAGAAGTGGGCTGAGACACACTGAACTGAGTTCCTCAAAACTGGGAGGTGCAGCCACACCAAACCCAGTGTTAGACACTAATCCTCTCTTCCAGGCATTGAGCTGTGCTCTTTGAGGGAAAAGAAATGGGAAAAATTGGTGTTATCCTGAAATCAATTCAGACTTGCCAGAACCATCATCCCGGATATCCAAATCTACCAAACCCCTTTGACCAAATGATTGTTTTTCCTCTTAGCGATAAATCCACACCAGCTCTTGTGTACTTAACGCCGAATGCCCCTTTCCCTGATTTCCTTGCCATCCTTGGATTTCTCCGTGGGGAGGAGTGACTTGAGAACCTCTCCCGCAGGGACATCACGGTGGCGCTGGCACTTCCGAGGGGCTGGGGCTGGCCCTGGGCACCCAGGAATGCTCCTCACAGCCCTCGGCTGCAGCCAGCCCAGGGAAAACCATCTGTTCCCCTTGGAAAGGGGTTTGCTTCCCCCCGGAGCCCTCCCCCCGCATCCCGGCTCCGGCCCCAGCTGCCGTGTTTCGATGAGCACTGAGGGAATGAATCCTCCTGAGTTTAAAAATACTCTGCTTCTATTTAGATGAAAAGAAGAATCTTGCTTGCCTACACTGGCATACAAAAATAGGCTCAGTGTGAGTAAATCTTCAAAGTTTCTCTTGGTGAATATATATCTAGCCTCACTTCTTTTCTTTTTTTTTTAACTTATCATATAAGTTTATTTATAGAGTGTCCTTCTTTCCTCCTACTCTATCAAGACATTTGCAGAAGGTTGTTGCTCGTCTTGTTCAGGAGTCCTGAAATAATTTGCAGGGCCTTTGAAACATCATCGTGTTGCATAGTTGTGATCAACGTGCTGCTGTTGCATGAACATATCATATTTTAATGTGAATGTCAGGTTAGCTGAGACATTCAGGCCTTTCTTTTCCTTTAGGTGCTTTACACTGGTTTGTGTTTTCACTTGAACACTGCAGTAAAAATTCTGCATATAGTAACTTGAAATTTTCCATTCTACATGCAAGGCATTGCCTAGAAAATTAATGTGTAATATGAGAGGATTAGTAAGATGCATACACTTTCCAAACATCTCTTAAAAATAGCTTTCACTGTCACCGTAGCATCTAAATTCTGAATAATCTCACAGTCCTTCTGCAAATCTGTGCACGTAGTAACAGAGAAGCCACCTACTTCATCCTCTTGAACTGCACAATATGGATCTGGGCATGGAAAAAACTGGGTTTTGGAGTAAGGCTCTGCTTTGGCAGAGAGGCTGTCTGTGAGACTAGTGAGAGCATTAACGCTTGCATTAAATATTAAAGTCAGCTTTCACAATCCTTGCCTATCTTTTCAAAAAAGGCTCCGAGATCCTCAGTTTGGAATTTGCTCCGCAGCGCAAATATCGGGAATCCTCTGCCAAGAGGTGGAAGCTGTGGCAGGGGAGCCAAGGCGAGTGTTCTCTGTGCTGGGGGACACTCTGTGCCCGGACTTTGGCCCCAGGCTGACCGGAGGTGCCCTGGGGTGGCCACAGAATCCTGGGATATCCACAAGGACCACTGAGTCCAACCCTTACGGCCCTTACAGGGATCAGCCCCGGGAAGGGACTGAATTCATGGTCCGTGAATGGACACGGAGCCCCGGCAGGGAAAAGGGAAGGGTGAGCCCGTGTGTAAATATCTAAATGGGAGTGCCAAAAGATGCGCCAGGCTCTGCTCCGTGCTGCCAGCCACCAGGACATGGTGCAAGGGGCAGGAATTGATGCCCAGGTGGTTCCACCTGAACATGCGGAAGAACTTGCCCAAGGAGCGCTGGAGCAGATTACCCAGAGAGCTTGCGGAGCCTCTCCCATGGCACTATCCCAGACACGATCCTGTGCTCCGGGCTGACCCTGCCCGGCCGCCCCACCGCTGTCCTCCCACCCTGACCCATGCCACCATCCCGGTAACCGCGGGCCGGGCGGCGCCGGGACTCGAACCCGCGGCCCCGCCGCCGCCGCGGGGCGCCGCCGCTAGATGGCGCCCCCCCAACGAGCAAGGCGGGGGCTCCGCAGCGCCCCGGACGCCCCTGGCGGCCGCGCGCCGCCACCGCACCCGCCTTCCCCCAGCGGCGCCGGCGGCCATGGCGGTGCGCGCCCACGTGACGGCGCGGCGGCCAATGGGAGCGCGGCAGGGGGGCCCCGACCGCCGTCCCTGTGGCCGCCATTAAAGAAAAAGGGTCTCGGAATTACCCGGGAGCCGGATCCGCTCCCGCTCCGGCCATGGGGGACCCGCGCTGAGGCTCCCGCCGCCACAGGATGCCGCGGCCGGGCAGCCGACGACAGAGGCACCGCTGAGGGGAGGCGACGCGCCGGCGGGGGGCTTCGCGGCACCGACTCCGCCAGCGGCAGCAGCGGCGGCGGCCGCCGCGTCCCTGTGTGTCGGCGGCGCCGGGAATTGCGGGGCTCCGACCCCTTCGGGCTGAGCAGAGCCCGGGGCTCGGCCGCCGCCTCCCCGCCGTGCCCAGGAGCCTCGGGGAGGGGGCCCTCCGCCCACCGCCCCCGCGGGGACCCGCACCTGAGGAGAGCGAGCGGTCTCGGGGCTCCCCCGCCCCCCCAGGACACACCGCTCCGGCCGAAGACGATCGTTTTTTATATTCCTTTCCCCCCCCCTCCCCCCGCGCCTTTTTTTTTTTTCCCCTCTGTTTTGTTGGGGATTTTTTTTTGTCCCCCCCCCCTTTATTTTTAAAGGACCGGGCTCGCAGCTGAGCGGGTCGGTCCCCGCCTCGCCGCCCCCCCCGCGCCCAGGGGTCGCGTCCCCCTCCCCGCGGTGACTCGGCGGGGCCCGCGCTCCCCCGGAGAGACTTTGCGGGGTTCCCGCGGCCCCCGAGGACAGCTGGGGGGCACCAGGCTCCCCGAAGACACTCTGCGATTTACCGCCTCCTCCTCCCCCGAAAAAGGCTGGCGATCGGCCTCCCGGAGACTCCTCCATCCTTCCCCGAAGAGACTTCGAGGGTCACCCGCAATTTCCTCCTTCCACCCCTTCTCCCCCTCCCTCCTTTCCCCACGGAAGGAATTTTTTTTTTTTTAAATTTTTTTTTTTTTTTTTTTTTTTTGTACCCGACGGAGGATATTTTGGTTTCGCCCTCGCTGCGAAGAGTATTTCGTTTTGGGGAGGGGGGTTTTCCACACGGGAATTTAATCCCCCGCTGGGCTGCTGAGGAGACTTTTGCGGCCTTTCTCTCTCAAGGAATACCTTCCCCCCTCCCCTGCCCCCGCAGATGTTTTTTTTTTTTGGGGGGGGTACACCCCAGGGAATTTTTTCTTGCTCTGCCTTTACGATTTCTTCAGACTGGCCTTGCTTCTGGCCCCTGAAGTTTGTTTTTATGAATTGAAATTTTAATTTATTTGGAATATTTTTGGAGCAAGGGGAGAAGAATCTGACCCCCCCACACCCTGTTGCCCTCGGACTCCGAAGAGACGAGCCTGGATTTTTCTCTCTCCCACGGCCAATCCTTCCCAGTCATTCCACAATTTGCCCCTTTCTCATCTGATGACTAAAGGAACAGGAGGAAGAGGAGGGGGGGTTCTGGATTAATTGCCCCCGCTGGATTATTTATTTTTTTTTCCTGCTTCTCTTGCTTGGCATCTGAGAAGAGAGGAAGGAGGGATGTCAACTGATTTTTACCCCTAGCCCCCTGGATTAATTACCCCATTTTTATTCTCTTGTTGGATCAATTACCCCTTCACCTTACCTCCTCTCCCTCCCCTCCTTATGCGAACGAGAAGACAAGAGGAACGGGGAGGATTTTGATCTTAATCTCCCGTCGTTGGATTACTTACCACCTCCCTCTTTCTGTTCTCCCCTTCCACGGCGGCTTTACACCCCCGATTGAGCTCCAGAAGACGAGAAAACGTTCTGAGTTCCTCTTCAATTTTTATTTTTTTTTTGAAAATTTTTTTTTTTTTTAATATATATATTTTTTTACCCCCCTCTCCCATACCTCTCTGTCTCTCCTGGCGGGTTATTCCCCCTGCCACTATTTCGCGTGCCGTGTGCGTGTGTCTGTAAATCCCTTATTTAATTGTATTATTATTTGTGCGTGTGCAGAGCCCCCCTCCCCCTTTCCCTCTCGCTGTCTGTCTCTCCCTCTCTCCCTCTCCCTCTCTCTCTCTCTCTCTCTCTGTCTGTCTCTTTCTTTCTTGTCGGAGGCTGTGGGATAATGGCGTGTGGGTTGTGGCTGTGAGGATGAGTTCCTGCTTCGTGCCGAACGGGGCCAGCCTGGAGGATTGCCATTCCAACCTCTTCTGCCTGGTGAGTGTCGGCCCCCGGCTCGCACACGGCCCGGGGCCACCGAGGGAAGGGCTGGGAGCTCCGGGGGAGGGGGAAGGGGCAGTGTGGAAAGCAAAGCAGCCATTTTTAGCGGAGCTTTCTGCTGGATGAGCCCTCGGAGTAGGCCCTGCCTGGAGCAGCCAACTCTCCCATGCCCCTCTGGTTCCCCTCCATCGCTGTCTGTCTCGCCTCGCCCCTCCCTCCCGCTTTCTTCCTGGGTAGTAGCCTCTCCCCGCCAGTCGCCTTTTCCTTCCCTTAACGTGCCTTCCAACTTTTCCTCTTTTCTCCCCTCTCCCTGCCTTCAGCCTGGTGTTTCTCGCTGCTGCTGCCGGCCCCACATCTCGGGGAACTTTCTGTTTTCCCTCCCCACTCGTGGCATCCCGAGGCGAAACCTCCCTTCTTCCTCGCTTTTAAACGGATCCCTTGCCCTGCTTGTTTTTATTCTGGAGGGCCGCTTTTGGTGATGCCCTCCCTGTCTTGTGTTTTGATGTGCACCATTTTGTAGCCTCTTTATTTTTTATTATTATTTTTTTTTTAACCCAAATATCAAATCGTTCACGGTGTTGAATTTTGGTAGCTCCGAAAGTAAATTCTATATAACTGGACTGCGATGCAAATTTTTTTTTTTTTTTTTGGTGTTTGTGCTGAGCTGTTTCATCGGCTTTTAATGCAAATGAGCTAATCTTAGCTGCCTGCCTGATATTTATGATTCTAGAGATTGTTACAACGATCCTGTGCCAAGCTGTGGCACTCATATTTTTGGATGGAGGGGAATCTGGGCAGCCCGGCTGTGTCTGCAGCCTGCATCAGGCCTGCAGCTCCAGATTAATAGTGCAATTTTCAATCTGAAAGTCTTTCTGAAGTAGCAACTGTTGCAGGCAGCCTTTCATCTAAATTGCTCTCCTGCTGAAGGTGGGGAGGCTGCCATGTTAGGTTTAAATGTTGCAGTAATCTTTTGTGTGTTGTCATATTGGGAAGACAAAAAATAGTAACTTCTTGGCAAATGCCAGCCTGCCTTGCTCTGCCTTCCCAAAGAGAACCCGGGGCAATGCCTCCCCTACCTGCCTCCAGGTGCCTGTGCTCCAGTGAAAAAACTGAGTGCTAAAACTTGGTGTTGTGGTGTAGATAATCCAGGAATCGCCTGCTTCCCATTACACGGAGTAGTAACTCTTCCCCTGTGTGAAGCCAAATTAATTTTTGCCTAGGAAGGGGTTTAGTGGATCATTATCAACGTGGTTGTGGGTCTAACATAGAATGGGATGATAAAACGAGGATGTAAATTCTTGAAATGTGGTGTGAGGAATGAAAAGCACGATAGCTCTTGGTAAAATCAGTGAACACGAGAGGCTTCCTGGGGCAGAGACGGAGAATTTTTTACAGTGGAGAAACTTGTGAAATTTTCCCGAGCGGTAGATGGCTGGAAGGATATGTGGTTTACTGTATCACCTATTTCCATGCAGTAATCTGGGATGGAAAAGGCAGTGTGTGCACAAGCAAGCAAATAGAAAGATGTTCTTCGCTAAGGCGAGCGTTCAGGAGGTTGGACACTTGCAGTCTGTGAATGATAACATCACTCACTCTTTCACTCTTAGACTTTAAATCAAGTCTGACTTTTCCCTGTGTCACCTCAAAGCTGCAGTGAAAGCTTTGCTTTGCCGCAGTTATTTGATGAGCTGTTAAACCAGGGTGCCTGATTGTTCCTGAGGCACACACAACTCTCCAACGTGCTTCCCACCAAACTCCGGGCGATCGCTCCTCCCTTTCCCCCCGCGCCATCACCTTGTAGCAGGATGTGTTTGCTGCGGGTGCGTGTGACCTGACTGCTGTTTTGTGTCCCCCAGGCTGATCTGACTGGCATTAAATGGAAGCGTTACGTGTGGCAGGGCCCAACGTCTGCCCCCATCCTGTTCCCGGTGACGGAGGAGGATCCCATCCTGAGCAGCTTCAGCCGCTGCCTCAAGGCCGACGTGCTCAGCGTGTGGCGCCGCGACCAGCGCCCGGGCCGCAGGGAGCTCTGGATCTTCTGGTGGGGGGATGACCCCAACTTTGCTGACCTCATCCATCATGATCTCTCAGGTGAGGAGCTTGCTCACACCTCCCTTTGGTCACTGAAAGGATGCTGCTACTCCTGAGCTGGCTTCTGACACCTCTAGCAGATGTACCCTTGTCTCTAGCGTTGTCTTATTTCTGTAACCCTCACCAAACTCTTCCGGCGATGGTCTGTGTTCAGCTCACCTTGGGCTGCTGGGTTTTCAAGGAACGAGGGGTTTGTTCCCCGCTTGTTCCCTTGAAAAAAAAAACAAAACAACCAAACACAAGCCTATGAGTTTTGGCAGCTTCCTCAGGAGAAAGCTGTGCTGAAAGCTGTGCCTGTGATTCACGAGTGATGTCTTAAACATGTTTTGATAAGATCCCTTTTGTTGGGCAATTAGAATTTTCAAACTCAAATAGTAAAGCTCGTTTTTGTTATGTCATGGGAAGGGTAGAGATCTGGGCAGCTCTTGAGCTGTTTGGAGTTGTGGTGGAATTCACACCGTCAGTGAGAAGCCCTCAGAAGGAGGCACCTGGAGCTAACCAGCTGTTCCCATGTAAAAATCTGTAAACCTTCAGTCTTTCATGGTTCCTCTCCCCCCTTTTTTGCAGTGCTCTGGGGGGAGCAAACCCAGACTCTGGGTTTTCAAACCCAGCCTTTTGAAAGACTGACAATGTTTGTATTTCTCAGTAATGCTGTACTTCAAATTTGGCACCTTCCTTTGGAAATGTTTGCTTGTTGAGTTCAATTCCCCACGTAGATGGTTTCCAGCTGCTTATCAGCAAGTGACGAAGTTAGATATTGAAATTGGGTGAGTCTAAAGGTGACACTGAACTAATTCGAGGGGGAAAAAAAAAAAATCCCAACAAACACATCACTCTAATTTCCTTTCAAATAATGCACAGTATTCAGATTACTGAAGTGTAAAATGAGACCCAGGTTTGGTGACCTGGTAACCAGAAATTGTTCATGCTGCCTGTGTGTGTGTGTGTGTGTGTGTGTGTGTGTGGATAAGCTGGAGAACAAACAGGAGTTTAAAGTGCCACTGAGGAAGTTGACTTTGAGACAATTTAATAACGCGTGGAATTTTCATACAGAAATACTGTGATCTGACAAAACAATTGACGCACTGAAATGATGTTTATTTCTTTGAATAGTCGACTTCAAAGGTTGGGCTGTTGCTCCTATTCCTGTCTGTCCTGGAACTACAAACTTGGCATTTTAAATGGCACTTACACTGGAGTTTGCTTGGTATTTTAGTGCATTTAAGATTTCCTTATTATGACCTATAAATAAGCTCAGTTTTGACCTGCAGGGAACATCCTTTGTGTGGCTGGGATGTAACTTAGACCCAGTGCTGGGTGGTTTTGGCCTGGGCCTGCCCTGAGCCAAGACCAGCACTTGTGTGGAAGGACCTGTGTGAATTCTGTGTGCTCCTGGCTGTGGGATTAAATCAAGACAAATACATTTTAAGTGGGAAATCCAATGACATTTAAGCCGTTTGGAAAGCCAAATTTTATGTCACCTGACCACTAAAATTATTTGTTTGAGCAGCTTTCTTTGCCACCTTGAATCTGCCTGCTGGTGATTTATCACAGAGGGACGTTTGAAAACAGCAGCAGTGGTTTGTAGCTGGAGTTTTAGATCAGCACCTTGTTTGTGCTTGTCCAGAATTACCCTTTTGCACAGGTAGATAAGCAGGTATCATCCCAGGGACTTACCAACTCTTAACCTCTCTTAGGGTATAAGGGAGAGATAGTGGAGGATTACAGTCTCCCAGCCATGTCTTTGGGTATTTTCTTTGTTCAGGTCACCTGTGGGTGCCTGTGCTTCCCCAGAGCTGCTGCACACGTGTTCTGTGTGATGCTGGCGCTCCTGAGCCTGTCACCTGTGTCTGACACTTTGGGCTCTGTGGTTTTGTCCTCTAGGAATGGAAAAGAGAATCTGTGAGTGTGTGTGTGTGTGTGTGTGAGGCTCAGGTGCTCAGGAGTTGGTACAGATCCTCCTCAGCTGGATTGGTGCCTGAGGGGTGCCCACACCTGCACTTTTTTCTCTTTGCTGTTACACAAAATCTTCACGTGGATCTCATAGGAGGGAGAATTATGGCTGAACCCAAACAATGTTATCTGACCTTGGTCTTGGCCTAATGGATTTTTTCATCGGTGGACAATTCCTCCTGGTAATTCACACTGCCTTGTTCTCCCAATGACTGCTTGTTACATTTTCAATGGGAATGACAAATGACTTCTTAGCACGGGCTTGTTACCTGCAAAATTGATTGGAAATTGTTTGCTGCTGGAGGTTGAGGTGCTGCCTCATTTAGAAGTTTGCTGCTGGAGAGGTGGAGGATTGGGACAGGGAGGAACCTGGGAGCAGTTTGTCCCTCAGTGCCTTTGGACAGAGTTCTCCTGGGGGAGAAATCTGCCAGAGCCACGTTAATAACTCCTGATTCTGGCTCCCTTTGGTCTGAAGCTCTGCCTGTTAAGGAGAGCTCGGGATTTTGACAGTTTCTGACTTTTTGGGTGATGTGTAGTTTCAGACAACAATGGGTGTTCAGTGACTGGAACACATCTTGGTTATCAGCCCTGGGGGATTTGAGATGTGTCAGCCTTCCAGAACCCTTTTGTCCCCTTCCCAAGATCCCCTCAGCAGGGGCTGTGCAGCCTGGTGAATGTACATTTATGCATATCAGATGGAAGAAGTAAATGCTGTCTCTGTGTTTAGCTGTACATTCTAGAAGTTCACTCCGTGCCCTGGAGTCACGTTTGGATCCTGCTCGTGGCTGTGATGGAGTTCTCATTCCAAGCCTTGGCTAAGTGTCTTGTTGATGGTCAGGGATTGTTGTTGCCTGGAGGCATGTCAAAAGGAGACTTGTTCAGAGATGCTGATTGATCAGGAATATTGACTTCACTCAATCATTTATTTTTTTCCCCTTCCCTAGGAACCTACTTACTGTACACACAGCCAAAAAACCCGAGGTCTGCTTCTAACCCAACGTAGCTAGAGGCAGACAGAAGTTAGTGAAATGTTATTTTAGCCTCTAACAACCTCAAAGGTTATGTTTTTGTTCTGACAGTGAGGCTTGATTATAGTAATTCTTGCAACTGAAACCCTAAAGTAGGACATCTCTCCCAATTTCAGCAGGCAGTGGTCTCTCACGGCACTGATCAGCAGTTATTTTATTAGAAAGATTCTTTCTCATTTTCATGTGGCTGCTTCTACACTTGGATTGTATTTTTTTAAATTGGCAGTAGATGATTTTAAACCTGAGAACAGTCGGGTATGAATTATGTACAAGACCTAGTCCCAAGGAAATGGTTACAATTTGATTAATGCTGGGATAGGGGAATGCTGCTGTATGGCTTTGACCTTCAAATTGCATCTTTCAAACGGTGAGCTGCAAGATGCATCTTTTTTCATTCTGGTGTCTATTAAATTTGGTTAATTTACTTTAAAAATTAAAGAGTTGTCTGTCATATATCAAGATAATCAGTTTTTGTTTGCTGAGCAATCTTGCTCATGCTTCTGTGAGGGGGGAAACGTATAAAAATGATGCTGGTTGGAGGAGAGCAAGGAAGAATCCTGTTGTTTGTGTGGTAAAAACAGTCATGGCAGCAAAGACTGCTAAGTGTTGTGGAGCTGTTGATGCATGTGCATTGTAGATCAAATCCCTGTCCCCAAAAATCCAGTGAGATTGTGCTGAAGTCAGCACCGAGTGTCTCATTACTCCAGGACAATGGAAACCAGAGGGTGAGCCAGTTATCATTCCAAGGGGCTGCAAACCCTGCCAGTTGCAAGGAGTTGGCAAAGGCAGCTTGGAAGAGAGTTCAGCCAGTGATGCTTCTTTAAAATAACAATTGCTTCCTAAGATCATTTAATTTCTACATTTAAAAAAACCCCAAATCCTACCCCCCCTTAAAAAAAAAAGGAAAGGTTGCTTTTTAAAGCGTTTTGCACCTGATGTGAGCAGGGTGAGCTGCAGCCCCTTGTCTGGGAAGGATCTGTGTGTTCTGTGGCAGGCAGGAGAGGCATTCCAAGTGTTCTTGCTGCATTGATGCTTCAGCATTTCTTCAGTCCTCCATGTTAGAGATGTAGCCACTTAAGCAAAACTGCTGGTAAGCATTATGCAAAAATTCCTGGAGCAGTTTTATCAAACTTCTGGGACTTGCTGCGAGCTCAAAGGTGACAAAGATTTCACTTTCTCCCCCCCCACCCCCTTTTTTCCTTGACCAACGTGCACGTGAAGTATCTGTGGAGTCAGGTGAAAAATGCTTTGTCACAGGCACTGAGGGTTTGGCATGTTGGTTGTATGGACAATGCCACATGCAGAATGACCTGGATAAATCAGAACAATTAATTATTTTACTTTACACTGTTACTTCTACCTGCGTAGGGGATCACTCACTGAAGGAGGAGGAGATTGGATCGTTGAAGCTGGGAAGTTTTTCAGCTTTTCTTGTGGCTTTGTAGCCAAACTTAGAGCCAAGAAATGGTGAAGGAGAGCAGTTGCCTTGTTGTCTTTATAAACTGCCGTGGCTACACTCTTACAGAAAGGTTCTGCTTTGAAATTGTCAGGATTTAGAAAAGATTCTGCAGGGTGGAGAGCAGAAAACCTCAGTGCGTGACGCTGGCAAAGGCCAGGCAGCACAAACACTAACCTGGGATGGTGCTGAGTGTCTTCACTGTGGTGTTTTGGACAGTTTGGATACCCAGAGTCCTGGATTCAGGTTCTGTTCAGTGAGTGCAGATCACAGATACCACTCCAACAGGAACAAACTTCTGTTGTCTTACTCAGATTCTTACACTGATATTTTTAAATGTGTTGTTTTCCTTTTTTCCTGCAAAATCTGTTGCTTCTCACTGGTTTCATAAGGGATGCAGGCCCTCAAAGCAGTATTTCAGTAGCTTTGCTGGGTAATTCTCACTTTGAGCAGTTTAAAGTATTTTAATTCAAAACTCGGAGCTTTGAAATAGAAAACTTCCACTCAAAAGTATTTCTGTGGTATCATTGCAACATTGTATGTCTCACATGACTTTGCTTATTTACTTCCCTCGGAGTCTGAGGTTTATATAGGAAGTTTGTTGTATAAATCAGGTTTGTGGCAGTGTTTTTATAACTGGCACAGTCATATAAAGGCAAGAAGGGAGCCTGTGAGGTAAGAAATGCTTCCAACACACAGTCTCCATCCTGATATGAAAGGATGGGTTTTCCCCCCGTGTAACTGAAGTAACTGGGGGGAATTGTTGTCCAAAGTGGAGGCTTTGTTTCCTTGCGCAGTTTATTTTAGAGGTTCACTGTGCATTGGGAAGATGTTTTTAATGGTGTGGGAAACACTCAGCCTGTGCAAGAGCTGGTGTTTGCTGGTGTCCTGTGTGTTAAAGGAAGGAGGGAAATCCATGTTCTTAAGCCTTGTTAAAAATGATATTTTCAAGGCTGTGTATATCTGTTGCAATGTGGATTTGTCTATATATATATATATATAATGTGTATTCCTTCTTAGAAATCCTTGATTAATGAATTAGGCTAAAGATCTGTGAAGAACAATAGGCTTAAAAAAACCTGACATGAATTAAATTATAAGGTTTAAAGACAGTCCTTTTTTCAGAATTCACTAAAAATGGCAAGAGTTTTGTATTCTGAGGGTGCTCCAAATTTTTTTCTTTACTTCTCCAAGAGCACCACACAGACAGAAGGGCACAATCAGCAAAAATGAACTTTACTGGTTCTGATGAAGTGTAGGAAGAATGGAATGGGGAACATAAAAGTTCTGAGGAAAAGTGGCCTCCAATAAAATTGGTAATACTGAGAAGGTGCTGACTGAAACAGTTTATTTATGTGTAGTATGCAAATTGCTTTTTCCTGGCCATTGTCTCCACGAATTCTTCATTTCCTGGTTATTTTGCTCTTCATTTGAGGAAAACTCTGTCTAATAGATGATGTAAAGAGAGAGGGAGCGGTGGGATACGAGTGTAAATTGTTTAATGGATTGACGTAAAAATAAGTGTGCTGGGGAAGGGTTGAGTGCTTTGGACAGCTGAGAGAACTCATCAGAAATGAAGTACTTGTAACCTTCAGGTTGCCAGAGCACTTCTGTGGATAACACTTGTCCAAAGTGAAATTGTGGCTTTAGCACCTTTTGAAAAATGAGTCAGCAACTTCTTTTGGTTTGTTAGCGTTATCAGATTGAACATTTGAATTTATTGTTTAAGGAAGATTAGAGGACAAAAGCGCCTCTTCCTCTCCCCCTCTTTTCATCAATGGTTTGCTGTGTACAATTTTCTATTAAGTGGGAGGGGTTTTCTCATGTTGAGAAACAACAATTTGAATTAAGAAGAAAAATAGTTGGCAGATGTGAGCAGATGTCATGTTTGCTTCTCTCCACCGCCAAAACTGGGGGGAGGGGAATGACTAAATAGACTTCAGAAAGTCAGAGAACACTTACTGCTGGGTTTTGGGTTTCTTTGCATGAATTTGAATAATGTTCTGAAATGAGGGTTTCTTGAGCTGACGGCTTCTTTTACCTTCCCTTTCTGGGGCAAGGTGCACTTTATTCAGAGGAGGTGGTCTGGTGAGCAAAAATCGGAGTTTTGGTGGTGATTTCCATCTCGAGCCTCGCGCTTTCTCCATGTAACACACTCAGCTAAGAGCTCTCTGCTTCTGCAGTAATCCGAGGGAGGAGAGCTTCCAGGAATTACATCTTGAGGCAAGTTCATGGAAACTTGCTCATAACTTGGTGGTCAGCACAGCTGGTCCTGGCTGAAGCTTCACCCAACCTAAATGAAGCCCCTGACTGCAGAGAATGGAAACTTCTCCTCCGTGTCCACAGGATTTGTGTCACGTCTGTGTCCCTGCAGTTTCAGCACCTTCCGTGGCATTGCTGCAATAATCCACCAAAACCAAATTAGGCATAAAACCCCTGGAATTAGCTCCTTCCATTCCATTCCGTCCTCTGGAAGGTCCTGGATGCAGGGGATGTGCTTGGAACGATTCCTTGAAGTGACAGGAGCCGTGCACAAACCGATTGTGTAACCTTTGTAATGGTGAGGAGTTTATTGTGCAGCTAAAGTCCAACGTGAGCGAGCCGGGGAGTTAATGTTTGCTCTGCTGAGCTGCTTTTTGGTCCCTGGGGCTGCAGAGCTGCTGCCCCCGGGGCAGGGCTGTGCCTGGGCATCCACCGGAGCTGGGGAGCAACCTCTGCGCTTGGCACGGCCACTTCACACCCTTTGACTTTGGACTTTTGTCGCTTTTTTGTTACAAGAGCGGCGTGTGATGTTTCTTCAGCGAGTTACTGTGTCATTCTTGTAGCTTTGCAGGTTTTCTAAACCAGGTTTTGCTCCGCTCCCCGGCTGGAGTAGGGTGGTGGTGGGGTGGGAAAACTGGTGGTGAGTGAGGTCTCTGCTTTGGGAACAGCTGCTCCTTGTTTTTCCTTGTCTTTCCCAGAAAATTATTTCGTGGAATGATTCATCTGTAATGATGCACACCTCCTCTTTTAGAAATGATGGGGCAGGTCTGTTTACTCTTACTCTGTCCCTCAGAGTTACTGGGAATAAGTTTCTTTTACTCACAGTACTGGCCTTGTGTGGAAATGTACTTTTCCCTGTGGGGAATGTAGCAAAAGACAAAAAAAAGTGTGGAATACAGCAAAATACAAACATGGTCACCATGTTCTGGTTCCAGTAGTATTGGAATTCCCTTCTCTCTCATCTGCATCTTAAATATTGTTTATTGTAATAACCTGTAAGGGTTTTTTTCTTAACTAAAAGTTTTAGGTGTCTGGTTTTCTAGATGCTCTCTAATTTAAGGATATCAAGACTTTAGTTAATAATATTGCAACCTCTTAAGCCTGTAAGTGGCTTCCAGGGAAAGGTGAAGGGACTTATTTCCAGGGGGGATTTAAAATGCAAGGACTTGGCCGTGCTGCTGAGGTTTTCTGACCAGGGAGCGAAGCAGTGGAACCAAAATGCTCCGTGAGGGAGAGGGGAGCAGGCAGGGCACTGCTGTCACACCTGGACTGCAGCCCCAGCCCCTGGAGGTGTGCAGGGACAGGGGATGTGACAGACGAGCAACCTGTTCTCACCTGGGGCTCCTCAACGGCCTCCACAGGTCCCCTCCGACCTAAATTATTCCATGGCTGTCCAGAGACTGGAGTAAAAATATGTCTCCTTATCTATGTCAGACAAACTTCTCGTCTCTGCTGCTGTCTGGAGCACAAAAGCAATGGCATTTGAAGAGTAGCTCTGCTAGGTTAGTCCAAGGAGACCAGGAGCAGATCCTGAGGGATAGATGTAAACCGCAAAATACGAGGAATTAGAGCCATAAAGGTAAGATCTGATTGCCAGTGATTTAAAGGACGCTATCTCCAGCTTTATGATGTTGTTATTATCCTCCTATTGGTGTTGCTGGGCTTGGATGATATCAGATCTATCCTGGGAGACACCCCAGGAACTTTCGGGTGTCTCTTGTTTTACCCGGGTAAGGGAATTCCAGTGCCAGTGCAGCTCTTTGAGGGCCTGAGCAGGAGCCAGCGTGGTGCAAGAAGCTGCAGTTTCTTGTCATCAATCTCTCTTTTCCATTTGGCAAATCAGCCTGGCATGTGCAAGTTGGATTCCGTGCCTGTGTTTGATCTGTGGGGCACAGAAGATGTCAGTGTTTGACTTCAGAATCCCTTCGGTAGGAGCTGGACATTGTCTTGCTGATTTTTCCCTTCGGTGTATGCATCAGAAAGCAGAGCTAAATGTCTTCATTTTTAATGTTGAATTAAAAAGAAAAATGACAGGTTTGAGTCTTCTGGGGAGAATCAGGTTGCTCTTACCAATATTCTGAGTATTTTTCATCTTCTCTAGCAAATTGTTGATCATTGAGGGGCAGCTGATTGCTGGCTTTTGCTCCTGGCTTTCTTCACTCAATGCTACTCAAAGACACCAGGATATATTAAATCTGGCTGTGGTAAATTTATTTTTCAGCTTGATTGTCACTAATTCTGCGGGATGAGTAACCCAGACTCCCCAAAACACGAGCCACAGATCGCAGACAGATCACGCAGTGCTGGAATCCGTGACGTGCTGCTGCTGCTTGGTTCCTTTTGTGTACAAATAACTGTTGAATCTTCTTTCCTTGTGGGGGACGAGATATTTTATGCTAGAACTGCTAAAAGTGATCAGCTATAAAAATCAGTAGAGTTATCTGAACGTTCCAGGCTGGTTTTGGTTGCGCGTTACGCTGTGAATATCTCGGGGGGGAAAAAAAAAGCTTGTGGGAGAGAAAAGGGTCTTGTGCTGTGTCTGAAAGAAGAGGATGGAAGCCAGAGGTGATTTGTGTTTGCCCTGTGCCTTGCAGAGGAGGAAGATGGGGTGTGGGAGAACGGGCTGTCCTACGAGTGCCGCACTCTGCTGTTCAAAGCCGTTCACAACCTGCTGGAGAGGTGCCTCATGAACAGGAACTTCGTGCGCATCGGGAAGTGGTTCGTGAAGCCCTACGAGAAGGATGAGAAACCCATCAACAAGAGGTAGGAGCCTTTATTTGCCTGTATTTGCCTTTATTGGAGAAGTTGGAGGGTTTATTCTCTGTGCCAGAAGGGAGGTTTGATGAAGAGACTCCTGTGTATGATTTATTCTGGAGCCCGGCTCTCCGCTCTTTCTTATTTTTCTGCTTTTTTTGGAGTTCTTCAAAACTTTCTGATGGTGTGGTAAACAAATTCTTGTGTGCTGGTACCCATGTCCAGACCACGGATCATGGGTGTTGGGAAAGAAGGTAGAGTCTTCCAGGAAGGAAGAAAAAGAATGAAGAGACACCTGCCCTGGAACTAATTCTGCTTGCAAGCACCAAGAAAAATTCATGGTAGAGAGCTCCTTGCAGGTCCCACCTGAGCTTTGGGTAAATTGCATCCCATGGGAGATGCTGAGAGTTTGGGATGTCAGCTCCTGGTCAGAGGAAGGCTGGTGTGTGGGAATGCTGGTGTTAAAAGGATCCATGTGGCCTCCATGCTGGGGGGGAGGAGGGCAAGGAGAGAATTTTTGATCTAAATTGGAAGGACTTCTTCTCATGGTTCTAACGTGGTTTGACACGGTCTATGTTGCCTAGCAATAAATAATGAAATGAATAAAAACTAGGTTAGCTGGAACAAGTTTAATCGTTGTTCCCAAATCAGCTCCTAAAATCCAAAGCAATTTAAAGCTTAGATGATGGGTTTTTTTTTTTCTGTGGCTTTTTTTTTTGTGTGTGTGTGTGTGTCTATGTATGTGTTAAGTCTTGCATGCAGGAAATTTTGAGATCAGTGGCTTTGCCTTTTGGGTGTGGAGTTGGCCATTGTTGGCATCTTCTGCAATAAATTTCAACTTGAAAGAAATTTAGAAGCTGTTTTGGAGCAGAAGAAGCAGAAGCACATGTTTGTGTGTGTTTCTATTAGTAGTTGTGAACTGCTGCTTTTAATTTATGTATAAACTTGTCCTTTAGTGCCAGGCATTTCTCTCTCCACCCTGGTCAGGGCAAATATTTCCTCTCTGGGGTGTCCTTGTCCATCCATTTCTTTTCTGCTATAAATCAAGAGTAAAGAGTTTACTTTTAACTATTTTGGCCAATATGGTATTTGGCACAGTCTGGGCTTTCCTCCTTTGAGGAACTGGTTGACCAAATTGCCGTTTTAAACTAGCATTAGTTAAGTCCTGGTTTCTCTTAGAGTAATTCTATAAAGCTCTCTAGAGCAGCTGGAAAAGCTGATGAAATCTTTTAGGATAAAATAGCAGTGTTTGTTTAATTTGGAGGCTCTGATTCTTTCTCGAAGAAGGTCAGAATGTCAGCATGCTTGATGGAAATAACTGCAGGAATTGTGTGCTTACTCACACAATTTCATCATATGTAACCCAGAACTACTGGAAAAATATGTAAAAAGCTTTGACAGATCTGTGTGAGATATTTTATTGTTGAGAAATTTCAGTATTTCCTACCAGATAGCTCGATGCCATGTGATGCTCTGAGTACTGGCTTTTATGGAATGAAGTGGGGGAGTGGTGAACAGATGTGTGTTCTCGTGGCAAATTTGGCTCATCCCTCCTAGGAATCTCTAGAATTGGGATAATTTCTGCTCTCTGGAAGTTGGGCTGTGCAGAGGGGTCAGTTCAGGCTCGTGGGAGGAAACCAAACACTGCCATGGGTGCTCTGTGATGCTGCCTCTGGAGCTGCAAAGTGTGGAACACTCTTGTAGTAAAAGGAACGTTTCTCTCGTGGCAGAAGTGAAATGTGACATGCAGCAAACCCCACATAAAGGGGCCTGCAGCCAGCACTGAATGCTGCATCTGGGGTGCTGGTTTTTCCTACCAGACAGCTGCTCTAAAACTAACAAAAACTAAACCTTAATACAACTTCTGCATATTTTTCATTCCTTAGGATCCATTTAATCAGCCAAATCTATACAAAGTTTGTAGGTTTTTTTTGTAGATGTGGCTGACTTAATTAAAACCCAGACTAAATCCCCAACAGCCCCTCTCGTGTTTGTGAGTATTGCTGCACAGATCTTAAGAATCACTTTTGAAGCTGTATTTTTGTCTTTCATCCCACGTTACTCTGCTGTCTTTGGGGCTGTTCTTTGCATTAAGGTTCAGAAACTCTGGGAAGGAATTCCTGTGCCTGTGTAATTTGAGGTAATTTGGTATCCTGGGGATGTGAAGTTTGCTACCAGGGTGCTTTGGATCATCATTTATCTCACCCTGCACTTTGGGGCTTGGCCAGCCGCTCCAGAGACTCGTTCTCTGTGTTTTACAGCTGCAGATTTCAATCAGCTTGGCTCTTCTTGCTGGGAATCTTCAGTTTCAAGGAATTTGGCTGGGAATGGAGCAGTCAGTGCCCTTGGTGTGGAGGTGACTCCTTCCCCTGGGCTTTGTGGGACTGTGGCTGAGCTGCAGGACCTCAGCCCTGCTCTGTCCCTCTCTGTCCCTTTGAAGGATGTGCAAATAGAGCTGTTTCTTTCATGTGAAGCTGATCCCATCTGGATTTTTCCCAGTTCGGTTTGAAAGCATGTGCTTCCAGAAGGGGAGATTCTCTGTGCTCTGCTCTCCCAACAATAGCCGGCGGTGGTGGCGCAGCAGCCAGGGGGGAGGCTGTGATTTCTGAGAGGTGTTGGGCTGTGATAACAGCTCCTCCAGCAGCCCTGCCTTCCTGCCTCTTGCTCTGGTGGGGTTTTTTTTCCTGCTTGCATAAGGCTACATTAAAATAAAAAGTCCGTGTCGTTGTACGTTTTAATTTTAACAGGAATTTAAGAGTCCCGAATGTTTGTAATTGACGTTGGTGTGGCACGCGAGCAGATGACCAGGGAAGTCAGAATGAGATAGTTTTGAGTGTTCACTCTTTAATGATGTGACTCCTACACAAATAAACTTATTAAACTAACCTCTATTATATGAGATCTCTTAAATTTTTTTGCAGTGGGAGCAGTGACCCCTGAGCTGTTGGTATTGTGCAGTCACGTGTGCGAGGTAACCACCGTGACCTGCTCTTCCCTCCTCCCTGCCCTGCTGCTCCCCAGGAAAAACCAGCGCTGGGCAAAGGGAGGCACTGGTGGATGGGCTGAAATGTGATCTCTGAGAACAACTCACCATTTCCCTGCCTGGGGAAACTCTCTGAGGTTTTTAAGTCTGCATGTTCCACTCCTGTTTGTAGATAGGGCAGCTCCCTGAAGTGGGGGTGGGGTGGTGTGTGATGTGGTCTTGTTGCCCGTTTTTAAGTAGATAATTTCAGTTTTCCAGATGAATAAAAAAAACACAGAGAGGATTTTGCTGGAGGTCTTTGCTCCAACCAAACAACAGAAAAAAAAAAAATCATTGTCTCTGTATTTGTCACAACCTGTTTCGGTCACTCGGAGACTACAGAAGCTCAATAACGTGGTTTAAATGACTACACATTAAATTAAAATTTGACAAATAGGAATGTAGTTATCTTTTCTCCTTTCCAACCAGTTGTTTTGTTGCTGCTTTCAGGAACAGGGTTGTGTATGTTTTATTTCCAAAATCCCCTCATGAATGTGAGCAGGAGACTGTGTTCTGCTCCACCCCACTGTTGGATTTCTTCAGTGACTGCCTTTGGATGAGACTGTTCCTCTTACTCATTGCTGGGGTATACCTGGAATAAATATGATTAGGAAACCTGTCAGATTAAATACTGTTTTAGACACAATTTAAACAGATCAAATATGACACTCCTAATGAAGCACAAGTACCGAGTGTTTACATGAGGGGCATCTCTTGGAGTTTTTGGGAGTAATTACAACTTGCTAAACTTTAACACAATTGAAATAGCAGTAAGCAAACAATTGAGTAATCCTGAATTTGTGGGTGGATCTGCTAGACAACTGAAAGTCTAGAATGCTAAAAGCTGCTAGATTACTTGTATGGTTGCTTTTTTTCTTCCCCCTTGTAATTGGGAAATAATGCAGCCAGTTGCAGTGGGTGGCAAAGCAGAACTTGTGTCTGACGAGTTCACTTAAAAACGGTGAAAAAACACCACACCCCCCAAACAAAAAGCACAAAACCCACCCCACAAGCCACTTGGAAATTCAGAAGTGATAAGGTTATCATAACTTGCTGCACAGGTTTCAGGGTAATTCTGTTTACCACAAGTCTGGGTTCAGGATTTTACAACGCCAGGCCACCGTTCTCTTTTATTTCTTTTCCCCCCTCATGGAAATAGAAAATACTAAGTGTATAACTTCGTGGGAAGTGACTGCTGCAAAGGATTCTAGATACCAATTTGGCTTTATTTTAAACCTTTGTACATGTAGTTATCTTGTTTTGAAGGTGTGCTTATCGTAGCTCTGGAGAGGGATTTGTTTTTTTTTCTCTACCTCATCTTGCCATGAGGAAGAGGTGGAACTGTGGGTGTGATTCCTGAACTTGGTGCAGGCCAGGTGGGAGCCCTGCAGTCTGGAATTGGGGTGGCCGTGGCTGCAGTGTGTTTTTTGGGGGGTATTTTATTCAATTTGGGCGCTGGGAGTGGTCCTGCAGTGCCATCAGAAGTGTCTGTGTTGGTATTGAACACCACGGAGGGGATCAGCTCCTGTCTGTCTGCTCCTCACTGCCCTGAAGACAAAGGGAGTGCTGCTTTTGGTCTGTTCTAACCCACATCTCTGCCCTGTTTGCCTCCCTTTTCCCAGTTCCCATGGTCTTTCCACAGGAACGGGGAATTTTACTTCCTGATCCCCTGGGATGATGTTGGGAATTATTATTCTTAAGGAACGGAACAAGATTTCCGGGTGCTAAAGCTCAAAAATTCCTTCATCCTTGAGAGAGTTAACTACCAAAACAAGGTTCACCCCCAGGTTTGGGGTTTATTTCTGTCTATGTAGTCTGAAACCCAGTGACTCTTCCCTGATAGTGCTGCAATATTTTCTATTAAGGCTGCTCAACTCTTTGCAGTGTAAATTTCCTCCCTATGTTAATCTTTAAATCAAACAATGTCAACATTTTTTTTTTTACAGCAGCTCTAATGAGGCTGTTCTGGCATCATGTCCCGGCAGGAGAGCAGGTGATGTTTTTCCTTTTGCTGTAGACAGCTGGAATTGAGAGCTGCTGTAAGTAGGACAGTGCAGGATAAACAGCAGGAGCTGAGAGCATTGATCACATGATTGTCTCTTTGGAATATTGGGTTGCTACAGAGACTACAAGCAGACAAATTTAGCACTTTACATCACAAAGCAGTTTTCTCTTATTTAGCTTAAATTACACTGGTAGTTGGTTCATCAGGAAAAAGGGGGGAGAAAAATGGTGTGACTCTTGGTTTTTAGCTTTCAAGCATAAATCTGCTCTTTTTGTTTGCTGAACAATAAAATAATACAAAAGCCGTAGAGATACTGCAGATTTTGTTAAGTGACAATTTTATCATGCATTTCCATTTTGAACTTAGGAAAAAAATCTGGCTTCACAAGATGTTTGTAAATGTTTCAGGATGGGAAGGAGCAATAGAGGGAAAGCTGTTCCCCTGGCTTTGGAACACGGGGATGTTTAGAGTCATTATCCTCTTCCCAAGTATATTCTGGATCTTTATTCTTCATAGCACACGTAGATTTCCCTGTGAAAGCTCAAGTTCAGATAATTGAGATTTGCAGCCTCAAATTAAAGGATGCCAAAGTTCAAGGTGGCAGGTTTATGAGTCTCATTTAAGTTCTGAAATACAGGAACGTGAGCAAACTCTGTGTAGTATTGTTTGTAATTGTAGCTGGAAAAAAGATATACCTTTGTGTGTGTATACACATATAAACTTCTTGCTGCCTCCTGGAAAAAAAAAATCACTTTGCTTCCTTTTAAAATGCCATGCTGGAGTTCTACTGTGTATAAAAATAAAATTGGTTTTGTTGGGAGGAAGCTAAGCCCGTTAATAATGAAGTTAATTTAAAATGTGGCAGTCTAAGGCAACCGTGGCTCATGCTGGAATACAGATTGCTTGCTCCATTTATGTTTGTTTTAGTGCACATAACTCAGTTATGGAATAAATAAATATTTTTAACTCTCAGGTCTAAGTCAAATCAAAACATCCTCAGCCACGAAGAATGCTTTGGAGAGCCTTTTGACAGGAGTCATTAATGATGTGCTTTGAACTGGAAGGGTTTTTTTCTACTTTGCTATTAGCTGTGTTTTTCTGCTTTGTGTTATCATCAAAAATCAGCTTTCTGCTGTATTTCCCTGCCTGGCCATGGGGAGTTACTCAGGGATGCTTGGAAGAACATCTCTGCTTTGCCCAGAGTGAATTCCAGCCCTGGATCCTTCATTCCTGACACAGAACGTGCAGCTCCCCAGAAAACGTAGCTGTGCCTTTGCTGAGGTGCTTTGCACTGCTTTTACCGCTTTACTTATTGCTTTTTTTGCTGATCACAGCACAGGCACGCTGAATTCCCGGCTCCTTTGTAGTCAGAATTGAGCTTGGGGGGGTTTGGCAGTTCAGGATTGTGGATGCTGAGTGGGAATTGAGGATGTTTGACATGGGATGGGCTTTTGGAGCAGCCAGGGTGGGAGGGAGGTGGAGAAGAAACTTCTCCTCAGTACCTTTGGTGTTCCAGCTGCACTTGGAAGTGTGAGTAGTCCCAGAGAATTGTTCTGTTGGATCCCAGCTTGGTTAAAAGGAAAATAAAATAAAAACAAAACAGGAAGGGAAAAATTAGAGCTTCATGGGAGGGGTGTGTGTCACCCTAAACCTTTTTTCCTTACAGATTTTTATTTCCAAAAGAACCTGTTTAATTGTAAGACTGTGTTCTCCATCCCAGGAATTTATTATAGAGGGGAACTGTCACACTTTCACAAGGAGGTTCTTTGATGCTTTGAATTCATTGAAGTGGCACCCAGAACTCGTCTGTGGTGAAGGACGACTCTCAGGGAGATGTTTCCCTTTGGTGGCTGAGGGTTGGGAACTCTCAATTCTTGTCAGCCGGTCCTGGTGTTGATTCTTGGGGAACCACTGGCCAAGAAGGCCCAAATTTTGGCAATCATTTGATAATAATGGTGCAAAGGAATGAATGAATGAATGAGAGCCTTGCCTCAGCTGATGTGTTTGTGCTCCTGAGCAGCGGTTCTGCCCTGCTGGAAGGGACGTGGTGGGATCAGGAGTGAGCCAGGCGCCAGTGGTGGGGCAGAATCTGCGCTCTGCAGGGTTATTTCCCTGCGCACGGAGTGGCAGGCACACTGTGGAAGGATTCAGTAAATATTTTGGTTGGGTTCTCAGTGCTTTGGCAGCATAAGGTGCTCCCACTTCAACTCCGAAGTAATTCACACAGACAAGCGAGGAAAACAGGAGATAGTAATTACATAAAACAAACATTTTCTCTTTCAGCTGAAACATTTGGATTTTTTATTTTTTTCCCCTTTAATTTACTATTAAAATGTGCTTTTAGTCGGAGCCTTCCTTATGCTGCTGCTGTCATGAGGTGATTTGAGCGTGGATTAGTGGGGTCCTAATGCAGCCAAGGTTTGGGAAGCACTTTGAAGATCTAAAGCTCTACACAAGGCCTAATGTGGAGACAAAGCCAGACCTAATTACCTTTTTATCAAGGAGATATTTTCAGATTTGCTAATGGAAACCTCCTGTTGATATGGATTTTAGTGTGGTTTCCCCTCCTACCCTTCAGTTATTCTTAAAAAGGCAGAAGTAGAGATTGTATTGGATTTATCCACAGCAGCTTCTGTTTTTTTTCCCCCCATAAAATCATAATCCTTTGTCTCTGAAAGGAAAACATCTTTGTTTTGTGTGATTAGAGTGAAGAGGGAGCATGGGGGGGATCGAATGGTTTTACACAAATGTATTTAATGGAGTGTAGATGAGGACTGAAGGTTGCTTCAAATAGCATTGTTCCCAAGGAGTCTCTTCTTTTATTTTTATTTGTTTTTCAAGTTGCTTTCAGGATTGGAGCTCAATCTAACTGAATTCAGATCAAAAGTCATAAAGAATCCTTGTTCTGATGGCACTTCATATCCCTGCTCAGAGATCAGCTGGGAACTGGATTATTGATACCTGAATTCTGTGACTGGGACTTTAATGAAATTAATTACAAATATTAACGGAGCAACCTGATGTTCAGGATAAGACAAAAAGAGGTTTTTTTGAGAATTTGGATTTTGTTTTCAGAATTTTCTGAATTAAAATACATTCAGCAATACATGATGGTGGTGGTAAAAGTACTGAAAAGAGAGGTTATCAGTGCTGACTGCAACATCAGATTTTTTTTGTCTATATCTGACCTTAAGGATGTCACTGATTCTCTCTTCGTGCAGAATAAAATTTCAAAGTGTTGAGGTGTTGAGATTTTTTTTTCATATATATATATATATTTCAGTGGTGAGCTGCTCTGCACAAATTACCAGTGATCTTCTGAGCTACCTAAAATAGTCTGCAAATAAAAATAGGATGAACTCTCCGTTAGCAGGCAGGAAACCACCAGGCTGATTCTGTTACTGTGTCCTTGACTGAATTGCAAAGATAATTTGCCTATTTACCCCAAAGTGATACGTGGTAGATTTTTTTTTTTTTGCTTGATTAGGATTTTTGGCTGTGAGGTGAGTTATTGAGAAGATTAGAGGAGGACTTAGAGAAATGGTGGGGGGAAAAATGATATATAGAGACTTTTTTTTTCCTAATTAGATTATAATAAAGTTTGGAATATTCCTCCTAAGCTGAGGTTGGGCACTGGCAGCCAGGCTCCAGAAACTTAAAGAATTGGAGGATGTTCAAATGTATTAATTTAAACAAAACAATAATAAAAATGATGCATGTTTGTAGAGTTTCTTGCAAAGCCCATAAAATAATTTGTGTGGGGCATCCAGTACTGCAGAGCTCTGGTTCTTCATGTTCCTTCCTCCTTTTCTCTAATTCCTCCACAGAGCTTCCCTGTGGTTTTTTAACTTTTTTTTGTTGTTGTTGCTTTAATTAGGATTCTTTATTTGTATTTCTTGTGATTATTTCCACATGCATTGATATTTCTGAAGTTCTGTAACCTGCAATAATTTAAATGTGAGGAAGCAGTCTCAGAGCTTTACTGGCTCAGAAGAAAAACTGGACCGGAGTCCATGAAGTGTTAATTTTCCCTTTCAGGTCAAACCTTTGTTTTAAAGCCAAGGGGATACTTTGTGTCCCGGGTGGGATCTGTTTCCCTTATCCCGACTTTCCAGACTCCCTTTTTTTACTGTGTATTTCTCCTGTGAAACTTATTATCCTGCTGGCCAGAAAGTGACTCTGCTGCACCTCCAAAGAAACCCCCTCAGTGCTGTGCGTGGTTCTGCAGTTTAACACTTAATTTCTGACCAGGGTTAGTGGAAATTCGGTGATATTTGGGATTTCCAGGATGAGTTGTAGCAGTGGGTGCTCTCTCCATGCCATGGAGGCAGAGCTGGAGCAATGGCTCTGGGAATTATTTTATTGGAAACCTCTCCTCTGCTGAGCTGGGGGAGAAAAGAGATCTGATTTGGGGTTGGTGGGGTGTTTTGGTTTTTTTTTTTTTTTGTATTTTTGGAGTTGGCTTTTGCATGGTGACCTTGAGTTTTCCTTGCTCCTCCTTAGGACTGGTTTTGCAGTGTGCTGAATTGAAATGCTTCTGTTATCATGCTGATGCCTCCCTTTGTCTTGGTTTATCAGAATTCCATCAGATTATGCCGTGATTGTTTGCCCTTTATCTGGCTAACAATGGGGTGTTTACAAGAGGTGAAGCTTAATTGCATTTCAAGTGTATATGGGGAATATGTGCTTTTATTTTTAAATTTTATCTTGCTGATACTGAGCTTCTGAATTGTGTCTGTCACTGGGAACCAAGGCACTCCTTCAGCCTAAAACATCCAAGATGGTTTGGAAAATCAAATTCAGCTTGAAAAATCAGTCTTCCACCATTTGCATAAGGATTAAAATTTAATCAGATTTCCATACTGGAATTTAGTGGTGTGTCCTGGCCACGTGACTTGTGTTACACTTGAAGGCACCAACAAGATGCTCAGCTCCATCCTCACTGCATTTTGGAAGTGGAACATTCCCGGGATTCCTGAGCACTGTGGCCTTTCAGCTGTCGTGAAGCGGTTTATAATTCATCCAGATCTTGCCTTTTTTTGCCCCTAAAACACAATTAAAGCTGAACAGCAGATGAGCAAAGCTGGAGAGCTGTTCTCCCTCAGAGCAGCCCCTCAGTGGGGTCACTGCAGCTCCTGCTTTAAGGTGCTGGGATAAAAATGTGCTGTTCTTCCTGCTCCTGCGTGAGCACTCTGAGGATTCTCTCTTCCTTTTGGGATGGTTTTGGTCCTCAATTTTGTGGTTTTGTCGCTGTTCCACCTTTCTCCTCCCTGACTTTGAGGCTTGGGGGTGAGAGTGAACCAACCCATAAACATTCCTATGGATTGAATGTGCTGTGCCAGTTCCAGAAACTTTTCTTTCCCCTTGCTGTTCCCCGTCTCCCTCTGGGAAAGAAACATCTTGGGAATGGCACAAAAAAACGTTCCCAGTACCTGCAGCTGTGGAGGTTGTGCTTTAATGGGGTTCTTCTGGTGCCTGGTGGTTCTCCCTGCCCTGGAGCTGTTGGTGTCTTTCCCAGGAATGCCAAACTGGCTTTTAGGCTAAGGGACACCCATGGCCCAGAGCCTTCGTGCCATGCTGGGCTCTGGGTGCTGGGATCAGGTGCTGGTTTTGGGACACAGAGGTGTTGCATTCATTTTTAGGCTGCAGTAGTTCATGGAGTGTCTTTTCCATTGGATCATGCAAAAACCCATTCCAGTGTCTGCTGTTTTGACTGATTAAAATCAGCGTTTCCTGTGACTTGATCCCTTTTCTTTGACTGACTAAAATCAGCGTTTCCTGTGACTTGATCCCTTTTTTCCCTGCCCCTGAGCAGGATTTTGCTGCTCCCTCCTTACAAAGGAAGATTTCATTTCTCACCAGCACTTTATGAAGCTCTTCTCAGGTTCTCCTTGACCGTGGCCCACCTCTGGCCATGATGTTGGACCTAATTTCATGTCCAAATGAGCAGCATCTTCTGCTTGCATGTGCACTGCACTGGGAAACAGCATTGAAATCAGAGTTGTAGGGAGGAGAAATGTTCATTGTTGGGGAGTTTTTTGCTGTTCAAGCCTGTTGGGTTTTGTTTTCCCCTAAAACTCTGGACCATGAGAGATGCTGTCAGTGAAGCATCTGCTATTAAACATTGACACTTGCCTTAATGACTTTAATTAAGAATGTCTTGAGCTTCGTTTTTTTTTTAATTGATTGTATCTTCCCTTTTGTGTGTAGGTATGGGATTTCATTTTTAGTTACTTGATTGGCTTCAAGAACATGAAGATAAGATTCAATTTAAATAACAAAACAAAGCCACTTCTCAAAGCTGTTGCCATTCTTCTTGCTCTTAAAGAAGTGACTTGCTGGCTGATATTAAATTCTGCTTAGTGGAGCTGTGACAGGACAACCTCGATATGACCTCATTAAAAATAAAATACCTTCAGAAATATTCCTAGAGATCTTAAATAAATGCATAAGGTATAAAAATATTAAATTACAGGGTTTTGTCTTGTAAAAAATTACGGTTTAAATTTCTTCAAGACAGCAAAATATAAAGTGTCAGACTGAAGAAACTGAAAACTCAGTGCCTGTTGTTTTCTAACTGATTTTGCTCTGGGTTTCTAAAGGGAACATGTGTTTAGCATTTTCTTGTTATTTACATAGAATGGTGTTTCGTTGACTTCCATTAATGAATATATTGTGAGGAAATGCCTTCAAAACTACTGAAAAAGAGACCCACTTGTTGACATCCTGCACTTGAGACTGACTTTCTGCTGTTGCCTTTGCAGTGAGCACTTGTCCTGCTCCTTCACCTTCTTCCTGCACGGGGACAGCAACGTGTGCACCAGCGTGGAGATCAGCCAGCACCAGCCCGTGTACCTGCTCAGTGAGGAGCACCTCACCCTGGCCCAGCAGTCCAACAGCCCCTTCCAAGGTGGGATTGCTGCCTCTGGCACCTGCAGTCACCCTCTGCTGCTCCCTGAGGCCTTGGGGCAGGCTGGCACTGGGGGCAGAGCGTGTCCTGCTGTCCCCAGCTGTGCCCTGTCCTCACACACTCAGGTGCTGTGTCCTGGCCCTTGTGCAGGTGGAGCATTTGCACATTCCTCTCTTGGCATGTAATTGAATGATTTGTCCTCATGACACCGTTTCCTAGTACTGTCCTGTTGGTGACTTAAATATTTTTGCTGTTTCAACCTTATCACCGAGGCTGTCTCAGAAATCCGTTTCTGGCTCAGTGTATTTAACCTGTTCACACCCCTTCCCCTTTTCACGTGGCTCTTCCTTGCCTGTAAATCCCTGTGGTTCCCCCAGCAGATGCAGGTTGTGCTCTGGAAGACAGAGGAGTGCTGGGGCCTGAGACTGGTCAGTGAGGCTGTGTGATCCCTCCCTGCAGAAATCACCTCTCCTGCATGGCCACACACCTTCAGTAATGCTCAGTGTCCAAACTTGCTGGTTTTTTCTGAATGCAACTTAACAGCAGCTGTGCTTCCCCACTCTGGACAAGACTAAACATGAACCAGATGATTCCTTATGTATTCCCTGTTGTTGTAACCAGCTGAGTGAAAAAGGATGAGCAAACACCTAAACTCTGCCAGGATTTGGAAGTGTTTCTTTATCCCACCTGTATCTGAGAGTCCTTGCAAGCCAAGATGAAAACTTGCCTGTTGCTTGTTTGAATGGATTAATTTGCAGTTGTTACTGTGGTTCCTCAATTCTTACAGCACCTAGAGATTTAACAAATTGTGAACTTACTGCCAAAAACCCAAGTAGTGTAAATCATGATTAGGCTGCATTTTAACTTACCAAGGGTAAGTTGTTTATTTGGTGTGGCTGAAATAAGAGTGCTGCTATTGCAGAGGAGAAGGAGGAATTTGGCGTGGATATCATCTCCAATGGATTTTTATTTCTGTTCTAGTTATCCTGAGCCCCTTTGGGTTGAATGGCACACTCACAGGGCAGTCCTTCAAGCTTTCTGATTCGTCCACAAAAAAGCTGATTGGGGAGTGGAAGCAATTCTACCCCGTCACATCCAACTTGAAGGAGGGGTCTGAGGAAAAACAAGAAGAAATGGATTGGGAGGATGATTCTTTAGCTGCTGTTGAAGTCCTTGTTGGTGAGCCTGATTACCTTTAATTACTGAAATAAACTGGCTGATTAAACCTGTAAATTCTGAATGCTGAAGTGACCCCATTTGATTCCTGTACAACAATGGTTGTTGGGTTTTGGTTTCCTGTTTGATGCTCAGGACTATCTACAATGTGTTGCTGCTCAAAGTGGATTTTTCAGACCCATTAGTAGGAGGTCTTTTTCTTATGTGCCCTAAAAGGCAAGATTTAAAAAAAAATGAATAACTAAGAGAGTAAAAAAAACCCTTGGATGATCACTGTTGACATCTGAGCTGCACAAAAAGCAGGTTGTGCTGTTTGAGTCTGTGCAAATTCAAACAGAACAGACTTACCTTTTAGGGATGTCTTCAAAACCACAGTCCTGGAGAACCTGATGTATTCAGGCCCTGCCTTTATCGGCTGTTTGTCCCAAAATCCCAGCCCCTGGATGCAGTGGTTTGTCCTGCTGTGGGCTGGTGACCTTTGGTTTACCAGCAAATGCAATCCCCTCTCTGCGAGGAGCTCACAGTGCAGTGATGGCTGCAGACCCTCGTGCTGCTGGGGGTGGTGGTGGTGTTATGTGATATCAAACAGGATTCTTGCAGCCTTTATAAAACAGAATGACAGAAGCAGGTAGCAGCACGTGGATGTCTCTGCCTGTGCACACAAAGCCCTTTTTATTCATTCTGGATAAAGCAAACCAAGTAATGACGGAGGTGACAACAGAGGGGTTTTGTCCAAGGAGATGCTTCAGTGGGCAGGAAAGGGTGTGCCAGCTTAGGAGTGAGTGCTGGAATGCTCCATGTGATGACTTGGAGCGTAAAGCTTAGGAGTGAGTGCTGGAATGCTCCCTCTGATGACTTGCAGTGTAACTAACCAGGCAATGCTCTCTCCTGGCAGCTGGTGTGAGGATGGTGTACCCGGCGTGCTTCGTGCTGGTCCCTCAGACAGACATCCCTGCTCCCAGCTCCGTGGGGGCTCCCCACTGCTCCACTGCCTGCCTGGGGGTCCACCAAGTGCCTGCTTCCACCAGGGACCCTGCCATGTCCTCCGTCACCCTGACTCCACCCACGTCCCCGGAGGAGGTTCAGACAGGTGGGGAGGAATTGCCTTCTGCAGGAGGGAATGGTTTCCATGGCTTCTCCTTCACACACAGCAGTGTTTGCAGGGGCTTCAGGTGCTCTGCGTGCAGCTGGCTGGGGAGGAAAAATCACATTTCTTTAGTTTGTTGCTAAAGTAACTACTTTACCAAGTTACTGCTTTGTTGGAGTAAAACTAATGTCACCAGTTGTGGGCAGAATGAACTCAAACTCTTCTGTAAGCTGCTGAAATTAAAGTTGCTATTGTCCTTGGTGTTGTTAGCAGTACTTTAGGTTGCTCTGGGGAGGTTTTTGGGGGTTTTTTCCCCTCTGTGAACATGCCTGTGTCCTGGCACAGCTCCATAACCCCCCCTGTGCCCTCGGTCAGTAGTGGAAGGTGTTGTGTTCTCCCAGTCCAGGAAGACTGGCTGTAGTTGAGTTTCCAGTAAGGCTGTGTGCCCTCTGCCCTGGGTGTGGGCAGTGGTTATGGGGAGCTGATTTAGGCCACAGCAGCTGAGACTCACTGATTGTTTCAGATGACTTACATAAGTTTTAGTGTGCAGAAGAGTGGTTTTTTTTCTTTTTTTTCTTTTTTCCTTCCATGATCATCTGTTACTCAAGCTTGACCCTTTTTAAAATCATAATGTTGCCTTTGCTCGAGTTGTTTTCTATTTCAGATCACTTTCATCAAAGATAAAGAATATCCAGCCCACTTACAACATAAACATACATGGTGCTTTTTTAAATCTCCTGTAATAATCTGCTACTATTCCTAAATTTTCTGTGTGTTTTTATTTCCCAACACTGAGTCAAGAAGATCCTTTTCTCCCTGTGGTGATTGAATTGGAGTGATGGACACTGCATTGTCTCACTGCCTGAACCTGTTTCCTCTGGTGCTGCTTTTCAGTTGATGCTCAGTCTGCCCAGAAATGGGTGAAGTTTTCCTCGGTGTCAGATGGATTTATCTCGGACAGTACCAGCCATCACGGTGGCAAAATCCCCAGAAAACTGGCCAACCAAGTGGTGGACAGAGTCTGGCAAGAGTGCAACATGAACAGAGCACAGAACAAGTATGTACTCATCCTCTGAAGCCAAAACTGCCAATATTTTGCGTGCTCCTTGTAGCAATTAGTTCTGTTAGAGATGCTGTGACTGCTGGTGGAATGTGCTTTACTCCTCTAATAAACCATTTCTAAAGAAGTTCATTTTTTCCCCCCTAACTATTTAGGAATGATTTACTTAGTTCTCAGTTTAACATGTCAGGAAAAGGCTATTTATCCTCTCTTTGCTGAATCCCTTGTCACCAAACTGCTCTTGAGCTTTGCCAGAAGATAAGAGAAGAACATATGTTGCTCCCAAATAACTCTCCTGGTGTTGAATCCTAGGAGGAAGTATTCTGCTACATCAAATGGCTTGTGTGAGGAGGAGACAGCTGACAAGGTGGCATCCTGGGATTTTGTTGAAGCCACGCAGAGGACAAATTGCAATTGTTCAAGGTACAGCACTTGGCAGAGGCACAGCCCAGCCATGTTCAGCGGGGCTCAAGTGCTCAGGAGAGGCTCCTGATCACTCCTGCAGGAGTAATTAAGCAGTAGCTGCTTGGAGGAAAGCTGGAACAAAATTTGTATCTCCTTTCCTAAATGTCATTGGAGGTCTTGAAATTGCGCCCAAGAAGTGAATGCAGAGGTTGGAGTGGAGTGAATCAGCTGAGGGGACCTGCTGCCAGTGCAGGGACAGTCCTGGGTCCTGGGCTGGAGTTCCACATGGATATGGGCAGTAACCATCTCATGGGCAACTTTCTCAGGAAATGCCATTTATTTAGGATTTAAGCACCTCTTCTAGAGGGCTGTGGCATTAGCCTTGAGGGGAGAAAGCTGTTAATCATGAGCTTGGTGAACAGGAATAAAACCCCCAGAGCTGCTCTCTGGGAAGGGTGGCATTCCATGGGTGGCTGTGTGGAAAACTGCTCCTCTGGGAGTGGATACCAGTGTGTGGTTTTTATATTAGCTGGGGAAAAAAAAAGGGATCAAAACAAAGGGCAAAAAGTCTGAATTAAAAAAAAAACCAAAAACATAAAACAGCCTTTTTTGAGGCTGCAATGCCACAGTCTGTTAATACAGGTATTTAAAATAAATGGAAACATTAATTTCATTGAATTCTCAATTTCTGTACTTATGGGAGAATATTAATCTTTAGGTGACTGAAGTGTTGCAATAGGTTTAAACACTTTCTCTGATTTAAATGTTACACTGATTACCTTGCAGTGAATATTGGTATCTTAGGAGAAAATTGCTGTCTGGAGGATGGAGCATTTTGAGAGAAATGCATTTCTTTAACTCCCTTATTGAAATGGTTGGTTAAAGTTCTGTGGAAATACTGGTGTCCTGAGAAGAGCTGGGATGTGGAGGAGGATTAAATGTTCTTTTCAAGGAGAATTTAGCTATGATAGCACTAGTTAAGAGCAAACCAATCAATTAACTATGTGAGGTGTGTATTAGAAATATGCGATCGCCTAAAGAGAAATTGCCAAGACCTAAACCCCTGTATTATTCCATGTGTTTTGAATTCTAAGTGGAGAAAAACATGTGGATGTGTGTGAGAGTTTAAAGTAAAAATAGATTTTGATACCTCTTACCTTTTATCCCTGCCTAATCCTGTTTTTTCAATACAAGTGCTTCTTAACTTGGCTAATGGAAGAGTGGCAAAGAACTCCCAGGCACTGAGGCTGTACCTGCAGTTCAATGACTTAATCATAAACATTTCATTCTACACTTCAGTATTTCATGTGCCTCATTCTGTCAGATGATCCTGAAAGTTGGCATCTTGAACTTGCAGATGAAATGTTTAAGCTCAAGTGCATTTACACTGAACAGCCCCAACTGGATTAATGCAGTTAAGACACTGCATTTTTCTTTTTCCCACACTTGCTAAATTTGTAAGTAAGCAGCTACAAAAGCCTTGTAATAGCTTGGAAATAGCTGTTGTAGGAGTGAGCTTGGCTTCTTGGTTCTTGATGTTAATTTTCCAGTCCTTAACCCAGTGAGGCTTGGGCAGCTCTCTTGGCTGATGGCAGTGTTTGAATTCCAGAAGCCATTCACTAATTCTTACGTTGTTCTACTGATTCATCAGCGCTGGCACGAGTTAAAAGCGATGAGGTGTTCATGTGACGATCTATTTCTGCTAAAACAGTTATAAAATACTGTCTTCATTCTGAGCATTATTTGTGTGTTAGGCTCACAGGGCAGATGTAACAGTTTTTAAAATGGTTTTCTAAAATCATACAGTGCTGCTCAAGTCACTGAAATTTTGGTCAGAAAGAAGAGGCAGCCTCACTTCGTGACGGTTTCAGCTCCAGACGTCTCTCATGAGCTGTTTAATGGCCTAGAAGCAGGTTCTTATCTAGTGAAAAAGAACACCATAGACATATTTGAAAGATTAATGTGGAGTCTTTTCCCCTGTATTAATTCTGCAGGCACAAAAATCTCAAACCAAGAAATTCAGGTCAACAGGGGCAGGCCCCACCTGTGGGCCCCCAGCAGCCGGCGGCTCCGAAGCACAAGACAAATGAGAAGCAAGACAAAGGGGATAAGCCACAGAAACGCCCTTTGACTCCTTTTCATCATCGTGTATCTATCAGTGATGATGTTGCCATGGAGGCAGATTCAGCGAGTCAGAGGCTTGTGATGACTGCACCAGACAGCCAAGTGAGGTTTGCCAATATCCGAACTACCGACGGAGCCAAGCCCCCTCAGCTGCACGGGGCCGAGCTGGCAAACTCGCCGCAGCCGCCGCCGCTCAGCCCCCACCCCTGCGACGGCGCCGACGAGGGGGTGCCCAAAGCTCCCTCCACGCCCCAGAGTCAACATTTCTACCAGATGCCAACTCCAGACCCCTTGGTGCCCACAAAAGCAATGGAGGACAGGCTGGATGGTTTGTCGCAGCCTTTCCCGGCTGCCTTCCCCGAGGTTATCGAGCCCACCGTGTACGTCGGCGCTGCCGTGAATTTGGAGGAGGATGAAGCTGACACGACTTGGAAGTATTATAAAGTTCCAAAGAAAAAGGATGTGGAGTTCTTGCCGCCCCAGCTTCCAAATGATAAGTTGAGAGATGATCCAGTAATACCTGCTGGACAGGAAAACGTAACATCAGTTACAGAGTAAGTGGTGCTTGATCCTGGGGTAACCACACGAGGAGCGAGGGAAGAGGAAGGCAGGATTTTCTCAGTATGAGGAGCGGTAATGCTGAGGGTGTGAGCACGACTCTGGGCACAAGAAGTTAATCCTTGTGGAATGGGAGCACAAAGCACAGTCAGATCTGTAGCAGGACTTTCCAGCTTTTTCTCATTTTAGCTCTGATTTAGCTGACAGCAATGATATTTATTTTAATACTATAAAACTCATCTGCGGCCAAACGATGCTTATTTGGGACTTAAGTCCCTTCCTTCCCACCCCCCCAAAAAAACTCCAGAAATAACCTTTTCACTTTAGTATTTGCTTTCTTTGTTATTTGGAGAAAATATGGATGGTCTCAGCTGCAGAGATCCTGGTAAAGTTTCTTCTCTCATTTCTGCTCGTCTTCGCTTAGAAGAGCTGATGTTACAAGCCCCAGCTTGTAAAACATTCTGCTCTGCTGCTCGTTTCTATTGGGATAAAGGAACTGGGCACTTCAGATACTGTTTTAAGCTTTAATAAATTCTGGAGCTTAGGGCCACTGGAGGAAATAAAACTCTGGTGGTTTTAGTGTTAAAACTTAGGTTTGAGCTCCGTTTCACTGCAGAATGAGCCAAGACGAATTCGCTTTACAGATTAGAGTAAAAACAAACCCCCCAAGAAAGAAAGATCACCCCCAAATCCCCAAACCACAGGAACAAAACCCTGCACCAGAACCCCTTGGCCCTGTGTCCCTGTGCTGCTGGAGCGAGTAGGAATTGTTCCTGTCATCCCTGTTTCACAACACTTCCCTGTGAGGACACGGCCCTGGGAAGCAACAGGTGCTGACAGGGCTGTTAATTGCAGGCAGAGCTTAACAGGATTGGGACGTGCACGCAGAGGTGACAAACTTGGGCTCAGGGCTGTGATCGAGGAATTAAGGGCTGCACTCTGTTCATGCACTGCTGTTGATTATTTTTGGTCCAAGTTTTCTTATTCCTGTTCAGGTGAAAAGGAGACTCTTACTGTGATCAGTATCAAATTATTGACAGCTTGGGGTTTTATTTTAGGAGCTGGGGTGCTGAATTTGGGGTGGAAGAGCAGCTGCTCACAAGGCAGAAGCTTGGAGGTGGTTTTTGTCCCGTTGCTGGCAGTGGGAAGCCACTGGTGGCAGCACTGGAATGGCTGGGTGGGAAAGCTGGGAGGGGGAGTAAATGTGGTGTAGCTGTTGCTCTGTGCTTACACACAGTTTTAGACATTCTTTGTGGTCACTGTTTAGGAGACTCTTTCAACTTGTGCATTTATAGGATTTTTTAGTGCTTTTTATTTCTTTGCCTTGAATTCACTTCAGCCAAGTAGATCAGGAAAGATGTTTCCCTTTTTTTCTTCAAGACATGGTCTTTCCTAGTTTGATTTGACAACTTACAAAAAACCCTGGGATATCTGGCTGTTAACTTCTCTTCCTCTGTGCTGGTCAAAATTACAGCAGAGGCGTTTAATTCCCCATTCGTAGAAAGTAGTTTCCATCTTTTTTTTTTCTTTCCTTTTTTTCTTTTTTTTTTTTTTTTTTTCCTTTCCTGATGGCAGTTTTTGCAGGATTTAGAAAACTGATTTATTGAGCATGGAAGAGCAGCATGGCTGGATTTGCACTTGTTGTTGGCTGTGAGATGTTTTTTGGGACAGTTTGTTTGTAGGAAGTGTTTTAGACAAAGTCAAACTGTTTCTATAGTTGAGAGGAATGTGCAGGAACTTCCCATCATGTTTGAGGGAGCACCTTCCTCATGTGGTGCCTTTTGGGGTGCAGAAAATAAAACTGGCTCAGGGGCACATCTACAGCTCATTATCTGAACAGTTTTCTCCTTGCCAGTGTCTTTCTTTTCCTGGCGCAATGTTACATTTGTGAAACCAATACTCCTGAGAGAAAACCTTAATTTCTGTGTACTTACCAGCTCCAGCTTTGGCTCAGAACGTTAACAAAAGAAAAATGCTGATAAAGGCAAATGTAGTTTGATTTTTCTCATTAGTAAATTAGTTACTGGTGAGCTGCAAGCTTCATTTGTATTGATCTGAGTGATAGAAATGGCTCCTGAGCACAGTGGCATTTGTGTGCTTTACTTGTGATTATTGCTTGGGCTTTTTCTGAGTAATTCTTTAGCCTGGTGAGTTTCTTTTAGTGGATGTGGAGACTTGAATCCATTTGTGCTTTATAATAAATGACAGCCATGACCTGGGATAAATTACTAATCTTTATGTGAATTGACAGTGCTTGAGGAGAGAGGGGCAGGATGAATCACAGGGCTGGATCTGATGTGTGGAAGGAGGTGATATTAAATGAGTAATGATTTAATCTTCATCCCCAAAAGTTTGCTTTTGAAAAGAAGCTGGGGTGTGAAGGAAGGAAGTGGGAAGATGAGGCTGTGTGATAGCAGAAATAATTCCACGGAATAAATGCGAAATAAATGATTTTGTGATTTTTGTTTTCCTTCTGTTCAGATTAATGGTGCAATGTAGGAAACCTTTGAAGGTTTCAGATGAACTGGTGCAACAGTATCAGAGTAAAAACCAATATTTAACGGCGGTAGCAACGGAAGCTGACCAGGAACCTGAAATCGATCCTTATGCCTTTGTGGATGGAGATGTGGAATTCCTATTTCCTGACAGTAAAAAGGACAGGCAGAACATTGAGAGGGAAGTGGGGAAGAAACACAAGGTGAGTAAAGCAGTGAGGCTACAAATCAGTGATGAGATTAAAACAAATTGCCTTAGGCACCGGATAGAATTTAAATCCTTCTTCGTGTATTTAGAAGCAAATAAAAAACCAAATTATATTCTAGCAGAAATGATCAATGAAATGAAGCAGCATGTCTCGAACAGCACCTAAAGGTTTTTTTGGCACACTGGTGCTGCCGCTGCATCAGGGTTTATGAGGAAAAAGCAGCTGGATCAGTCTGGCTCAGTGGCTACTCTGTGGAAATAGGTGCTGGCAGGTGCCTGGGGAGAGAGGAAGAACAAGGCCAGTGCTTTGTTCGTGAGTGGAAAGGTCTGGGGGTAGGTGAGGTGAGCCCTGACTTGTTCCCTGGCCAGTGAATTGCAATTTTTATCTGTTTTTTGTGCTTTAGCGCAGCTATGTGAGACTTGTACTTAAAGCAAAAGGGCACCTACAGAAAAGGAGAAAACAGAACTGCACTGGGGGCTTGTCTAGGAAATAAATTAGCTTGTTAGAATTAGTTATGTGTGGATGCATTCCATTCAGGAACTGGTACAGGTAATGTGTAGCATCTGATAACAAGGGGGTTTTCCTTAAGCTGTTATAGCGAGAATCCACAGCTTGCTTTGTAAATTTATCCCCCAGACAACCCCTGTGTTGGCAGGCCAAGCTCTGCTCCCCCTGAGCTCTACCCCAGCCTGCCCCTGCTGAGCTCACAGGGTAATGAGAACCTGATCCTTCTCCAGGGGCATCAAACACCTCCCACCTCACCCATTAATTTAAGCCAACTTTTCTCTCCTTTTTTAATAGGCTGAGGATGGGACATCCAGCGTTACAGTTCTGTCCCATGAAGGAGAGGATGCAATGTCTCTGTTTAGTCCTTCTGTCAAGCAAGGTAAAGAGGCTTTCTCTTCCTCTCCATCTGAATTGTGTTATATTCATGGTGTCTTGCACAGTCAGGAGGTTCTAACAGGCTGCTAAGTCTTGTGTTTTATGGTTGGTATTTCTCTTCAGTCTGCTTGGAACATTTCTTTGTTGCACCTTGCAAACAAATGTTGGCTGTAAAATCCCAGTGCTCTCAAAGGGAAGGGCCCTCTCCTCTGTGTAAGATGGATGAGTGGAACCAAGGACACCTCTCGCCCTTGGTCTCCTTTCCCCCCAGCTGTGGGAAGAGCTCTTTACTGAAGTTGTTAGTGAAGGTGCAGTGGCAGCGCTGTGATGTTGGTGTCTCCCCACAGATGCCCAACGCTTGGCTGCCCACGCGCGCACTGCCTCGACCAGCCTGTTCCACGAGACAGACCTGGTGGTGTCCTACACTGACCTGGACAATCTCTTCAATTCTGATGAAGATGAACTCACAGTAAGTGATGTGCAAAAGCTCCTGGCAGGTGCCAGCCAAGAAACCAGCAAGGAACAACTCTTGTCTTTTCTGTGGTTTGGGTTTGATTTTTTTTTTTTTTTCTGGAGTTTGTAGGAGAGGTTACAAAACATTCACTCAAACAAGAGCTGTGGCAAACGGACTGTTCTGGTTGACTCATGCAGGCAGATTTTTGATGCAAACAACCTTTTGATCTAACTTCCTTACAATCCCCACAGTGTGTGCTGCATGAACATACCTTTAGTTTGAGTTGTACAGATTCAGCAGGTCCTGGTGTGTTCTCTTCCTGTGGTCTGGGCTCTGGTTAACTGCTTCCTCAAGGTAATACTGAAACAAAGCAGCAACTTCTGAAAGAGAAAAGGCATTTAAACACTGGACATTCTGCCAAATAAGCTGCTTCTCTGCAGCAGCTATTATCTTAAAACAGTTTCTCTTGCAGTCCGTGATGGCTCTGAATCCATTATCTTTCTAGTTTCTATTTCAATACTGTTTGTATTCAGTTGTCTTTTCTGAACTGTGTTTTGCTCCATGCTTAATTCTAAATCCCCTTACCCAGACAAAATGCCCATCAACTCTAATGGGAGCTGAGTAAGGGCTGAAGGGCCTTAACAGCCGTCAAAGGTCATCAGCATGTAAAGGAAGTGAGTTTGCTCTTAAACATGGACACTTACATTCTGTAGACATCAGAACTGTGTAAAGATGGTGAAATACCTCTTATTCTTTTACTTTTGACAGTTTTTCTTTCCTGTATTTCTTGTTGCAGGATTTGTGTTTGTCTTTTCTGTTCCTGTGGTAACACCAGTGATGTTAGTGTGGCTCTGGGAGTGTTATGGTTTGTTCTGGTAGACTGTGGGCAGCCCTAATTTAGCTTCTTTTACCGTCTGCTCACAGGCTGAGGGTTATTTTGTAACTGGTTTTTCCCTTCAATAACATTGTGACCTGTTGGGAGAGATTCTCTGGGTTCCAAGAATTAAGAACAAGTGTAAGCCCAACCTTGGGCTTCTGAGCTATTTTAATTTTTCTAAACATTATACAATGTCTCAGCTTTGTATGTGCAAGTGAGATTTCCTGGTAGCAGGAAACATGAACATGTGTTTATGTCTGAAGTGATTTTATGACAATACTTCTCTCTTAGCCTGGATCTAAACGAACAGTGAACGGCACTGATGACAAATCCAACTGCAAAGAGGCAAAAACAGGAAATCTAGACCCACTGTCATGCATAAGTAAGATTTATTTGTGTTTTCTTTTTGCCTAAAGAGTATACTAGCTCTAAACATTTGACTCTTAATACGTTGTGGCAATTTGGAAATGTACCATTCATTTGCCTTTGCGAAATTTTGAGACTCAGGAAACACTTGAGGAAGTTTTCATGCTCTAAAGTCTGCTTCTGATCTGAAATTAGGCACTGCAGATCTCCATAAAATGTATCCAACTCCCCCTTCACTGGAACAACATATTATGGGGTTTTCTCCAATGAACATGAACAATAAGGAGTATGGCAGCATGGACACTACACTTGGAGGAACAGTGCTGGAAGGGAACAGCTCTACTGTGGGAGCTCAGTTCAGAATCGAAGTGGATGAGGGTTTCTGCAGCCCCAAACCTGCTGAAATCAAGGTAGGCAGTGCTGACAGCCCTGATCAATGCTTGTCGTGATTATTGATCCGTTTATTACTTAAATCTGAATGGGAATGGGGGGAGATTAAGTACCATTTGTAACTTGTCCTGCATTATCTGGGGGGGAGGTAATACACTTTGTAGTAAGTGTGTAATGTTTTGCCACCTAAACTTAAGAGATAATGGTAGCTGAGTAGCCATTAGTGAGCTGCAGAAATGCCTTTCAGTCATTGCAGTTCACTGAGGTTTGTGAAAATGGTGTGTACACATCTCAGCTTTCTCTTGCAGCTGTGTCAGGATTTTGGGTTAAAGAGCTGCTGCTTGAACTCAGTCCTGTTTTTTGGGGAAGCACTTCATTGCTGCAGTGCTCTGATTTACACACTAATGCTTTCCCATGTCTGACTTCCAGGACTATTCTTATGTTTATAAACCTGAGAACTGTCAAGCTTTAGTGGGATGTTCCATGTTTGCACCACTGAAGACTCTTCCCAGCCAGTGTCTTCCTCCCATCAAACTGCCTGAGGAATGCATTTACCGCCAGAGCTGGACTGTGGGCAAGCTGGATCTGCTTCCTCCAGGCCCTGCCATGCCTTTCATCAAAGATGGGTACGACCCTGGGGGGTTCAGCTTTGTGAGGTGCTCACTTTGCCACCCCAAAATATTTATTTGCTACCCTGAAATACGGTTTTGTCAATCAGTAATGGGAATATTTGTAGATAGTCTGTGTTTATACAACTGACAAGAGCCTTTAAAAGTGTCCTTCAGGCTAAACCTACTGCAGGAGGCTCTTCTCAAAGAGCTTCTTAACTGTACATACATTTTATTTGTTGTCTCCTTTAAAGGTTTCTTGGGGAAGCTTAATGGTGCAAGTCCAGGTTTAATAAGTAATGAAGATGGTAACAATCAAGATAAATGTAAACTTGGGACTTTGTTTTTGCCGTGGTGTAGTCAGTGCTGGAAGGGCTTAGTAGGTGGTGCTGCTGTTTCTTAAATTATTTTCTTAAGTAGCAGTAAACTCAGCTGTGCTGGGAGTAGGAGAACATTTCCCGTGCTGTGTGACAGGGCCTGGTCACAGCAGAACTGCAGGGGACGTTTCTGTGCCCTGCATTTGGTAGGGATGGCCTTGCTGCCAGCTCTTTTGGAGGAAAGGATTTCTTTCCCTCTTCTGCATTAGCAGCTGGTATAAACGAATTAGGCAGCATGGAGGTGTTACATATTTCTTGATAAAATTATATGAATGTTAAATCTTGGATTTAAATACTGATGTTGCTTCTGTTACTCATTAGCAACACGTCTCCAGGTCTCATTAGCCTCACAAGTCTTTGGAGATACTCAGGTGCTTAGGAAAGAAAACGTTAGACCTTTCCAGGTGCTACTTTCCTCGTGGATTCAGCTGAATCTGCTGTCAATAGACCTGGTCTATTTTCTTAGTATGTGTCAACACAACATGTAAATAAAACATGAACAAAAAAGGTGTCCTTTAGACTCCACACAACCACAGAATTTATAATTTATTCTGACCACACTTGTTTCCTGGGAGCTTTGTGCAAGGGAAAAGACGAAAGGAGGCAGGGAGAGATTCTTTAACGGTGCTGTCAGTGGGAGTCCTGCAAAGTCATTTAGAACAAATGCTCTTGAAGTTCCTTAGGGAACGAAAATCTTGCTGTGGATTATGAAAGACTAGCTTAAAAAAAGCAAATATTAATTAGGAAGGTCCTTCTTTAGCAGAGTCTGAGTGTTAAACTTCAACCCCAGTATGCCGTGTACTTAAAGCCTTTCCTTCTCTTGCGGCCGCCGGCAGCGATGGGAGCGCCATGGATCAGGAGTACGGCCCTGCCTACACCCCCCAGACCCACACTCCGTTTGGGATGCCCCCGAGCAGCGCCCCTCCCAGCAACAGCGGGGCTGGAATCCTCCCTTCTCCTTCCACCCCTCGCTTCCCAACTCCCCGGACGCCCAGGACTCCGCGGACGCCGCGCGGGGCCGGCGGGCCCGCCAGCGCGCAGGGCTCGGTCAAGTACGAGAACTCGGATCTGTACTCGCCGGCCTCCACGCCCTCCACCTGCCGGCCCCTGAACTCGGTGGAGCCGGCCACGGTGCCTTCCATCCCCGAGGCACACAGCCTGTACGTCAATCTCATCCTCTCCGAGTCCGTCATGAACCTCTTCAAAGACTGCAACTTCGACAGCTGCTGCATTTGCGTTTGCAATATGAACATCAAAGGTGCTGATGTTGGAGTTTACATTCCCGACCCGACGCAAGAGGCCCAGTATAGGTGTACCTGTGGTTTCAGTGCTGTCATGAATAGGAAATTTGGCAACAGTTCCGGGCTGTTTCTCGAAGATGAGTTGGATATTCTGGGGCGAAACACGGAGTGCGGCAAAGAGGCAGAAAAACGCTTTGAAGCTCTCAGAGCTACTTCCATTGAGCACGGCAGTGGAGGGCTGAAAGAACCCGAGAAACTGCCCGATGACTTGATACTGTTGCTGCAGGATCAATGCACCAACCTGTTCTCACCCTTTGGAGCTGCAGACCAAGACTCCATCGCCAAAGTTGGTGCCATCAGCAACCTGGTACGTGTAGAAGAAAGGGATTGTTGCAATGACTGCTACTTAGCCTTGGAACATGGACGGCAGTTCATGGACAATATGTCAGGAGGGAAAGTTGATGAAGCACTTGTGAAAACTACTTGCTTGCACCACTGGTCAAAAAGAAATGGTAAATATTGAAAACGGCTTATTTTCTACTCGTCCACCTGTTTGGGGTTTTGTTTTGGAAGGGTCTTTTTTTTTTGTGGTTTTCCTTTGTGGATTTTGAATGCTGTTTTTGCCAGCTCTGTGCTCGTACAGACTTCTGGTAGATGGTGTTGAGAATAACCAACCCTTCTGTGTCCTGTGCTGATCGCCAAGCAGAGTAAGGCCTTGGCTGCCCTCAGTTGTAAATTCCCGATATATTTCTGAAGTGTAACATGAGACCACTGTCAGTGTCCACAACACTTCACCGGGTTTATCCTTTAAAGAGCTTTTGGTGAGTGGCTCTACAGAGGCTCTGCAATGATTGATGCCTGTAGGAAGTGCAGGGGGTTCGAGTGGTGACCGTATTGTCAAGGCCACTGTGGCAGAATTAAACAACAGCGCTCATTCAGTTGGCTTCCCCCCTTCTTTAGGGAGGAGAGGGGGGCAGTAGGTTAATGGCACATGTGGCAAAAAAAGCATTATTGTAGCCTTCACTGTGCGTTGGGTCTGCCAGAAATCCTTGGATTTTTTTCTTTGAGGGCCTGACTAATGATGCAGTGTCTTCTGGAATACCCTTCATTGTGTATATTTGCTTGCTGTCTTCTAATAGAATTTTCAAGTGGCAACTCTTAACAGAGTTAGGGTGAAAGATAAAGTTACGAATCACAGGTAGCTGCAGTTATGGTTGTAAGTGAAGATGAGGAGGAATCCTGGGAGAACACAGCCAGGTTCCTGTGCCTTGCTGGGGGATTTACTTGGAAAGCCCAGACTGTAAATAATTTGATGTTTTCAGGCACATGGGAGAAGACTCCGTGTTACTGTGACTCTGGAGTTTGGGATAAAAAGATGCAAAGATACTTTAAAACAGAAGACTTGGAAATTGTAGCCATGCCAAATTTTGTGTCAGCTTTTCATCCTAAAGGCCTGTACCTGAAATGGCCCAGTGGTGGCTCTGGATGAATTGGGCTGAGTCTGCTCGAGGCTTCCCTCGACTTCTCTGAAATGAGCACTGGGTGGCAGCCTGCAAATCCGCCTTTGTTGGGAGGAATTTCAGGCTTCTACAACTTGTTTGGGGGGGGGGGGGGGGGTTGGGGGTTTGTTTCTGTTTGTTTTGTTTTTATTTCAGGGTGTTTTCCCTTAGTTTAACTCCCAATGGGAAAAATTCTAGAGGAAAAAAACAAAATGAAGGAAAAAAATCCATCCGTGTATTTTGTCAGGGGAAGAGAGAGAACCGTAAATCCGTGTATGCTCAACTTTATATATCCCAACCTTTGGGTGGCCTGCAGGTGTTTTTCAGCAGAGAAATGTTTACAGTGGAGGTGGTTTGGGGCCGTTGTGCAGTTGCCCTGAGCACGTTTGTGTCCCCGCAGTGGTGGATGTGAGCATGCAGTGTTCCCAGGACATCCTGCGCATGCTGCTCTCGCTCCAGCCCGTGCTGCAGGACGCCATCCAGAAGAAGCGAACGGTCCGGTCCTGGGGCGTGCAGGGACCCCTCACGTGGCAGCAGTTCCACAAGATGGCTGGGAGAGGCTCCTACGGTAACAGCTCCATGGAATCCTGCTCCGTGCAATCTCCTTCCTCTGCTCCTTCCACCCAAACTCCCTGCCTGGTGCTGCTCAGCCTGTTGGAATTCTGAGCGGCACTTGACCTTTCTTTAAACTAACGAGACGTTATTAGACAGAGGAGAATTCTCCTCTTTAGAAAAACAGAAAATATTTATGTTCCTTAAAATAGGCGATGAATTAAAGATGTGCATTTAAAATTTACAACTTCAGTTGCACTGTTTGTATACACCTGACGCTTCAGGCCAGTGAGGGACTGAAATTGCAAAGATGGGTTTAGTGTTAAAAACAGGGTAACTGCTCAGGTTTTTATATTCAGAATTTTCCATTCACCCCATTTTAATCACTCTAAAGACAGGGAGTTAAAACTACTGATTTTGAAATGCTTGAGACAGTGTGCTTTATTGCTCAGTGCCGTGTTCAAGATCTAGGGTTACTCAGTGGCTTGTCTCTGATAAATGTTTGGAGTGGCCAACACGTGATGCATTTACAGATAGAAGGTGAATTTTGTGCACTCACGATTTAATGACTTCATTAGCATATGAGATTGATTTACCACCGTGTTACAAGAGTGACCTTTCACCAGCAGATCTTCCGTAGCTATATTTAGAACATGGCAATTATACATTTACATGTTCTTAAGTTTGTTTCCTTCTCTGGCCCTTTACCCATCTGCTTAGAATATTTACATTTTTCCCCTTGTCTCTGGCTCTGTGGGAAAAGGCTTCCTGGGCAGTGCAGATCTGTTCCTGATTGCCTGATAGAAATATAAAACACTGTGGAACTTCTTGCTGAGGCCCTGAGATAATTCAAATTAAAACAATCAGCTGATGGGTTTTTTGCAGAGGGTTGGAGCTTACACTTTGGACCTGTAAAATGAGAACTATTCCATTGATAGCCAGTGCTCCTTCCTGTGAGATGCTGGGAACACCAGAGGCTGTTCTATTCATGTTTCCTTGAAGTTCATTTTAAGCTTTCTGCTTAAAAACACGCCTTGCTTTTCCAGGAACTGATGAGTCTCCAGAACCACTGCCAATCCCAACGTTTTTGTTGGGATACGATTACGATTTCCTGGTGCTGTCTCCATTTGCATTGCCCTACTGGGAGAGGCTGATGCTGGAACCTTACGGATCCCAGCGAGACGTGGCTTACGTTGTGGTGTGCCCGGAGAACGAGGCTCTGCTCAACGGAGCCAAAAGCTTCTTTAGGGATCTGACTGCAATATACGAGGTACGGGATTTGTGGCAGTTTGCAGTGAAATGGATTTGGGGAAAGGCTGTTTCTAATACGTGCTCATAAGGACTTATCAGGCTTGTCGGAGCTGATAGCGACGCCTGCTCAGAATGCTATCTGGGAAAGCTGCTCGGAGGGATTTTAGGAATGGGCACTTGGAAGATAAGGGCTGTTGGTGCCGCTGCTTCTCCCCGTTCCTTTCAGCATTGGCCGTTCCCATCCGATAAACGCCACCCGGTGGCAAAGCTCTGCATTGCCACGTTAATTGTGTTACCGCCACTTAATTAATTAATTACATGCTTGTATTGCTTGGATTGAATGAAGATTAGAGCTGATTATTATCAACCTGGTTTTCTTGCGTTCAGGAAAACGCTGACAATAACCCCTAAAATCCCTATTCAACATTTCCTACTGGTGGAATTCTAGAGTTAAAATGTTACTTTGGAATACTGTAAATAAAACTGAGATTTCTCTGCCTTTCTGTGCCATATCCTTTGTGTGATATTTAACAGCTTTTAAGGCTTTTTTTTTTTTTTTTTAACCTTCTTTGCAGTCCTGCAGGCTTGGTCAGCACAGACCTATCTGTAAGTTACTGCCTGATGGGATCATGAGGGTTGGACCTACAGCCTCCAAGAAGCTCTCGGAGAAGTTGGTCACGGAGTGGTTCTCACAGACAGCCAACGCCAACAACGATGCGTTCTCCAAACTCAAACTCTACGCTCAAGTGTGCAGATATGAGCTGGGTATGACCTTTTTTTAATGTTCCTTATTTCATACCGTTGCCACTTGCTCCTTTGCAATAGAGAAGAAGGAATCGTGGCTTATTGGCTTATTGATTAGGGCAGTTTTCTGGTTTTAAACTGTATTTGAGTGTGTGCTAAAATGGCCTTTTACCATCCAGCGTGGCTGCCTGACAGGAACTATGGTTTTCTTCTTGTACTGGTGACTTGGATTCTGAAGCAGTGATTTCCAGCAATTCAACTTATCTGGCAAAAAGTTCTTTTTAAAACAGATTTCTTGATATTTCTGAAAGGCTCTTATGAAAATGTTAGAATTTGAAAATTTAATACAGGTATTTAAATTTGAGAGGTAAAATGTCTGCTCAAGGTGTGCTTTGTTTTGTTACAACCGTAGACTTCTGTAGGTGATCTAAGCATCAAAACAGCTGCAATATAAAATTTATTGTTTGGTTTTTTTTTTTTTTTCCCCTCCTGGTTTTAGGTCCTTATCTTGCTTCTCAGCCTTTGGACAATTCTCTACTTTCCCAAACAAACCTGGTCCCTCCCTCCAGCCAGGCAGCCTCTGCTCTGCCCCCAGTGACAGCCCCTGCTGCCAATCCCAACACTCCATCCTCAGCTCCCACAGCTCCCACCAGCAGCACCATCACAGTGACCTCCAGCAGTGCCATGTCCTCTGCAGCCACTACAGCCAACTCCACTCTGACCACCACTGCCCCGTCCTCCTCCTCTGCCGGCCTGCCCAGTGGCATTCCAACGAGCAAGCCTTCCTCATTCCCACCTTTCAGCAATATGAACAACACCACTCCTGCCTCCCTGCCCGCCCAGCCTGCGCCGGTCCCAAATGGGCAAACTGGGGGGCAGCAGCAACAGCCAACACTGCAAACAGCAGGGATGTCTGGAGACACGGCTGCAGCACCTGCACAGCCCCATCCAGAGGTTTCTGAAAGGTAGGGAACTGCAGTCACACCTTCAGCTGAAAAATCAGCTCAGCCAACGTGGACTTATGATTGCACTCTCATCCCTTCCATAAAAATCCTCTATTTATTTTCACCAAGCTGTTTTTAAGGGAGAATGAGAGTTCAGTTGTGCTGGAGCTGAACCTTTGGGTTCCAGTTGTAGCTGCAGTTCTAATTTCATCTCAATGTCTGCTCTGGTACAGAAATAAACTTCCTTTTTTTCCTTCTCTCTCTAAAGAGAGAAAATTCACCAAACTACTCACTTCAATATTTTAAGGGACTGGGGACGGAGGGGGAGATAGATAATTGGCACCATCTTAGAGTTCTGTTTTCTGTAATCAAAGTTAGTGTGGTGAAGACAGCTCTTGCTGTAGATATTCTTGTTCCCCAGTTAAGCAATAGTTGAGCTACTGTAATAAAAAAGGCTAAAGGAAAGAAAAGGGACTCAGAGTTACTGATAAGCTCCTATACAAAAATGACATTAAAAAGACTGTTTCTTACACCACAGTTGACTCAAAGATCTTTCAGATGAATAATTGACAATTGGATCTAGTTTTGAAGTAAACCCAAATCTTTATAAAACTCAGCTGTTTGTAACTGGTTTCAAAATTTCATTTCCAGCACTATGGATCGTGATAAAGTCGGAGTCCCCACAGATGGAGATTCACATGCTATCACCTATCCACCTGCAATTGTAGTTTACATAATTGATCCTTTCACATATGAAAAAAAGGATGAGAACAGCAGCTCATCCAGTTTGTGGACACTTGGACTTCTGCGCTGCTTTCTGGAGATGGTTCAGGTTCTTCCTCCCAACATCAAGAACATCATTTCTGTGCAGGTGAGCCAACAGAAACAGAGTTCCTTGCCTTTGGCTGTGCTTTGGGGGCAGTAACACCCTCAAGGTAGAAGTTTCATTTCCTTCATGAACATCACTTACAGTTCTCCAGCTGTCAAATCGTTAGGTTAAAGCCTTTAGAGCAGTTTGGGTGCTATTAACCAAAGCTGAATCCGGTTGTACGTTCCAGACTTACCAGTTTTATCTCAGAGGAAATGTAGTGCCCACTCCAGTGATGAAGTGTGGGAGAACTGCTGGTCCTGTACTGCAATTGCAGCCTGACCCTGCTGGGCTGTAGGCAGAGCTCCTTCCAGCAGCAGCTGCAGGAGCACTTAACAGAGGGCAGCTTTTTAGGGGAATCATTAGGATTCTCTTCTAAACAAATGATTTTTTCCTCTGAAGAAAATTTCAATGAGGATAATTTCTTGAAGCCCCACAGGGCTTTAGAAGAAGTGGAAGAAATTTGACTGTAATGTAAAATTAAAAAAGCAATGTACCAAGTCCTGTATCAAAAGCCATTGAATCTGTTGATGAAACTGATTTCCTTTTTTTCTCCTCTCCTCTGCCGTAGATTGTCCCATGTCAGTACCTGCTCCAGCCTGTGAAACACGAGGACCGGCAGATTTACACTCAGCATTTAAAATCTTTGGCATTTTCAGCTTTCACTCAGTGTCGGAGACCTCTCCCAACTTCCACCAACGTGAAAACCTTAACTGGCTTTGGCCCAGGTTTAGCCATGGAAACTGCTCTCAGGAGCCCTGATGTGAGTATTAATGAGATTGTGGAATTATCTAGATCAACCAACCATCTTTTATGTTAGGAATAATGTTTTTCCCAAACTTCATTGTCTGTTCTGTCATCTTTCTAGAGACCCGAGTGTATTCGACTCTACACCCCTCCTTTTATACTGGCTCCAGTAAAGGACAAGCAAACAGAGCTGGGAGAAACTTTTGGAGAAGCTGGCCAGAAGTATAATGTGCTTTTTGTGGGCTACTGTTTGTCTCATGATCAGAGGTGGCTGCTTGCATCCTGTACAGACCTCTATGGAGAGCAGTTAGAAACTTGCATAATTAATATTGATGTACCAAACAGGTAAGAACCAGACTTGAACTCATTTTTAGCAAATCTATTTTCTTTCATTCCCCTGAAGAGTTACATTGGGTTTGGTGCTGTAAGAATAACTGATTTTTGTAGACTGGCTGTGTTGCAAAAATGGCTAAAGCAGATGAACATTTTCCCTATTATGTGCATATTGTTCTGAGTTAAATTTCTAGAAGAGCATAGTTTAGTTTCATGTGATTCTTGAGCATTACTCTATGTATGTTCATACTTCCCCATGTCACTTACTGGCTGTTAATGTCAGTTTTAGAATGTGATTAATTCAAAAAACCCAAACCCCCTGAAGCTGCAGCTGATGGACTGTGAATGTTCAGCTTAATACAAAAAAATTCTAAATGTGGCACTAAAAACATGTTGCTGGTGGGTTTTAGCTTTGTTTTCCTTTCTTTCTTACCTCTAGAGCTCGCAGGAAAAAGGGTTCTGCCCGCAGACTTGGTCTCCAGAAACTCTGGGAATGGTGCTTGGGACTTGTGCAGATGAGCTCTTTGCCATGGAGAGTTGTCATAGGCCGCTTAGGAAGAATAGGACATGGGGAATTAAAAGGTAACAGCAGCACATCTTTTTTAGAGTCTAAAGCTTGATTTGAAGCTTTAATTTTCCAGCAATATCAAGTGTGTCCATCCCTGTTTCTGGAAGAAAACCTCACTAAAGAGATTTCCTTCCTCAGACTGGAGCTGTTTGCTGAGCCGCCGGAACCTGCAGTCCCTGAGCAAGAGGCTGAAGGACATGTGCAGGATGTGTGGGATCTCCGCCGCAGACTCCCCCAGCATTCTCAGTGCTTGCTTGGTGGCCATGGAACCCCAGGGATCCTTCATTATTATGCCAGGTACTTGGGAAACTCTCTCTCTCTTTTTGGCACGAGGACTATGAGTCGAGGCTTTGCAAAACTGAGGTGATGTTTGATTCCTCTCGCGCAGATTCTGTGTCCACGGGCTCCGTGTTCGGGCGCAGCACCACTCTGAACATGCAGACGTCTCAGCTGAACACGCCCCAGGACACGTCCTGCACTCACATCCTGGTGTTCCCCACCTCTGCATCTGTGCAAGTGGCATCATCCACTTACACCACTGAGAACCTGGATCTGGCCTTTAACACAAACAATGGTTTGTACTTGGGATTCGTTCTTGCCTTCTAAAATCCCCTCGGCGCTCCCCCGTCATTCATTCTAAGGAACCATTTCCATTTCTATGGAAAATCACTTCTTTCTGAATGTATTGTCATATCCTGCACATAGTGAAATTGTAGGAATTCACTGGTCTTGTTCTTTTTCAAGATGGAGCAGATGGAATGGGAATCTTTGACTTGTTAGACACTGGAGATGATCTTGATCCTGATATTATAAATATTCTTCCTGCATCTCCTGGTGGATCCCCTGTGCATTCTCCAGGGTCCCACTACCCCCACGGAAGTGATATGGGCAAGGTAACTATGGGAGTAAATACAGTTTTGTGTGTGTGTGTGTGTGTTTTGTCTGTTTTTTCTCCATCTGTTTATTTCCTTTTGTGGAATGAAAGGCTTTAGATCACCTGGGTATTGGATTGTCATGTCATGCTTGGATATTTCAAAATGCTTCGTGTTTGAGTAGCTACAGATAATTTCTATTAAATTTGTGCTCTCCTGTTCTGAAACCTTTGCCTGTTGTGTTCCAGGGTCAAGGCACAGATCGATTGCTTTCCACAGAATCTCATGATGAAGTAACAAATATACTGCAGCAGCCACTGGCCCTCGGTTATTTTGTGTCAACTGCCAAAGCAGGTCCATTGCCTGACTGGTTTTGGTCAGCGTGTCCTCAAGCACAAAATCAGTGTCCCTTGTTTCTTAAGGTACTGTCCTGGCAGAGACTTGTGCAGCCTGAGGGATCTGGGGGTGAAACTGCTCTGGTTAAACCAGAGTCAGTGCATGTCTCTGGGGAGAGCTCTGCTTTTGAGATTGGGCTGTTTGGAAGGCTCTGCCTTGCTCATGGTTTCTTCCTGGCAGTCTGGACTCTTTTTTTTCCTGGCTTTATGCTCCAGGATTTTGTAAGAACAAGTTGACAGAGCTCTGGCTAGGGCTGGACTCCTGCGGGGACTGGTGGTAGAGAGGGAGGTGCACAAGTACAGTGTAATAACACAGTTACCCTGGGTGAAATAAGGAATAAATGAATCTCTCTCTGTATTGCACAAAGCATAAAAGCTGGTTTTTTCCACGTTGGCTTTGCCAAGTTATAGCCGTGGTATCGTCTGTCTGGGTGTTGTCTGAGCCCTTATCTCCTTATGGCACAACCAAGACACACTTGGCACATTAAAGGCCGTACACTGGTTTACAGAGAAACTTTCTGCATTAACAAATCAGCATCTCTAATACTGTGCTTTGTTTTCTGATGATCCAGAGATATCTTCTGCAGCCATGTTTGTGTCTGGATTAGCAGTTCCTCTTGGCCTGAGCTCAGCTGTGCCTTTGGCATAGGGTGTTATTTTGAAGAGAGGATTTATTATTTACACTGAGTAGTTCTATATATGAAATATAAATAGACCAGGCCTATAGAAACCAGCTGAACTTCCAAATGTTATTAGACATCTTGGGCCACTTGAGTTGCTTTTTTAATAATCACTTAATGTAGAAAAGGGATTTAAAAAACCCCTAATATATATTTCACTCCTAGCACTGTGCTTTTAGCAGAGGTCTGTGTGAGAGAATATAAATATTCTGATAAGTCCTGAACTTGTTGATGGCCTAAGGATAAGATTTGTTTTGGCTAGTGTGTCAGACAGAGAAGGTGACTGCAAGCTACAACAATATGGGGGGAGGAAATGTGGTGTAGTTGATCAGGCAGTAACTTCTGGCTCTCTCCTTCCTTCCTCAGGCCTCTTTGCACCTCCACGTGCCTTCAGTGCAATCAGACGAGCTACTCCACAGTAAACACTCCCATCCACTTGATTCTAATCAAACTTCTGATGTGCTCAGGTATTTATCATTGATCACTTGCAAAAATGTTGTGCATTTAATTTTTAATGCTTCTGCAGTGAAGCTGCATGTTTGTTTTTCCTGCTGTTAGTTTTCTTTTTCTTTGTGCAGCTGATATCCTTAGCGCAGATAAATTGCTGTGCTTCAAGTGATAGTCACAGAACAGTGGAATTAAAACCAAACATCCCTAAGCCCTTCTTTAACATTCAGCCTTTGAAAACCTTTGAAAAACAACTAATTCCTCAAACTAGAAGGGAGTTTGAGGTCTAGCAGAAAAGACAGAAATATTTAAGCCAGAATATTGCACAGCACTCGTGTGGAAAATCTGAAGTGCTGAAGGACAGGAGCCCAGACCTACGTAAACATGGGATGCTAATTGAGAAAACATCAGATTCTTTTTCCTTTTGTTGTTGTTGTTGTTTCTGTATGTTGGCAAAACTGTTTCATGTTTTTGATGCCAAAGAAGCTGGATTATAGTAAATCAGGGCTGTAAAATTCTGGTGAGAAAATGTGTTGGCCTGACAGAAGGCTGTTTGTTTTTCAGGTTTGTTCTGGAACAGTACAATGCACTCTCCTGGCTAACCTGTGATCCTGCAACCCAGGACAGACGCTCATGTCTCCCAATTCATTTTGTGGTGCTGAATCAGTTGTATAACTTTATCATGAATATGCTGTGATCTTCATCTGAATTTTGCAAGACAAAAATGAGGAAAAGGGATATTTCACTGCAGGACTAAGTTATAATTCTTCTCAGTGCAAGTTGTTTGTGATGGGGTATGAATCTTGTTACTTCCAGCAAATATTGTTCTGACTTGTGAGAGGGGCACCCGTCGCCCGGCTGTCTTTGAGTCACTGACTATGGGGGACGCTTCAGAATGATGATCAGAAAGTGTATTATAACATTTTTAGTAGCAAAATTAACCATTTCTCCCCAGCCACAGTATTTGTGAAGAGTAATGAGCCATAGTACCCAGTCATGGTTAATGAATTTTAAAAGCATGGAGATGAGAAGAAACGTGAGGAACAATTAAGTTTCAACCTATGGCTTCAGAACATCAAGATGTTCTTGTATTGGATTATAGTACTTAGTATTCAAAAATGCCTGCATCTCTTATTTATTGTAAGTTTTTAAATGTATAAATTGTCTTATATTTCTTAACCTCTTTTATAAAAATTTTCCTAGAAGGTTTATACTGCCTTCTTGCTTTAAAGCAATTGGTCTAAAATATATGTAATCGTCTTAATTAAAAGTTGCAGTAGGTTGCTTTTAGAGTATTATTTTTTTGTAAGGGGTGGGGTGGGGACAGTAAATTTGTATTGTCTTGATGTACAGTTTAAAGGGGATAGAGGGGTTAATGTCCATACCATTGTGTGTGGGGGATTTACAGCTAAGCTGTAGTTGCAGAGTACATGTACAGTAATGAAGTTCACTGTGTTTATATAAATTGAAAAGGTACCGGGTCTTACAGCATTTTATATCACACCTTTACAGAGTAACAATGGCAATATATAAGTGATATTGTAGGTGGTTTAACTTGTAGTGAGAATAACATGAATAAACTCTTCAGTTGAAGTTTGTGTTATGGTTCAGGGCTGTGGCTAGATTCTCAGATCCACTTCCAGGACACAAGTTTTAACATCACAAGAACATCTCTTGTGCATTGTTGCTCCCTGGATATTCTTGGCACCGTGCTCGCTGCATTGTTTGCTTCCACTTTTGTGATAAAATGCCAATCTGAGGCGGAACACACAGAAAACTCTGACCTTATCCAAAGCCTCCTGCCAGGCTGAAATTTAGCCCAGCTCTAGCCATTATACAAATGCAAAAATAGTCAATCTTGACTTGAAGATTGGTGTGTGTTTAACTAAAATGTGGTGTATATAGATTCTCAGTGAATTCTGGTATTCAGATTTTATTCCACTAGTAAAAAAAAAAAAAAACAGCACGAAACCCTGAACATTTTCCTTTTCCATGTAATTTTTGGCACTGTGGTGAAGGTCCCAAGTATCAGTGTGTGGCCTTCCCCATATCCCGTTTTCAGGCTCTGGCTGGGGCATGTGCCAAGGAGGCTTTGCCCTCCCCAAGGAAGGGACTGACAAACCACAAGGCTTTCCTGAATGTCTCCCTCTATCTACAGTCACCATTTTTTTCTCAGTAGTTTCCTTCCTTTTCCCTAGCACATGCCAAATGTCTGGTGCTGCTCTAAAATAGCCCCTACGGGTGCTGAAGAGCAGCTGCAGATGCTTTTTCTGGGTTCCTTATCTGACTGCCAGATGAAAAACTGAACTCCTGCAGCGCTCCCGGGAGCCTGTCACCATAACCCAAGTCCTGGGTCTTAGTATTGTCTGTTTCTCTGGTTTAAACCTGTAAAGGAGCAAGTTTTAAGATCCATTTGTGCACCTGCTGTTAACCCTCTACAAGGAAGAATTTGCTTGCATTTACCAAAACTTACTGTGCTCATGAAAATCTCGTTTCGTAAATGCGAAAGACCTGCCTGAGGTGATTTTTTTTTTTTTCGTATGAACAGTCTCACTGAATCGTGTAAATACAATATTAGCAACTTTTTTGGTTTTGTATAAAGAAGTTGTACAATTGGTGATGAGAATTTTCAGTCATTTCTTCAGAACAACATGAGTGCAATCAGAAGTTAGCATATTTTGATAAATAGAGTTAAAAACTGGGTCTGTCCATGACTTTATCTCGGTAACGCACCGCAGATTAAACGGCACATTATTGTCTTACAGAAGGTTTTTCTCATTTGGTTGGCATTTTAGAAGTGGAAAAGTGCTCCTACAACTGGAATTTTCAAAGTGTATGTCCTTTTTTTTTTTTTTTCCTGAGCTTTGTCGCTAAGTGGTCATTTCTAACCCTGGCTCAGTTAACCAAGTTCCAAGGGCTGGGTTTTGGTGTGGCTTTGTTTTGTGTTCAATCTGACTTGTATTCCTAAAGGTAAGTGAATCAGCTGCCTGAACGTTGGTGTCACTGTGTTCTGTTACCTGGACCAGCCTTCCCTGTGAAACTCCTACTGTGAGAGCTGCCAGTTTCCCACTCCTCCCCTCCATCAAATACAATTAAATTATAATATTATAACCACTATAAAAGATTAGAAGGGCCATTTCTGGAGTGATAGTCACAGCCGGCAATGTACATATCAAACCTGCCAGCACCATGGAGCCAACTACTATATTGGGCTTACTTTTTTTTTTTGTTAGCTGCTTTCATTTAACTATTTTAAGTGCACATAATAGCTGGTTTATAAATAAAATTGTCACAATCCGATCAGTCGAGGTTGTTTAGCAAGTACAAGCTTAAATAGCTGAAAATTTCAGCTACAGCTTTTCAAGATGGCCTTGCAAGAAAATGTTGTTCCTGTCAGTGCTTTAGGTAACTGTGGAGGTTTATCTCTTCCAATGAAAGAAGCTGAGATCCTTCCAGTCCAATTAAAAATACATCTTTTAACCCAGATATTACTGTATTTAAGCCTTTTAGTCACCCTTGACTCACTACTGTTTGAATTAGGTTTCTGAAAACCCAGTTGCTAAGACCAGCAAGGGCCACCAGCTGTACTTGTAACAACCCTCACATTTTAAAAGTAGCTGTAACATTTAGATCTTTCTAACATTCTCTGAAATAATTAAAGATAAATGGATTTATATTTAAATCCTCAGCTATGTTCTTACTTAGCTGTCAGTTATGGCGCAGATTATTGTATTTCTATATTTACCTCTGATGGTAATTTTAACTTTGTGTGTTGCTATGAAGACTTGCCGATGTCTTTAATCAAGCACTATTTGTTAATACTGTAATATCAACATATTATGTTGCATTATTTTAAAGCTTTCAAGAATAAGAGTAAAACATTAAAAAAAAATGCTATTGCACCATATAATTTGCTGCACAACAGTATGGCACCGCATATCAGTCTGTTGGGAGAGTAATACTGCATCAACCTTGTTTTGATCTGGGTTTCTTTGGAGAATTCATTAATGGGGTGACATTGTACAACATTATTGTCTTGCAACCTCCGGATGGGAAGGTGGTTTTGTTTAGGGTCTTTTTTGTTTTGTTTTGTTGTTTTGTTTTTGGGTTTTTTTTAAGTAAAGGGCCCAGGACTATGCTTCATACTTAAAGGGTTTTTTAATTATTATTTGTGGGTGTACTTTTTATTTTCAGTGGAGTAAAGCTTAATTTACAGTAAAACTGGATTTGGGACCTACCACAATCCTCAGGGTCACTTTTTCAGGATGCTACTCATCGAGCTTTAGGTTTTTCCGAGTCAACTGGATGTGGAGGACCTTGCCGAGCGCTGTGGCCTCGTGACTGGACATGGCACCCCTGGGGCACGGCTGGGCACACCGTGGAGCTGCTCCAACACCTCCATGGCACAACTGGGCACACCGTGGAGCTACTCCAACGCCCCGAAGGCACAGCTGGACACACCATGGAGCTGCTCCAACACCTCCATGGCACAGCTGGACACACCATGGAGCCGCTCCAACACCTCCATGGCACAGCTGGACACACCGTGGAGCCGCTCCAACACCTCCATGGCACAGCTGGACACACCGTGGAGCCGCTCCAACACCTCCATGGCACAGCTGGACACACCGTGGAGCCGCTCCAACACCTCCATGGCACAGCTGGACACACCATGGAGCCGCTCCAACACCTCGATGGCACAGCTGGACACACCGTGGAGCTGCTCCACACCCATCTGCCATGGCTGGACACACCGTGGAGCTGCTCCAACGCCCTGAAGGCATGGCTGGACGCACTGGGAAGCCATTCCAACACCCCAGCTGGACACACCAAGGAGCTGCTCCAACGCCTCTCTGGCACTGCCGGACAGGTCCAGGAGCTGCTTCGGTGCCGCTCCCACACGCCTCTGGCACGGCGGGATGTGCCCGGCAGCCTCGCACGGCCGCCGCCCTGGGCCCTCAGCCGAGCCGCCGTCGTCTTTATCGTGACAAAACACAGAAACAAAAAAAAGCGATTTAAGGAACAAACACTATTTCTGCCGAATGCCATAAACACTGAGTTGTACAAATTGTGATGGAGGAAATGAAGAAGAAGAAGAAGAAAAAAAAAAAGGTTTATACTTTTTAAAAAAAAAAAAGAGAAAAATTCAGATGGAATAAATTATTCATGAAGCCTTGATTGCGATGTGGGTTTATTGAGGGGGCGGGCAGGGCGGTGCCCCTCAGCCTGTCCCACCCCTCAGCCTTTCCCGCCTCTCCCTTTCCTCCCCTCAGCCTCTCCCGCCCCTCGGCCCGCCCCCCCTGACGTCACTTCCCGCTTCCCCCGGTAGTGGCGGCGGCGGCGGGTGGGCGCGGGAGCCGTGAGGGAGCCGCTGCCGCCGCCATGTCCGAGTGCTCGGCGCTGCAGTTCGTCAGCCCCTACGCCTTCGAGGCCATGCAGAAGGTGGACGTGGTGCGCCTGGCCGCGCTGAGCGACCCCGAGCTGCGGCTGCTGCTGCCCTGCCTCGTGCGCATGGCGCTGTGCGCGCCCGCCGACCAGAGCCAGAGCTGGGCGCAGGACAAGAAGCTGATCCTGCGGCTGCTCTCGGGGGTCGAGGCGGTCAACTCCATCGTGGCGCTGCTGTCCGTGGACTTCCACGCGCTGGAGCAGGACGCCAGCAAGGAGCAGCAGCTCCGGTAACGCAGAGAACGGAGATGTGAGGCGGAAGCGCTGTGTGGCTTCTCCAGCTGTTCCCGTTGGAGCAGCTGTTTGAGTGCCGGACGGACCCGGCCACTCGTGTCCCGTGATAATCTCCTGGGAAAGCGCTGGGGTTCAGCTGTGTGTCCTGGCGATCTGTTCCCCCGCCGTGGCCGGCGGAGGGTGCGGGATGCCCTGGGGCAGTGCCCCGGCAGGGAAGGGCTGGGATGGCTCTGTGGGATGGAGGGACAGCTCAGGTGGGTGCACTTTCCTGACTGTTTGTGCTGCTGGGGAATAGAATCGCTTGAGATTTTGATAATGTACTGAGTTAGCTTTCTTGTACTGCAGTTACAAGTCTTTACAGGTCTTTGGCGGGGTAGAAGAGATCTATAGACAGCTGCTGCCTTCCTTTAGCCGGGAGCCTTCCTGTCTTTGCAGAAACGTTTAATACCTGTTGTTTTGAATTGCGTGCCAGGCACAAGCTGGGAGGTGGCAGTGGGGAAAGCATCCTGGTGTCACAGCTGCAGCACGGGCTGACGCTGGAGTTTGAGCACAGTGACTCTCCTCGGCGGCTCCGGCTGGTGCTCAGCGAGTTGCTGGCCATCATGAACAAGGTGAACTTCCCCATGGGAGGATAGTTGTGGGTTTTAGGTTGCCCTCTGGACTGGCTGACACACTGGTTCTGTTTCTGGGGCTGCTGGTGGTGTGAGCACTCTTCTCCAGCCCTTACCTGCTTTATCAAGATTCAAAGTCTCAGTCTGATTGAACGGTGGCTTGTGCTTAAACTCCTTGTGACTTCCTAGAGGAAGTCTTTGCTGATGTTATAGAGACTCTGTAATATGGTGTATTCAAACAGAATGGGATTTGGTGATCTACCGGTGCAGAAATAGTTTGGAAATGAACTGATGACTTTTCTCCATCCCATTCTTTGCTCCTATTGCAGTGTGGTATTAGCCGTCGTATTTTGCTTCCCCCACTTCCTTGCTCACCAAACATTTTATTTTCCTTGTGTAAATTTATAATGTCAGTGGATTGTTTTTCTTTCTTCTGAAAAGAAGCAATGATACCATCTGTGTTGAAGTAAATACTTCAACACAGATGGTATCATTGCTTCTTTTCAGAAGAAAGAAAAATATTTCTTTCAGTAAATATTTCTTATTGTACAAACTTTTCCTGCTTGTTCTGTGTTGATAGCTTTATGGTTTTGGCAGTTTTTAATCTATTAAACATGCTGAATTTAAAGGCCATTTAGACAAATTGCTTCACAAAACCTGTTCGCTGATGATAAGTGTTGCCTTGCAGGTGTCAGAATCAAATGGTGAGTTTTTCCTCAAATCTTCTGAGCTCTTCGAGAGTCCTGTTTACCTGGAGGAGGCAGCAGATGTTCTCTGCATTTTGCAAGCAGGTATTTCTGCATTTATGGTGTTTCCTGACCTTTCACAAGCATAACCAAACAGCTTTGGGAGCTGGTGGAAACAGGGTTTTAGTTTCCCAGTGAAACATTGTGACCTTTAACTCCCGTTTTCCATCCAGAGCTGCCATCACTGTTGCCCATAGTGGATGTGGCTGAAGCTCTGCTGCACGTTAAGAACGGAGCCTGGTTCCTTTGCCTTCTGGTGGCCAATGTCCCTGACAGCTTCAACGAGGGTGAGCTGCAGCTTCTTCTCCAGCTTTTGAAGTGATTTCTGGCAGTGTGGTTAATTCTGGGCTAAACCATACAGGTTTGGACTGCTGCCTGCTGCCACCTGAGCACGTTGATTCCCATTTTGTGCAGCCTGTTTGCGGGCCAGGCTCGCTGTGTGTGTCTCACAGCTTTCCATCTCTAGGTCACTGTTACAAAGGCTGACTGGGCAGGGACTGGCTGGGGCTAAGCGCCTCCTCTGTCCCTGCTGGCAATTCTTGTCCCTTCCCCTGAGGCACTTGATGAGGTGATCATTTGTGTGGGGAAGGGCAGATTTGCTCAGGGCTGCTGTTGGGTCTGTAGTCTGCAGGGGTTTGATCAAGAACGGCGAGCGGCAGGACGAGGAGAGCGTCGGCGGCCGGCGCAGAACTGAAGCCCTTCGGCACCTGTGCAAGATGAACCCTTCCCAAGCCCTGAGGGTCCGGGGCATGGTGGTGAGTCTCTCGTGAGAGCCATAATTCAGAGCCTTCCTGAAGCTTCAAACCCAGCAAAGATCACTGAGCCTGAGTGTTTTTATCCAGGTGGAAGAGTGTCACCTGCCGGGTCTCGGCGTGGCTTTGACCTTGGATCACACCAAGAATGAATCCTCAGATGACGGAGTGAGCGACCTGGTGTGTTTTGTGAGTGGTTTGCTGCTTGGGACAAATGCAAAGGTTCGGACGTGGTTTGGAACTTTCATCCGAAATGGTCAACAGGTAGGAAAATCTTTGAGGATTCTGCTTTTAAAGAAATATTCTTGTAGCTTGCTGTAACTCTTCTGGACGTGTGCTGCAGATTTGTCTGAATGCGCATAAATCCTGTTGCATGTCTTGGAGGAACCTTTACAAGGTAGCCTCCTCTTGTGGGACTATATAAATCATGTCCCTGAAGGCAGCAGCTATTTGGTTGTTCCCCTGAGAGGTTTTTAGGCATGGCAACCAGGGACTTATAAGTTTGTAATATCTGCCTCATAAATACGTTCATCCTCAGTGTTCACAGTGGGAAGTTCACATCTTGTCTTGCTTAGGTGACTTAGATAAAGCTTGGAACTGAAAACTGTATTAAAAAAAAAGAACCCCACCTCTTCCTTTGACTATGGAAACTCTTACATAATACGTTGTTCGATGGGCTGAATTTGACTTTGTTCTCGTCTTTTAACCTCTTGCACAGAGAAAAAGAGACAACATCAGCTCAGTGCTGTGGCAGATGAGGAGGCAGCTGCTGCTGGAGCTGATGGGGATCCTGCCCACGGTGCGCAGCACACACATCGTGGAGGAGGCTGACGCTGACACGGAGCCCAACGTGTCCGTGTACTCCGGGCTGAAGGAGGAGCACGTGGTGAAGGCCAGCGCCCTGCTCAGGCTCTACTGCGCTCTCATGGGCATTGCTGGCCTCAAGTAAGGAGCCTTCTCATGCTCTGGGGTGTTGTTCATGGCTGCCCATTTCAGCAGAGGGTGAGGGCTTTGGGCACTTCTGGCTTAATGCCGCTATGTCCTCAAAACTTGTGGCAGGACTCACCAATTTCAGTCCTCTGTTGCTGCAAAGTCAGGCTTGTTAAGAGATCTCTAAACCCTCATGGTTGGAGCAGTGTGTAGAGTTATCAGCTGTTTTCTCTTCTAGCAACATACATCGGATGGCTTTTGAATTTCTATTCCTTTGCTTTCAGTTTTTAGAGAGTGCCGATGTAGCATCTTTATGCGTTGTTAGTTTTAATTTGAGTCGTTTGTACTAATAGGCAAGATTACATCCTGGGGAAGTTTTCTCACTGTTGTCTCTTAACAGAGATTTTTATGTCAAATTGTCACCTTGATGGATTGAACAACAGGGAAAGTTCAGTCTTTAAGCGTTGTGAGAGACTGGAGAACTCTTCCCTGTTAACTCCCCAGCTTTGTTGTGTTCTCTGTCCTGCCCAGGCCCACGGATGAGGAGGCTGAGCAGCTCCTGCAGCTGATGACGAGCCGCCCTCCCGCCACCCCGGCCGGTGTCCGCTTCGTGTCCCTGTCCTTCTGCATGCTCCTGGCCTTCTCCACCCTGGTCAGGTACTCTCAGTACAGCAGGAGCTTTGCAAGATCTGTTTTAGCACCATTAAGGCAATGCTCTTCTTCCCGGAGCTGCACAGTTTTTTTTCCCCCCTTAATTCCTAATAAAATCTCTGTGTGTTGGTGGAAGGGATTTGTCTCACTCTGTGGTGAGTGAATGGATTTTTCACTCTTGTTTTGTAGCAGGTCTTCTGAGAGGTTTTTTGAAGGCTGAAGTAGGCCTGACTGGTTCACTTTTCCATGGAACAAGTTCATGGCGAAATTCCCTGGGGAGAAGCAGTGCAGATAATTCAGGGGTGTAGCTTTCTGTTGGGTGCATTCCAAAAAGGAAGTTGCCTGACAGTTGGGCTGACCTTTGTGCCAGATATCACTGCTTATCAGCAGTTGGATGCTAAACTGAAAGTGACAGAAAGTCTCCTGGTGTAAGATTCCTCAAATACTGGCTTCTCTGCAAGTGAGACTAGCACTGGATTTCTGGGAAGAGGATTTATTATGGATTTTCTCTGTGCAGCACCCCAGAACAGGAACAACTCATGGTGATGTGGCTCAGCTGGATGATAAAGGAAGAAGCTTACTTTGAAAGGTGAGAGCAGGCTGGATTTCTTTTTGTGATTCCAGTTATCTCACATTTATTTATGTCCTGTTTACTTATGTCCTGTATTTCTTCCTGTTTGTTGTCATCAGCATTTCTGGTGTGTCTGCTTCCTTTGGGGAGATGCTCCTCTTGGTGGCCATGTATTTCCACAGCAACCAGCTCAGTGCCATCATTGATTTGGTCTGCTCCACCTTGGGAATGAAGGTAAATCCTAAACTGTTTCTAGGCTGTACATTTGTCTGTTAAAATCAGCTTTTTTTACTGGGTTTTGGTATTTTGGTATTTAGTTTACTCTTGATATAAAGAACTTTGGTTTTGCTAATATACCTACAGTAACCATAACCTGAAAAATGTGCCATAATTCCTCTGGAAGAACATTAAAATGTACATAGCTCTTGATACAGAAGAATGTGATAATAAAAGTATCTTCAAGAAGTGCTGCCCTGTTGAAACCATTATTTCCAGGAAATGAACTTTTTAGAAGACTAACTGCAGTAGTTTCCAAATTGAGCTGCAAAGTTTTTATTTGAAATAGTTAAAAGAAATATCTATGTATGTAAAAATGAATTTCAGTGCATTGCCAAAGGAGATTTGCCAACAATTCACTGTTGTGAAACAGCGTCTCACCAGATGTAAAAGCTGTTTTTAGGACAAGGAAGACATGGAGTGATGAACTTGTGACATTGGAAAACATTTCTGTTTGACATTTGATACAGACGTGAATTGACTGTGATACCAGGAAGACAGACAAGATTTTAGAGGCTAGAAGTTAACAGTTTATAAAGTAAATTTGCAGTCCTTAGTTATAAGAAAGACAGAACTTGCAATTCCAAGTACTTTCTCCTGCATTTCAGATTGTTATTAAGCCCAGCTCTCTCAGCAGAATGAAGACAATCTTCACACAGGAGATTTTCACTGAACAGGTATTTTCGGACTAGGGATTTTTCCCCCCCTTTGCCCTTTCCTTTCCCTTTCCTCCTCAGAAATGAGGAGATGCCAGTCAGGGCTGTGGCTGTGTGACTTTGACACCTTGTCCCTTGTGCTAAGTGGTGTTTTTGTGTTCGTTGTCTCTTCCCTTCAGGTGGTTACAGCCCACGCTGTCCGTGTGCCTGTGACAGGCAACCTCAGTGCCAACATCACTGGCTTTTTACCTATTCACTGCATTTACCAGCTCTTAAAGAGTCGTTCCTTCACCAAGCACAAAGTATCCATTAAGGTAAACCTTTGTTTTATTTCTGCTCATGACTCTGAATGTTGATCAGGTTGACTTACAGGAGCAGAATTCTTGATGAATCTTGTACCTTCCTACCATGGAATTTAAGGATGAGCTGTGTTTTAAGACAGGGTGCCCATTTTTATCTCTGCAATCCAGAGACCACAGCTTAATGAAGTTAAAAACAATAAGCCACTCTCCCCCATCTGGGCTTAATCGTAGTCAGAACGGTTTTCCAGCCAGGACAAGTTCTATTTGTGAATCAGGGTCCAGGATACAGAGTTTATGAACTGAGCAATTCAGGAGTGATGTTACATTTTCCAAAGTGAAAGCCTCCTTTTTCCAGAGGGGTTGTACTTGCAGACAAGGTACAGCTGCTGGTGTCATGAGATGTTCTCTCGCAGGACTGGATCTATCGGCAGCTCTGTGAAACCACCACCCCGCTGCACCCTCAGCTGCTTCCCCTCATTGATGTCTACATTAACTCCATCCTCACTCCTGCATCTAAATCCAACCCAGAGGCCACCAACCAGCCTGTCACAGAGCAGGAGATCCTGAATGTTTTCCAAGGACTCTCTGGGGTAATCATCTCGTTTGGATCTTTCTTGTACTTCATGCGGATGTGGTTCAGGATTTTGTATTTGTGTTAAGTTGTTTCACTTTTTGTTTCCACTGCTTCAGTGACAGTCATGTGTTTTGAAGTGAATCTTGGTACTCAGACATTCATCATATTTGTGGCTAAATCCAGATTTTTCTTCCCACAAATCCCCTGAGCTTTGTGTGTGGTTTTTATGTGCAGGGAGAAAATCCTCGTCCCGCCCAGCGCTTCAGCATCACCACACAGCTGCTCGTCCTCTACTACGTCCTGTCCTATGAGGAGGCACTGCTGGCCAACACAAAGATTCTGGGTAAACTGGAGAGCATCAGGGGGAAACAGATTAACAGAAAATTAGGTGCAAAGAAAGGAAAAATTCATGCTTCTGTTGGATTTAATCACAGCATAAAACTTTTAGAAGTTTGGATTAAATGAAACATTGCTGTAGAGATTCAGGACATAAAGTTCCTGCTAAAACTGTGGAGTGGAGTAATTTGTTTTACAGATTAAAAGTGGTCCAAGTTACAAGAAATGTTTAGGAGCATCTAAGGAATGGAATAACAATTAACAAAGACTTCATTAGTGTTTGAGATCTTCATTTATGTCATCAGACATGCACATACTTTCCTCTGAGTTGGCAATTTTATAGTTGGTAATACTTAATGATCCCATCTTTACCTGTGCTATGGAGATTTTAAATCAGTACTAAAAGACTGTTGTGTCTTTTATTGATGGAATTAAGTTTCAGTGAAAATTGAGTGCTGATATCTGGACTGTGGTTTTATCAGCCCTTTTTAAGGTGCAAAACTTCCAGCACTCACAGGTTTATTTTCTTCAAGTTATTCAAGGAAGCCTGAAATACTACAAAATCAATTACAGTTACTTAATATTTTCTCTATTTTACCTGGATAATATAGAGACAAGTGCTTTACATTTTCCTTATTGATCCAGTTGAGGAAATACTTGTTTCCAGCTGTAACTGCTACGTGTGGTTTTTGTCCTGTTCCCTGTAGCTGCAATGCAGAGAAAACCCAAGTCCTACTCCTCAGCGCTGATGGATCAGATTCCAATCAAGTACCTCATCCGGCAGGCACAGGGGCTGCAGCAGGAGCTGGGAGGTAAAAACATGTCTGGGGGTCTAAAGTGCGTGAAAGGAAGGCTGAGTGTTCTCAGCTCAGTGGCTGTTGCTGTTTTCATAGCTTGCTTTCCTTTTTTCTTGCTTTTAAAATGTGTCAGGAGTAGCTGCTGAGATTGGAGAGGTAAGAGTCACAGTGAAAGTGTGAGGAAAGCAGTTCCTTTTAGAGTGGGTGTTACCTCCCTAGGACAGGTTTCAGGGTAGGAATCACCTGAGAATGTTGACAGTTCCAGGCTGAGTTTAGGAGTTACTTTCCAAAAGGTAACTTTTCCTCTCTGTTGGAGTTGGAGCATTGGGCTGTGATGGTGCACCTCACTGAGCTGCTGGGCAGCAAGTCAGTTCAGGGGGTTGAAATAGGAGGCACAGATGTGTTCAGGTGACAGATGCAGCCGCTCAGAGCTGAGCTGTGAATGTCCCTGCTGTCCCCAAGGGTTGCACTCTGCCCTGCTGAGGCTCCTGGCCACCAACTACCCCCACCTGTGCATCGTGGACGACTGGATCTGCGAGGAGCACATCACCGGCACCGACGCCCTGCTCAGGAGGATGCTCCTCACCAACATGGCCAAGAACCACTCCCCCAAACAGCTCCAGGAAGGTAAAGAGCTTCATTCCAAGTCAATTCTTTCCAAATGGGTTGGAACGTAGTAGATTTGGAAGCGTGTGATTGTACTGCATTTGGATAACCAAAATGCTTTCAAAGCTTCAGATGTTAGAAGTCCAGTTTTACCAAGATCCCGTCTTTTGTGTTTTACAGCCTTTTCCATGCTGCCTGGAAATCACACCCAGCTGATGCAGATCCTGGAACATTTAACCCTTCTCTCAGCTGGAGAATTGATCCCCTATGCAGAAGTGTTGACCTCGAACATGAATCTCTTGCTGGAGGCTGGAGTCCCACGGGGGATTCTGCAGGCTGTCAATAAACTCTGGATGGTTCTGAACACTGTCATGCCCAGAAGGTATCAAGGCTCAAAATACCCTTTGGTTTCTTGGTGCACATAGGTGGGAGGCCACTTTTTCTTTTAAAAGTAATAAAACAATGCCTTTATCTGGGAGATTGGAGGCTGTGACTGAATAGAATGTGTTGGAGCTGCATTTTTTTTTTTTTTTTTAGTTTGTTGACATTTTGAGCCTTTGCATTTAAAAGGAAGGTGGTTCTTGTTCCCAGGGGAAAGGAAGTCTTCAGTTTCAAATACAGGGGTATGGTTTTATAGTGTTCATTGTTTATGATGAATTACTGAGGGAACAGGAACTCACTTTGGTAAGAAAATGCCTTTTTTTAAATGAAGTGGACGCTCTACTGCAGTGAAAACTGCTCTAAGTCCAGGGAGTGTAAGTTCACTGCACCTTGGTTAACTTCAAGGGCTGCAAATGGAGTTTTTGCTACTTGATAGGCCTGGAAAAGTATGTCTGAGTGACCAAATGCTTAGGGAACCCCTTTCCTTATACAAATTTTCTATTAAATCATAAAAATACTCTCATTTTAGGTTGTGGGTGATGACTGTCAACGCCCTGCAGCCTTCAGCAAAAATAGTGCGGCAGCAGAAATACACCCAGAACGATCTGATGATTGATCCTCTGATTGTGCTGAGGTGTGATCAGAGAGTTTACAGGTGAGTGTCTGTGCTGCTGCACAGTGAGTGCTTAACGGTGTCCAGCAGGAAACTTCTAGAAGCTTTCAGCACTTCAGAACTTCTTTTCAGACTAATCACAGGAGCTTGGCGGTTGGATCTGTGTTAAGCTCCACCTGAGGACTGTGGAGCTGGGCCTGCCGTTCCAGCATTTTATCCTGTCCAGCTGTGTTTTCAAACCTTGGGGATTTGCACGTGGATTTGGGTGTGTGATTTTGTGGTAAACACACTTTGCAGCCCGTTGGAAATGGCTGCTGCCACTGGTGCTGCTGGCTGAGGTTTAGCTGTAACATCCTTCCAGCTCTTGTGCCTGTGGGTTATTCCTCCAGGCATTCCATCCAGGTTATTCCATCCTTTTGGGCAAGATTGGGCCAGTGGGTGCTGCTGGTGGATGTGACAGAGGCAGATCTGCTTCATTACCCCAGGGAGTCTTTGCAGTACTTGGGAATTGGTTCCTCCAGGTGTCAGTGATGCCAGAGGAGGATCTACAGCCTTTGGGAGTGCTTTGAGTCTGTTCATGGTACTGAAATGTCTTTGTTTTGCTGTGCTCCCACCACCTCAGGAGTCCTCCTCTGATGGATATCATTTTGCACATGTTGAATGGATATCTTCTTGCTTCCAAAGCTTACCTCAATGCTCACCTGAAGGAAACAGCAGAGCAGGACATTAGGCCGTCCCAAAACAATGCAATGGGTCCAGAGGCCCCAGAAGTTACAAGGGAAGAGTTGAAAAATGCTTTGCTTGCTGCTCAGGTAAGAGGGAAGAAATGGATATTCCATGATGTGATAAAAAAGAAATGCAGAAACAGGAAATTAAAAAACGAGGCCTTTTAAAAATTCTCGTTTTTTACCAACTTCTGTTACCATGGAAAAGAAAGCTGCCTCTGTATTCAGGTGGTTAAATATTTTCTTTTTGCTGGTCTGAAGCATTGTGCTGATTTACTGTTTGATAGTGGTTCTGTCAGAACAGAGGAGTTCTGCTCACCAGCCCTTTTGCCTTGATGCTTGTGTGATCCAGAGGCTGTTCCTGTGGTTGGATTTGGAGCAGCAAAACATCAATAAATGTGACAGAGGCACGCCTGATCATCTGAAAGATGTTTCAGAGAAGCAGCCTGCACTGGAAAGTGGGAGGCTGAAGGATGGTTCACCTCCTCAGCTTGACATTATGGAAATTCTTGAGTAATCCTGTTCCACAGACATCTCTTCATCCCTCTGTCTGGAAAAACGTCACACAGGGAGTTCCCATTATAATGTGATTTTTGAGTTAATATTAAGTTTTGTATTTAAATGAGCAGGGTGATGTATATTGTGAATTACATGGCTGGCCCTGTGCATATTTTATCTGCTCTGCATGCTTTAAGGGACCAGTGGATATTTATTTTAAAGCAATATGAGATTCCACTGAATTTACTCTTTTCATCTGTGATTATGATATTTTGTTAGATTTAGCCTTTTTTTTTCTTTCCATTGTGATTGAGATAAAGTGTTGAAGTTTTTAAAATGTTCTACAGGATTTGTGATTCTTCAGCTGAGTACTTTTCATCCTGTACTTTAAAAAAAAAAATCTAGGGGTGGAAATCCTAACGACATGACGATTTCTGAAATTCTCCTTATTTTGTATTTGGTTTGCTTTATTTCACTGGGGGTTTGAAGGATTTGCTGTGGCTTTTCTCCCCAGGACAGTGCTGCTGTGCAGATCCTCCTGGAGATCTGCTTGCCTACGGAGGAGGAGAAGGGCCAGAGCAGCAGTGCTGATTTACTGAGGGATGTGCAGAGCCCCCCGAGCCCTCAGGGAGCTGCTGAGGCAGAGGAGGAGGAGGAGGAGCAGAGTTTGCTGTGCAACCTGAGGGAGGTGCAGTGCCTCATCTGCTGCCTGCTGCACCAGATGTACATTGCTGACCCCAACATCGTCAAACTCGTGCATTTCCAGGTCTGCTCTGCCCTGCCTGAGCTGTTCTGCTTTGTCTGAGTGTCCTCAGAAGTGGTCACAACCCACTCTCCTCCTTCCTGTGTCCCCCAGTTTTGTAGAGCTCACACTTCTCCCTGTTTCAGTGCTTGGTTGTGGTGAGAAGGCAGCACCCAAACTCTGCCTGCTCCTCCTCATTCAACCCCTCCTTTGTGCCTTTTGTCCATCTAGGCCAAGGAAAGCTGCCCTAATCATCTTGTAATTACTTGTTCCACTTCTTTTGTGGGTTACTTCTCTCTGGCTGTGTTTTTAAATTAATATTTCCATTATTCAAAACTCATTTGGCTTCAAATGTAAACATCTCCTTATCTTTTTGTTAGGGCACGGCTTATCTCTTTAGAATGGAAGGAGAAAGGTTGGCCCTGCAAAAGCAGCTGAGCACCTTCAAAAAAAAAGAAGAGGGGAAAGATCAGCAATTTTTAAAATATAAATGTGTTTTTAATGCATATTAAATTGCTCCCTGCCAGATGGCAGACTCTTTACAAGGAGCTAATTTGCCTTGACCTGGAACTGATTAAGTGATAAAAAAGTCATTATGGGGCAGTTGTGAAATGAGCAAGTTGGGGCTGATGGTGAAATTTAGAACACAGGACAGACACAGAAGGGAAAGGTCACTGCAGTCCGCTTTCCTTTGGGGAGTGGAGGGAGAGCTTCCATGCAAATAAATCATTGAATATTGAGGATAAAGAACTGATTCAGACCCTGGGTTTGTACCCAGCCTGCCTCTTGTTGCCTTGGCATTACAGACCTGCTGTAAACTCTGAACAAAAGGGAGTTATAAATATATTCATTCTGAAACAAAGCATTAACACAGGTGTACTTTAAACTCTTAATTGGGGGAGAATTTTTAAAACACACCCGTGCCACATTGACACATCTGTTTCCTAAATCCCACAGGGTTATCCCTGTGAACTTCTGGCACTGACAGTGGCTGGGATCCCATCCATGCACATCTGTCTGGATTTCATTCCTGAGCTCATTGCCCAGCCTGAACTGGAAAAACAGGTACTGTGCACTCAGCTGGCTGCAGCATCTCTGTGGTGAAATACTGCCTGAGAATAAAACAGTCACTGAAAATGTCCTGTTCTGACTTGCCTGGGATATTCAGGTAATATTCCTAGCACTTTCACCTTAAAGTAAAGTCCTGGCATTGAAGGTAACTGGAATTTATTGGGCTAAAGATTCCCGGTTTCTACATCAAACCAACTTTGTGGTTGCTCTTATTTAATCCTTCCTAGTATTAAGTTCCTGCTGATCAACTAAGGTTAAAACCAGAATATATCAGCCCTAAATAACTCCTGCAAGGGTTGTGTTGCACATTGTGTGTTGCATTATTGCTTATCATTAATATTGGAGCAATAGTGTCTGGGGGAGATTTTGAAACACTTTGATTAACGTTTAACACGTGTGGGTTATTTTTCTTTATACCAGCAGAAAAATAATGATAACAGCTATTGCTAAGGCTTCCTTGGCTTCAGTTTCCTTTGTGGTAAAACAGAGAATATTTACTCACTGTTAAGTTTGGTGAAGAGCTTTGGATAGAAGCTGTAAAACATCCTGTAACTTGATTGCTTTTCTCTCTTTTGGCAGATCTTTGCCATCCAGTTGCTGTCCTACCTGTGTATCCAGTATGCCCTGCCCAAATCCCTGAGCGTGGCCCGTTTGGCCATCAATGTCATGGGCACCCTGCTCACAGGTACCACAGAACCCCACTGCTCTGGGGGCCAGGATGATTTCTCTAGGCTGAATGCAGTTCTGTCTGTCTAATTCCTGTTGTAAAATTGCCAACAGTTCTTGATTTGGATTTTAATAATCATTTCTTTTTCCTCTTGGCAGTTCTGACCCAGTCCAAGCGTTACACGTTTTTCATGCCCACCCTGCCTTGCCTGGTGTCCTTCTGCCAAGCCTTTCCTCCCCTGTACGAGGACATCATGTCCCTGCTGATCCAAATCGGACAAGTTTGTGCCTCTGATGTCGCCACACAGACACGAGACTTCGACCCCATCATCACCCGTAAGTCAGGGGCCTGAGAAAGCTCCCCAAAAGGGGTCAGCCCCAGGGAAATGGGACAGAGAAGTTGTGGAGTCTCTGGGAAATGAGACAGAAATATTGTGGGGTCTCTGGAAATAACCTGTGGTGAAGCCTGGCGTGGTGCTGGCTCAGCTTTGCAATCTCCATGTTTGTGTTATGCCTGGAAAATAACAATTCTCCATACTTACTTAGGTGTACTTTGTTTCTCCTGCTTCATTTCTAGGTCTCCAGCAGCTGAAGGAGAAGCCACACGATTTCTCAGGGCTCTGTAAAGATTCCTCCAGCAAAAGCTGCTCCAGGGACACTGCAAGCCTGGACCCTGACGTTCGGCTGTGCCAGTGTGTGGAAAACACCATCATCGAGATCATTAACATGAGTGTCAGTGGGATTTAGAAAAAAAAGAACTCCAGGGAAGTTGTCCTGGAGCTTTTCCCTCTCTTTATGGTGCCTAAATTTGGGAAAAAAGCTGTGAAAGTTGAGCTCAAGTCCACATTTTTCATTCAATGATTCAGTCATGCCTGAGAAGAAAATCCCTTCAATAGGATCTGGTTGCTTGCAGTGAAAACTTCTGATGAAATCAGTGAATAATTTCCAGGAAAACAGTGATTTTCAGGCTTGCTCAGCTCCTGGAGTGACACAGCAACACACCTGGAAGTGTTTTATAACACCAAAAAGCGAATATTTATTTTGTTAAATATGTCAAACAGCAAAATGACGAGTGAGAAAAATTTGAGGTTGAAGTGCTTTGCTTGAGGTAAACGAGCTGCTGTTGCAGAGCCTTGCAGAGCAAGTTGGAATAAAGGACTCCAGGGAATACTTGGAAAAGTGGTGTCAAAAACTTGCACCATCACACTGAGCTCTGAGCAAATGACAAAATGCGTTTGTGTGTCAAAGCTTCAGTTCGTGAGATCAGGAACTTAATTTAAAGATCAACCAGCCTTCACTGAGAGTTTGAAACTGGTCTAAAAGCTTCTTAAAAAGAAATGTACTGATAGTAAAAATGAGCCACAGAAATGGGGTTTTTAAAGAATACAGCTCACATGGTTTAGTGGTTTTTAACTTTAAAAAAAGAGATGGAAATGACTTGAAGAAATGTGTGCAGAGCTGTCATCAGGGGAAGATTTAGAAAAGAAAAGGATGCCGAGGGTGAGTGTGCAGAGGAATAAAAGGAGGGAGAGGTTTCAGCCATGCCAAAGCAATTCCAAGGCCAAATCCTTTGTGCTCCGTCCTGGAGTTGGTTGTTTTGTGTAGAGGGCTGGAATTCCCACAGGGAAATGTGGGAACCCCCAGAGTCTGTGTTCCAGGATCCCTCTGGAACACCCCAGCACCATCTGCCTGCCCCGTGTATTTCTGTCATCGTGATGTAAATTATGTAAATAATCCAAATGTATGTATTTTTTTTTCCCTCCTCAGTTCCAAGTGTAATTTTATATGCTGTAGTGGTATTTAAATTAAAAAAAAACCAAAACCAAGCAACAGTCTGACTGAAGTTCAGAGGGGGTTTGCCTGTTTTGCTTTCAAGTTTTCCAGGTTCATCCCAAATTTCACTTGAGGGAAACACAGACAAGAACAGGAGAGTGAAAAGACACTGACTTCCCAAAAACTATTAATTTTCCGTGGTCTTTTCTGTGCACTCGGCTTAAAACAAGGATGATAATAATGATGATAACTATAATAATGATATGATAATAACAACAATGGTAATGATACCAAATAATAATATGTAATACTTATAAAATACTATGTCACAAATATAAAGCCAAAGTGATATAATAATAAAGAAAATAAAAATTTAATAACAATAATGGTAATGACACCAAATAATACAATATGTAATACTTACAAAACATAATAAATATAAAGCCAAAGTGATATAATAATAAATAAAAATATTATGATAATAACAATAATGGTAATAATACCCAATAATAATAATATGTAATGCTTATACAGTACTATAAAACCAAAGTGATATAATAAAAAAATATTATAATGATAATTATTAATAATGATAAAGGCCAAAACAAATTAATTAGAATATATCACAAAAAGCTCGGTTGCCTAGCAACGCGTACAACCCGGAACCCAACGAGGCGCCCTGTGATTGGCTGCCGGCGCGCAGAGCTATAGGCGGGAGCATCCCAGTGTGCGCTTCGCTGATTGGCGGCGCGCGGGCCTTTCCTGTCAGCTGATTGGCTGGGGCGGAGGCGGGAAGGACGGAGGGCGCTGAGGGGCCGCAGGTGCGGGGCCGTGAGGGGCGCGGGGGGAGCGGCTGAGGCGCCTCCGCTTCGCCGGGCGCGCAGAGGAACTGAACCCGCAGGTGCTGCTCTGTGCGCCGGGCTGGGGTGTACGCGCCGCTCCCCGAGCGCCGCCTGCCCTCGGGAGGCAAAGCAGCCGTGGCCGGGTGGAGATGTCGCTGAGGGACGCGCCCGGCGCGCTCCTGGTGGATGCGGTCACACCACGGAGGGTCTCCGCGGTGTCCCCGGCCCTCCCTCCTCCTCAGAGCCAAGCTTAGTCCGGAGTTGGGCTCGTTTAAGCGAAGTCCTCCTCGCAGAACGGGCCGGGGAAAAGCCTTGGGGCGAGGTGGCCTTTCCTTGTGGAAGGAGGGGTTGGATGGAAACTCATGGCAGCCATCTCCTTTTGCTGGCATTGCTCTTTCCTATTGGGAAGCTCGATGGTGAAGCTGAATGGTGCCACGTATTAGTGCTTTTTTGATGGATATGTTTCATTATTAAAAGTCCGATGAGGGCACGAGTCAGAGTTAATTTATCCCAGGGAATCTGCCGGTTTAAAGTTGCTGCCTTACTTTGTCAGTACTGAAGAACTATGAGAAAAACCCCCTGTGTTGTTCAAAAATATTATCTCTTAAAGCCATTTTTGCCTCTTCAATATCTTCACTTCATTAATTTCACCTTTTTAACACAGGGAAATAGTCTGGCTTTTATTATCCAGACAAATAATTATTTTTTTATATTCAAGATAATCATCACAGAATAGTAAAGTGAATGAGACCCCTTTCCCCCTGACGAATTCCTGTATTATTTATGGAAAAAAAGATGTTTTTAAACATCTCATTTTTCAAGTCACTGTACAGTTTTATCGTTTGTTTTGTATAAAATGTACAAGCTGCTGTATGTTTGTAGTTTATGACTCCTTGCAGTTCAAGCTGCTGGACCTCTAGAGTTAAAAAACTGGCTGGTTTTAGTGACAGTATTCTAAAATATTTTTCCCGTGTGGGTTTGGGTTCTGTCTCCAGTCTGACTGATGGAATCTGGACTGGTGTGTGCAGCTCACGTGTTTTTATTTAAATTGCTGATATTACTCGTTTCCTGGTGGCAGCTTGTTCTTGCATGTAATGAGAACAAAGTCTGAAATGATGATGTGTGGGATAAATTCCTGTATTCCAGCTCTGTTAATATCCTGAGCTCTTACCAGGTGAACAGCTTCTAGTTTTTAGTTGGTGCTGCGTTTGTTTCAGGCTTTGTGAGTTACTAATTCTGCGTTTTAATTGCAGTTTTAGACCTGAACTAAACAGGGGAAAAACTGGCCATGCCTTCTGATGGGGCAGAATATACAATAGGGGGGGTGAAGATCCTCTTCCCCTGCAAGGCTTACCCCTCCCAGCTGGCCATGATGAATGCTGTGAGTAGGATTTATTTCTGTATTCGTTTGCCGGACTAAGAGCTTGTCTGCTCCAACGTTTGGAATTCCAGAATCTCTGTCAGCATTTAGAAAGCTGGCACATTAAATTCAGAGCTTGCAGCATCTTGCGGATCTCCGTTGCGGCCACTCAGTGTTCTCTGTGCTGTGCAATATCTGATTAGGGAATGGTGAGGTCCATTTTGGATTTGGGAGCATTTATGCCAAGAGGCAAGTTCCATGTGGTGTAAATGTGTGGTTATTTACCTAGGTGTGCTGAAGGAACAGTTGTGTACAAATGTTCCAGTTTTTTTGGGGGGGAATAATTTAGTAAAACATGTTGTTTAAACAGATTGATTACGTGTAGTGATATTTCAATAAGTTTTCATATTTTATGGACAACTTTTCAAAATGAATTATTGCAGTTATATTTAAATATTTTTTGGACAAAAGGGCACAGCCAGGGAAAGTTTAGGCTGGACATTAGGACACTGTTGCTAAGATTACCTAAAGACATCTGCTTTGTTTTCTGTTCATTGTGTTTCTTTTATTCTCCTTAAAGATTGTTAAAGGCTTGAATAACAGGCAGCACTGTTTGCTGGAGAGCCCCACAGGAAGTGGCAAAAGCTTGGCCTTACTTTGTTCTGCGTTATCCTGGCAGCAGGCTTTGTATGGTAAGTGTCTTGGTGTCTGCACAATTGTTATTACAAACTAGAAAATAATTAATTGGTTTTTATTTAAACGTTTGGGTTCAGGTCTGTGTCCAGCACTGGACACCTTGCCCTGATGGCAGCACAAAGCAGTGATGCTGAGCTGGGTTTAGATCCCATGAGGGAATGTGGCTGCTGGAAGTTTGGGAGAAAATCCTTGTGGGTTGTGTGGATTGAAGGGGAGGAGGGAGGTGTTTTCCTCTCTGTGCACTGCACTCTTCAGAGGGTGACACAGCTGGTGCAGCTCCTGACTGCTCCCTGAACTTCCATCCTCACTGCTGTGCCCCCGTGGCTCTCCTGTCAGCCTGGAGTGGTTTTTAATGACGGACAAACGACTTTGTCCCCAGAGAAACCAGTGCCAAGCTCATGGTGTGACAAGGACAGGAAGGCAGAGCCATCCCCACCCTGTCACTGCCAGTGTCACTCCCAGCCCGGGGGCAACGGGGCTGCAGCCAGTGGGACTCCCAGTGCTCCTCCTTCTGCCCACGATCCTGACACAGGAGCTTCCAGAAAAGCTGCAAGCCCTCTGACAAACACAGGTAACTTCACCCATAGGCACCTGAAATTCTGCACCTTTCCAGCCAGGGATGTTTCTCTTACCATTATTATGGCAGACAGGGCTCTGCCCTGCATGAAATCTGTGCAGTGCTTAATGTGTCTAGAAATATACTGTTTCCTATATATATTATATAGGAAACATTTATATTCCCATATCTATTGATAGCAATTATACATATTCATTAATATAGTAATTATATATAATTAACTAGTAAAATAATAATTTATATTTTAATATAAATATATAATATTTATATCTAATATATATTCAAACAGTAATTTATATAGTAATTATGTATATTATTTATATAATATAGTAATTATATATAATATATATTATATATTTAAATTTAAATATTGAAATATTTATATTACAAATATATAAATGCAAATATATAAATATTTAAATGCAATATATATATTATAACTATACAAATATTTAAATGCAAATATATAAATACTTATATTATGTACATATATATATATAAAAATATTTTATATAGTAAATATACAAGTATAGAAATATATTTCCCTATCTATTAATAGTAATTCTAGCAGTTCCTGTTCTCTAGTAATTACATGTTAAAATGTTTATGTAATCCTTATTTAATACATCCCTAGTAATGGACATCCTTTTTATTTTGTTAATTACAGAATGTAAGGAAAAGGAAACACTGGCTTCCAAACTGTCTGCCAAAAAGAAGTTATCCCTTTGTGACAGTGAGAACGATGATTTTCAGGTGGACAGGAAGAGGATTCGTCCTTTAGAAACAGAGCAGCAGGTGAGCGGTTTATGGGCACTGAGATAATCTGGGTGTAGCTCTCCCAAACTCCCAAATCCCAGTTAACGTTACAGAGGAGGGTGTGGGAAGTAACTGAGTCATGTCACAGTTTGGAGTGACAGGGTTTTGGTCATTTTTATTGTTACTTGGTACAAAGGAGTTGCATTAAATTGTTCATTATGCCCTGTCCTAAAATCTTTCACATTTAAACAAGTAATAGCCCCAGAATATATTTATTTCCAGTTGATGGCATTGTAATTTCTGCAGGTTAGAAAACGTCACTGCTGTGCAAAAGGAGTGCAGTTGGTTGATGCTTTAGAAGTTTATCATCAGAGAAAAAACGGAGAGCTGATTGTTCACTCTGAAAAAAGCATGAAAACAGCTTCTTTTTCTCCCCAAACTGTGAGTATCTTTTACGTCAGGTGTGGTAGTTCAAGAACAGTTTTTAAACAATATTTTATGTGAAGGGGTTATGCATGAAATGTTTGAGCCAACATTGCAGCTAATGCAAAGGTTCCTTGGTGGTTTTTTTTTTTTATTTCCACTTTCTGTGGGAGAAGTGTCCCATCAGAAGTTAAGATACAGATTTGCACCTGTTTCTGCAGCTTTGTTAGGCATTTTCTGCATTTCTTACTGTTTGAAAACAGATTTTACATAAATGTTGGAGCAAAAGCAGGAGAACAAGAAGAAATGTGAGGCAGTAGAGAGCTGAGTGAGAGGCCAAGTGTTGTCAGTGATGTAGTAACCACAGGGGAAACCAAAGGCTGTCAGATTACTGTAAGTCACTGGGAGCTAAATATTTCCTCAATAGAGTGAGTTTGTATTGTTGGCCATTTGGTGGGAGGTAGTTTTTATTAGTTTTGGAAGGCTCTGTAGATTTTTGAGTAAGATTTGGAATGCTGTGTGCCACTGAGCTTCAACTGGTGGTTTGAAATCCAAAGGCCACCAGAGTGTGCTATTGATTTTCAAATAAAAAGACCTTCCATCCTTCCTTATTCTAAAATTTCCTTCGGTACTTTGGTGTGGGTGCATGAAAAACTTGATTTAAAACTTCTAGAAATTTCTTGTCTAGAAGAAAATCAAAAACTAAACAGTATACTGTTTGCTACATCTTTAGAAAGGAGTAGCCTAAGAAGAAATAAAAGGGATTATTTCTGTTTAGGTTAAGAAGAAAGGGGTCATTTCTATTTAAGTTTCTTTTTAAGGATGAAAGGATAAGATATTTTTTTCTCTTAGTAGACCGAGAACTTGTCTGGTATCAAGAAAATTGCAGAAGGTAAAGCCTCATTTCTCATTAGTAGTTCTGAGCCTCATTTGCATTTGGTTTATAACAGGAAGAGCATCACAGCACAGGCTGTGAGGTGTAAAAATGCTTTTCTAGCCTGGCTTAGGCAACGAAGCCAACAGAGCTTCAGTTCAACACTTATCCTGATGGAGGGTGGTACAATGATGTGGTAACAGCATTGTCTTGTTCACTGGGGCAGCCCTGCCTTTGAGTAACCTGTGTTTTACAGTGGCCAATCCTCTGCTTAAAGCAGATTTCCGTTTCTACTCCAAGAGGGAGAATGGGTTGGTTGTTGTAAGAGCAGAGAGGTGCTGCCCAGCCCTGCTGCAGATGTGAGGATCCAAAGCTGTTCTCAGCTGCTCTCACTGCACAGCCTGGGAATCCATCCCTGCCCCTCTGCTGTTGACTCCTGCAAGTTCCAGTGTGAGTCTAAAGGGGAAATGATACCCTCAGGGTACTCTCTTGATTGCTCCTGTCAGAGCATATGGCCTGAGAAACTGGGGCAGCTGGGTTAAGGAATCCCCATTTCTACCAGGGGAAGAAAGTAAACAGTAAATGGAGAGTAGTGTAACAAACACTTGGGGTATCAAAAAACAACTGTGAAAAGAATCTGTCTTAATGTGCTAGCCCATTGCAGTTTAACATATTGCTTACAACCTGCACAATGGGGTTTGAGTGACTTCTGTTACACATTCCAGGGGACTGGCAGCCTGTTACAATCAGGGTCTGGACTCCAGAATGGGCTAATTTACCACGATGGGATGAAGAAAGTTGTGGATTTGTATTACATGCTCTCACCTGACACCGTATCTGATCCTTTTCCTGCTGATTGACGTTTTGAATGAGCTCTTTGAAGCAAGTTCCAGCTTAATTAAAACGTTTGCTTGGTTAGCAGTGATCTGTGAAAGCCTGTGATAAATATTGAACCGGGTTCACCTGCTGGTGACTGGGGGAGGATAAACAGCTGCTTTGTGTGCTTTAATCAAGAGGCTGCAGCAGCAGCAGAATGCTGGCCTTTCTGAGAGCTTCCAAAGGAGCAGCTGAAAAGCTCTGCTAATGTCACTGCTGATATCTCCCCTAGATTGGGCTTGTGTGATATTTCACACAAGAGACATTCACTGCTGCAGCAATTCAGGTGCCTTTGTAACTGGGAAATGTAGATGGAGATATGAAGAACTCCTCTTACCTCTTTGTGTTTCAAAGATCACAGCCTCAGTGTTTGTTTAGCTCTATTTTACACACAGTACAGGCTGGTGGACTTGATTATTCCTTTTTTAATCGGGCTTCCACGTTTTTGCCATATAAATATTGATGTGATAGGCTGTTTTATCTGGCCCTGACAGAGGTACAAACAAGCTGCATTAGCCTAAGGTCCATATAGGCTGATATCTGATCTCTAGTGGCATCTGTCCCTGGGTGTTTCTCATTAAATACTGCAGAAAGTACAGGAGGATCTCTTTTGCCCTCTTCCAAATGAAATCCCTCTTTCAGATTCCAACAGCTGAAAACAGGTTTAGTGCTGAAGCCAGAGGGTATTAAGAAATACAATTCTGTTGTTTCAATATGAAGTATTTCTAATCAGCCTCCTCCCCTGATTCCTTCATAGATCAATTGAAATATTTTCTAATTTTGTTACGTCTTAACCAGTATCTCTGTGGTATGAGTGTAAAAATTTGTGCTTTGGGGCATCACTGCCAAGGAAACTCCTTGTTCATAGAGAGTTTTCTTTCCTTCTGCTGTAGGAATGGGAGAGGAGCACCACATCAGGTGTTGCTATATGATGCCCACACTTGGTTCTTCTTAGAGAAATACTGAATTAAAATCTTTTGCCTTTAATAAAATTTAAAGATGTATGTTAAGGGTTCAAGTGCAAATTGACTCACTCGAGTCATGTGGAAAGTGAAGAACTGAACTTTTCAACTGTGCTTTCACCAATTTTCTAAAGTTTTTCTTCATTATGAAGGACCTTCTGAAAAGCTTTTATTTATTAATGGATTTGGGGCTAATGGTGTCTGTGGCTTTCAGCAATGCTGTGACTACTGCAGGCAGTTTTATTTCTTAACTACTTACTATAAAATCAGCCTGAGTTTACAACTTTCTCAATATTGTGGGTTAGAGTGTTTTTTGAACATAAAACTTTTTTTCAAAGTTGAAGGTAACATTTTAGTAGTGGAATAATGGCTAAAGTGCTTCTTAATGCCAGTATTATACCAATTCCAAACCTCTTAAACCAAACTTTTAAGCCCACCTGTAAAATTCTGTAATTTATAAGCCTCACACATAAGAAGACTTTATTTCTTTTTTATGAAAAGAATAATAACTGGTATTTTAAGCCCATCACAGGAGAACCTTCTGTTCATGTTTTTATATATTAATTTGAGCTGCATTTTCCTGTTGTTCTAAGAACTCTTGCAAAACAGCTGCTTGATGGGTCCTAATATTTTTCTATTCTTTTATTTTTATGGCTTAGCATAGCAGTGAAATATTAGTGCTAAAGTCTCATCTTAGTGTTTTCCCCTCTGAAAACACAATCTCACTTGGATTAAAATTAAAAAATCGACGTGTTCCTAAAGGCCCTACACAGTCACTGCTGCAGTTCAATTAATTTTTAGCTTTGTAACGTGGTTTTCATTATTTCCAGGAGCAAAGCAGAGTCTGACTGATAGAAGTATCCAGGTAACATTTGCAGTGGAGCTTTGTGTGTGAGCCCAGGGCTGGGCTTGGCACGTATGTAACATATACCATATGTCAGCTGTTTCCTGCTTGCCTGCTGACAAGAGCCCCATTCATAACTCTTCTTTTTATCCTTTCAGTGAAGAAGTAATTATTCCATATAGGAGGCAGGATATTTGGAACTGGCTATTTAATGTGGCAGCACAGGGTAATGAAATCTGCTGTTCCTGGCAACCTGAGAGGGGAATGTAACAATTCCAGCATGGGTGTAACTTTATCTGCTTTGAGGCCTGTTTATTTGGCACATCAGTGAACCTTTTATCCCAGTGAGTGGCAGCTCCAGAGGGTTACATTTACATGCTTTCTCTCATGTATTGTAATATTTAATGGCAGACAAGGCTGAGTGGGGCTGAGGGAAACACAAACTTGGCTTCTCCTTGGAGTGGAAGCTGAAGGACAGCTTGATCCCCAGAACTGTGGTGTAGCACACAGCATGACTTAGCATTTGTTTAGAATGGATAATCTTACTGCTACAGTTCAGGGGAGGGAGGAGTCCTGCACATGTTGTTACCTGCACTACCACCTGGAGCCCGCATACAAACTCTTTGACACTGGCAGAACTCTTTTCTTTTTCATGAGAGGTGTGTTTGGACATGGTTACACTTGAGTTCCTTCTTTCCTATGTGTCTCTTCAAATTCATTTGGACAATTTCATGTCAGTTGTTCCAGTATTTAGTGTTCTGAACCACGGTGCTTCCCAGGAAGAAATAAAAAAAAGGCTCTTAACAAATATTTTACAGGATTAGGTTCTGTTTAGAATTATTCCCTGTGTTTCTTTTGTTCTCCTGGTTACTCCATGGCCTGTGGCAGAATGGCACTGCAAACATGTTTCTAGTGGAGAGTGTGTGGTGTAGTCTGTTTTATCTGCACACAGAGTTCCTGCACTGTCTACTGTTCTTCTGCTTGCTTTAAGGAACAAAATTATTTTAATTTGAGTGTCTGTTCCAAGTTTTCTTCTTGCTTTTTAGCAGGAGTGTCCTGAGCTGAAGCTTCACTGTCAGAAGCTTTATTTGCATTATTCACATGTGTAAATATTCCACTGGCATAATAATTCTTTCTGATTGGGTTATGATAAAACTGTGATTGCTGGAAGGGGTTTTTTTTAGGGATTTCCAGGCACAAGGATGCGGTGCTTTAACATTTTAGAACTTTTTCCATCTCGAAGGGCAGCCCTGGTGACTGAACCAGCCTATCCCAGGGGGCACTTTCCAGACCAAAAGCAGATTTAGCACATTCATCTCTCAGTGGGATTTTGTGAAGCATTTTTTTGGTCTTGCTTTGCAGCCTCCTGGCCCTTGCACTGAGTGTTCCTGTTCTTCTGGGAAGGCAGCTGATAAAGATCCCAGCCACACAAAGAAGAAAGAAAGGGGAGATCAGTTGTGTGTCCCCAAAATTTTTTTTGGGACACGAACACACAAGCAAATAACCCAGATCAGCAGGGAGCTGAAGAGGACAGCATATTCCTGTGTCCCCATGACAATCCTTTCCAGCAGGGATTATACCTGTATCCATCCAGTGGTGTCCAACAGTAGTAACAGGAATGAAATGTGTGTAGAATTGCTGGAAGCAAAACACGTGAGTAATTCTGTAACTCTTTAAACAAAGTCAGATTTAACAGCTGCGATGAGTAACAGGTTTTACTTCTTTATATTATGTTGGTTAAATGCCACCTTGGTGACATTAAAATTAAATATTAATTGTTAGAAAATGTTGATACACAGTAGTAATACTGCATGGAACATTAGAAGATTTTAGCTTGCTTGGTTTTCATTATTTCTTGTACCCACTGAGTCTCTGCACTTGTTTGCTTCCAGGGCAGGTCCTGCTCTTATTACCACGGTGTTCACAAGCTCACTGAGCACCATGCCCTGCAGCCTGTGTGCCAGGCCTGGGACATTGAGGACCTGGTGAGCCTGGGCAGGAAGCTTCGTGCCTGTCCCTATTTTGCAGCCAGGGAGCTCATGGTGGGGGCAGACATCGTCTTCTGTCCCTACAATTATCTCCTGGACCCACAGATCCGGGACAGTGTAAGTATAGTGGTGAGAAGTGCCAAGAGATGAAGTTAAAAAGGAATTACCCACTGAATATTATGTTTCTGTGGTCAGCTGAGATCCCATTCATGTCCAAAATACTCTATAAAATAACTCCTGGGGTTTTATACCCCTTGGATATTTTCTAGATTATGGAAGTCGACTCAAAACCTGAAAGCTTCATTTGCACTATGATGCAGAATTTGCATTTTTAACAGGATGCTGTTAGCTGCTGTTTCTCATGTCTTTCGCTCTGCTTTACTAGACAAGACCTTTCTTTTTTTAGATGGACATTAAGCTGAAAGACCAAGTAGTGATTTTGGATGAAGCCCACAACATTGAGGACTGTGCTCGGGAGTCCGTGAGCTTCGGGGTGACCGAGAGCCAGCTCCGAGCTGCCCGGGAGGAGCTCCATGTCATGGTCAATAACAGCATCAGGCGGGAGCATCATGAGCCCCTCCAGGCTGTGTGCTGCTCCTTGATAAAGTAAGGCAACTTTTTAATTGCTTTGTATCAATTAGTATTTGTTAAAATCACCTTTGATGGCATAAGTTACTCTGTCGCATCAGGTAAAGTGCAACAAAGGTTGAGGAATCCACAGGGTTTGAGCTATTAAAAAAATCCACTAGTCTCACATGGAAAAGTTGAAGTTCTCTTTGGAAAAGTCTTGAATGATGTGCAGCTCTTTATGGGGTTTTTTTGGACTCAAGCTCGGTATGAAAGTTTTCTTAAGATGAATTTTTGTATTTCGCACACTTCTGTTTGCTTATTTGACAAATAATAATAATAGCATTATTTTGTCAAATATTAGTTCATGTTTATAGAATGCTTTTAGAGCCTTGGACAGAAAGTATTTGGGATAGGTTGGAATCTGTTCTTGGAAGCAGATTGGAATCCACCAAATTCTTCATAGTCGAAAGTGAATTTGTCAGTCGTGCCCTTTGTTTTCCCTGGGAAACAGCTTCCTGGGAGGGGAAGAGCTGAACATAAGTTGAAAATCATGAGAGGGGTTGTAACAAAAGCAAATGGACAGAAGCCCAGAAAGAAACGAGAGGTCCAGGGCAAAGTCTTTTGGGTGAAGTAGAAGTATCAAAGTCAGCAGAAAAAAGTGAATAAGTTAACTGAGTTCCGTGTGTGCAGTATCTTCATTTTGCAGCACAGCACAGGAGGGGTTCACTCTCCCATCCTCACTCTCCTCTCAGAGTTAATGTTTGTGTCGCACAGAGACAAGGCACTTTTTCTGCTTGGCAGAAGCCAATTCTCCTACCTTGGATATTTCAAATGTTAAACTTTAGTAAAAGATAAGAACAGCGTGGCTGAAGATTTGATTGCCTCAAGCTTTTTAACCTTATCAGGAAAACTAAGGCTGATTGTCCTGGCAAATCTGCCAGCAGCATGAAAAGCAGCTGCTGGAAAGCAGAAGAGTGGGTGTAAATAGGCAGGAATAGGTGAAATGCCCCTGCACAGTGACATGGCTTTGCCAAATGCATGGGGAGCTAGAAAAAAAAATAATCTTACTTTACTTCTAAAGATCCTGGGCCCTCATTCCAGAAAGCACTTAAGGATGGGCTTTGTGCCACAGAGGTGCTGCAGTGACCTCTGGGAGGGGTTTGCAGCAGTGGAGGTGTGCTGGCAGGCTCTGCTGCTGAGATGCACATTTAGCAGCACTGATCAATGGAATATGCTGTGTCAACAGTGGAATTTTCTGGTACTGAGGGAAGCAGCAAATACTCTTCCTGGAATTGAGGGCATGTGTGCAACATCCATTCGTTCTTTTCCTGGAAATACTGCATACAGCAATTTTCACTTCAAAACCAGAGATAGCTTTCTGGGAATCAAGCTAATGTTATTTATGTTTCCTGCTTAGCTCTAAAAATAATTTAACAGGCTTTGCAAGTAAATGCTTTCATGTTTGATGGAATTTATTTGAGAATTTAGGGTGTTTTTTGGTGATATTTGGCAATTGTGTTAAGTTTGTGTTTGCATTTATTATTTCAAAAAGTATGTGATGGTGTTTGAAGTTCATAACAGGGAAACATTTTAGATTTGCTGAAGTGTTTTGCCCACTGTAAATCTGTTTAATTCCTCTCACAGGGGTCTTGTCCTAATTTCAATTTCAGGTCTTTTTGGTGTTACATTTGAGGAATTGTGGCCAAATTCTGCCTGTGTTAGTAATGAGTATCTCTTAACGAGATAAAGCAAATTACAGCCAAAGAAGTGATTGTTGTGGCAGCATTGGTGGGCTTTTGTTTGCATTTAACCTGGCAGAAGGGAAGTTATATTTTAATTGTTCCATGGATCAGATTATTTGTGGTGACAGGGCAGGAAATCTAGAACTGAAACAGTCCCAGAGCCTTGCTCTGGAGTTGATAATGATGAACTGGTTTTGCAGGTAAATATTTTGAGCTGTTGCAGCACTGACAGCTGTCTGTTTGATGCCTCCTGCCTTTTGATGGAGCAGACAGCTCCAGCCTTTCCTGAGAGGGAGAGAGGCAGAGAGGGAGCTGCCTGCTTTTCTAGCAGAGACAAGGTCTTGTGCTACTGCAGGGATGAAGGAGCACATGCTCACTCAGAGAAAATTCCAGCTCTGCCACAAATGAGATCAGCTCCATGTTTAGCTCCTGCTTTTAGCAGTCAATCACATTTTGCACAATTATAATTCTGCTCCTAGTTGCAGCAGTTGCCAATACCTGTGGGTAGGTTTAAATGTGCACTTTTTATTGCCCCACTTTCCCTTCCGTGTGTAAATATGAAAAGTGTTCGTTTCATGCCTCAGGATTTGTTCTTAATTGGAAAGTCAGCGGTTGACAGGGATGGTAAAGCAACCTGCAGCAATTGGAGTAGTGATGAGTGGCTTTTGATATGCAGCAAAGGTCTTGCTTGAATGAGCCTGACATATCTTAAGAGGAAATTACATTTTTATTCCTTTTCTTTATTATCTATTATATGAAGTATAAACATGTGGGGATGAATTTTCTTCTCATTTCAATGAGCTGCATCCAGAGCAGATCCACAGGAGTTCCAACAGCGGAAACCAGGCACAAAGGAAAAGCAGAATCTCTCTCCTTACATGTAGTAAAACATTTATCATCATCTTAGAAGCCTAGTGCAATTTTTGAGGTTGCTTTGGACGTGCAAAGTGTCTCTAAACCTCTAAAATCAATGCTGAAATGATTTCTGCTCTTTCTCTCTTTCAGCTGGTTGCAGGAGAGCTCTGGGCAGCTGGTGGAGAGAGCCTATGAAACTGCCTGTAAGGTGTGGAGTGGCAAAGAAATGCTCAACTTTTTGCACAAAATGGGAATAACTGGCATTACTTTTCCCATTTTACAGGTAATGTTGTGTGCTGTATAAATGAGCACCACCGTGCATAATATTGATGGTGTTAAACATCTTTAAAATGCACGTAAGTTAAATGCAAACAGATCTTTTCGTTTACTGCAAGCCTGAAAAGCTGTGTGAAAATGATCCCTGGTGAAAACCCAGGAGTAATCCACTGGAGCTACTGGAATTTGTGGAGAATCAATGTTTTGAAGGATAAAATTGCTCACATACAATTATTTGAATTGAAGCATTGAGCCAGTGATATTTTTGCCTGGTCTATCCAGCTGCTTTTTTATTGAGTGTTGAAATGTTTTTACCCTATTTTCATGTTGACCCCTTCTTTCTGTGTGAGCCAGATATGTTAAAAGCATTGTTAAAAATTGAAAGTATTGCTCCCTTTCCCTTGGCCCTTCTTTGCCCCTTTCCCTCTGACTTTATAGGTGCTTTAAATGAACTTTTAAAGCAGTGAGCTGACAGTCTTGTATCTTTATTAACTCTGCTTTTGAGGAGACACTTAGGATGTTGTTAATATGGAATTTACCTCTGGCAGAAACATCTTGTTGCTGTCCTGGAAAAAGAAGAGAACGTGTCTCTGCATGGGAGAGAGGAACTTATTGAGGTGCCAGTTGTGAGCCCTGCCACACAGATTGTGCTCAAAGGCCTGTTCATGGTCCTTTCCTGCCTCTTCAAAGAGAACAGCAGGTCAGGCCTAACATTTATGAGCTGAATGCTCACAGTTTGATTGCTTCATTGTCGTTTTTACTGATATTTCTCTCTCTGTGTAGGTTTGCAGAGGATTACAGGGTTGCCCTACAACAAACTTACACCTGGATGACTGAAAACCAGCGTGATGATGCAGATACAAGTTCCTTCTTCACGAGGCCCAAGCACAGAAAGAATTCAAGGCAGAAAACCCTTGTGCACATGCTGAATTTCTGGTGCTTGAACCCAGCTGTGGTGAGCTGAGTGTGAAGAAAGCCTGAAATAATCTGAGTGATAACAAATACACGTCAGATCTCAGAGGGATTGTGTGGATTTTCTAAATTCCTGCTTTTCTTTCTCCCACCTAGGCTTTTTCTGACTTAAGTGAAGTTAGAACAATTGTTCTGACATCAGGCACACTCTCTCCCATGGATTCCTTTTCCTCGGAGCTGGGGGTGAAGTTTTCCATTCAGCTGGAGGCAAATCACGTTATCCGGAATTCCCAGGTAAACTGGCCATGGCTGTTCCTTCTCCTGAGCTCTAATGCTGCCCGTGGTACAAAACCCCAAATCAAGGTGGTGGCAAACCCATTCTGTCAGTTCAAAGAAGGGTCTAGGCTTAATGCAATGAAAAAGGACATTTTCAAATGAATAAAGAGGCAATTTTTAGACACATTTCCCTGGAAAACTTGCCCGTGCTATATTGATAACAGCCACCACATATCAATTACCATGCTTCAGGTACTGAAATGACTTTAAGAAATATTTTTTTCCCACTTAAAATGTCATGAATGAAGCTGCTGTGATTTATGCAGCCTGGTTTAGAGTTACCTTTCTCCCTGTGGGACACCCCAGGTTTGGGTCGGCACGGTCGGAGCGGGCCCCAACGGGCGCAAGTTGTGCGCGACGTTCCAGCACGCCGAGACCTTCGAGTTCCAGGACGAGGTGGGAGCTCTGCTGCTCTCAGTCTGTCAGACACTTGGCCAGGGGATTTTGTGCTTTTTGCCATCCTATAAGGTAAGGAGATCTGAGTTCCCTTTTCTTCCCCTCACACCACACACCTTTGATAACGCGCTGTGTGATCTTCTGCTTTATACATCGACATACAGAAATATTTATCGAATAAATGGACTGTGATAACACAGTGGGATTATATTGTTATTTCTTGGCTTTCGGGTTTGTTTTCAGGAGCAAACACGTTTGGTTTTTCTCAACAGATGTACTTATTAACACAGACAATCATTTCAATTAACACTACCATCAAAGAAGCCAGATCCATAATTTTTCCTTGCGTTGTTTCCCTGAAGGTTTAGAAATCATTTATTAAGAAAAAAATTAAAAATCTCGTCATGAAATGATACTTTCTGTATAACTCAGCAGCAAGAATGCCTTTGCATGTTCTCTCCGTGCTATCAGAATGCAGAATTGATCCAGTTAATTTCTCCTTCCCTCGTTTCTTGTTCCATTTCACTGCATTGGAGATTGGAGTGTATTTTTCTTTAGTCAGGGGAATTGCTCACTGACATTGGCTGAAAGGAATCAAATTTCTCCGTTTCAAACCATGTAATATCTAATTTCACTGACAACAGTTATCTAATTATGGTTAATCTGGATCTCCCAGTAGTTCTGCTTTCTTCTCTATTTGTTGTTACTGTTGTTTATGGTCAGGAACAGGGATATAAACCCGCAAGATAATTCTGTAACTCACACTCCTTTTCCTTGTAGTGCTTGCAAGGGTGTGACTTTTTAAATTCGAAATGATTATTTATGATTTTTAAAAATCATCTTAACAGACAAAACACAAAGACCTCTCAAAAAAATAATCTCAAAGAAATCCTACCAAATGATTAAAAACCCCAACGTGATGGAAATAGAATTTCAGACCTTTCCCCTCATCCCTAACCTTCCTAAACAGAGAATATTTTACAGAATGAAATAAAAGCTTTTTATTCTTTTTTTACAAACCCTTCATCTTTTATTATTTAACTGGCAGGCTGCAGAGGGAGGGTTGTTTCTTGCCTGGGTGTCTTCAGGAATTGGAGCCACAGTGCAATTCCTGACAGTAACCATTAGGTGACCACATCAGACCAGGTAATGTAAGCCCCTGAAGAAAGCAGATTACTGACCATAAATTTATTTAACCTCACAAAACTCTGCGCTTCCATGCAAAGGAAGTGATCTGGCAGGAAATCTCCAATTTATTTAAGAATTTAACTGGAGCATCTTTCAGTTTCCAGCCTTGTCTTTCCAAGTGTGTCGTGTTGGAGACTTGATCTGACAAACATTTATGAAATATCGGCCTGACAAATATTTATGAAAGTTTTGATGAGAATGGTAATGTGAATTGCAAGTACAGAGAGACTTTGTAATGACATTTAATAAAGGAGGAAAACAATTTCTGGCCAGCTCTGGAAGCTTCCCCCTCCCTGCCCTTCTGCCTCACTGAAAGGTCACCCCACACACGCTGAGTGTTCTGTTCTTTGTAGGAACACTCCCTGAGCCCAGCAAAGTATTGATAAATAGAAATTGCAGACAATTGAAGGATGATATTTTAAAATCACATTGCCAATATTTTTCTATGGATGCCCTTTTTCTTCCTACTACTTTTATTCGGGCTTGGGTTGCCTTTAAGTCTGAGATTAATATGTTGAAAATGCAGAATAATGTAAGCACATTAGTACAGGGAAAACAAGGTATTGTTCTTTCATCATCATACAGAATATTTGCATTTCAAAAGTGATTTTCACAGGAAATTGCTGCTTCTCTTTAAAATGCTGCAGCCTTCAAAGGAATTTTTCAAGGCTGTCAGGATCTGATTAATACACATGGTCATGGACCTCACTGTTATGAGTTAAGCAGATTTTTTGATGGCTCAATCTCTTTCATGAATTGAAGTTTCAACTTTGGAATAAGTGATAAATAAAGGGGTTTTTTTCTTATCTGGAAGGCTGAGGACAATGCTCTGAATTTTAAGTACTTTCTATCCAGGTAATTTGATGGAGCTGGAATTTAGTTTGGTATGTACATTGAATTTCAGTTTGGAGTTACTGCCTGCACTGTGAATGGGGAAAAAAAGCAATAGTAGAGACATTTCCCTTTATCTTAACCAAGTGTTTGAGTAAATATATTTTTAATTGAAGAGTGACTGTTTAAAATGTATGTATGGCAAATATACGGAGTTAATGCAGTGGAGGAAAATACATGGATGGGCAAACAACCCATCAGCTGTACATCCCCACATCTGATAGGTGTCTGTGATGGTTCATGTGGGGTAACTCACAAACAACCTGGCAATTTTTAGTGTCATTGTTGGAGTTGTGGCACATTGGCTTTTTTAAAAATCAGCTTGATCTCAACATTCACTAAATTCCGAACCTCCATCATTTTTAAGCCTCCTCAAACCGGTGATATTATGCAACAAAAATGCATTTATGTGAAAATCAGTAGCAGCTCTAGCAAAAGACACTCCATAAAAGAGAATATCAGAAGGTGAAAAGATTGCTCAGAAATCTAAGATGCTTTTAAACAAGATTAAGATAAGGCCCATTAGGGCTCATGTTGCCAACCTGTCTGCATTAAGATATATCTTGCCTGGTGCCTGCATCTTGGATGATTCATTCAATATGTGTCATATCAAAGTCAGGCTAGCCAGCAAGGAGAAAAATGCTAATGCTTATAAATTTTAGTGATAATCCATCATGATGAATTAACTGACCTTTCTTAGTAGCTTTTTTTTTTTGTGGTTTTTTTTTTTTTTTTAAACAAAAGAAGCTTTGGACAGTGATGTTAATGTTGGTTTGGTTTGTTGTGTTCCCTTGAGGCGTTGTTGGTTAATTTGGATCTGCTAATTGAGGAGTCATCACTTGGAAGCAAAATTTGTAAAGCTGTAGTTGAAAAGGGTTTGAATGAATGTTTTCAACAGGAAAGCTTAGGAATTGATAAGAATTCTCTGCTGGAAAACCCGAGCTTGTAGCAGGGAGGTTGGACTGGATCCTATTTAAAGGTTCCTTGCAACCCAAACTATTTCCTGATCAATTAGCATAAATTAGCATATAAATGATTGATGCTGCATTGCACTGGCCTTTTTCCTTGAGAATTTTGGAGTAAGGTTATAATGATGACACACAGCAGCTTTTGCCACTTGCAAAGATAAATGCTGAATTTCGCAGTAGAGTTTTTACTTGTCTTTAGGAGCTGCTAGTTCAGAGTTCAGGCTCTGTCAGTCTCATCCCATTTCCCTGCTCTCTGGGCTGATGATGTTTTCTGGAGTGGGAGCAGCCAGGGTTGGGTGACAGCAAATCCCTTTGGGCTGGAGCTCCTCTCCCTGTGTCAGGTGTCCACCAAACCTGCCCAGGACTCTCAGGCAGCTGTTGTTTGCCCTTGCGCTGACAAACCATTCTTGGCACCCTCCCACAGCTCCAGCCAGGCAGGAATTAACAATATTAATTAACTCTGAGCAGCGTGGAGCTGGTTTCAGCAGACTGAGAACCTTCAGGGGAATTATTTGGAATCAACAGGAGGGACCTGAGTTTAACCTCTGGCTGCATCCTCGTGGATTTCAGCCCTGGCCTGATGTAAATGTGGCACCCTCAGATATGACAGGCTGAGGGAGGGATATCATTTCATGATTAATTCTCAATGTCTGGCTCTTCTTCATTTCAGACAGAGCCTTTTCTTATTGAGACACATGAGATTGGTAGAAATCCTTGTTTTCGGGAAGCGCTTCAGGAGCAGACAATGAATAGAACTCTGAAAGGACAATATTTTCATTTCTAAACCTTCCCTGGAATATGGGTTTGTAAATAAATTATAAGAAGCCCATTTTTTCTGCCCTCGATAAAACAAAGCAATGCTGCTTTCAGACAACTTTTACTTATTTAATAAATTACTTCAATAAATTTCCAAAGGATGGTAGTCTGTTTGGCTCAGCCTATTAAAAGCATTAAGATTTGAGCACTGGCTGTTAAAATGAGTAAATGGCAATATCACAAAGTTAAACAAATGCCAAAAAACATTTTCCAGAGTACTGGGATTGTAACAATACCATTAATGAGGGCAAAGAGGTTTTAATGCAATTTGCACATTCTAAAGTTTCAAAAAGAGGTTTTGAGTTAGTGCATTATTAATGTTCTGAACATCTGGAACTATGTAAGAGCCACAGACATTGAGCAAGTGCAGGGTTTCCCCACTAGGTCTGATGCTGTCTGACTTCCTCCCCAGCCAAAAGCTCGTTTTTAGAAGTTTGAGACAGTAAAATGACAATATCCAGATAAGAGAGAAACATTCCACAGTGTCTTTTTGCTTGGATTATGTGTGGAGGAAAAATTGGAAACCATTAGGTCTGTGCAATTAAAAGGTGAATTTGAAATTAAATGGGAAAAGAGCTCTTTGCACCACAGATGGGGCTCTGAGGAATTATCTGCTTAGTCCCATAAAAATGCTGAACTTTTCCTGCTGGGTGTATTTCTGTGCTATATGCTTCATCAAGAGTAATATTCTCCTTGATGTTGCTGCTGACAGCTGTAGGAGGGCTTTGAAGAAGAGATTTACTCCTGTGTGTAAATATTTGCACGGTGTGGGGATCTGTTTGTGTCACTTATGACAGAAGTTTCTTCTTTAAAGTTACATGAACATTAACTTTCTGCACAATTTTAGTGTTAAGAGAATGTAATTGACACAGTTACAGCCTACAAATGCTACAGGGAAGGAGAATGGTTCAATGTGTCATCCAATTTTAGATGTTTTGACTGCAGCTAATGCCCAGCATCCCTGGGATGGAAAGGAAGAGCCCTTTAAACAGGTTTGGCATTTCAGGAGCGAGTTACGAAATAATTGTAAATTAATCATGATGCTCACTTTCTGCCCAGCATTCGCTTTCTGCTCCCAGGGGAGAGGTTTTCTCTCTCATTTGTCTGAGCCACACAGCTGCAGTGGTGCTGTGACAGCTAGTGAGAGACCCCAAAAGCTGCAGAGGGCTTTAGGGACAGAATCCTGGCACCTTCTGCCTCAAAGGGGAGCAGGTGAGACACCCCAAAGCTGCAGAGGGCTTTAGGGACAGAATCCTGGCACCTTCTGCCTCTAAAGGGAGCAGGTGAGACACCCCAAAGCTGCAGAGGGCTTTAGGGACAGAATCCTGGCACCTTCTGCCTCGAAGGGGAGCAGGTGAGATACCCCAAAGCTGCAGAGGGCTTTAGGGACAGAATCCTGGCACCTTCTGCCTCTAAAGGGAGCAGGTGAGACACCCCAAAGCTGCAGAGGGCTTTAGGGACAGAATCCTGGCACCTTCTGCCTCGAAGGGGAGCAGGTGAGATACCCCAAAGCTGCAGAGGGCTTTAGGGACAGAATCCTGGCACCTTCTGCCTCTAAAGGGAGCAGGTGAGACACCCCAAAGCTGCAGAGGGCTTTAGGGACAGAATCCTGGCACCTTCTGCCTCGAAGGGGAGCAGGTGAGATACCCCAAAGCTGCAGAGGGCTTTAGGGACAGAATCCTGGCACCTTCTGCCTCTAAAGGGAGCAGGTGAGACACCCCAAAGCTGCAGAGGGCTTTAGGGACAGAATCCTGGCACCTTCTGCCTCAGACTGCTGCCTGAAAGGAGAGCAGGGTGAGGGAGCAGTGATGGAACAACCCCTGAGGAGCTCCTGGGGCTTGTCCTGGCACTCTGGAAGTGCCAGCAGTTGTTTTGGTGTCCCCTGTCACCACGGTGATCCTTTGGGGTTTTATTTCTCTTTGGAAGGAAAGGCTCCTGGCCAGGTTTAAAGCTGGTCCTTCGTCCTTCCTCCTTGGAAATCTTGGGGAAGTGATTCCTGTCTGATGGGCCATGATTTGGGGAAAATGTGCTCTAAAAAAGCTGAATTCTAATGGCTCCCAAATTATTCAGTTCAACATTTGCACCTAATAAACGTAGCTAGAATTTCATTTTACTTGTCTATTATTATTTCTTCATTGCTTGTGTTTTGCTCTTCCCCTGCACTGGTGGTTTTCTTTTTGAACTTCATCTCAGCTTATTTATGTTTTATGGGGTTTTTCCCCCCATTAATCATATACAGTATCTACTTTCAGTTTAATTCTCTCTTTTCCATCATTTCAATATCAGTCATATAAACTGTCTTGCTATTGAGGCTCTCACAGTCATCCAAAAATACAATTATCTGAGGTGCTTCTGAGAGCTCCAAGAGCTCCTGTAAATCTTAATGTGATTCCTGAAGTCTACAGTTTGCTTTTCCCATTGACTTGGGCATAGAATTGTCTGTAAAAATCCCTGTGTGAGAGGGTAGATTTTAACCATTCCCTCACAGCACTTTGCTCTGCTTTGGGCACTGTTGTGAAATTGCTTCAAATAGAAAAAAAAAAAGAAAAACAGTAGCAGAAAGAATGATAAACTCCACACAAAAATAATTGGAATGAGAGTTTTTGTATAACCAGGTATATAATACTTATCTTTAATGTCATCTGTTCAATCCAACTCTGCCAAAATAAATTTGCAGATGGAGCTGGCAATTCACACCCTGGCTGGATCACTTCTTGTGGGATTACAGAGGCTACAGCAAACTCACAGCCAGAACAGTGCTGGATCCTGCAAAGGAAGAACTGAAGTGTTGGGTAGTTGAAGTTCTCCTAAACTTTAATGATTTATTAGAAGGTTTTAATTTAGAATTTTTTGACCTTGAGTTGTCTGAGTTTTGCTATTTTTGCTGGTTGTTTTTTTTTCCCCACTGCTTGGTTACCAACAGCAGGCCAGGATAAAATTTTGTCTTTGGGGATAACAACTGACAGTCTGGATAATTGCAAAATGTGTTTTCCTTCTTAAATAGTGTGATGTACACACCGATTATGGAGTGATTTTCCTGATTTCTGGGAAATTAGAGACAATCCAAATGTTAGAGGTGCTTTGAGACCTTAGAGGAGGTGATCTGGGAGCTTGTGGCTGAGTGAGCAGGTTCTTCCCCCTCTCCCTGAGACTGTTCTTGTGCCACTCTGTGGATCTCCTGAGCAAAGGAAAAGTTTTTATCCTTTTTATTCCCTTTTTTCCTAGTTAGTTTCCAGGTGGCTTTGTGAACTGTGGTGGCTCATCAGGAGGTCAGAGAAGTGTCAGAGACAGCTCAAGGGAAGAGATGATATTGCACATTCCAAGATCTCCTTTTTTGTTTTCAGTCTCAGGGATGAAACATTTTCGTGTTTCTGGGTTTTTTTTTTTAATATGTTTTCCAGTGGTTGACTGTAATTGGAGAATCTATAAAGATCCTCCTCTGGAAATGCTGGGTTTTTTTCCCTGTGGCTGATGTTGTGAAGCTGTTGGTGTGAGTTTGCAGCATCCTTAACCGGCTCTGCCTGACTGTGAATTAACCAAAGGACTGGAGAGGCACTCAGGTGAATATTCTGGTTGACTGGAAATGCGGGTGAGGTGATATGAAAGGAATGCCCTGCAGTGACTGCTGGTGCTGTGCAGAGCACTGGGACTGGAGCTGTTTGCTGTCCCTGCCCTGAGACCTTCCCCGCTCTGTTCCTCCTTGTGCTGGAATGTTCTCTCAGCCCAGGGCGAATCCCCACGTGTGCTTTGAGTCCCACGTTCTCTTTTTCAAATCCAGCCTGCAAAGCACGAACAAACACACTGCTCCTGACTTGCTGAACTGCTGTGGTGACCAGCAAGGGCTGTGCAATAATTCAGGTGCCCTGTGGCACTTGCTTTTTACACAGAGCAGCTCCTTGCTGCTGGTGCTGCTCGTCAGATAAAGCCCGATCCGGAGCGACAGTCGTGGCAGATTATTGGATATTATGTCGAAAAAAATTATCTGCCGTGCTGGCAGATGAGCGTTTGGCCTGTGAATTTCACACCCTGAGAGTTGGGCAGTTTAATATTTTATTACACTGTTAATTTAAATACCCTGAGCAGACAGCATCAGGAAAATAAACGAAAAAATCTATTATTGTTTCTCACTTCTGAGCTCTGACTTGTCAAAGTGCTGCGAGCTGAATTGTTGTAGCTCGTTAACACATGCTCCAATTTTCTTGTAATTAACACGTGCTGCTTGCATATTTTTCCTCCTATTTAAGTAGGAACTGCATTGAAAATGAGTTTTCACAGTCAAGAAGTTTGCACTCTGTGAGTGATGGAGTCCTGATAGTAAATAACAGAGTGAACATGCCTTTTTCCCCAGGAGCTTTTAATAAAAGGGAAGGAAAGCAGTTGTGAACAGGGAATAATATCCATAAGCAACATTATTCTTTAGAAGGTGTGTCCTGCCCAGGTTATTTGACCATGAATGTTGTTCTGAGCCTTTAGAGCCCGCAGAGTTCTCGGTCCCTTTGCCATGTCTGTGAAAGATTTCATGCCTGATGTGGGAGAGATGTGACTTCTTCAAGTGTGAAAAACACCAGAAATGGGAGGAAATAACTGCAAAGGATTAATTTAGGGAGCATGTTCCTCATCAGCAGTGTAACAGCTCAGACAAGAATCTGAATATTAAATGTATTGTAAAGAATACTTGGGCTACTTTAAATTCAGAGAAATTTGGCATCGTTGTGGGGGTCTGGGAGCCATCAATTGGTGTCTCAGAAAATGAGGAAAATCAATTTTACCTCCTGGTAGGGTAAGCAAGCTCCTGTGTGAGAAGATTTAATTAGTGAGTGGTGTCTTCTAAAGAGTATTCATTGCATTTTGATTCATTTCACAGCTCAGTAATGGACTAATTTTTAGCAAAAATATTTCAAAACAACTTGCAATGTGCTACAGCAAAAACTTCGTTTTCAGCTTTTACTTCCTATTTTTGATCACGAGGTGAGAAATCATTTTCCTAAGAATCAGAAAAGTCTGTTATTTCTTTCTATTTTTATTTTTTAAGGGGGACAGAAGGCAAAGAGGGAGAAGTGATCGAGTCGGGTACTTGGAAGAAATACTTACCTTATATATTTAATTAGAATTGTCTGATAACTGTGGTGGAGGGACATTAAATGTTTCCTGTTGGGCTTGGGTTAGGGAGCAGAGGCAGCTCGGAGCTGTCCCCTGGCAGGCTGGGGCAGGTCCCAGGGCCAGGAGTTGCCTGTCCCAGCTCCTGGGGGAGCTCCTGGCCCTGCCTGGCCCCATGCCTGGGGTGAGGCTCACTCCTCCCAGGGGCTCTGTGCTTCACTGCTCACACAACCTGGGATTATTTTTTTTTCCTTTATTCTGAAAAAAAACAAAGAGGTCAGAGATGTCTGAGCTTGGCTTCTGGCTGGGGAAGAGCAGCAGTGACTGCTGCCATCCAACATTCAGTGTGAATATTGACTTCATCTGTGACCAGTTCATCATTTTCCTTTTTGTTCCAGACCGGGATTTAAACCATCCTTTTAAAAATCTTTTTTTTTTTTTTTTTCTGGAGAACTCTCTTTGCATGAAGGCTTTTCCCTCCCTGGGATGGGAAGGTGTAATGATAGCCTAGGGTGGATGTACAAGCAGTTCCTGGAACACAGAACTTGTTGTCTTGGTTAGTTTTAAAACCACAGAAGAAACCCTGTTTTGAACCAGGTTGTTCCTAAACAGCTGCCACGGAGCTCAAAGACTGAACAAAGATTCTCCAGCTTGTTTGGGGGGCAGACACGTTGGGTTTTTTGGGAGATTTCTATAAAAAAGCTTCTTTAGCTGCAGAAGCAACATATTACCCGTGTTATTCTAAAGCCTTTGGCGTGCAAAACATTTCATTTTTCATTACTGTTGTCGCCGTTCACGTTTTTCATTATTTAAGGGGCTTATTGAAAAATTGATGGTATGTTGGGACCAGAGAGACATCCTGTGGCTGCAGTGTTGATTTATGGCACATGGAACACACTTCAGTGCTTCAGTTTCCTGCTGGCGAGCGGCACTTTGTCGCTGTCCCCAAAGAAAAACGCTGCCGGTGAAATCCCCCGTGCTGCCCCCGAGCTGAGTGATGCATACTTTGCCTTTGAAAATGATGATGAATTATTCACCTTTTATTGTGCTGGAGTGTGCACATGGTGATCAGGAGCTTGTTCAGAATACAGGGGTTTTTCACCGTGGGCAGGGTTGAGTTGAATTATGGAGTTGTGTTGCACAGGAATTTTATCTCTTTAATTTTTTTCCTTCTTTTTTTTTTTTTTTTTTTTTTTTTTTTTTTTTTTTTTTTTTTTTTTTTTTTTTATTTCCCCTCAGTGTCTGTGTGGATGAGCACAGATTTTACCCCACGTTTCCCACCATATGTGGGGATCTGGACACCATTCTTGGCCCTAAATATTTGGGTTTATTTCGTGTCCCTTTCAAATTCTTTTTGAGAGAATAAGTACGGTACTTCTCAGTTTCAAAAGACACCTTTTCCATGGAAATTCTTGCAAATCACACTTCCATGGTTTTAAAGTTTTATCCTCCAAACTCATTTTCTCCCGTGAAGAAATAGATTAAGTGAAAAATCTCCTGAAATAGCACAGTGCTGTCGATTTCCAATCCAAGGCAGGATTTTTTGGGATTTTTTTCACCTTTTTCCCAGGAGGAGTGGTGAGGACAGACCCCATGAGCACCTGTTGGGACAATTCACAGTCTCTGGGATCTTCCTTCAGAATTCTGGGAGAAGTGTAAAATATCACAATCAATGTGGAACGTGGCTCCAGGTCCCTGTGCAGCCCCTTGGATTCATAATTCCATTTTTTTTTTTTTAATGTTCCATTTTGCTCTTATGGATCATTTCATTCCAGAGGCTCTGTGAATCTTTGGGAAGGGAAATCAGGCAGGAATTCAGCTGGAATTTGTACTGAGGGAACCAGGCAGGTTCAGAATCCTGCTCTGCATTGCTGGGTGATGCCCCCTGATATAATAAATAGTTGGAAATGTGCAGGTGGAACCTCTGCTTGATAAGAGTAACACCCTTGTGTGGCCTGTTTCCATTCAAATCAATTTAAAATTGATTAAATCAATTTATTTTTGGTCCATAAAGACAAGGTTACCCTGTGCATGTGCATTCATATGGATGTTTAGTATTTCTCTCCAGTTTCCTATTAACAGTGGGAATTTAAAGCTCTGTTTTGAAAGTGGATTTTCCTTCAGAAATGAAATATTTTGGCACAGATGTTTTCACGTTCTCTCGAAATGAAATCTGTTAGAATTGGAAGCTGAGAAAATGTAATTTGAAGTTTAAAATACTTTTTTTTTTTTTTGTGAAAAAGCACGTTTCTATTTTGCATTGGCTCAGTCATTGAAATGAATGAATTTTGAATACCTGCTCCTGTGTTAGAACCCTCCCACAAACATGAGGAGGGGCTGTGAATCAGCCTCTTGCTTAACCTTTCATGGAAATCTAATTGAGTGCAAACAACTGCTTTAAATAATTCAATGGCCTCAGTTATTCTTGGCTGGTGGAGTCCCAGCCCAGAGCAGTGCAAATGTCTGGGTGTTGAGCAAAATTGAGGCTTTTCTCTTTTTTTTTTTGGTGAAAAATATGATTAAAATGACCTTTTGAAAAACTGTTTGGGGTGTATAAGAAGAAGAAAAGGTGAAATGTAAATTATTTCTGCCGATTGGGTAAATGACTTGGGGCCCAGAGGTGAATATTCTTTCAGTTCTTCTTGAAGTGGGGAATATTTTTTGGGTGATTTTGATAAATGTGGTTGGGTTTCTTTGCTTGCTTTTCATCCCTTTTGCTCCTGTTGAGGGACATTGTGCTTTTTATGGGGTTATTTTTAATAGTTCTGGGGTGCTGTTCCAAAAGGATTTCAAAGATTGGGGTAATGGACATCAGAGTTTATTGGATAGTTAGCCCAAATACTTTCCCTCCTGTGTCTGGAAGGAAACTCAATTTTCCTTTCAAACCAATCCTTCCAGGCAGTTTGTCCTTGTCCCTTCAATCTTTTATTCCCATTTCATTCCTCTCTTTCCTTTCTTCCTTCTGTTGTTTCCTTTCTGTTCACTTTTAACCTCAAAGACCCTTTTGTTGTTGTTGTTGGCTTTTGTTTTGGGGTTGGTTTGTTTGTTTTTTAACTAGAAGTGGAAGCAGAATGAATTAGTGATCCTCTAACCCCACACTGGTAAAGTTTTTGTGAAGTTGTCTTTTTTCCCAAAGTGAGGAGTTCCCATATTCCTGGAGCTCAGTTGCCTGTAGGACTCTGGGTCATTTGATAAGAAGTTTGGGCAAAGTTTTTAGTTCAAGACCTGTCAAATAACTTCTGCTAATTCTCTACTTTTCCAAACCATCTTAATCCTTGAAGAAATTCATTTAATAGGAACCTGTAATACCAAGAAAAGGTGGGTGAAATCTGGCCAGATCCACTCTCCAGGCTTCCTTCGAAATAACAGGAATTTAAGGCCCCAACGTTTAAGCAATGCCTTGATTTAATGACTGGATCTGTTTTAGGATTATCACTAATAAAGGGACAGTTCCATCCTTTCATAAAGGAAGCAGAACTTTCATCCAGGTGATTCTTCTGGGACCAGAGGGATTGGAACAAAAACTTGCAGCTGTAGGTGAGCAGCTGACTCAGCAGCTTTTGAAAGGGAATGCAATAACACCTCTGGAATTAGAGCCATGATAAAAACATCTGGGCCTTGACATCAGCAGAGTGGAAAATGTGATGTCCTGCAGCCCAACGGCTTCAAGTTGCAGCAGGACCTGTCAGAGTGTATGGGGCTTTTTGTAAATTTTTATATTTCTTTTCACTGAAAGGAAGAGAGGAGGCCGCTGATGCAGGTGGAGGCTGAGTTGTCCTGTTATACAAAACCACCTGTACTTGGTTTATTTCCTGGCAGCCCAAATGGTGGGAAACCTTTTGTAGCAAATCGAGGGAAGTGCGTTTCTTCTCGGCAGTCTCTCTGAATTTAGGAGTTTTCAGAGTTAAAAAGAAAAAAAAAATCCTCTTTGTTTGGTTGTGCCTCCTGTTATTTTTCTGGCATGATACAAACACTGCAGAGCAATGGTTAGAGCAGCACTGGGAGTCTCTCTCCATGGTGGTGGGGGGGATGAGAGCCCTGTTTGGTGCCAGGGGCTCCCTTTGTGTCCCTGTCACTCCCTTCGGGTGCCAGGGGCTCCCTTTTATTCTCACTCGCTCCCTTTCAATCCCAGTCCCTCCCTTTCATTCCCAGGGGCTCCCTTTGGGTCCCAGTCACTCCATTTCAGTCCCAGTCACTCCATTTTATTCCCACTGGAATTTTATTCCCCCTGTTGTTCTATCAGAACCAAGTTCTCCTGGAGAACACCCCGTGTGGAGCATCTGATCTCCTGTTGCCATCTCTGGAGTTTTGTGCTGCCTGCAGAACTTCTGTTTGACCCTTCAAACACGTTTCCAGCCCGCTGGAGACACGCTTGGATTTGAAGCAGTGCTTATTCACAAAGAAAAATCCTGGGAGCAAACACAGGGAAAAGGCTTTTAGATCAATGCTGCTCCCTTGGGGAGCTCAGACTTTTTGCACTAACAGTGCTGCCAATACTGTGATTTTTATTAAGAGAAACCTAATGGCTCTTCCCCTTCTCTCCTCCGACTACCTGAATATTTGAATAACAATGAACAGTGTAACTCCATATCATTACACAGAACCAAGATTAAAAAAAGCAAAGTTTGAAGGAGTGGGGTTATGTTAGACTATAATGGCAGATTTTTAACAAGGCTTGCAAGATGTTTGCGTGAGCTGTGTTCACCTTGAAATACCTTTTGTCCAGTTATTGTATAAATGTGGGGGAAACGAGGCAGCTTGTGGTGTTACAGGTGCACGAGGACACAATGCAATTGCAATGATAATTATTTTTAAATAATTAGGGGTTGTTAAACTACCCATTAAAGTCAGAGATGTTTTACTCTGCTGTCAGATGCTTGTTAGGTCATTAGCCTTTTTGTCCTGGACTGCTCTGGGGCATCCTTGGATATTTTTAGGAGTTTTGTTGTTTCCCCAAGCACTTTTGATTATTTCTGTGATGCCTTTTTTCCTCTCCTGACAAGGACTGATCCATTCATGATGTGAATCAGTGCTGAAATATTTTATGTAAAGAAATGAGCAGGACAAGAACTAAAATAAGCCAGAATTTTTCTGTTAGACCACCTCTCTTCTCAGCTATTTCCTACTCCACAACTCCCTGTCAGGATGGATCCTGCAGGAAAAGCACATCCCCAGCATCCCCTGAAGTTAACTGCCCAAGTTTGATCCAATGGCGCAAATTACAATCAACTCGCCTTAGGGTAAAACACATTAAACAAATCTCTGGGTTTGCTTCATGACCTGGGAGCCCCCTAATGTGATTTTTGGCACTGGATAAAACCAAGCAGCAAATGGAGAAGGGGCAAAGCTGCTCCTTTGTGGGCACACACGGGAGGGTTTGGCCTGGAAGTGCAGCAGAATGGAAGGAGGTGGTGAGAAAACAGCTCCCCCCATCCCCAAACTTGCAGAATCCTTCCAAAACTGCTTCAGAAGGGAATGCTGGCATGGATGGATGGGAGAGCTCCACCCTGAGCTCCAAGTTTTTATGGATCATAGCTTACAGGTGGCTTTAAATTGCAGGGAGGAATAAAAGGGAAAAGCTATCCTGGTAAACATCCCTCGGTGCATGGGAAGATGACAGATTCTTTCTAACAAGATTTTCTGCTCTCTTGGAGGAAGACCATTTGTTAATAAACCATTTGAGAATCCATTTTTAAGGGATTTAATAAAATATACACAGGCTGCCTTCCAGTGCAGGAACTATTATTCCCTTGGGTGGGAGGAGTGACTGACTGGGGGCATTAATGGTCCCTTCCTGTGATTCCTGGCATCAGATCTTGCTCCCATTTGCACTTTTCCAACCCAAAGTGAAATTATTTTTTATGAGAAACCCGCACTTGGTTCCTGGCTCTTCTGAGGCATGTGTGTGTTCTATATTTTATTTATTTGTATTCAGTCAGCTCCATAATTCTTGTTGTTTTAGTGTCTGTCCATGCCATGGGTCCTGTGTTTTTGTGGATACAAGGAAAGTTTCCGTATCTAGCAAACTCCATTAATGGAAGAGGTAATAGCTGTTGTGTGAATTAAATGAATTGCTCCATTCTTTCATAAATAATTCCCACATTTCCATCAGAATCACAGATTTTCTGTTGTGATGGTTGCTGTCAATTAAATAAGAGACCTGAAGCTTGGTCCAAGGGGGACTTTACCTGGGGGGGACTGGGGAACCCACAAAGAGAAAAGATGTTTTCTTAAGAATTTGGATCAAGGTTTTTCTCCTGCCATCTTTGCAGTTCTGAATATAAATTTTACTTCTTTCAAATACGGGAGAAATACAGTGGAATTGAGGGATTAAGGAGTTTTTGTGAGGAATCTTGCCCTTCTGGGAAGAACATTTCCTAGGGGTGTGTTGGTGAGAAATCCCACTGGGTGGGATGAGGGGAGAGGAGAAAATCAGGAGTGAGTGACCCTTAGAAGTCAAAGCCTGGATGGTTTTATCCATGGAAATGTGAAATTCTGCTGTGTTCTGTGCCTGGCAATGCCAGGAGCCAGCTCAGCAGGGATTGCTGAGTGGGGCCCAGGCAGCCCCAGCTCCACAGCAGCAGGAATGAAATGTGGGAAGTGAATGATGTTACAGTCCCTGGCACATCCCAAATGGATGTACTTAGGGCTGTAATGTGTTTGCTGCTTTGCTTTCCCAGAATTATCTCCACATCACATCCAAGAACTGAGGCCACCGCAGCAGGCTGGCATGGCAAGATGGACGCTCATTGCTCAGTCACAGGATCACAACCTTTAGAGAAAAAGAGATTACGGGCAGGATGCTGCCAGGAAATGACAGAGCTGGGAGGGAAGGGGACAGATGGGAGGACGGACACATTTAGCAGAGCTGATGTATTCTGCAGCTACAGCTGTGTGTGGGGGAAACTGTTCCTACTACTCATCACTTACTCCCTCTGTACTCGCTTGCTAATGGTGTCACATCAGTAGTAAGGCAAGAGTAATTCCCTGAGCAGAGGCTGGGAGAAAACAGGGAAAATGCAAAATAACAGCATTTATCCCCTCTTGTAAGGAACCCATCCAAATTCTTCGTGTCAGAGAAGGAGCTCAGATCTTTAATGCTGAGGACATGAAAAATGCAAAGGGCCTTGTAACCACTTCCCTATAAATTTTCAAATGTGACAACAATTAGTTGTCATTAGTTCTGCTTCACAGTAGCCCTTAAACTGTGGCTTTGGACCCAGGACAGATTATTTTGGTAACAATCCCCCATTCAGGATCCTGGAGCTTGGCTGGAGTGCACTGGAAACAAGTGGGCTGCAGGGAAGGGATGCTGTGGCTTTGGGAGGAATGAAGCAGGGCAAGTGCAGGTTCCAGATGGAGCAGTTTATGTAGCCTGGAGCAAAATATGGAAAAGTCTTCAGGAGGGGAGTGGAGGGAAGTGCAGACACATTAAGAGCACAGCCCTTATTGCAGGATCTGGGAGTTTAAATCTCATCTCTGAACCTCAGTCACTGCACAGTCAGTAACACACCGAAGATCACTGAGCAGCAGAAGGGTGAAATAAAGGATTGAGCTCTGTCCACTGAGCCAGAGCTCCTTGGCTCACTCTGGGAAGTGTTGCTCACCTTGCCCTTGTCTCCAGGGCAGCCCAAGGAGGGACTTTTTTTGCTCCCTGACTTGATAAAATTCAATGTAGAAGTTGATCCATTTGCTAAATGACCCCCACCCAGCTGACTTCAGGTTCTGTGCTAATTTTTAGCTTTGATTTCTGTAGTGCAACATTTTCAGTATTTGCATTAAAAGCGGGGCAAGTTTATTTGCTTGAGAGATTTGGACATGTTCTGACTTGGAGTGAAACGTGCACAGGTCAGGATGTGATGGGTGTAACAAATGATGGGCTCTACAAGAAGCAGAGGAGGCTCAGAAATCCTACATCAATATTTCCTCCCCTGACTTCTCAATGTACATTTTCAAGTATTGCAGTGTTCTGGAAATTTAAGATATAAAGGCTTGTTTCAAATTAATTTGGAATTTGTTTCTGATCTTACTTTGTAATCAAAAACCCAGGTGACTTCCATTTTTCTTTGGATGACATTCCTCTGCTTTGGAGAATACCACAAGATGCTCTTCAGCGACCACTGTCGTACATTTAGAGAGTTTTGCTTTGACAACTCAAAAATCTGCATTATTTCTAATTAGCAAAATAAGTGCCCCTCCCTGTTTCCCAAGTGCTGCACAGCTGAGGTTGTGTGCATGGTAGGAAAACTTGCATTTCCAAATACAAAAACTGAATAATATAATCACTTAAAAAACGTCTTTGTGTGCTTTATTTGAGCAGTTCAAGTGTTTGACATGGATTTTTCTGTTGGTTTTCAGATGCTGGACAAGTTAAAGGACCGTTGGATGCACACTGGCTTGTGGAGAAAGCTGGAGGATGTTAAAACTGTCGTTGCAGAGCCCCAGGGAGGGGCCAAGAGTGACTTTGATGAGCTGCTGCAAATCTACTATGATGCCATCAAATGTAAAGGAGAAAAAGGTACATTTTGCAGCCCTTCAGAATGGTAGATGCAGACTCTTCAAGTGAAATTCAAGGTTTAACATTTAACATTTTGTTGTAGGTACGCATTGTTCTTGCAGAATTTATTACCTCTGTGTTATAGAATGTAAAATTGTTTTGCTATTTGATGGTCAAAATCAGAATATTATTGATCAAAGTGGAGTTAATCCCATCCCTCTCGCAAGTCTCTGTTTTTATAGCCACTCACCTTTTCCAGCCAGTGTGTTTTATTATAAATATAGCTATTTAAAAGATTTTGGTGACAGTTTCTCCTGATCCTCAGCTTCTCCCTGGGATAATCTGTGTGCTAATTGCTGTGCTGTTGCAGATGGAGCTCTCCTGATAGCTGTGTGCAGAGGGAAGGTCAGCGAGGGGCTGGATTTCTGTGATGAGAACGCCAGGGCAGTTGTGACCATCGGAATCCCCTTTCCAAACGTGAGGGACCTTCAGGTGGGACATCACTGCAGAGTTAGATTTGATTTTTGTATCATCTTCAAAACACTGAATGTGCACAAAATACCTTTTCTCTGTGTTTGCCTTTGAAACAGGTAGGACATCACCTCAGAGATAGATTTGATTTTTATGTCATCTTTAACACACTAAATGTGCACAAAATACCTTTTCTCTGTGTTTACCTTTGAACCTCTCTCCATCCCTTTTGAACTCTTTGAGTTACCTTGCACAGGTACGAGGTGGAGCAGCTTTAAATAAGGCAGGTTATTGCAGCAAGCAGGTGGAGAGATAAAGGTTGTTTAATTATGTTATTATTTGACAATATAACTGTATATGTCCCATTGCTTGCCCATTCTCACCTTTTTAATCCCATTGCCTTCTTTAGTGTAATTATGTGTCCCACTTCAGCACAGGGGGGAGCTGGGAACCTTTTCCAAGCTTGTGCTGCTTTATTAGCTTGCAGTTTTGAAGCATGAATTTATGACACAACATAAACTCTTCCTGGATACTGAGGACAGCACTCTTTGGAATATTCAAGCTTCGTGTAACTTCAGGCAAACACTTGTAAGCTCCTTGTAAAAATAGCATTTTGGAATGGCTGCAGTTAAATAAATCTGAGCCTATTTGTGTTTTGCAGGAGGTGGTGAAAGCAGCATCCTGTTGCACTGCTGTGTAATTGCCCACCTCAACACTTTCTTCCTTTTGACTTGAGCAGGGCTTGTCTGAGAGATGATGTTCCATCAGAGCAGGCACTGCAGAGCTGAGAGGAAAAGAAAGCCAATAAATATAGACAAGTATTTTGCTAGGCTTTCTGCTTACTGAATGAAAGGTTTGTTATTGGTTAGTTTTTAATGCCCTTTCTTTCTAGTGGTCTGTGCCACTGCTCCCAGTCCCTGTCCCTGCCCTGTCCTGTGTGTTCCCCTGAGAGCTTTTGGGACTGCTCTCCGAAGCCAAGAAACAAAGTGAAGGATCCCAGGATAAATAAATACCAGGAGCAGCTGGATTCTGGTGCTCACTAATGCCAAATCAAACAAGAAAATCATAGGTTTGCACTTGAAAGGCCAAACAGACTCAGCTTTGGTTTGAGAGATGTGTTCTGAGCTTAAGTGAACAAGCAAAGGCTTCTTTGTTGTCTGCAGCATGTGCCTAATTCCAGCCTTGCTGGGAAAAACCCACATCCTACAAGGACCAGGGAGGCTGTGTTAGTGCAGTTCCTCCAATGTTTGCAGAATTCCTTGGAGCACTTATTCAGCCACAACATTTTTTGTCCTACTAAAATATAAGGCACTCTACTGTAGTGTAAAAAATTCACATTTAAAGAGTACTCAGCCTCTTTTTCTAGAGTTAGAAGTGCTGGGTTTTAAGGGCATGTGCTGACAAGGTGGAAATCCTTTGTCTGTTGTATGGCTGGAACTTTATAATTAATACCAAATGATTCCCTGAAAGTCAATGGGTTTGGGTTCTAAATGATACAAAGTGAGGTTGAAAAATATCTGTTATGGGTGAATTATCTTCACAGCGGATTATGGTTTGATTTTATCTTGAGTTCAACCAAATATGTCCAATAACAGAATCACAGGCACTACAGCCCATTTCTGATAATGTATTTTAAAAATCAGCCTGCTGTTGAACTATTTTTTTTTTAATTAGACTGAAGAAAGCCCCTAAATTTTTCAGTAGGGCTAGAACCAGTAGCTGCCAAATTGCAAACAGCTCAAGGTCTGAGTGTGTGTGTTTAGAGCTGGGAATGCCCAAAGCTCTGCAGTGATCAATTCTGGATGAGAGAAGGGCAGGCACCAGTCTCTCAGCATGAGATTTACAGAGCTCCTTGCAGGAGGCTGGAGGAAATGGGTTTTATTTTAAATGCCTCTATGTTGAACAGGGGTTTGGTTTTGCTCAAGGCTTTAGGGTTATCAGATCCCCAAAAATTCTGGATTAATTCTCGTGGGTTTTTTTTTTACCAGCTGAGTTGCAAGAAGGATAAAGTGAAGGAGGGTCACTCTGAAGAAGGTTATTAGTACCTTTGTACTAATAGAAAAGAAATTTGGAAGATTAAGCATCTTTTTTTCAGCTCAGGAGAGGAATTGGAGTTCCCAAATGAAACAGTTTAAGTTTAGAGAATAGTTACCCACAATTTGTGTGGTGTTTCTTTGGATTTTTGAAAACTGGGTAAAGCCTGGAACTTCTGGGGAGGACCTTGAGTTTTCAGCAGACAAAATCCAAATCAAAGTGACACAGGTCAGGTTGGACATAGACAGAAAATTGTGCATCTGTGGCTCTCCCACAGCAATGGGTGCTCAGCAGAGGTACCAGAGGAGGAAACTGATAAGATGATTAATAATGACATTCCTTTCAAAATAGGAAATGCAACTGATTAACAATTCCCTTGGAGCAGCCATGAATTACATGCTTCTGGGATTGCTTTAAATCACTAAAAATGCTCGGCTTCTACATGAAAAAACCCTTGAATGTCTGCTTTTTGGGTTAATAAAAGTCCTCTTAAGCCTCAATTCCATAACCCCTTACTCCTGCACAGAGCTTTTACTTGTGTGAGTAATCCCTTTAATACTCCCAGGACTGAGCACAACCAGCAGGGTTTTGTGGAATTGGACCTTTGGAGAGCAATATTTTATGTTGGCAGTTTGATGTTGGCTCATCTCCACTAATATGACTTGTCTGTGATCAACCTGCTTTCTAAATATGTTTTATGATTTGTAACTTGATTGAGCTGTAATATTAGAGAACATAAATAATGTGGCAGCAAGGGATGGATAATCCCACATATGTGTTATCTGATGCTAACATACTGTTAATTAACTTCTCTTAGATATTTTGAAGTGTAGCATTTTGGATCCAGACATCAATCTTGGGCAAGAAACTCATTGTCAAGCGTGATGAATAATATCCAATTTTAGTTTTTCCATATGTTTGTCCTAAATATATGCCACAAATCCTGGTACTAAAGGGCAAACATTTGAATTCCTTAAGGAACCGTGTGCTTTTATAAGTTCCAGTACTTTCTGTGGAGGCTTTAAAGAGAATGATTTAGTTTCACTTCAATATTTTTAGGCATGTTGTATCTCAGGTTCACTGCTTTTCACAAAGAGAAGAGTCTAAAACACTTTGTCAGGGTTAGGGGGAGAGAAATGATTCAAGCTCAGAAATAGGGCCTGATTATAAACAAAACTGATTGAAGAAAGAGGCCAACCCCCTAATTCTGTGTTATTGCTGAGGGTTTCATATTGCTGAAGAATCAGGTTGCTAAAACAAAATAGTATAAAAGAAAATGTTCAAGGATTGCTCAAAGCTCTGGTGCTCTCAATGGTAGAGTTTGGCTCGAATAAAGCAGGAAAATTTATTTCAGAGCCAAAAATGACTTCTTTGGCTGTGACCAGGATTTCCTCTGCCTACCTCTGGGACCTGAAAGTAGAGGTAGGAAAATCTGATTTTGGAGCCAAGTGTGACTTGTTTAGTTCAAGTCATAATTTACTGTTCTTACCTTGGGGAGCTGAAAAGAAAGAGCTCGCTCCGAAATGTTGATAATGGGCAGCTCTGAAGTGCAGGCACTGAGCTCCCCTGCCCAGAGAGCATTTCTGCACTTCCACCTCTCCAGATGCTTTTGATCCTGCTGCAGGAGAGTGAATTAATCATGGAGCAGCCAGCAGAAACTTGACCAAAATACAGCAAAAAATGCAGAAAGTCAAACTCTTTCACATCAGCAGATGTGCAAGGCAAATAAACTCACTAAGGCTGGGAGTTCTGAGCAGTGGCATTGCTGGAGTTTGCCTTTAGTGGGAATTATTTCCTTTATTGTTTCCACTGTCTTGACTAGTAACACAAAGGAAGTCATCACTTCAATTACAGTTTTCTGGGCTTTATGTGACTTCAGGATACAAAAATTTTGCAGCTCTTTAGCTGAAGTTTCTTCTTCTCCTATCTCAACAAATTGAGATATTTCTTTTGTGGCTTATTTGCCACTTTTGTGCCATTTTTTTCTCCCTCTAGTTTTGATTATATCTCCATTTAATCCCAATATCTTTCCACGTCCCCTGTGAGACAGAGCAAGTCTGAGATCTGGATTGCTTCCTTTTTTTTTCTCAGTGTTATCCAAGGAAGGCAGTTTTGATAAGTGCACATAAGGAATTTCCAGGCAGAAAAGGTCACCTGAGCAATGTCTGTGTAACAGCATCCTGCTGATAATTGAGCAGTACAAATATTGATCACGTCTCATTCACGGTTTGAGGGGGGGGGGTTTCTAAGGAAATGCGGTATTTATACGGGAAAATAAAAGTGTTATATTTGTGTCTAGTGACCTTATTTAGTTATATGAACTCATCAGAATGACCTTAATAAATTACTGTAATCGACAGAATCTAGTTTGGTAAAATTCAGCTAATAAGCATTTTTCTAATTCCATATTATTTATGTATTAACACCGCCCTTGGAATGCTTGGAACATTCAAAGATAAAATCCTGCCATAATATCCTTTTCCTGTGGGTTAATAAATGGAAATATTGTGTTTAGACACAGCTTTGAGTGGGTCTGTGAGAGGTGAGGGTGTTTGAAGCTTGTTCAGTGACTCACCCAGCTCTTTACATGCGCATTATTTGTCTTAAACCTCCCAGCCCTTGTTACTGCTTTTGAAGTGAGTGAAATGCTGCACTGTTCAATGCTGCTTCTATTGAGGAATTTTCTGATGTAAAAGAAAAGAAATGGGTTTTCATGTCTTAACTTCCCTGCACTCACAAACTTTTATGGTTCCTTGGCATTCGTCAGGAGGAAAGTAGATGGCAAGTGTGTTCCTGAAAAATTCTAATTATTGCTATTTCAGGTGGAAGAGAGACTCCAAGGGGACACATGAGATTTTTAGGACTGGAGATTTGCTTAAAAAACATTTTTATGTCTTTCTGGGGGTGGAAGTGGGGAGTGACCACCTGGTATTTTTTCTGCTTGTTTGTTTTTAAGACATGGGGAATTAGTAGATGTTAAACATGAATGTGTCTTTAAAAACCTTTTTTTTGGATGATGTGAGCAATGGTCTTTGTTTTCATTACTATTTTTCCCCTCATAAAACCAGAGGAACAAGTTAGTGGAAAGGCAGAAAACATTTCTATCCATTTTCTGGTTTTTCTTTCCATGGAGGAGAGTGCTGGGGAGGGAAGAGCATGAGCTGGTCCAGGCGTGGGTGTGCCACCTCCACCTGTCCATAGCCCCAGTGACATTGGCCTTTCCCAGCTCTTTTCTCTTCCTTTAACCTACCACAGCAAATAGGAGGCAGTTGGAGATGTTTGAGAGGTGATGTCCTAGCAAAGAATAGGCCTGACTTGTCAAACAAAAATAATTCCAAAGTGTTACTTATATTTGATCTTAAAAAGCAAAGTTTGCATTTGGTTCAGCGAAGTAATGCATTAAAAACCAAACACGGTTCATTTTGCTGATTTAAATTGCACAAAACAAACAAATGGGCTTAGCCCATTCAACCTTCATGTTGTGGTACTGGCAGGGATAAATCAGTTCAATCAATCAGTGTTCTGACTGATTTTTCTTTAGAAATAATTAGTCCATAAGAGGTTGATATTTGTGTACCTTGCTGCTAAATACTGTTTGTCCATTCTGAATAAACCTGGGTCAGCCTGGTGTGTTGCTAAAAGGCTGCAGATCCTGTGTGGGAATTTGCAGGTTATTTTGGGGGTCAAAACCAAGCTGTAGTTTTTGAGTTGCTCTTCTCAGCTTTGTGCCATAAACTAACTCATATAATCCATGGTCAACACAGTATAAATCAATTTATATCCTGAATTAATCTGAGTTTCTTCATGTGAAGGAATATCACCACAGGTAACTTATTTTAAAATCTAATGTACCCAATGCCATTTAACATTGTTGCCATTGGAGGAGAACCTCTATTGCTAATTCTGTTTGAAAAATACACTCGAGTTGTAGCACAAACTGCCTCCAAGTATCTTCCCAAGCCTTAAAAAAAAAAAAATATTGTTCATGGCATTTATCTTTTTTCGCTGCTGTTTCCCAGTTCACATTGCAGAGTGAAAGATGTCGAGCTAATTAAGCATTAAAAGCAGGAGAGCTGTGCAGGTGGAACGTGGGGGGATTGGAGTGAACGTGGCTGTGCCCGTGACCTCCCAGACAGATCAAAGCCTAATCTGGGTGACAGCTACAGGATGGCAGAGCTTGCCAGGGGCCTTGTGCAGCTCTTTGTCTGCAAATCCTGCCCCAGAGCTGGGAGGATGTTTTTAAGGATGAACAGGTAAAAGTAAAAGGCTGTCTTTTGACATTTTAACTAATCCCTTCTAGCCTGTGCTTTCCTGCACATTGTGGAGATTTGCTAGCAGGAGGCACTGGCTTTTTCACATATGTAACATGTCAGCTTGAATCTGGCCTGGGATTGATGGGGGGGAATGCAGCAGTTCCACAATGAAATAGATTCTGATTGCATTAAAATGACAGGCCCTGGCCTTTTACCTGCAGCAGCCTCCCCCTGCAAACTGAACTCGCAGCAAGGCAGGTTGGCATCGTCCCTGCTGAGGCAGGAGGGACAAAATAAAATGGGTATTTTCTGGTAACCCCTTTAAAATTAATATAAGGAGGTTTTAGAGATAGGTTACACACTTAGAGCAAGGGATTTGGATTAAAAATCCCCCCAAACTCATGGGATTTTATATTAAAAAATGGGGTTTATAGAGTTTGAGCAATGAAGTGTCACTGGTGGTGTGCACACAAGCAATAAACTTGATAACACTGACATGTATTAGAAGAATGTGGAAATAATGTGTTTTATTTTAGATGATCTGACTGGTTTGCATTTGACTGCTACTTCAGTGAGTTTATGCACATATTTAAAAATAATTTCATTTTTCAACATAAGACACAGGAGCAGTTATTCCAACACTGTTAGCAAAGTGAGGGGCTGGTAAACCTCCATTTGTTCCAAATGGCCAAAATCTTACTGATAACAACATTCTTCAAAAAAATAAATCATTACAAAACTGACCAGGGCTAGAAGACAAATGCAAACCACACACATGAGTATATTGTCAATGGTTATGTTTTAAAGGCTTCAGTGAACTTTTCCAACATCATTCCTCATTTCCAAAGGTGAGCAGTACCCTTTTCTTTCTCCAGGTTGTATTTCAGTTTGTAGAAATGCTCAGATAAAGCCAAGTCCCTTTTTAAGGAATGGTTTAATGTTCATAAACCATTCAGAAGAAATCATCTTCTGTTTGGAAAATTACAAAAGGAAACCTCACATGCCAGTCAGTAAATTCTGAGTGACTGGAACAAATATTAAATCTGTGAAATCAAACTGAATTTACTTTCTGGCTGTAAAGATTGAATTTGTAAATTTGACAGGCAATTTAAAGGGCATAAGTACATAAAATAAAATTTCTTATCCAAATGCAAGTTGAAAGTTACCTGTCAGAAGAGGTTAGAAGTCTGCTGTTTTCTCTCCTGAAGCGTGTCCTTTCACTTGTCAGTTTAGAAAGGTTAATACTGTACAAAAGAGCAACAGAAAGACCCTTTTTGGTGTAGTTTTGTGCTTGTTTAAAAAAAAAAAAAAATTCAATTCCACTCGCTGAATAATAATAACAATAAATCCTTTTGATATAAAGAATGTTCTAATGCCAATTGTTCCAATTCACACCGGGCAGTGTGTGTGGTTCTCCACGTGATTGGGAAGGGCAGGCGGGGGATGTCTTGGGCAGCTCATTCCAGGTTTTGAAGCATCGGGGATGTGTTTTTAAAAAGGGGAAAAGGGGTTTTCCCTGCCTGATCTCCCCTTGCTCCCCAGCGAAACATTTCCAAACCTCAGGAGATGATGCCAACTGGGAATTTTGCTTGGTGTCTCTCACTCCTGGTCCTCGGGAGAGGCCCCTCTGTCTCTAAAACTCTTTTGCAGCTTCTGTAGAGGAAGAAAAGTTGGATTTCCTCAACCCTCGCTTGGGAAAAGCAGGGTCTGGTCCCAGCTCTGGGTGAGGTTTTGTGGTGAAGGGAAGGATGGAGAGCTCCAGTGGGGCATTTCCTTTTGGAAGAGCCAATAAATCTGGGGTTTGGAGCCCATCTCCCTGTACCTGCTTTGGGGATTTTTCACCTGTCTGAACAGTTTATCCTTCTCTCTCTGGCACAGAGATTTGGATGAGTGTGTGCTGCTCATGTCAATACATTTAAATTATTGGAACAGGTCACAGCTAAGGGCAATTTTAGAAGCCAGAATTGGCTAGTGTACAAAATACAGAGTTGAAACACTGAAGTACAATTTATGTATTCTCTTATTTAATCGATGTTTGCTGGTTTTCCCCTTTTAGAATACCTCCTTTTCGACAGCATTAATAAACCAAATATTTTATGGTTTCTTTCTTAGGTTGAATTAAAGAGGAAGTACAATGACCAGCACAAAAGTACAAGAGGCCTTTTATCAGGGAGTCAGTGGTATGAAATTCAAGCTTACAGAGCTCTCAACCAAGCCCTGGGAAGGTGAGATAAACAGAACTAAAACTTGTAATATATTAATTTGTAGAACTTTTTTTTAGGGAGATCTTTAAGGATTTATTCCCCACTTTTAGCACAAAGGGATGGGTAAGGCCAAACCTCTCATATTGCAAATTTTGTCTCTTGAGCTGCTCTGTGCTGACAGCTCTCTGCTTTTCAGCCTCTTGTGCACTTGGGCATTGTTATAATTCAGAGATTTTGTTTTACATTCACTTCAATTTAGTTGAAGTTTCATTGCTCATAGTTCAGATATACAGGGGAAAATAAAAGCGCAAGCAAAGACAAATATTTCTTGGGCTTTAAAGCATTTGAAGATCCTCAGGACTTTTCCAATGCACTAATTGTTCACACTCTCAGTGGGCTCAGAACAGTTGTTTGATATTTAGCCTACAAGTATTTTTGAAAGGGAGAAATAGCAGTGGGGTTTTTCAGACCTTTGCAAAAGGTCAATTCAATTATTGTGCTCACTGATCTCTCCACAGATTTTGAAGAAGTGGTATAGCTTCCCTTTCCTAGATGGAAAAATTCCCCCAAATGTTATTAACAGGGTAGAATTAATTCATCCTCCTTTAACAAAATTTATCATGAAAATAAAGATTGGAACTGGCATCCATATCTCTCATAGGTGCATCTGTCATGGATACAGAGCCACAGAAAGAGCAGCTGGAAAACTCTTCTTCTTTGAATTAGTCCTAATGCAAATGTGATGACATAAATGAAGGCTTAGAGAGGAAAAAATTGAGATAAATTGTGACATTAGGAAATCTCATTGTGGATTCTTGTTGTTACAGGCCTGATTTCCTAAACCACTCTTTGGAACAGAAGAGCATTAATTAAAATAGGTTAAAAAATTCTCAGTTGTGGAATATCAATAGTGAAATAATGACTGTGAAATCAGCTTGAACTTAAATCAACTTGAGTGACAGTTACTTATAGTTTAACTTATCATTTGGATGGTCTAAACTTAAATGGAGAAAATAGGCTTCCACTGTGACATAAAGGTACAAATTCCTTATAAAACCACGCGCCAAACCTTGCAAACCTGAGATGTGGGGAAGGATTTTGATAAAATCAGAACTTTCCACCGAGCTGGCAGGAAGCTCTACAACATTTACACTGCCCACTTAAGAGTGGAAAACTAATGGTGTGGTTTGATTTGCTGTTGAATATTTGTGTGGGTTATTTTTAATTTAGCTGTTTTCATGCAAATTCAACAGCTGAAGGAAAGTGGAGCTTCCCTGACACCCGGAACAATTTTTGGTGCCTACAGTAGAAGAGCACTTCTTGTCTAATTTTGCATCTTCCAACTGACTCAGAGCAATCCCTGTTTCCCTAATTCCCACAGATTTTTTGCTGTGTGCCTTCTAATTACATAAACCCTCTTTTTTCCCCTCACTTTTAGGTGCATAAGGCACAGGAATGACTGGGGGGCTCTCATTTTAGTTGACGACCGCTTCAGGAATAACCCCAATAAATACATAACTGGTAAGAGGTAAAAACCTTTTGGGGAAACTTCCTAATGTTGAAAAAAATACTGAAAACTCTGAATTGCAGAAATGTGGTTGTACAAATCCAGGTGAGTAGGAAGGGTCACAGTGGGCCACAACCACGGAACAGAAATGGACCTGCTGAATATTCAATATACAACAAGGGTTTTCTGTTTGTAGTTTTATGCTGGGTAGAAATAAATGCAGGTGAAATAAAACAGATCCTGCACACAACCTTTAAATAAAATAAAAATTAGAAAAGAAACTGCTTGGGGATGTGTTTTTACCTTTGTCCCTGCTCTTTTTGCTGGGCAGAGCTGAGCTCAGCAGCCCATGCTGGACTTAGTCAGCAGGTGGAGCTCAGCTGCTGCACTTGAGTCCAGCTCCTTCTCTGACGTACTAAAATACATCCAAATTATCGAAGTAAACACAAGGAATTCATAGAGGAGCACAAAAAATCCATATGTTCAAGACTTGGTAAGATCTCTTTCTCTAAAAAAGTAAAACTTCAGAGAAGAGTGAAATTCTCTGTTGTTTTTTGGGGCTTTTTCTTGTTTGTTTTTAATTGATATTCAGAGAATATTTGAATGGGTTCAAAAATGCATTCTGAAATCAAGGCAGTCAGTTTTTACTTGACCCCTGTGTGCTCCAATATCATCTAAAAAACTGTTTTGCTCAAGACATCCTATATTTAAGTATTTTAAATATCATTTTGATAGAAGCAGGATATAATAAATCCTGTAGTTGTAGAACAATTGTGATTGTTTCTGAGTTCCTGTTAATTGATCTGACACAAAGTTGTAAAAAGCTTCATTCTATTCAAATCTTTATCAGACCCACTTAATATGATAATAAATAGCTGTACGCTGTGTAAGTTGCTTTTAAATAATTCATGATTACAAGCAGAATGAACACCCAGGCATCAAAGAAATAAAATGATGTCTGTGCAAGGCAGCAGTTTGAACCTAAAAAGAAATACGGGCAAAACCAATACAGAAGATGACATTTTATGGGGAGGTCATTGTTGTGATATATTTAGTAGAAAATTCCCTGTGGAGTTAAGAATTTTTTAGGGAGAGAAAGAAGACTTTTAATTTCTTCTTTATTCCAGTACTGTCAGAAAAAATTCCAAATAGAAAGTGGGGAAAGTGAAAAAGGGAAAGGCTCTTAACAGAAAAAAAGAAGGATACTTTTAGTTTGCTGCCATTGGCTCAATCAAGGAAAGAGGAATCGTTGTAGCTTCACGAGCAAATCCTTGAAATCTTTGGGACTATGCCTACAGAGGAATATTTGCACTCTCAGGGTGCTGTTCACAGTATCCTGTGCTGTTATTTTGCAGTGAGATGTCTCTTTCCCCTCAGGACTGTCCAAGTGGATCCGGCAGCAGCTGCGGCACCACGGGAGCTTCGGCGGCGCGCTGGAGTCGCTGCGCGCCTTTGCCCTGCGCAACCAGCGGGGTGGGGACCCTCCCTCAGAGCCCGGCTCCCCGTGCCCTGCACACCCCAGGCAACTCTCACAGGGCTCTCAACAGGAGGCCACCATTCCTCTGTCCCCTGATGTTCCTGCTCAAAGTCAGGAGCAAAATTCTGATTTTACCGCCGCCGTCAGCTCGGTTCGTGCCACAGCGCGGGATCAGCCAAGTGACAGCATGGCAACAGGGAAACAAAGTACGTTCCTTTCCACTGGGAAACTTCCCCAGTTTCAAACGGCAATTGCATCTTTTTTTTTCTTTTTTCTTTTTTTTTTTGGAGGAAAGAAATGGGTTTTTTTAAAATTACAGAAGTGCTATAGTGGAAAATGATAATTATTCGCAAATGTGAAGGAGCTGTGCCCAACAGACTGAAATTAATTCGCCTTCCATCTGGTTGTCTTAAAAGAATAATCTTTGATAAGTTTATAGCACAATCAAAAATGTTTTCATTTTAATTTCTTTTTCCATTGAACACCATGAAGATCATTTAAAATACAGTTGAAACACATCAGGATTAACATTATTGCAAGTTGAGCCCTGGTTCAAGGCACATCTGTTGTTTAGACATTGCTGTGAGACACCTTCCATGGGATCTCCTCTAGTTCCAGCTTCACAAGTAAAAGCCATCCCTAAATTTTAGGAAAGGTTCTGATTTCATTTCAGTCAAGAAAGGTGAATAAGATAAGAGCACAATCTAAAAGATTACAAAACTCAAATCCAGCCGTGTTCTACCTTTACGTGCCTGTTAATTTATTCATTTAATTAAGACAATTCGTGTGCTAAGATAGTTACAACATCTGGGCTTTTGTTTGTGTTATTGTTTTTAATGAATGCTGTAAAATCACTGTAAACCTTCTAAAACAGTGGTAATTCTGATGTGCTAAACATGCTGTAAATCAGATACAACTCATTTGTGTTCCGTGATTTGTCACAGGTGACCAGAAAGTTGATGTGGAGAGCCATTCTCACCATGCAAAACAGAGGAGGAGACATCTGGACAGCACCCCCCAAACGCCAGCAATTAAAATAGAGACAGAAAAAATGAATGGTTGGACCAATGCTGATGTTGTGGAAGAGATTTGCTGCTCTGAACCACTGACTTCAACTCCTGTAGCCAGCAAGTGCAGGGCCACAGGCAGCAGAGCTGTGAACAGGCCTGGTGACCTTATTGATCATTTAAACCAATGCCAATCATCATTAATTGCAGAACATGAACCGAGTGGGCCAGAATCATGTTTGGAAACAGCTCAGTTTGCAGTTAAAAATGCTGAGGCTCCAGTTGCTGAAGAACATCCTGGGAAGCTGCAGCTTCCAGCTGAGCCCTGCAGGGAGTTCCCCTCAGCAGCAGGGAGAGCTGAGCCCGCAGCATTAAACGTGGATGAGGATGAGGATGAAAGCATTTACTTCTCCCCAGAGCTCTATGATGATGCAGAGCCAGAGGAGCAGAGGACTGAAGCCCCACTCGCAGCCTGCTGCAGCACTGAGAATTGGGTGGAATGTGGGAGCTCCACAGTCCCTGCTGAGCTTTTTGCCACCAACACCTCAGAACCACAGAATGGGACTGAAAAAGCTGAGGCTGGCACAAATCCCCCTGGAATCCTGGAGAATGTGAGGAGCAGGGACAGTGCAGTTGATGCTGTAGAGGTGGCAGCTGCAGCAGAGCAGGGAGGATCTCAGGAGGTGGACGCCCCTAGATGGAAACTCAGCCTTTCCAGATCCAGGAGTAAAGGTGTGTCATCCTTTCTGCTGGGCAACGGTGGCACCTGGTGACAGTTTCTGTGGGGATTGTGGGGAGCAGCCCTCAAAACACCACAGGGCTGCTGCACCTTCCTCGTCCTCGTGGAACCAAAGCTGCCCTCAGGCTCCATTTCTCATTTTATTTTTGGGGTTTTCACCGGGAGAGTTTTGCCATGTGCAGTTTTCTAGAGATAAAATGGAGATTCTTCATCCTGACTTCATGGCTAAAGGACATCGTGGCTGGAAATTCTGACTAGGAACCCAAGTAGGATCTGACTTGGAATTACTGGTTTATCCATTATGGATTTAATTAATCCACCATTAAATACAGTCAAATAATTGGGTTTTTCCTCAGAAAGCAAAACACCCATTTAACCGAATTATGGTTTTGTGCATTTGTTAGATTGGGCTTTTTTAGGAAAACATTTAGAAGAGTATCTTTGCAGATCAGGTCATAGATCGATTGAGCCTAAATACCAGAACAGGTGTATTCTTCAGTACTTTGATTCCTTCCAGTTTCTTACATCAAAATGTCCTGCAGGAGCTGTGCGCATTTTGATACTTGATGAAGATAAGAAGCTTCTTCAGAAAAAAAAAAAATGAGCTTTCTTTAAATTTTCCTTTTGTGAGAGGATCTAATTTCCCTTGGTTGGATTCTGTGTTTGTTCATGTCAAAACCTGTTCTCATCTGTATGTCCTACAAGCACTTTTTACATGTAACATATAAAATGTAAATTGTAGACAAAGCTCTTTGGATCTTGCCCAGTCTATTTTTTTTTTTTTGAAGTATTTTAATGTTTCTTTCCTGCAATGAAAACAGCCAGGATTTTTCTGTAATAAAACACGCTGACTTTTCAAGAAAAGATTGTTCATTGCCATCCTGCATTCATAGGAAGATACAGGATTTTTGCAATGAAAGGATTGGTTCATAGGTATTGATATTTTTTTTTTTTGTTTGAGAGTAGAAATGAAATTATTAACTGCTCATTTTCCATAGAAGTTCCTCTAAATAGCATTTTGAATCCATCTCTCCAGGGCTGTGAACATGTTCATGTCAGTAGGATTTAAACTGTGCCCTTTTTTTACACAACAAATTCATCTTTATGAAACTGGACACTGCAAGAAGGGGAAGAACATTTAATTTCTTTAATTGGCAGCATTTGGCATAAGGCATTTGGTTCAACTTTTGCAATATTGATGATCAAGTTTCCTTGGTTTAGGTGTCCTGGATTTCACTGATGGGTTTGATTTAGTTAATGGGGCAGAAATTCCAGTACTGAAAACCTCTGACGCATCTAAAGGGAAATATTCTTAATTTCTCTGTAAATAATGCTGAAGTTGCCGTTGGTCCCTGGCCTCTGGAGCTGTCCTGGCAGGTGCTTTGCAGGCACATTCCTCAGTTTTCCTAAATCTTCTGCACCAAACCACTGTGTGCAGTTTTTTTGTGCGTCTGAACAGATCACAGAAATCACTTAAGCTTTGTGACTTGTCTGCTCATCCAGTGGCCCACAGCCTCTTATTTGTTTTTTCAGGAGATTTGTCTGTCTTTAAATCCATAATATTCCCAAAAAAAAAAAGAAAAGAAGAAAATCCATCTCCTTTTCCTTATCTGGAGCAGATTGTTCCTTTCTTGAGCTTGTGGTGCCTCTTCCTTTGGTCAGAAGTCCTTTCAGACAAGGCCTGCCCTGTGTCAAATCGCACTCATTTCAACTTTCTGTCAAATCAACCATTATTTCTAAAATATGTCTTGAAACGTCCGCACTTGATACTCTGATTTCTTGAAAAAACTCTCTAAAAACTCCGATCGACAGGCGGATCAAACCCCTTTGTGTTCTGCTGGGTTTGGAAGGTGAGGGGTGGACTGTTAATTTGGTGTAAATTCGTTCTTATTTTGTCTTTATATTTAATAACTGTGTTATGTGGTATTTTAGAGGTGAGAATATTCTTTACAGGTAATATATTTAAGGTAGTTCTCAGAATTAAATGCTGCCCAGCCTGCAGATTGAAGGGAAGTGAAGCCAATATACTGAATTTCATACAATTATTTATTTGGATTTATCACATCTATCAAGGCTAAAATACTAAAAATGCTTTTTCTACTTTGATATAATAGCTCAGTATAACCTCTGTTGCCTAAAATAACAACAAAATCTGGAATTTATTCAAGGATTGAAAGTTCTGAGGAGATGCAGGAGAAAGAAAGCTGCCCTTAGGCAAAGTGGCTCCTCCCGAGAGAGAAAGGTACCACATCCATGGATTAAATACCTGCTCTGACTGTTAAGGTGCAAGGGAATTAAGAATCATTTCTTATATCATTTTTCCAGTGAAATAACACAATGAAATAATTTCTTCTTGATATGCAGAGCTCTGGTTTACACACTCAATAGATAATTCTGTTTCTTGTGGGAAACACAAAGGCACCAACCATCCCAGGCTCCTTCGCAAAAAATTCCCAACAAACTGATAGCCTGCAGTGTTACAGGCTGTAAAATCCCTCACATTTTATATGACTGTTTCCATTTAAGTAAGCTTAAACACTTTTAGCATGGTGTATATTGAATTATTAACTGATACAAATGATAAGCATCGTCTCAGACTCCTTTGAGTATTTCGAGTACTGCATTTCTCTGCAGCAGTTTGGATAGATTTAATTTGATTTATATTTAAATGCTTCAATCTGCATAGTTACTATATGCAAATCAGTGTTTTCATGCATTTGTGCATTGCCTCGTTAGAAGGAAACACGCAGCCAGCCTTGCAGGAAAGGACTTCACTGTGTTGTCTGTGGAGCTGAAATCCTGCCCAAAGCACAGGGTAAGATCAGTTCTTTCATGGGCAGGGATGGGATTTCTCATCCACCCTTTTGCTTCCCCAGTTTTGGATGCTGGAGGGATATTTTAGAATTGTTGGTTCATTTCTCCGCTGGGTTTGCCATCAGGATAAACGAGACCTGCAGGAAGGCTTTGAGGGGAGAGAAGGGAGTTGTGACAAGGACAATTATTTAAAATAAATGATTTTTTTTTCTGGCAGTTTTCTTGATTCAGTGGTCCTGCCACCCTGACCTGTCTTGAGCTTAAATCTGATATTTGAGAGTTAACTGAAGGCAGCTTCTCCTGCCATTATGGGGAGCTGGGAGGAATTATTTGGAGCATAGTGGCTCATTCACTGGGGTTTGTTCCTTCTCAGGATTAGGTGTTAATTTGCTACCAGTTGCTGTGAGAAGTTTGCTAATACCTTAGCACAGTAACTCAGTGAATCCAGTGCACATTTGCATGGAGCTACCAAAAGTCTGACTGAAAATCCGGATAACTCACTGCTCTTCTTCAATGTCTAACCTACCTTGTGTTCATCTGGTTTTAGTCTGTTGTCACACATTGTACAAAGTGGGTTTGAGCTGCTTTTGGAAATCCTTTGTGCTTTTGTGAGACATTTTAATTTGGGAATGTCTAAAGGCTGATAAAAATAACAGCAACTCTTGTTTTTAAAAAATAAGCTTCATCTTCAGGCCACTGGGCCATGTGTGATAATGACCTAATTACAAGATATTCTCATCAGTTACGTGCAGAAACAATTAGAGATGCTTCGTGCTCAAACAGACTGGATGTGATGAAACCAAGAAAGGACAAATCTCTTCAGCAAACCAAACCTGTGCCTGAGGGAGAATGGGAAATATTCCATTTTCTGGACCTGTTTAAAGCAGGCCAGTTAGAAAAGTCCACACTGAGCAGGCCCAGGTTGTGGAGGCACTTCTTGCCTCCCTGTTTTCCCTAAAGAACCTTGAAGATTTGGGTAATCTCATCAGGAACCTTTCATTCACTCCCTGAATTTACCAATATCATCACATCCCTGGTGCAGAAGCTGTGAAACGCAACCACAGTGCTCAGGAAAAGCATCCTGAGGTACAGGAATGTCTGCACTCACCAGGGCGGCTGTTGTCAGCAAGAAGTTTTATGTTGTTTAAACTGAATCTCAGATGCCAGTTGATTGAGGAAAGTTAAAAAATCTGAAAATGAAAAATAAATGGCTTTATTCAAAGTGGATTCAAGCTCACCGGTCGATTTGGGAGTAATAACAAGGGGAAAATTATCTGTTGAAAAGTAAATTTTGGACACATTAAAAATTTTAAAGAAGGCCTTCTTCCAAGGGCCATTTACAGCAATAGAAGTCTTTTCAGTGCCCGCAGTGGGTATTGGATCAGGGCCTAAATTCCCATCTTGTAAATGTGGAAAGTTTGCAGCGTGGTTGAACAGTACTGTATTCAAAACCATGTGTGTATGTAAGTCTTACACCCCACTTTTTAAATTATAGGAATTTTGAGAAAAGCTTGCTACAGTAATAGTGAGCTGCAAATAATCTGGAAACTCTTCAGAAATGCCAATATAAGAAGTAAAGAATCCATTAATCATTGTGAGTGTAAACTAGAGGCCATTTCAGAGGATGATAACGTGATGTTGGTCATCTCAGATGCTGCAAGTCTTGGTCACCTTAAAGAAACTTTGAAGGTTTATCAGATGCCGGTGGAAGGTAAATTCTCACTGATCAATACCAGCTAACGTTTGTCAAGCCTTTTTGCTTTAAGTTAAATTAAATTAAATTAAATACCACTCACAACATTGACACCCCTCCCTTGGACCTTTTGGGAAGCTCATGGTGAGATTTTCCTTCCTCAGAGCTCTGTGGGCTCCACACATTTCACAAACACTGAAGATGAGCTCCAGTGTCCCCTGCACTCCCAGATTCGTTGGGTCCTTTCATAATATCCTGATGAAGAATTAAAGAAAAGGATAATGAGAAGAGAATCCTTTCCATTTCTCACAAGTTAAAATCCATCAATTGGCCACGTGTACCCTGTGGTTAAAGCAGAAGTGTTTGATAGGAAACCATTCCAGGTGTCAGCCCATGGAATGTGCAACCCTTTGGTTCTCCAGGTGACAGAGACCAAAAAGGAAGTATTTTATTTCATATGTGGGCAATTCTGTTGCCCATCCAGTGCTGTGAGGATGGCACAGTTAATGAGATGTGATTTTGGCCACAAGGACTCATTTTTAGGAGGGGATTACTGAGCATTCTTTGCCCTCTTTCTGACATTTTGAAATGAGAAATGCAACTGATAAAATTACTTTTATCTCATTAAAAAATCTCTCTTGATTCCTATATAAACCACTTTTTCTTTCTCTTTGAAAGACCTGAATGGCAGTTTGTCTTTAAATGCTGTTTGGAATGAGAAGGAATCCTCTCTGATGAGTTACTTGCAGTGCAGGAGCTGTGTCCTTCAGTCCATCTCTCCCAGTCCTTTGATAGGAGCTGAGGTTACTCATTTCACTAATAAAGTGCAGTCATGGGTAAGTCAGATCAGTTTATTTTGTATAATAAAATGGTCATGGAATGATTTGTACAGGAAATACTAAAACACTGGTTTTGTAAAAGGCAGAATGAATCCCTATCTAGATAATTTTATATGATTTATCTGATTTCTACCACAGAGATTTGAAATTATAGTTTAGAACTGAGTTCAGATCACTGAATGTATTTGTCTATACCTAATTTGTTGCAATGTCTGTGGTATTGACATCTGAGAAGGGATAGGAAAATAGCAGCCATCCATGTCTTTCATGAAAGAAAAACCAGAACAAAACATATTTACACAAGTGCTGTAGACTTGAATTTTCAGACATGTAGTTTTCTGTTAGTTTTGGCACTGAAAAGGAAGAAGTTAATCAGCCCCTTAAGGATGAACATGGACACGGTTTAATGGAGTCAAGAAGAAGAAATATATTTATAGGTATTGTATTTCATGTGAGCAAACTGAATTCTCAAAGTAGGGCCCTTTGAAATTTTAGATGAGAAAACTTTATATTTTTCTCTTAAAAGTGGAGGGTGACGCTCCATCCTGAGTGATCTGTGCAGGTAAGCCCAGAGCACCTCTGCCTTCCCTGCATTTTCCTTCCTTTATTCCATGGATAGAAAGACAGTTGAGTTTAATGAGAGTTTTTTGAGACTGAATCTTTGCCAAAAGCTGAATGCGATCCTCATGTTTTGGCCTGTGTCGTGTCATTATCAGCTCTCCAAGCTGTTTGAAATGCAGAGTGTGACAGTGTGGTGATGGGACAAGGTTTGTGAAGCATTATTTGCCATGAATCGTGGGATTTCAAACACCACCGTGAAGATTTCGTGGCATTTCTAGCATTCATTTTGTATCAGACGTAATGAAATGTTCCACTGAGGGAATTCATACTGGCAGGATATGAAAGAAGGGGATCCTTGGAGGTAGAATGAGTTGATTTTTTTGTTTTATCTTCTGAACATTTTGTGGCTCTTCCATCAGGTGTAAATACGGGATCAGCTGGGTTTAGCTTAAAAATGTAAAACAATCCAGTGTTTTCTTCTCAGCCCACCTGTAGACTGAACTTCTGGGGTTTTTTAGCTGAAAATACTCTGTTAACTCCTGCAGATTTTCTGAAGGAGTCTCTTCCTTTCCCATTCTTCCCTGTTCTTCTTTCTCTGCCCACTGGAAAGACACCTCAGGACCCTGTAGACCTGCAAGAGGCTCAACCCCCCCAGGTCTGGCTTTGGGGAGTCATTGTGAGAGCTCGTGGCTTTGGGAGAGACACATCTAATCCCTTAATGCATGGCTTTGTATCAGCAGAGGCTTGGGGAGGGAAAAAATCTCCCATCATCTTCCACAGAGCTGGGAAACCATCTCTGCTTTGGCTCTAACCATGTCTAGGTGTAGATTAATGTGCCAGGTGACTTGAATGTGGGATGTGAGGGGCTGAGCAAGGAAACCACTGTCTTTTTTTTTTGGTTGGGTTTGTAGGTTTTTTTTGATTTTGTGTGTAAAATGATGATATTTATTTACAAAGGTAGGATGGGCTGGGAGCGAATGATGCTAGAGGTAAATACAGCTCTAATTTTATCACCTCCTTGCTCTAAATCCACTGGCTGTTGCTGTCTTGTAATTGGGGATATATTCATGTAAATGAAGGCACGCAGAACGAGTCCAAGGAGTTGACAATGATGATTTATTATGTGCTGTCATATACCAGAGCAAACACAGATGCATTCAAGAGAAGAAGCTGTGATCCAGTCAGTCTCAGCTCCCAGTTCTATACTCTTGAATCCAAGCCCCTGCTGTTGCTGAGCAATATATTTGTGGAGATAAAATCAACATTCGAGTTTCTACTGGTGCCCACCCTGTGGTAAATCACGTTCATTGTCATGAGGTATCGTGTGTCATCTTAAATTGCTTCGTGTCATGTGCTGGCTATAAATCAAGTACAGTTGGTTCTGGAAGGCAAGGAATTGTTCATTTAATAGAAATCACATTGCTCCAGCAAAGCAAGCTTAAAATAGAATCCCTGGATTTAAGAGCTGTTATTTACTCCTAGATTGGGTCACCCTTTAAAGAGGCAACGCTGTATTTTCATGACTTAAATTTAAGGTGGGATTAACAAATCGCATCTTGTACATTTTTTTAACCTCTCTTTTTATCAATTATTTCAATTGAAAATCAGATTCCTAAATATACTGCTACATTTCTGCAAATGCAATCACATCCTGTGTTCCCCATTGACCTAGAAACCTCCATTAACATGAGATCAGCGGCGTATAAATTATTATTATTATTATTTTGCATTGCTTAAAACGCCCGAAATTATTGTACATTCCTCTTTGGGAATAGAATTGTGTTTGTGAAATGGAATAGAAGGCAGAGAGAATATTTTGTGGCACAAGATGTAGGGGCGCTTTAAGATGTAGCTTAGCTAATGTACTAAATCATCCCTCATACGCTAAAAGGCGAACGAAACCCACAATTACAATTTTAAACTTATTAAGGGAGTTGTTGCTCTCACTGATTAGACAGTCAGCTGGTGAGACAGTAGCTTTTATATAACAGGATATTGTTTTGTTCAGCACGTTACCACATTTGGCAAACTTTTTTATCTTAATGCGCCTATCGGGAATTCCAGTCTGACCTCAATCTGAGTAAAGCCTCGGAGGGGCCGGAGCGGAGCTGGCGGGAGGTGCCAGGGCCCTGCTCCCAGACTGTATATTTGTTATCACATGTTAATCAGATTCATCATTCTGTTTAATAAAGATTTCAGCTGCCACGCGAATGCATAATCGGCTATGTCTGAGTGCCCGTCTTTTGTCTCGAGCAGATTGCTCAAACTGTATTAAGCATCATTAGACAAAAATGACCACCTTATTAATTTGTCCTTTCGGTGTTTTCCAGCAGATTGGGCCTCATTATTATGCAAACACAGTACACAGAGCGGCCCCAGAAGTAGCTCATTAATGTTTCTTTCCCCCTTAGTACGTAACAGATTATTATTGTGAAGTGTGCATGAAATAATTGCTAATTATGGGCCTTAAATTGTACAGTGATTGTCTCGGGGTTTTTTTTTTTTCACCAGGTTTAAGAGCACTGTGGAAAGCCGTCAGGAGCTACAGGTTAACAGTGCTGAAGCGAGTAAAGGGGAAGGGAATCACAAAACATGCATTTTATCACACGTTTTCCTGCCTGGAAGGAGTAATTAGGACAGCTCTGGATTGCTTTGTAGTTACCTCTCACTCCGCTGCTTATTGTAAAAGAAATGACTCCCAGCTGGCAAATAATTTAATAGATCTGTCTGCCCGTGAATAGATGCAGGGGAGTTTGAACCGTGGACTCCTGGTAAAAATCCAGTAGAACCTGCAGTGGTAAAGCTTGAGTTGGTGTGGATCCCTCATTTCACACACCACTGAAAAACCTCCTGGATTTCCAAACACCGCTCTTTTCCACCGGACATTTTTCCCAGGCTCTCCATTCAGTGAGAATTCTCCTTAAAATTTGTAGGCATGACAGAAATGACATGTCAGGATTTGGCATGGCTCTGTAGTTTGACAACTTTGTGCTAAGTGTGTAATTGGTTTAAGCTGGGAGTGCCTCCCCCTGATCCATGGCACAGCTCCTGTAATCTGGCTGCCACCGTAGCTGATAAGACTTGGCCGCAACCGAAGTTTTTGCAGCGCTGGAAATAAAATCCTGATCCATTAAGGGTTTGCATGGATTTAGCTTTATAATCTGGTTTAGAAATTGTGAGTGGTCAGATCTTGGATGCAGGCTTTGTTGTGGAAAAGATGCCGTGCAAACCGTGACATCAGCTTGGGTTTTCCTAACCTTGCTTTTGTTGACGATCTGAACTAAATGAAAGAGGGGCTCTTTCTGAGGCCAAGTGTTTGTGCCTGGCAATTATTTATTGTATGTGAGCACTGAAACAGATCTCTTGGAGGGTTAGGAGGAGAATAAAATTCATCTGACATTACTTACATTAAATAATTGTAGTGTCTCACTGCATTTGGTTGATGTTACATAGTTGCTTATGTCAGCTGATACTGCCAGTTCAGTGTGGTGGTGGCTTCATACAGTTAAAGCTAAAATAAATGGAGCATGTGAGCTGCAAAATATTCTTTAAACGTTTCACATAGATCATTCCTGAGTATTTCTGAAGCACAGACCTGCATTACGCTTCCAAAAAATCAAAATGAAATTGTTCTGTGGAAACCAAATTCTCTTTCCGGCACTGTTCATTGTTGGGCACATGGATATTGACTTGATAAATCACTTACTTGACAGACAAAAATTGAAAATAGTTGCAGAAATAAGTATTTACTTGCATTATTTGAAATTAATATATTGCTATGAATAGGCTCAGCTGCACTGTTAATGTAGAGGTTCTGCAACCATGATCATCGTTTTGTTTCTGAATTCTCAGTTTTGGTGTTGCACCAAACTCCTCTCTAAAGCAGCACTCACAGCATGGCAGCCAATGGTCAAATCAGGCTGCGAAGGACTCATGGCCACAGTGCTTTGACACTGACACTGTCACATTTCCTGCAGAAAATTTTCCTTCACAATTTGTATTTTCCTGTTCTTTTTCTGCTCTGCATTTTGTCTTTCCCTGCTACTTTGAGTTTAACTGATCTGTTTAGTTACCCATTTTAATTAACTCATTTAAGTAGAACTGTTTTTTTCACTGTGTGATTGTATTTCATAGGAAAGGCTATGACCCACACGTCAACTCTTGAGCACTCACTTGTTGAGAATTTCCAAGAAATAATGTTCTGATGGCCAGGGAGTGTTGGAACTCACCTGAGTTTGTGTCAATGGATTAAATATTTTCCGTGAGTCTGATGGTGTGCAGCCAGAGATGACCTTGGAAAAGGTTTTTCGTGTTGCTTCTTTCTGCTGGTGCCAGAACCATTTGTCTCCCAGGAATTATCTGTCTGAATTGCTTTCCTTGTGCTTGACACTGAACGTGCTTCTTTTCACTCAGCCAAAATGTGTTTGTTCCTCCTGTCTCTGTGATCTTGTAGGATCAGTGCTGTTTTCGACTCTCGGGGAATATTGTTTGCTGAAGCCTTACTGAAGAAGAAAAAACAGATTTATAACTCTGGGAAGAAGCTGATCAGTGTTTCAGTAAATGTCTCTATGTGTGTTTGTAAAACCTGCCATGTATTTATCATCACATCCATGCTGACACTGTTCTCTGGGAAGGCTGAGAGCTCTTAGGTGTCAGGGACTGAATATTTTATTCTTTAATTCCTTGAGGGCTGTATTTAAGTGAAGTTCAATCCTATTGAGTGAGAAATAAATGTCAACCTCTGCATCCTGTCCTGCAGTTACCACTGCTCCTCCCTGCTCATGCCTGCCAGGAAAAGCCTGACATCCAACTTAGCAGAAATAAATTCCACTATATTAAAATGTGCTTTAAAATACGTAATAATTTCTTTAAATATTCTTTAAAGAGAGATTTAAAAAATACAGGGACCTGGTATTCGGCAGGTCCAATGTATATTAACAATGAAGTGCTGAGACAGTCGCAGCTCTGTGATTTATTGTCTGCCTGGTGCCGATAATCAAGTGATCTTTCATCAGGCAGGGCCAGTGCTCACTGAAGCTGTGAGGGGCAAAATGCAATCATTTGACTTGCTTCCCGGTGCAAAAATAAAGTTTGGCTTAAACAAACTCAGGTATCTTTGCAGATGAAACTGGCTTGGAAGTTAAGCCTGAGCTGGAAAGGTTCTGCCCTTTCCCTTCTCCCGTGCCTCAGGCTGTTCCTCCGCTCCACGAGGGCAACTCCAGGAGAAACTGCCTTGCAAAATGCATCTCTGGAACGGTTTGGGATTAGGAATGTTGCCATTTCTGTGGGATTATTTTTATACTGTCTTAGATCAGGCATCTGACTCGTGGTACAATCCCACAAATGTTTTCTATCGCTAAAAAAACGAGCTCTGGGATGCGAAGACGCAGAAAATGAGCGCGCTGATAGCTGATGCTTCAAAGCTATGGAAAATGTCCAGTAGCAGCTGCTGAAATTCCAGATTCAACATTCCAATTGTTTTATATTCCAATGAGCAGCCATTGTTGCAGGCCAGTATTTTATAGTGATTATGGCAGGCCCCGGGTGCAGCTGCCACTGACCCCTCCAGCAGCCGTAACAAAACCCCTCTTTGTTATCACTCTGGGAAATGTCTTGGCCATTGTGGGGCTGAATTCAAACCAGCATTGCAGTCATGCACAGGGAAATTAAAAGCTCCACAATTCACTGACAGGAGTCTAAATGTCTATATTAATGATTGTATTCAGGTCTTTTTTAAAATTGGACTGCGGTATCTTGTTACGTAATTAAAATCGAGGTGAAGTTAAAGCATCTAAACTCATCATAAATTTAATGCACTCAACTCTCCCTTCCTATAAATTTCTGTCCTATTATAAAACGTAAATCTCCAATCAAGGTAAGAACATTTGTAATTTTAACTTTTATTCTCAGAGTGAGTGTGCTTTCAAGTAGTTGGACACCAGCTTTACTAAGTGATAGCCATTTTTCACACTTTGGGAGCCAAGTGGCTGTAGCAGAATAAAAGAATTCGATTTGTTGCAGATGTTTTCTGACTCTGATACCTCTGGGTTCTGTGAGCCTTTCCTCCTCGCTAGGAAATTAGAATAAAATTGATTTATGTAACGTGAATATGGGATTCTAGATTTACATAATTAAACTCCACACAGGCTGTGGTATGCAGGGATACTCCCTGTAGTAGTTCTGGCTGGCTTGCTCACTGGAGGAATTCTACTTTGGGAGCTTTTCTGCTTCTTAAATTGCAACCATACAGCAAGAATATAAGGTAGGGGGGTGAAAAGACAGACAATTACCACCATTCTTCCATGTGTAATTTGTATATGGTATTGGTTATTTTTATTGTTGAAGTTCATAGTTTCTTCCTCTTGATGGAATACAAACATTTGGCCAAATTCTTTCCCAGAAGTAAGTGAAGCCAAACATAAATTTGGTTCTTTCTCCTCTCTGAATGGCTTGAAATAATAATAATAAAAAAGAATTGGCTAAGGTTTGAAATTTTCCTGGTGTTTATAGAGAGATGTGTGGCTGTACAAAGATTGAGCCTTGTCTTTCTTCAGGGGAGGAACAAGGCTATCAGATAGAGCAATACCTCAGCACATTTGAATTCACATAAATCCTACGTGACTGCAAGCAGATTGGAGCTCTCTGCCCTGCAGTTTCTCACTTTGGAGGTGAAAAAAAAACCTTCTCTGGAAGTTTAGCCTGTGTTCATTAGGTGCTCTGAAATGGTCAGGTTAAAGTTTAAATAGTCTGCATTATTACTGGGTAGGGGCTGTGTCACTCTTCTGCCATTACATGCTTCTGTGGCTTATTTTTAAAGCATGATCATTTAAAAATGGATGTTTTCCCTCTAACTGATCTAGAATCTTCCATGTATATGCAAGACCTCTCTTTTTTTTTTTTTTTTTTTTTTTGTTAATATAGTGTAGAGAACGGTGGCTTTAGCTTAAGATAAAAGTAAAGAACTGTTCTTGGGCAGTTTTGACATTGAAGTTTTCTATTTTATAAACCTCAGCTGCAGTTCACACTTGTGGAAACTCTAAGTGTCCCTCTTATTTTTAACAGCAGCCCAGGGTATGGTTGAAAGAGGCATATTTCCATTTTGGCTTTTGTTTGAGCAGCTTCCAAAACATCATTCTACTTTTTTTTTTTTCTTTTTTTTTTTTCTTTTCTTTTCTTTTTTTTTTTTTTCCTTTGGAAAATTTGCCAAGTCTAGCTCAGATTAAGTTTCTCTGTTAGATTTGTTCTTTTAAGCATCTGGATCAGAAATGGTATCCCATACTCTGTAGTAATGAAACATTTGGAAATCATCTGAGAAATTGCAGTAAGCCACGAGAGTCCTGAGCATTCTTGCTGCAAGTAAGAAATCTGCAGTTTGCAGAGCAGTTTGGGGTGGGGTTTTTTGGGTAAAGCTTGTTTTGTTTGAACCACCCCACCAAGAGCTTACACCTCATTCCCCTGGGGCACAAGCAGGTGGTGTTATCTCTTAAATTACTCTTTTATCCGTGCACAGCACTGAGGTTGCAGATAGGTTCCGTGCCAAATTTGAACATTCTCTGATATTTATGGGTGGAAAAATAAATAAATAAGGGTTGTTTTTTATTGTAACTCATAAAGCCACAAGCTAGGGGATGATTTGGTTTGGGTTTTTCTGATGCATTGTGCTCTTCATGCTTTTTGAAAGATGAATCCACGATGGATGTGTAAGTTCATCAAGGCAGCTAAACCCCCTGTGCTTTACTGGTTTCAAATGAATCATTAGAGTTTATAGTAATAGAGAAAATGGTTTTCTCATGTCATAAATGGCAGAGCCATTGTATAAAGTTGCTCTGCTCGTGCTATACTTTGAGTCTAACTTTTATTGAGGAGCAGAGTTCCTTGAAGAGAGCCAGATCTGGACTCCAGGGGTAAAGAACTGGCACATCCTCTTAATTAGCTGGAAGGCCACGGAATTGGAGCAATGTTTGTCCATTGAAGAGAGCCCCTCAGAAAGGATGGGGAAGGGAGGACACTTGGGGGATTTGGAAAGGAATATGTGTGTTTTGCATTACTTTTATTAATATATTTATTCGCTGCAAAGAATTAATGCTGTAGCCAAAACACTCCTTGCATTCCCCCACAGTCTGCTGTCCACATGATCCACTGGGATTAAGAACCAGCCTTTGTTTTGGGTGGTTTGGGAAGTGCAGATGTCTGACTGTTAATGAGTAGTTCTTGAACTTTTTAAAACCTATTTCCCAACTATTTTGTTGCTTTGAAAGTCATGCGAAGCAAGGAGAGAGCTGCCATGAATAGAAGCAGAATGTTGCCTTTCTCACAGTCAGATTTCAGCTATCAGCTGATAAAACAGACCCCAAATATAAACCACTTGTTGCTTTGGGGTTTTTTTTATAAATGTCACCTCCAGGGAATGAGTCAGAGCCAATTTTCTCTTCAAGAGAGTGGAATTTTTACTCCTGTTGTCTTTTAAACTTGTGTTATCTGCTGCACTTTGTTATGTGGTGTCTCTTGTAAAATCTCTTCCCTCACAGTTTGTATTTCAGCCATTATTTTAGAAATATTTAGCCTGGCTGGAAAGACACTGGAGAGTTATCAAAGGGGACAAGTCAGAGCCACTTATCAAAAATCCAAATTTGTCCTTCACCTCCAGGTTTATTCAGCTGCATTCAGGGAAGCCACATTTGTTTGACATTGGCTGCCATAAACCTTTAGCCCACTGCTGTGTGGGATGACCTTGCAAAAGAATTTACAGCAATATTTAATCTGTGTGTGTGTGAATAATCAGTTTTCTCTGTGGGATGTGCCTCAGGCTCATGGATTCATCCCTTCCCCTGGCACTGGAGGCATTTTGTGCACCAAGGAGTCCTTTCCCTGCCTTCCAAACCCTGGCCTGGCTTGGCTTGGGCTTGGTTTTAAGGGCTGATTTCTGGCACCATTCTGTGTCACCCCAGCTCATTTATTTTTCTTTTTTTCCCCGAAATTTTGGGCCTCTTTGCTCCACTGTGAATGCCCTTGTGTGGATGAAGGAGAAAGTAGCCTGGGTGGTGGTACAGGACGTGGGGAGCAGGAAAAGGCAGATGGCTGCTCTGCTAATGGGGCTTCTCCATTTGATCTCACAGGGAGAGGGACCTTTTCATTGTCAGAATTTCTCAAAGCTCATTGATTTTTCATTCTAGCAGGATTTGTTTGCTTTTGAACCACTGCTGTGCTTTTATCATTAGATGCTGAACCTTTCACTGGGCTGCACATTTCACTAGCTTTTTGATACTTGCTCTTGTAGGATTCCAGCACAGAACTTCTTCCTTCCCCCTTTGCACTGAGAACACTCCTTAGATTCTAAATAAACCAGGCCCAGTCATTCTTTTTTATTGTTTGAAATAATCTAAATGCAATATGATCTATATTCCAGTTTTAGCGTAGCACTCCAAAATATTAAAATAAAGTTTTACCAGAACACTTTTGCTTTCTAATTCTGTTTTTTATTATATATCAGGCTGGGTTTTTTTTTTTTTCTCCCCCCAAAAAAATTCTTTTAAAAAAGCATTTTCCTCTTTTAAACAAAACAAAACCCACAAAAGATGCTGTGGATGAAAGGTCAGCTGTGTTCTACAGCATTATTCAAGGTCTTCATCCTCTGCTGAAGGAAACCGGGCTGGAATGCCTGGAGATCAAGGTTGCAAAACTGCCCAAAGTTTTCTGAAGCTGTGCTTAAGCAGGAACAGCTGCACTCCTGTATTGCCTCTTTTTTAATTAGTTGAACCCACTTCCTCCACTCTTTACTTCCTTATGGGCTGGATCTGGAAAGTATGAAGATAAGGATTTAATAGAGATCCATGTTTACTTACTTCAGCATTTAGATTTATAGCCCAAAATAATGTAAGTAATTTTTCCTCTTCTCCTCTATTTATCATCTTATTATTAATATTTTTAGAATAAGCTGGATCCTGATCCCTCAAAGCTTTGTTTTCTGCAGTTCCAGTTGTGCCAGCTGCCTCTGGACTTCAGCCAAGCTCTTCTTTGGAGCTCTTCCTCTCCTTTATAGCTGATATTTGACTGTATTAACACAGCCCTGCTCCTCTCACGGGAGGCTTCTCAACCCCGTCTTTGGTTTGACTGCATTTGATTGCTGCTCATTAAAGATGCTCTTGCTGTTCTTTTTGGCAGAAGCTGGCAGTGTCAGCCTTTAGAGCTCGTTTGTCATCACTGAGCTGGAGGCTGACTCTCCCTTCATCACTCTGTGTTTCAGTGACACGAATCTCAGCTGTGCTGGCTTTAAATTGTCACAACTTCATCTGCAGCAGAGCCCTGTGAAGGTGGTTTGGAAAGCAGCTGCAGGCAGGGCTGTTCTGAGTGAACAAGAACACAAATACCAATTGTTTTGATGCTTCGTGGCATTCTAAAGAGAAGAACTTGAAATGTAGCATTTAAAAGACAGTTTCATCCTCTGGGCACTCCATATTAAACCATGAGTACTGTACTAGACCTAAAAATCCAAAACATAACCCGAGTCTACCTCTGTTCTATGGCTTTTGTATCTGCTCCTGATTTCTTTTAAAATTATTTTGTGTTCTCTGTGCCATACTGAGGGAATTCTAAAAGCTTGTGGTGGTTGAGGTTTTTAAGATTCCCTCCAATCAACCCTTGTCCCCTGGTGTAGACCAGTGTGTGACAGAAGGTCCTGATCACATCCCATGGCAGGGACAGTGACGGGAACCTCCGGACAAATTGTTGAAATGCTCTTTGAGAGCTGCTTCCTGAAGGCCAGGAGTGTGTGTGGGCATCCGGTGGAATCACGGGGAAAAACCCATGGGGATGCCTGTGCAACTTCTTGGCCTTTTAGGAGAAAAAATTTCCAATTAGCAAAAGGAAACTGAGGTAGAGGAGGGTTTGAATGAGTAACAGGCTTGCAAACAAATGGAGAAATTGCTGCTTATCTTGTCCCAAATTAGATTAAAAGGCCCCTCCTAGAACTGAGTGATAAGAATTTATGGGAATGGCTGGTTCCATACTAATATTTTTTAGGTATAAAAGAGGAAATATGCCTGATGATATTAATTTGCTGTTAACTAATATGCTACAACATCAGTAAGTGGCAGTTAATCTATCAAACTCATGCCATGACATCTCACTTGTTGTTTTAATATGTTATAAGCATGAAATGTGTTTTTCAGGTATGTTTTACATTTGCACCAGGTAATGGAAAGTACAATATATTACGTGCTGGTGCCCCAGAGGAAACTTTTAAACAAAAATAATTGAATGCAATAAATCAGCCCCTGCTCTGCCCTCTGCTTTGCATCTCTCAGTCCGTACTTAGAGGGAGCCTTGTTGGGAGTGACAGGATAACAGAGCTGCTGCAGGGCCCACTGCCCTGGCCCACCAGATATTTGCTTTGTGTTCCAAGATTGGAGAATAAAAGGGGAGAGAAAATGAAACCATTTCTTCAATAAGTGGCTTCTTTCTTTTGGAAGATTTAGGGTGCTGTTCCAGATTTCTGTTACCATTGGTTGTAAGCCTATAGTTTTTCAAGTAATTAGGAACATCCACAAGCTAATAAATCTGCCCTGAAATTTTCATTTGCTTGTGGACATTGTATGAGTTTGTATTTCACTGTGTCTCTGCATGGATGATTTATCAGGTGTTTATTCTCCAAAGTTCCCCTCCTAGGCACCGCTGAGATGATTTGATGCACAGTAGGTTTAATAACTGAAATGCTGAGGATATTATTCCTGTTTGCTGTGGGGTTCATTTACTCCCTTATCAGACACTAATCTGAAAGATTTCCTTGCCTTGTGAATGTGCAACTTGGTTTAGTTGATGCTTAACAAGCAGGAAAATCTCCTAAGTCACCTCTCATAGCAGCTGCTGCTGCACCCTGTAGTGAATAAAAACTTGAATCCAGCAAATGTTGCCCTCTCTTTTGGCAAATTCAATATCCCATTTGATCATTTCGTGGCCATTTGGGCTGGGTTCCTCAAAAGGAGTTTTGCTGCTTTCGGAGTGGTGGTGTGAGCTCTTCCAAGGAGATCTCAGTGGCGGAGTTTTAGAAAGGAGGAATGGTGTGGATTAGAAATAATCCAGCAAAAACAAATGTAGCCCGGGCTTGCAGCCCTGGTTCATCAGCTCCTTTCCCCACCCAAGTGTTTGTTCAGCAGGAGGAGATGATGAGAGAGGAGCTTCACTCCCAGCTGGTTGGACAAGTCCAGTGTGGTTCCAGTGCCAGCAGCAGCCAAGCTTTGTTATCAACTGGTGCTTTCAGTCAGAACTCCACACAATTACTGATCTCAGCACAGTGAATGCTCTACTGGGCTCTATATAAGTATTAGAAACACTCAGAGTGGGGCTGTCACTCCCCCTGTGCTTTTATCTTGAAGAACTGCAGCTCTAGAAATGCTTTTATTCTGATAAAAATATAGAATGAAAAATCAAAATTATTTCTCACAGTATGGCTGCTGATTTCAACCTGGTTTGGAATCTTCTCCTTTGTAGAGATCTGTTTAAAAAAAAAAAAAATCTCAGCTTAAGACCTACTTAGCTTAGAATTCAAAATATTACCAGCAGACTAAAGCATGGTAGCTGAAACCAATTGCAAACAGATGGGATTTTCTTGTTCTGATTGGCCATATGTTGCCAGAGGAAAAAAATTGAAAAATCCAGACAAAACATAACTCATCTAAAGGAAATGACCTTGATAGTTCTTGACTACTATATGGATTCTTTTTTTTTTTTTTTTTTTTTTTTTTTTTAGAGCTAACACATAGAATATTTCCAATATTCTGTAAGGATGGCAGTATTTGTAAAATTAGGGCTGTGGTGCTTGTTGAGGTGGTTCAGAGGGAAAATACAGCTCTGGGGGAAAAAAAGCCACAAAAACCTGACCAAAACCTCTGCCTTAGGCACAGGTGTAAACAGAAAGTAGAGAACTGGTGCAAGTCTAAGATGAATCATTCCAAGCCATTCTCCTGGGCATTCCTTCATGGAAATGAATAATAACTGCAAGTGTCTGAACAATGTAAATCACACTCGCTCTTGGAAAACCTCTTAAAATACAAATGTGCTCTATTTCTAATAGACTGGGAGGTTTATGGCTTTAAAATGTGCAGCTTTATGTGACTAACTTCAAGAATAGTTCATATTCACTCACTTTTTAGACCTTAAATTGCCATATTCACAGCGATCATTTGCAATTGTTAAAGAACTAAAAATTGCTGCTGCTATACAGAAATAGACATTAAACACTTGTAAAGGCACAGGGACTTAAAATGCTTGTATTGTCTGTTGTATCTTTTATCTCTAAGGGTGTCTACATCCATTAGGATTCGTTTGTCTGTCGATAGGATTGCTGTATTCTTTATGGTGTATTTATAAACGTGTACAAATCATACAGGTGCACAGGGTTCCCCCATATTTCATATTCTGCGTTATTTCTCTGTCGTCTTTAGAGCTGGTTAAAAACAGAATGCTTTTAATTACCTTACACATTTGAAACTTGCCATAGGACAAACTCCATACCTTGGCAAATCCATTTAGGCTCGATTTTAAACACCCTCCCCAACATTTGAGAACTGATTGCACCTCCGGGAGCACCTCAACGGGCTTTGGGTGGATTAATACCAGAACATGCAAAGTAAGTTGACAGTAAAACTTTCACTGGTGTTTGGCTGAGCTCATGTAAATATGATACTGATGAAGTGTGACCAAATCCCTGGTTAAAAACTTCAACTCCTTCCCTACAGAAGTTTAAGGTTATTACGGAGGGGTATTATGCATGCAGAAAGTAATTGAGGATTTCTCCCAGTGGAGGTTTATATTTGGTATTCAGGGGGTTCTGCTTAGTTTAAATTCTATTAAAAAATATGTTCTAGTAACATTGAATGCATTGTTGAAAGTATCAATGAGCTTCATAGTTCGGTTCATCATTTTGTTCTTAACGTGCCCAATTTTGCCCCCTTGGTATAACTGTTAGCTGTCTAAAAATACATCTAAAAGCGTTCATTAGGGTTAGGACCATTTCCAGAAGGTTCCTTTAGCAGTTTAAAGCAGTTTCTACGGATGTAATTGAAATAATCTTCCCATTTCCAAATCAAACTGTTCTGGTTTGGGGCAGATTTTGTCAATATTATATTTTCATTGCTCTCTTAAAAAAGATAAAATAGGAGAAGTGATTCTCCCAAGTTATCTCATTTGAAAATTCAATGTCTAGATATAAAACATGTTTTCATATGTAAAAGTTATGATAATTTAAAACAAACTTCAGCAAGTAGAATAAGGGAGCCCAGGAAATGCCATTTCTTCTGGAATTAGGTTTTAAAAACTTGTCTTTCTAATGTATATTGGTCTCTACCTGAATGGGAAATGTATGGAGTGTATTGAGATACTTTTAAAAGGAGAATAAGACAACAAATCTGGTGTTGCCTTTAAAAAGGAAAAACCCTGTGATCTATTGGGGTTGCATAAAACTTTAGACAAGTTCAGGATTTGCTGTACTTATGGTGTGTACAGACTTTGCAGTCTGGTGCATGAGCAGGAGAATGGATTGGTTTGGAAGCAAAGCTTTGCTTGGAAATTTGGAAAAGAATCCATCAAGGCCAGAAATCACTGAAGGATGGGAGCAGAGAGATGTTCTCACTTGGGATGAGCTCCAATATAACGAGTCCATCTTTGTCAAATGTTTGTCGCCTTAAAAACCTTCACTGGAAGAGATTCCAGAGTGGGAGATTCCAGCAGAGATGTGCTGCTCTTGGAGCTGGAAGGGTTTTCCATGTGCAGCTTCAGCCCGTTTGTCCTGGTGCAGCCAGCAGCAGAGGAGAGGAGCAGGTATCCAGTGAGGGAATCATCAAACACGTGTTGAAAGGTTTGGGAGGAGACAGCTCTGCTAACAATGCCGAGTTAAATTTAGTGCAAACCTTCAGCAGAGGAGAAACAGCTGCTGAAAGACAAGGGAGGGCAGCTCTTTATTGTTCTTAACCTCTCTTCTCTGGAGCTGTCATAGTGAGGAATAATATATTCAAAATAAGAATTGGGTAGGTATCAAATCCTGAATTGCCATCAGCTTCTGTGTCCAGAGCCTGCCCTCCTGGAGCCACAGAGCAATAAAATGCCTCCTCTGCCTGGAGGTGCCTTCTGGTTACAGCCAGACCTGTGTGGAGGCCTGGGAGAGAAAAAGCCAAACCTGGAAAGGACATTTTTATCTGCTGCCTTGGTTCTGAAAGAATCAGTGGAAGCTTGGTTACATTTGATTGCTTTGTTTGAAAATAATAACAAAAAAAAAGGTTCCTAATGAGGAAAAAAAAAAAAAAGAGCTCAGCAATGAATGAGAAGTGTTTGATGTACATGACAGACTCTGGTACTTTTCCTGCATTGTTGAATTGAATTGGGAGACTCCTTGGAGCAGGCTGTGACATGTGCCTTGTGCGTAAATGGATTCCGAAAGCAATTAGAAATACTCATGGAAGAAAGCTCTGCAACAAGAATTGATTTAATTATTCCAAGAATTGAAAACGAGATGTTAACAAGAGAAGAAACACCCCACCAGCCCTGGCAATCCATAAACTGGAATCTGGGCTATGAGTCATTAGAATTGTCCTGATTTTTTTCTCCTCCTGCTCACTTCTGGCCACTCTCAAAGGAGTGGTCTTGTGGATTCAGGTGATGCTAAGCCTGGCCTAAAACAGCTTTCTTCAGGTTGGTAGAGACCTTGGGAGATGCACAGTCCAGCCTCCTGCTCAAAGCAGGATTTAGCTCAGGCCAGCTTGCTTGGGAATTTGTCCAGTCTCAAAACCTTTCGAGGAAGAGCTGAGATTTCCCTGCCTCTCTCGGCCTGTTGCACTGCTCACTTATTCCCTAGAGAGGACTTTTCATTTTGTTTCCTTCAATGCAGCGAGAATTCCTGCTGTGTAATTGCTGAGCACAATCCCTTGTCGCAGCCAGCCCATCCATGAGGAGCTGCTTCCATCTCCTCCGGAGCCCTGGGGGTCCCAGGGATTGCTGCTGCTGCCGTCCCCTTTTGAACTTGGCCTTTTCCAGGCTCCAGGAGCCCATCCCCAGCTCCCTGTCCCCCTGCCCTCCCTGGTGCTCCTCTGCTGAGCTGGCTCCAGTTTACCCAGTTTATTACTGGGGCTCCAGAACTGGGCACCTCCATTTTATCACTCCCTGTCACCTCAGGTGGGACTGAACCCAATAGTGCTGGACCCTGTTAGAGACAGGGCATGGGATGAAACTGATTGGGTTTAGCTAATTAACTAATTCATTTCTGGGTACCTGAATCTTTAAAGCGCTGTACAGAGGCTGTCCAATACTCGTGCAGGTCTGCCCATGTTTTTAAATTGTTATTATTAATATTCAGTTCAAAGGCCTTTCAAAATTTGGCCCCTTTCAATGAAAAATTTCCATCCGCTTTCTAATCTCTCAAATCCAACTTAGAGGAAAAGGTTCTACACAGAGAAAAGAAAATAAACCCATCAGAGTTAGGCAGTAAAGAAATAAATACACTATGGGCTGTAAAAGGGTGTTAGTATTCCAATGCAGTCTTTAATATTTTTTTTTCCTTTTACCCTCGCTGCTATTCCAATTAAATTAAGTACCTTTTATGTGTGGTATCAGCACAGAGTGGATATTAATTTGTCTCTTGAGTTTGAGTAAAGAATATAGTTAATATACTCACTTTATAGTAAGGTCTAGCTATAAAATGTTTATCTCTGGAATGAATATGATTATTGTAAGGACACGGTGCTTAGATGTTCATTGGAATGGAACAAATATATATTTCAGTAATCCTGCAGTGGTTTGTTAAAATAAATTAAATCAACTGAGGTGTAGCTGGTAGCTTTAGTAAGGTATGAGACTTTCTAGACATCAAATAAGTGACACTAAAACAAGACTCTCTTTATAATGGAAGGGAATTTTTATGCTTTTTGTAGCGTCCCAAATTCACTGTAATTTTTATTATTCTGGTCTTTTTCAAATTTCCATCAGACATTAAAAACATTTGACCTTTGAAGAGAAGGGTTTTCCCCCCAACTTTGATTTTGATCACACTGTGCATTATAAAACACTCCTGTTATTTAACTTGTGTTTTGCTACAGAATTACCAAAAGAAAACTTACTGGGTTATCAAAATTCTGACAGTGCCACAGGGTTACTTTAGTTTGAATAAAATTCCTTTCCTCCTCCTCCCTGCAGGTCTAACCGTGGTGGGGAGGGAGCTTTGCTTTTCCTTGCCAGGTATTTGTCTAAACAGTATTTGAAAACGTGGAGTTCTCTGATGAGATAAATAACACAAATGGAGCTGGTGTGGGCTGGCAGCAAGGAAATATTCTTTTTTTTTAAGTGGCCAAAATGCTTTCGAACCAGCCTTTGCAGGGCTGCAGCTCCCTCAAATTTCTTGAGTCTTTCTGATGCAAAAAAATGGGCTTTTTGCTTTCTTTTGTTCTGTGGACTGGGAACATTCAGGATGTACCAGCACAATGAAAATAATGGTGTGGGGCATGATTCAAAGGGTGGGGGCCAACCTCCAGTGCCTCTCCAGCCCCCCTGTGTGTTTGTGTATTCCAAATACAATCATTAGCCATGTTTCATCAGCTCTGCTCCTTATTGTACTTAACCTGGGGTCACTGTAATATTTCTTAGTTTTAATGCTTCCAGATTCATGAAAGGGTTGCTGATAAATTCTTTTAATCCAATCTGGCTTATTGATTCATGTATTTGAAAGATCTTTAATATCCTCTTTGTACCTTTGATTCCTTAAGTGTTGCAAAAAGGCAGAAATTGGTAATTGTTGATAACAAGATCTCTGGGTCTCAGAACTGTGTCTCATTCATTTAAAGAGGATTAGGGGAGCCAGGACAGAACAAAACCACAAATAGAATTATGGAGAGAACACACAATAGGTGGTTTAAGCATGTCTGTTGTAACAACAGCACTTGGGTAATCACGTGTCCCACCCTGGGAGAGGGCAGCTCACTTGTAAAAGAACCCCCGGCTTCAAATGCAGTGATCAAACGCCTCCTGAATTACAGATGTTTACTTTCATCAGTTTATTTGATTAGGGGCACAATGGAAGGATGGCGTGCTAAAGGGGAAAAAAAAGCATTTTGTGCAGGAAGGAAAAAGCTTGCTGCTACTGGAGAGCCTCTTAATTCCTATCCAAACGAAAAGTGTGCATCTCTCCTGCATGCACTGAGTCAGCACTGAATTGCATTAAAGCCACTAAAAGGATGAAGGAATTAGAAAAGTACAAAAGCAAGACTTGTCCAGGCACAGAACATTTCAATTTAAAAATGATGAACCAATCAGTTGATGAAGTGACCATCCAGGAAGTGCCAAGCACGACGGTTAGAGCAGAGAGAGCTCAGGCTCTTTTTTCCTTGTTCTTTTTCATATTTCTTTTTGATCTTTCCTAGACTTCCAACATCTTTTTCCTGTTTTTCCATAAAAAAAAAACCCCATTCAGCTTGGCCATGTTCTGCTGAATAATTCATTTGGATCCATCCCCAGAGAGGCCTGGGCAATCTGACAGCTCTGCACCTCCTAATGAGCAGCCCAGGTAGTGCTGCCTCTGATGGGAGTGTGCTTTGCACTGCTCAGCTGGGATCGAGAGTCACATCAAGCTCTCCAGGTTCTGGAGATCACCACCTGATCTGGAAAAACTGGCACTGGCAGCTCTTTTGTGACCTGTTGAGCAGGTCACTCATTGGAGAGGTTCCGTGTGAGGAAATACAAAGGAATGACCAAGAGAAAGGAGGAGTTGCACAGTCACTCCTCATCCCTGGGGTATTTTTTGTGTTAAGAACACTCAGACCGGCTCTGCCAGCGTGCGGGCACGACTCAGAACACGAGACTCACTTATGGAGGGAAAAGCTTTATTGCTCTTGCAGTGCAGCTGGGTAAATTCCTCCTCAGCCATGGCTGAGAAGGGTCAGGCTGGTTTGATCCTCTTTGGGGGCACAGAATTGCATTACAGGATGGTCTAATGCCCAGCCAGGATTGTTACCAGACGTGTGCGTTTTTTTGCCATCAAGAATGTGCAGTAAACCCAGCGTGAGTTCATGTGAGTTGCTGTGCTGTTCAGCCAGAGTGGTTTCCCAGGGAACACTGTGCCAGGGATTTCAAGCAATAAGGATATCTGCCTGATAAGTTATTTTTCTCTCCGGAATCTAAGGTTCAGATCCTTCTGTCAGCCTGCATGTTCTCCAATTGCATTCCACATTTAGCTAATGATCTTGCAATGCTTCAGACAGAAAGTGGAAGTGAGCGCATGAAGTGCCAAAAGAAACTCTGAAAGAAGTCTCGATGTAGCGCAGCAATAATTCATGGCTGATGACATTACCAGAAGTGATGAGTTTCACACACACACACACATTGAGAGGAGATGTATTATTTCATAAAATGGAAAGCTGCAAAATCAATAGCAACAGCTATGGGAGAGTGCCAGCACCAGCCATGGCATCCTCCTGGAATTTAATAAGCAAATGTTGCCTGATGGTTTTGTTGTTAGAGCATTGTGTTGTCAAGCCCATCACAGCTCCCCATGATCCATTGTAATTCCTGCTTTTGGGAATATAGAGCATGGATCTGGTTTCACTGGGGCCAGAGCTGTGCTCAGATATTGATGCAGCTGACTTTGATCAGTGTGAACATGTGCCAGGGGGCTTCCTGTGACTGACATGGGAATGACAGCAGAGATCCAAGAGGGAATGACAGCAGAGATCAGGATGGAATGACAGCAGGGATCCAGGAGGGAATGACAGCAGAGATCCAAGAGGGAATGACAGCAGAGATCAGGATGGAATGACAGCAGAGATCCAGGAGGGAATGACAGCAGAGATCCAGGAGGGAATGACAGCAGGGATCCAGGAGGGAATGACAGCAGAGATCAGGATGGAATGACAGCAGAGATCCAAGAGGGAATGAGAGCAGAGATCCAGGAGGGAATGACAGCAGAGATCCAAGAGGGAATGACAGCAGAGATCAGGATGGAATGACAGCAGAGATCCAGGAGCGAATGACAGCAGGGATCCGGGATGGAATGACAGCAGAGATCTGGGATGGAATGACAACAGAGATCCAGGAGGGAATGTCAGCAGAGATCCAGGAACGAATGACAGCAGGGGTCCGGGATGGAATGACAGCAGGGATCCAGGCCCTGGCAGTCACTGCCAGCACAGCAGCCGCCCTTCCCTGCCTCTGAGGAAGTGGAAATGCCACGAGGGGCTCACTCCATTTCCCAGAGAAGAGCAGAGCCAGGAGCCTGGGGAGGAGCGGCTCTGGCCCTGGGAGCAGGGCAGGCAGCTCTGGGACAAGCAGCACTGGGACAGGCAGTGCTGGGACAGGCAGTGCTGGTCCCTGTCCCACGGGATACCCAGCCTGGGACCCACAGAGCAACCCCTGCTTCCTTTGAAACAAAATATTGATTCAAAAGTTAATGCTTTGTCTCCATTTTCTTACCAGATTTAATATTAATATCTGTTCATTTGACTTCTAGATCTTCTAGAAGCAGTATGTGAGCAGTTACTAGGGTATGACCTGTTTAATTTTTCTGGCTGTTCATACCTTGGATCTGCATTGCTTTAGGCAATACCTTAATATCTTTTATTTTCAAATAGATGAATATGGGCGCACACAAACACTTGTGGATACACACACATGCATTAAGACACAGATATGTGTATGTAAGTGATTTCCATTCTGTATAAATTCCATAAGAATTTAAGCCATTCAGAACTGACCATTCAAAGCTGGAGATCTGTTACAGAAAGTTTCTGGTTTAATCTCCAGCTTTAAGAGTCTTTCTTGGCAAAGGCTTTGTTTATTTTAAAGATTACTGAGAAATTAGGAGCATTTTCCACAATGCTGAAAGACGAGTGGGAGGTGGTTCATTTCATTTCTGTGGCTGTGTGACCGAAGTCTCACTTGTCACTTCAGATCCAGGGCTGGGTGACTTCTGGATGTTAATAAATATTTAGAAATAACACACCCAGAGAAAGGGATCAGGATGTGGTTGGAGGCTGTAATAGATCTTTGCTGCTGCCTCATTCCTGGAGGAATGACCTGTAATCTCAGGAAACTATTTATATAGATTGTGGTGACAAGGAAAGCACAAGGAGTTGTGACAAGTCTGTTTGTGATGGCTCCAGGAGTATTTGGAGTGTTTTATTAATGGAAGGTTCACCAGATCCAAAGCTTGTAGAAATGATAAGAATAACAAGTAGTGAACACATTGATTTTTGAACATTTCCAGGTTTAAAACACAGCCTGTTTACTTGGGGTTTACTTCTTTACCCTTTTTTTTGTTAACAGCTTGCCCCAAAGAAATAGAATTTGATTTTTGTGTCACCTTTTTTGTCAGGCCCATGCAGAAAAGCAATACATTCTGATATTTTCTTTTATTTGGTCCTGGTTTCCATATGGGAAGACCAAAAGGAGGCATTACAGCATGTGAAAATACTTGAAATATTAAATAAAGACCAGTTGGAAATTCTTTCTGCAAGTATTGAATATTCCATGCTTAACTGACATATATTCATACTCTTCAATGCTTTTAATACATTTATTATCCTGAATTGCTCCAATGGATGCATCAGCCTTTCGAATTTCTCACCAGTTTTCACTCATGCAGGAGAATAAAATTTGCCAGATTTGGGGATAATAACCCTGGACAGATAATATTAATTGTTGGAAATAAAAAAATAACTTCAGGCACACTTGGCTTGCTGCTGAAGAAACGAGGCGTCTTGGTTCAGCTGCAGGTGGCAGCAGAACCCTGATGTTATTTCCTAACATGAAATGAGCTTCTAGCCAATTAATAACAGAAAAGCTGATCATGGTCTTGAAAAAAATATATTTTTTTTCCATTTGCAACTTGGAAATGTATGTTTTAAAATTTATTTTTCAAATAAAACTGATTTTTCTCTTCGGTATTACAGAGCGTTCTGGCCTGCCAAGGCTCTGAGATTTTCACTCTGATGCCTGCAGAAATACAATTCTTTATTAACTCTAAATCACTGATATTCTGTGTATAAAGCCAGAACAGGGAATATTAAGCATTAATAAGATTAGCACTGTAGCCTTAAATACAAGGACGTGGTTTGCCAGATATGTTTGGGCAGAATCCTGTAAAATTCTGTACGATAGTCAAATATTTGTAGGTGGCAGCATAAGACGAAAAATAAGCTGCTTGTAAGTGAATATTTTATATTGTTTGCCTTCCTGTCTCTGAAGATTGTGGGAATAATTTGTATTATCAGAGACAGGAGATGAAAAAAATGAATCTCTGACAAACACAGGCAGCTTCTGCATTTATTATTTGACAGTAGTTGTGCCTCGTTTTTCTTTGGAGTTGTTATTGAGAACAATAATACCGTGTCTACCTTTTATCGGAGTCCTTTTCCTCCCTAAAAACCTGAAATATGACAGAAATAGGTATAAAATAAGTGCACATTACTTGTTGCTGTGTGCTGTGGGTAGACTGACAATGCTGTGATGAGATCAAACCTTTTCGTGGCATAAAAGAACTTCTTAAATCTGGAGTTATTCCCGGAGCAAAGGTGGGGAAAGCACCACTGAGGACAATGGAGCTGGAAGTCAGAAAACGGGATTTGTTTGCTCGCTCTCCCCTTTCTCTTGTTCTTCCTGGTCACCATTCACAGCGCAGGGAAGTTCAAAGCACACTTTGAATATATTCTTCAGATCAAATAAGCAATTCACAGCTTCCCTGGGCTCTTTGAGGTGTTCACTTTGCCCTGCCTGAGTCACGCATCAGCCTGGGCTGGGACTGTCAGTGCTGCATTCAGAGAAATAAAACCAGGGCTTTAGAACACCCTGAACACTGGAGGGGCTTTTCTGTGGCTGATTTCCTCCAGAATTTATTCCATCAATGTGCTAAAGCAATGATACATAATAGTGGGGCGCACCCAGTGCCACAGGAGATGCTTTCATTTGATCTTTAGTTAAATTAAGCTTCTCACAGCTTCTCTGAATAGCAAAGAACTCCTTTGGATCCGCTCAGCAGAACAGACAAAAGCCCAGAGCAGCTCCACAGTCAAATGCTGGGCATTGAAAAGGAGCTACCGAGAAAACCTTTTCAAACCACCTCTGCAGTGCTGTCCCAGCAAGAAACTGCAACCCCGAGCTCTTATGCCCCAAGTCAACGTGAAGCGGAGAATACTGTGTCGGCAGGTGTGCTTATGCTGCAGCTCCAGCTGAAACCCTCTCCGCTCTGCACGAGGCTTTGAACAGCCCCTGGAAAGAGTTCCCGTCCCACATTTCTGTTGGAATGTGTTCTTAGCAGGAAGGAAAAACGGGCACCGAACTTGGACGCTTTCATCTTTGCTTTCATTTTCATTTCCATATGAGGGGCTTGTGCCTATTCCAAAGAGTTTTACAAATAAATGCATTGCGTGTACATCCACTTCCATTCTAAACCAGTTTAAAACTTCCCTTTCTGAGGCTCTGCTTTTCTCTCCAGCCATTTCATTATTCTGGGTGAGGAGGGGAGCAGAGGTTTCAGTTCTGCCCAGTGGTGTCAGAGCTGCTCATACGCCGAGGTGATTATTGTTAGGCCATCAAACTGGTAATAAAATTCCTGCTCAGTGCGCAGAACTTTAAGACAGAAGAATATTTTTGCAAGGAAATAGTCCTCTTTGACTCTAATTAGGAGTGGGTTTTAGGATCAACCCCCAATTTGCTTTCAGAGACGTCATTTGCATATTCCCTAGGCTGTTTTACTTCAAGGCTTTTATATATTTATCAGATTTTTGAAACCCATTTCTTTAAATACATATTTTAGTCAACATTGGCCTTGATATATTAAATTCAGTTCTGGTCCTTTGAGGTGGCTGCAGGTTCAGTTTTGTCTTTTTTGCCCTGCACAGGGGTTAGTTATGAAATGAAAATTTCAGTTTAACAAAACAGCTTCTGCTGGTTTATTGGAGACTTGAGTTTTATTAATTTGGATCAGCTGGTGCTGTTTTAACTGGGCAGAGCTGTATTGTAAATTCCAGCCAGTTTTGGGAATGCTGAGTTCATAGGGGATGGAGTTTGGAGTGGGTGTGATGGAGGGTCTCTGACAAGGCAAAAGACAAACATCAGCCTTCAAAAGCTTGCTACAAATAAATTGATATTTTAATTGAATTGCATAGGTCCCATTCCCCTTCTCACCTCCTGATTTGCTCACTGGGAAATTAGTTATTCAACCTTTGCTTTAAATCCTAAACAAAAAGTAGTCTTGTCTTTATAAATGTTTTATGGCTTCTCTAAGGTCGGTCCTGTCCTTTTGTTCTTCAGACCCTTTGGATTCATTTCCCAAAGGACGGGGATTTGGCTTCATCATAACAAGAACCACCCCACTTTCTCTCTGAATTTCTGCAAATGTTTGTCCTGATGTATTGAGATGACTCTGTTTTTTCTCACAGTAACGATTTCTGGTTTATTTGATTTTATAACATCTTTGAAAGTGGGACGGAGAAACGTTTCGTTTCGATCTCCAGCACAGAAGCTCTAAACTCCACCTTTCAGATCAGAGTTTTCAGTGCACAATCTGACCATTTTTCCCCTAATAGAAGCTCAGACAAGTCTATAAAGCTTTTATAAGTTAATGAACGTTTCACACCAGCTGCTGATTCCCTAAGTCAGGCAGTTTTCAGTGAGGGAGACTCAATCTCTGCTCGGGATTGAAGTTCCCTGCAATCAGATTGAGACTTTCCAGACTTGAGAGTGGTCACATTTTTCATAGCTTAACTGTAAATCATCTTTCACTTAGAAGATTTAGAGACAGACTGAGGAGCTAAATCTTGGAGTTTGCCTTCCTAACTAGTGGAAGGCATTAGTTGAGCCTCATTATGGTGTTTCCTAAAGGATTAGAGAAAACAGTTTGGTAACGTTCAAAGTAGGACAAATACCATTACAAGTATAACAACTTTATCCTCCTAATGATTTAGATGGAGAATTAGGTGTGATCACAGGACACTTGGAAATTGTTTGGAGTGACAGAGTGGAGAAGCAAAACCTTTCAGCTATGAAATGATTAGGAAGAAGCGATACTGGAAAAAACGAGTTGGAAAATGTTGCGACTGGGAACTGAAATATGTTTATTGTGGTATCAGTCAGTGATGAAAAAGTGGAATTCTCGGTGTCAGCACGGTGTGAGTGCTCCTGTCACAGAGCCTGCTCCCTCCCTTATAGAAAATGCCCTTCACCTCAGAGTTCAGGCTGCTTAAATATTTGCTGTATGAAGTATATTTAGAATTATAGATATTTGCTGTACACAAGTGCAGGCTTCGTATTTCAGTATGAAGCAGGAATTCAATTGCTGTTACACTGTGATAAAAATGAGAATAACGTGAGTTGCCATCAGCTTGCAATAATTGCCATTACTGGCAATTCTAAATGTGTATTTTTTTCTGGATTGAGCACAGGTCAATTGAGATTCTGATTCCTATGATTTTTTTCAAGCGCTAGCATTAAAGCTGTGTTCCTTAGGTGCCTTTATTGCTTCTTCGGTTTGGAGGTTTTGTTTTGTCATTTAAATGGTGGACATCTCCCCACTGAAAATGCTGTTTATTTGTATGTAGCTTGAATAAGTCTGTTTTTAATAGTGCTTTTGTATTTGTAGTAGTGTTTAATTAAATTTAATTTATGTTTAATATTTTGTTAAAGAAATGTGAAGTAAATATCGCAGATATTTTACCATATAGAAATCAGTGACAGAGCTGTGGATTTTTCATTAACTTTAAAGCAAAAGGAGGAGTAAATTTTCTTTTTTTCCCTTCTCAGATTTTCCCTTTTGAAAGTCAAGAGACCTCTATGAAAATGAATTGTTCTTTTCGTTGTCATCTAAAGCAAACTGAAAGGAAGGTGTAACAGGACCCTGCTCACTGACCTGCTTTAACCATAATGCTGTGTAAATTAAATCCATAAGTGGGAAATACCCCTCTCTGCCAGATTACACTAGAATTGCTTTATTCTTGCAATTATTATTATTATTATTATTTTTTGGGCAGACTCAAAGCCAAAGCAATGCCCACACACCCCTGGTGTTATCTCAGCACAGAAAAGGGGTATTAGTGGGTGGGTATTTTCCTGGACAGAACATTTTATTTCTATTTCTTTTAGATAGCAATTGAACCTAAATTAAAAACCTAGATCTTGTTATCTAACTAGTGACTCTGCCTGGTTATCTTGTTTAAAACAAAAAAAAGCTGCTTTTTGTCTCTTGTGTAGTGAGGTTTGGCTGCGAGCTCAGCAGTGCAAGGAAAAGTCTCTGGGAATATGATTTAATGTTCCAGTTACAAGTTCTTCTGCTGGAAAACAGCAACTAAAAGATAATTCTCCAACGCATGCTGCTGGATTTCCCCCCTCTGTAAAATGGTGGTGTAATTTATTTGAAAGCTGCTTGTGTTTTATTTTTGATAGTGTAGAGCAGCTCTTAGCATTATGAGCTTTGTCTGATTAAGTGCACAAAATGACAAACAAGGTTGTCCTGTGCTCATCTTCTTCCTTCTTTAGGCAGATAATCACCTTTAGAAGGCTGGATCCTATTCAGCTACTCTGTCAGTCAGCAATACCAAGACCCTCGTAAGCCGCATTTATCAAACTAAACACTTGATCTGTAGCGGCACATCAGCTGCTGCCGCGGCCTAAGACACAAGATGAAAGTTGCAATTAGGATTTAGGAGGGCATTTTATTATCTGAGATTTGAAATAGGTTTTGTTAGTTAATCCAAACATCTTTCCAGATATGTTGACAGAGCCCTTCTGTACATGTACTTACTTCAGCTTAAGTGGGAACTGCGGTGGATGTTGCCAAGATTTAATACCTCAAAAAGGGGAATACTTGTCAAGGGCAGGACAGAGGGAGGGGACAGAGCAGTGCCTTGGGCGGCCTCCCTTCACGTGGCATTCAGCAGTGCTGGGACGGCGTTCTGCTGGCCAGCTTCTCCTGAAAAATAACATCTATTCCTTAATAAAGGAAAATTAGTAGCTTAACCAAGATTAGACTATAGCCCAGCTGCTTTTAGAAGTCTGTCGATTGTGTATGAACTCTGCATGCCCAGGGCTCAACATGTTACAGACAGGGGGATCTCTCCAAAGCTTAAAGAGCAGAATAAAACCCTTACCTTTCTCATGCTCACTGCTTTAATAGCAAGGCATTCTTTTTCTTATTGACATTTGTAGGCAGAAGTTTTATATTCCCCTTGCATAAGAGGGATTTGTGTCTGTGACAGTCAGTGGGGGATGGATCCCAATGGATTTGTGCCATTTGGGTTGCCCTGGGGCTCATCCCATTGTCTCCAGCTCTTGTGTATTTTGATTCCTCCCAGAAGATGGAGATGGTTCCTGTGCAGAGGGAACCCTGCGAGGGTTTTCTCTCCAGTTGGATTCACCAGTGCGCAGCTCACCAGGCTGGAGCTCTGTGTCTGCTGTGACCACACTGGGTCTGCTGGACCTTCAGTGCTTTGGTGTCCCCAGTGTCACCTTTTCACTCCATTCTATTTGAAATTGGGAAAGGAAAATATCCCCAAATCCCCAATTTCATCACCACTCTATAAATTTAAGCAAGCGAATCAAAATATTCCTGTGGAAATTCTCAGAGTCTCTAACTTTATAAATGATAAACGGCCGAGCCACTCTTTTACAGAAGTACTGAGTTTATTAAGCTCAATGAAGTCGTTTTGACAATTTCACAGCGATTGTAGAGCCAGAGGAATTGCTGAAGACGAGGCAAGGCTGCAGAGCAGAGCTGCTGTAGGGAGTGTGTGGCTGTGCAGTCCCTGGACGGCAGAGGTCCTCCAGACCCAGCTGTTCATCCCCAAGTGGGAATTTTGCAGCAATTACCTTCCGTTAGTCACTCCAGAAAAGAATTTTACTCGATGCTTTTGTCATGGAGATAAACAAAACAGTCATCTGGTTTGCCTTGATTTCTTCAATTATTGCTATTATTGTGGGATATTTGCTGTTGTTATTTCCTCTGCTATGGTGCAGGAATATTTTAGAAAGACACTTGGAGGGTTTAAATCCTCTGTGAAGTGTCTTGAAAACCCATCCAGCAATATTTTAGCAAAGCATTTCTTGTGCCTCATCTGTCATTTAGCAGCAGTGCTGCTGTCTAGAAACACAGCTCTTTAATTATTGTCAGAAAACACAGAAACATCTGAAACGTTGTGGTTAGAATAGAATTGATGTCCAGAAATTACCGGGTCACTTTTCAGTAAGATTGTAACAAATTTTTACCTCAGCTTTGAGATACTAATTCTGATTATTTGAATGTGTACGGCAAGGAAAGGGTTGGCAAGGCCTCTTGAATTTATGGACCTGGGCAAGGTTTAAATATTTATGCACTAATAGAGGTAACTGTATTATCAGCCTCTCGTTCGTAGATTTATAGAAATCTTACCGAAAAATGGAAATTATAAATATTGAGTGTTTTTTCTCCTACATACTCTACTGGCTGAGCACCTTAACAAGCTCTGTCTGAAAACCATTCCAACTTTGTTGCTGGTAACTTCCCTGTAACCTGGGCAACTAAGCTTTGAGGAGAAAACAAGAGTATAAGTAAAAGTAACTGCAGTTGATTTTAAAATATTTTCCATTATTAACACGTTTTTAATAGCAGGAGACGCCCAGATTTTGGCTTCATTACTAAACATGCTGGAGAATGGGGCTTGTGCTAGAGAGCGGCTGCCAGCTTTGTGTCTCCACTCACAATTATTTCCAAATTGTTACCCTGCTACTGCTATTAACTGGGTTGGTCATTCACAGGTTTTTGGAAGGCCAAAAAAAAAGAAGAAAAAGAAGAAAAAAGGGCATTTTACCATTTTCCTTCAATTTGGTTCACTACTGTCTTTAACCTGTCGTGTTTTCTGGACAATCTCATGACGGTGCCTTTTTGTAAAAGCCCTCTGAATGATGGATTAAGATCTGTCTTGGATTTTACATGGATTAAGCTTTAAATTAACATAAAAGAATAACAATGTGAATCAATTTGATCAAAGAAAAAGTGTCACTAATTATTTAAACAGGACACTTAGTCCCGAGGTTTAAAGGCAAAGGAGCGGATTTCCCTTGCATGTGGATCGAATCAGAAGTATCCCATAATTGACTCTTTACAAGACCTTTCTGCAGAGTAATGGACTAGATATTAAAGCCTTAAGCATTTAAAGTGAGTTTCCGTCCTTCTCTAAATGGAGCTGCAGCACTAAGAGCTATTTTACAAGTCTGACACATTAGTGCATCCCTGAGAAATCCCCGGGCCCCGGCCCCGCATTCCCGGGGCTTTCAGCCCTTCCACGGTGTGAAACGGGCAGCCTTGAACCTGCGAGGAGCACCCCGGGAATAAATTCCAGATGGGCCAGTCTGTTGGGAAGGATGGGGCTATTTTTTTATAAGCATTTAATTGGCTTTATCTTTGTCACCTATTTCTAATTTTGTTGGTGCCTCTTGGGAAAAGTCGCTCTCTGGTGGCAAAGGTTCGTGTGGCCTCAGAGCTGTTCTCCCCTCTGGGCTCTGGAGATGTCCTGCTGCGTTTCTGGCCGTTCAAAATGCACGAGATGAATACTGCTCCTTCAGCTGGACCTGAAGGAATTCTTTCTTTTCTCAAACCAGTTTTATTTTGGAGGGATGAAGTGAAGTCATTCCCAGAAAAGACACCGCTCTCTCCTTGGCCGGTCCTTGTTTGCATGAGGGCTGTTTGCCTTTCAAACTGCGATGTCCTTCCTAAGGGAAATCGAGGTAGCACAGTTTATCCAATTTTATAAAAACAATCACAAAATAAGACAGGAAAACATGAAAATGTTGGAGGTGCTCCCATTATTTACAGGGTTGAGCCAATCCTTTTTTCTGTTTTTAATTATTACTACATATGAAATGGCGTGTGCTATATTAGGGAATATTTCTGTCACTAGAAACTTTTATTTGTATTGATCCTTGTTGAAATTGTTTCTGTGCTCTGCGTTAGAGTCCATGAGCATCCTCCAGCTCTTTATTTTCCATTAATCCATGCTCCAAGTGGTTTCTCCCAACTTGTACCCCAGGTTTCACCTTTCAGACAGCCCCGTGTATGTGCTACAATAATATTACACTGATAGGAAAAATCAGTTCCTTTTTGTATGGAAATAATTCATATATAAATATTCCTTTGCTATGTGGTTTATACTATGTAGACTTACAGGATAATGTTACTGGGAAAGCAAAATAATCCTTCATATGATACAGAATTTACTTTTAGCCAATTTCTGTCTTCTGCTGTCAGGTAGAAACCAAATCACCCTGAAATCAACAGGAGATCAATCAGGGAAGGAGCCTTGGGAAGGCAAACATTGTGTCCCATACAGGCACAGTTTAAAATTCCAAAAGATGTGAAAAATCTGAATATCTGAACTTCAATTTGTAACATCTGGGACTTCAAACCAGACATAAACAATATTGAATGAATTATATTTTTTTTGTGTTTCATCAAAATAGCATTGTAAATACTGAAGCCACAAATTATACTTTAAAATGAGAGTGGACATTGACTGTGATTACCCTGAAAGTCAAAGTATTTCATACACAAAGATCAAAGAAATGCTGCTTAACTCTTGCAGAGGGGAAATAATTTATAAAAGTTCATCTAAAACTTCGGGTTATGGATTTAACTGCTCCTTTTTGTGGAGGTGAAGAAAGAGAGCCAAGTTTGGAAGTATTTATTTTCACAATTATTCCTGGGCTTGTCCCTCTGCTCCGAGGAAAGGACCTCCCGTGTTTTGGGAAGCCGTGGGAATGTTGGGGTTTCTTCCCTCAGCTGCAGACTGGGCATGAGGAGCTCCACAAAGCCTCATTTTCTGCCTTTGGCAGGGTGACCTTGATCCCCCAGGCTGGGTTGGGGTTTGGGGCCCAGGCTGGACCTGCAGAACCGCGTCAGCTCCAGCCCCGGCCACCACCCGGTGTGCCCGACCCCGGACCTGAGTCTAACAGGGCTGAGGACACATCCGGCTTGGTCCCAGGGGTTTTAGGGTCCCTCAGCTCCCTCCAGGCTCTGTGGGACACCCAGACAGGCTCTGGCCCTGCTCCCTGTGCCATGCCCAGGTAAATGGGGCTTGCACAGTGCTGCGAGTGGCCGACAAAACAGAATTCCCAAATTCCCACAGCAGCTCCCTGCCTGCTCCACCCCCAGCCCTGCTCAGGGTTGTGTTTGTACTCATGGCTTCCATCCCTTTCTTTTCCCCTGGTGATTTCACAATGGAACAAAATGGAGTTCCTATGGCGCAGAGTTTTTCCATTGACCTTCCAACTTTCCGTGCCATGGAGGGAACATTGGAGCTCTTCTGCTGCTTGGACTGTAGGGGTCTGAACTGTTAAACCTTTTGCAGCTCAGGAGTGGATGTTGTTGGATCTGTCTTGAAATCTAAATTATTGAAACCTGTTAATTAAAATCATTTATGAAAAATCTCCTGATTTAAATCACACCAGAAGGTGATGCTGAAACCCTCAAGGGTCCTGAGCATTGTTGTACCAAAAAAAGAGTTTGTAAGTTTTTGTTGCTTCCAAAGAAAGTAAACCCAAGAAAACCCAGAACTTTTAACTTGGTCTTAAAATCTTACCAGTCTAATTTCTCAGTCATGAGATTTCTGCCTGAAGTACTTTTCTTGGGCTATCTTTGTTTTACACCAAAACAAATATTTTGAGAAATCCAGTTTCCATTGATTTTCCTCCCCAGAAAAGCAGCTAGGAGCTAATAAAAGGAGGGGAGCTGGTCCAAGGAAAGCACTGTGGCTGTTGGAGACCTGCAGAGCTGGGCTGGGGAGCAACAAGAGCTCCTGTCAATCCCTTTCCTTTTCCTCGTTTGCAAGGCACAGCTGGGCTTGCACCCACGCTGGGGCTCCTTTCCAACAGCATCCAAATGGAGATTAAACCAACTGCTATTCATTTATATTTAAAAATTAACCGAAGTAATCACCAAGAAATATAGGAAACTAATCGTAAAGCAAAGCCTGATCTCAGAAAAAGCAAAGTAGCTCTTGTCCCAGATACATTGATGCTGTTCTCAGCTCACCAGACAGTTATATGGGTTAAAAATAACTGTTGATTTCTAACTTGGAGCTCCCAAGAAGCTTTACTGAAGGAAATAACCGAAGTACAAAAGGCCCAGAAGACACAGGATGAGGGCAGGATCCTCTGTTTGTGTTGATGACAGAAGTTTGTGTTAACTTAACCTCCATCACCAAAATGCTAAAAACACCCTCATTCACCTTTTATCATAAAACAGCCACTAAAATAATTACCATAAAGGTGTGTAGGTACACCGACATTAGAGGTCCATCAGGTGAGCAGCAGCATGCTTTGTGCCACGTTTGAAACAGCAGAAACTCGTCCAATCATTGCCTTTCTTTGGGATCTGCAGCCCTTTGAAAGCCTCTAATTGCCAAATTATTGAGGGGATCTTTGGGATCTTTGTTCACATTCCTTCGTGTGCTGCCCCTCCATCTCCATCCCATCCTCGCCCTGTGTTCCATGGTTTCTTTTGGTGCTGGAGTGGTGTTTCAGTGCTGCCTCGGAGCATCACTGCAGCCTTTGGTTTTTCCAGGAAGTTCCGTGGAGCGTTTCCCATCTGATCCCAGCAGGCTGCTTGTGATCTGACACACAACAATGGCTTTTCCTGAGCTTTGATTTCATTTCTAGGCAGGCTGCAAATGCCCTTAGACTCCACCAAGCTAAGCCTCAAGATGCAAGTAAAAATTGCTGATGGCTTTAAGCTCTTGGAGTCTCCTAAAGGCTATAGGCAGTTGGTGTGTCCCAGGCTCTGCTTCCCTGGATCCAGTGCAGCCTCCAGAACATTAATTTAACTGTGTTAAACTTCCTAGGGGTGTTAATTGAAGATGCTGGAAATAAAGGTGTGGATTCTGCTTCAGAGTCACAAATGTTTCAGTTCATCTCCAGATAGATCATTTTTAAGTAATGTGCGATTTGGTTTTCATTTTCTCTTTGTTTTATTTAAAAGGGCTTCTGCATTGTTCTTTGCTGCTGTGGTTAATCTGTGTATTAGGAGGGGCAGAAGTTTAATTTATACCATAGAAGACATTCATGCTGCTTGGGGAGTTGAATCCATCACCCTGTGTTTATTTGTCAGCTGTTTAGGTTTCCTTCACTTTGCCTCACGGTCTTTTCTCTGCAACTGCTGTGTGCAGTATGAAATAAGTTCAAGCTGTGTATATAAGTGTGTGTACACAGGTCTCTGCTTCCATTCTGGCAACCAAAGCTTGACTCCTTCCTCTCTGGGTTTTCCCGAAGAACGTGACTGCAAGTAAAGATGTTTGGGATGGCAAAACATCCAGAACCCCCCGAATTATATTTGGAAATTTCAGATTTAATACATGGCATAGAGACAGATCAGTTCCAGAGCCAGCACACACCAGTGTATTGAATATTGTCAATTGAATAGATCTAATTCTCCCTCCTGCTTTGCCTTTATGTTTTTATATGTTGATGGGAGACTGCTAATGTCGGTGACCACTTAGAACATTCCTGTGGAAATAAAACTGTCCCTTGTCTTTCCCAAATTAAATTGAGCCTTCATTTGTGTGATATTTCAGCCTTGTGAAATTCATTTTACTCCTTTCTCACTGCCGCCAATGTTTTCTATGATTATCACTCTCACAGCCTATCAATGAACTTCCTGCCTGTATAAACTGATAGAGTATCCTAAATAACTGCTCCAGGACTGATCCATGGCTCTGGTATCAGGTTTCCAAGGCTGATTTTTGGTTTTGATTGACAGCTCAGTCCCACAGCTCCTGCTGCCTCTGTCTCCCTGTGGGAAGTGCCACTGTGAAGGAGCAGTGGGACAGAAAACCTCCCCATCTTCCAGCTGCTGAAAGCTGCTGTGCAGCAGCCAAGGCTGAGCTCCAGCACACTGCAGAGCTCTGGGAATCCCAGTTTTTCCCTGTGATCAGCCAGAAAAGGGGTTTGAGAGGCTCCAGGATGAATGGCTGAGCAGGGCTGGAGCCATCTGCCCCCAAACCCTGTGGCTGGAGCAGGATGAGATAAAGGAGGAATCCTCCCTTCAGGATGGATTGTTCAGGCACTGCAGCTGACAGGTGAGTACTGCAGCTGTCAAATACTGACTTGCCACAAGCACTACATTTCTGCTCTTAATATTGAAAGTGTGTCAGAATTTCCATTATAAACCACTTATTTTGCGGGTTTATAGCTTTGCCATAAAAATACACCTTGGGTTGAGCCCTGGCACGCAGCCATTTGGCTTCTTCTAACACAATATTAATTCAGAACATCCAGACAGTGTTTTTAAACACCGGTATCTGAGAAGTTGTTGCTTCTTTTTTCTCTTTTTTTTTTTTCTTCTTCTTCTTCTTTTTTTTTTTTTTTCCTCAAGTCCCTTGTTTTCTGCAGGACTCACTCAGAAACCAAAGGTGGCCAGATGTAATTGCAACAAGAATCTGCAACATCTGGAAGCCCTTTTTGGAAGGACAGAGACCTGTGATAAGAAAGAAAGTTCTGGGGACATTTGGAGAATTCCAAATGGATTTGGAATTTGGATACAGACCCCCGAGGCTGAACTGACAAGGTCTGACTGCCATCATCACCCAGAGAGCTTCCCAGAAAACGGCAGAGAGCAGGGAAGTCTTGGGCAGATGAAGACAGCAGCTAAAATATTCATTTTGGAACCAAATCAAAGAATCTTAGGTCACATTTGAAGCCCACGGTGCAACAAATGATTGTCAGCCAGTGGTGTCTGTGAGATGAGAAATTAGCACTAAAAACAAACTTGTCATTTGAAATTTAAGAATAATTGTGACGGGATATTTCAGATCCACTTACAAACTAACAAACCCTCTCCATGTGAGCTCTGGGCTTCAGGAGGAGCACGTCTGGTCCTTTCAAATCCCAGCCCTGACGAATGACTGGAAAGGTGGGCAGAAACTGGAGCTCCTGGCAGCCAAATCCTGGAACTCAAATCCTGTTTGGAAAATGAATGATGAAAAGGGGCAATCCTAATCTGATCCCTGGCCTTAGTGCACAATTAGGAAAAGTGATAATCTTCGTTTGTAAAACAAGGAAAATTGGCAGCTGTGAAAAAAATAAAGGAAGTAGTTCAGTTTAATATTAGACTTATGAAAAAATTGGCCATAAAAACTGTTCTGAGGCTGGCCAGGACAGAGCCTCAGAAATGTCTGGGGAATGTTCTTCAATCAGTTCAGGGAATGTGAGGACATGAAGCTGAAAGTGCTGAGCTCCAGAGGAATGAGGATAAGGCTTAAAGCTTTTCTCTAGATTTGGTCAGTTTACTTTCTGAATGGATTTTGGGATCTGGGAAAGGAATGGAATAAAGTCCCCTTTCTCAGACTGCAGTTATTGGACAAGGTGGGCTGGAAAAGAATAAATTGGGCTCAAGCAGGGAGAGTGACTGCTGGCAGACAGGGCTTTCCAAAGGCGGGGAAATTGATTGAGAAAAGTCATCCTCTCTGAGCAAGAAATGGAACTGAAATGATGGATAGGCTACGGGAGGATTTGGAGGTCGTTATGGCTGGGAATAGAGTAATACAGGCTGGAAGTATTGTCTTACCAAAGAAATCCCTGGAAATTTGCTTTAATTATGTGGCTCAGATGAAGCACAGAATTTGCAGATAACTGATTTGGAGTGAGGAGATTTTCCCAGTGCAGCAGAAAACTACTACAGCAGCTACTTGTGGCAGTATCAAAGTAAAGGTTAAAGTGGTGGAAATCATCTTTTAAGGGCCAAGCATTTTCAGAAGCTTTTGCTGCTGGATCTGAGGGAAAGGATGGTTTTTCTCTTACACTAAACAAATTAAATTCTGAATTCCTTTCAATGCAGTGCTGCAGCAAGATTTCAAGCGATTTCCCTGCAGCGTGTGATGCTGTAGCGGGTGGACTTACTCTGGCTTTGCTCCAGCTTTCACAACTAATTGAAACTTTGAAAATACAACAGCTTGGAGGTCAATACAAGCCCTGAAGGTTCAGGAAATACCTCCAGGATCCACAGAGCCTCCAAGACTCTGCTGAATTCAGAGGTGCCCTCACTGCTGGCACCTGTGTGAACAAGGCTAAAGTCACCACAGCTATGCCACAGTCCCAGTTCCAGGGCACTGTTTAGATTCCCAGAATTTTTTTTTTTTCCCAGTTAAAAATCAGTTCTGTGAATCCAATAAACACACAGGCTGCACACAGTGGTGTACCACAGCTGGATTCTGAGGGAAACCAAGCCATTCCCAGCACCTCGCTGTCAGAAAGTGCTACTGGGCATCCAGGGAGTGAACCGGGATGGATAAATGAGCTTTCAACCACTTTTGGACCTCACTCCCAGTTCTGATTAAAGTCAAATGGTGGCTGCAGTGGATCCTGCAGAGCCAAGTTAGAGGAAAAAAAAGGGGAGGGAACAGCTTCCAGAGCAGGACAAGGCCTACTGCAGCTTTAAAAGATGACTTTTGGCCCAGCACCTGCTGCCTTTTGAGGATGGGAAGGAGCCGTGGCGCAGCCTGCCTGGATGGCATCAGCTCGAGATGGTATCTCGGTACCGAGTACAACACGGAGGTGTGAACTGATGTATTCACAAACGGTCTGTAACACGCCGAGAGCTGTCAGCCTGACATCGGCCCCAAAGGCAAGGGAATCGCTGGAGGCAGAAGTGATGAGTTGTGAGTCCACGGCCGGCCAGGGAGTGGTTTCACACAGAAAAGGGCAGGGGAGAGGCAGGAGCATCCCGGGCAGCTCCCCAGCCCGTGCCGCTCAGGAGAAGGGGTTTTTTGAAGGATTTTTTTAAAGGATTGCTGCTACTATTTCAGGCAGATTTTTTGTGGCTTTGTTAATATTGTAAAACCACCGCGTGAGTTCGGTGAGAAGGAAACCATTCCAGTGGCCGGCACGGTGTGATTTAACGTTTTCAAAACCGGTTTTTTAACAAAACCTCTTGTAACTGCTGCCATTTTCACCTCCTCACGTTGCAAACACCTTCCAGGCTGGACACAGATGCCGACACTCCCGGCCCGGGGGCAGCACTGACAGGGGGAATCAAAGCACTGGAGGGGACCGGGGCTTATTACAACAAAATGTTCTGTTCTCGGGAGAAAAATTCATATTCTGCCCGAAGAACATGTGACGGTGGTTAAAGACAGAGAAGGTTTCACCGTGGTTCCTTTGGAGAGGGTTTGGCCAGAGCCTGGCAGGCTGCAGGGACTCCGTGGGATGTGGAAGGCAGGAATTGGGATTTTTAGCTTCATCCAGAGAGCAGCTTTGGAGGTTCCCCCCAACATCGTCCCGTCCCAGAACTTCAGGAAAAGGAAACCCAGGTGTGACGTCCGCTTGTCCAAGTGGCTCTCCTGGGATTCTGTGTTCCTTTGGGAGTGGTGGGTGAAGACATCAGCTCCTGGTCTGGGATTCCTGCTGTGGACTCTATTAAACAGCACAGCTGTGTTGAGGAAATACATGACTCTACCCTCCGTTAGTCTCTCCCGACATAAAAATATAGCAATAAATTAAAATGTATTAATTTGTAAGTGTTCGGGAAGATTATTCTGCTATTGAATTCTCCATCTCTAGTGTTGGATGAAGCAAAGTAAATCTGTACCTTCGTGAAGGGCTGTTACAATACCATGTGGTTGGAACATAAGTGTTTTTATCCCTATTTATATATAAAATATCATTATGATTCCTTGGGTCAGTGCATGTGGACTAAGTAAAGGTCTGATAATTTTCTTGCTACATTAAAAGGAAGTGCTATGAAAATTCGAGGGGATTTTGCTACAGCAGAGATTCAGCTTTTAAATTTTTGTGTCTAAGCCGTGCTTTCCAAACTGTCTGATTTTTCTGTACCTAAACCACCCTGGAGATGTCATGTTACATTTCAGGTGTCTCACTGAGATGAGCAGGAGCAGATAGAGCTACAGAACTGAGGGGAAATGGGTTTAAACACATTTTTGTTAAACACTGATATCTCAACTTCTGCACATCACTGGTGGCTGCAAACTGCAAGGACAAAAGCTTGCAAATTGGGTGCTTATAAATAATCAGATTTTGACACCTTTGTTTCATTTTAAAGCTGTTGGAAGCTTCCTTCCAACAGTGAGGAAGGGTGAAACACTGGAAAATCAGTCCTGTAAAGATTTTCAGCAGTTTATAAACCCTCTGTTGAACGAGCTCCCATGGAAATCCCTGGCCCTGCTGGGTTCCTCTGGGTTATCCAGGAATGCTGACCTGCATCACAGGGACACCTTTCATGAAACCTGAGGCAGGGACGTGTTTTCATGGATAAGCTGTTGATGTGGTTTTTAATGCAGTGTAAGTGCCAGGTACGTTTTAAAAACAGGAATGGGAAGGAGAGCGCAGGCTGTGGGAGACCCTCCTGCAGAAAACAGCACGTTGTCATTAAATAACAGACTCAGGAGTGAGACGTGCCTGGTATTGGGGTCTCTGAATCGCTGAGCCCACATATATGTGTATATATATATATTTATATTTGTGCCTGAGAGGTGTTTGGGTTCTGCAGTGCCACGAGGTCCGAGCACCTACACAGAACTCAGGCAATTATTGGTTTAAAATTTGACCTGCTGGGGGCTGCCTGGAAGGAGGTTGGAGGTTGCTGCAGGTTTCTGATTTTGGTCTCTGTTGTGATTTCTCCTTCACTCCTGGGAGCAGCTCCTCCCCAGGAGCTGTGCTGGCTCGTGGAGCTCACTCACGGTCACTGCTCTGGGCCTCACTCAGTGTCCAGCTCACAGATTCCTTCACAGAGCTTGCATGGTCCATTCCAGGGAAGTGCTGAGCTCCCTCGATTCAAAACAACTTGCAGAATGAGGCCAAAGACTCTGAGGTAGGAAGAGGTGTGAGGAGAGCTTTATTAGTATGGCACATATTTAACCCATAGGAAAACCCACAAATTTTACTCATTTTAAGTGTATTTCACACTTTTCGACTATTTGAAATAACCACATTTGTAAAAACTTCTTTTAATGAATAGAGCTCTTTATGTACAAAGGCAAACCCTTTCCCCCCCCCCCCCCCCCCCCCAAGTACAGTCTTTTTAAAATACTATTTCTTTTGTAGGTCTGGCTGCTTCCCTCATCTGTTCATTATTGCTTGCTGCTACAGAACTCTCCAGAACTGAAACCAGGCAATTTAGATTCTATTTTATCTTAGAAGAGTTTTTGCTGATCCATGCCATGCATTCATCAGGATTAATAAGAAAGAGAAGTAAAGGACTTTAAATATTTCTTGCCAACGCCAACCAGGCTGGTGTTCACAATATTTCTGTGTGAGGGATGGGAAGGAGGTACCAGGGTACAAATTCTGACCCCGTTGAACTCAGTGGGGGTTCTGCCATTTGACTGCAACAAAGCAAAGGCTTCGCCATATGTTTAAAAGAAATATTTCACCGGGGTTTTCTGAATGCTGGGAAATGTGTTTTTATCTTCCTTTTCACTTTTGAATGTTTGTTTACCTTACACGCCCCTCCAAGTAATTTAATATAAAATTCTCATCAATTCCATTTTATTCCAAGTTTGAATTGCCTCATTTTTGAATTTCTCGTGCATTTAGAGACCCCACATGGGCGATGTCTGGGCTGAAAACCTGGTAGGGGAGCACTGGCATAATTTTGTCTTGCTGTGATTTCAACTGAATTAAAGAAACCCAGAAATGAAAACATTTCCATTTGTTTATGTAACTAAAAAAGCCCTATTAAATTGGGCCTGAGCTAGCAAGAATATCCCTTAATGAACACAAACCCTTTTCTTCAAGAGAGACATAAACACACATCCATGTCCTATCTCCCCTATCAACAGCAAACCAGGGCAGGTAAAAAACCTCCCCCTATTTGTCTTAGGAAATATCCACCCCTTTTAACGGGGGGAATTTGGAAAATATTTCTCTGGCCAGCGTGGAGAAGGTGAAATGCTGCAGCACAAAGCACAGCCACGGGCACCGCGAGCCAACAGACGGGGCTGCTGTAAAACAACCTTTTAATAAGGCATTAAAATGCCATCGACTTGGACACATTAAAAAAAAAAAAAAAAAAAAGAGCTATGAAAACAAATGCCTTTCAAATAATTAGGATCTTATGCCTGAGAGCTGTGTTGATCTCCACGCCGAGATTTTCCTGCTGCTGAAATCAGACCAGGCTAAGGCTGATCGTCTGAGGGGGGAATTAGCAGCGCGTAAATCGGCCGCGCTCGCGCTGCTGCTGCCACGCACAGCCAGCCCCCAAAGCATCCTCCAGCCCTTCCAGCTCCTCCTTTCTGTACCCTAAAGTCTCCTTTCTGTACCCTAAAGTCTCCTTTCTATACCTTAAAGTCTCCTTTCTATACCCTAAGTCTCCTTTCTGTACCCTAAAGCCTTCTTTCTGTACCCTAAAGTCTCCTTTCTGTACCCTAAAGTCTCCTTTCTATACCTTAAAGTCTCCTTTCTGCCCCCTAAAATCTCCTTTCTGTCCCCTAAAGTCTCAGTTTTGATCCCTAAAGTCTCCTTTCTATTCCCTAAGGTCTCCTTTCTGCCCCCTAATCTTATTTCTGCCCCCTAAAGTCCCCTTTCTGTCCCCTAAAATCTCCTTTCTGTCCCCTAAAGTCTCAGTTTTGATCCCTAAAGTCTCCTTTCTATTCCCTAAGATCTCCTTTCTGCCCCCTAATCTTATTTCTGTCCCCTAAAGTCCCCTTTCTGTCCCCTAAAGTCTCCTTTTTCACCCCTGAATTCTCCTTTCTGCCCCCAAAAGTAGCTTGGAATCCACTTGGTTTAAGGTGCCAGGATATTTTTTTAATTGAATCTCAGGTTTTTATCATGAGCACGTGAAAGAAAGGTTGAATTTGCTGATTTTTAGGGTGAGTCTGACTGGCTCATTCAGCCAGAAATAGCTGCAAACCCCATTTCTGGTCTTGAAAATCTGCTGTGGGCTTGTTTTCACGTCAGGTAATGTGCCTGTATTCATTTAAAGGGTTAGCAGTAGTCTGTAGTGGTTGCTGGCGTGTAAAATGTTGTATAAATTAATCCTTTAATGCAATAAAATAATTCTTCGAGAGCAATTTTATCACCTGGAATGTATGGAAATGCAAAAGGAACTGTAATAACTGATCATTCGTCTCTGGGTGTTTAAGTCACAGCTTGTGATGGTGGTTATCAGCACAGCTCAGAAAAGCTACGCTATTAAAAATGTATTTGGAAGGAATTATTTATCATAAAATACATTCATACATAAAAATGTATTTGGAATTATTTATCATAATTAACATGATCAAATAAATTAATAAGGCTGTTGCCTAAGAGTTGGGCATCAGATTCTCAGCTTTAAGGTGGAATTTAATGCATTTTTTAAACTAAAACATCCTTAAATTAATCTTGGTTTTCTGACATAATAAAATTCCTGTTTTGATCTCCATTTTACAGACCACAAACATCAATAATTCAGAGAAATTAATCTCTGTCCCTTCTGTATTCCATCTCATTTCCTGTTTTGTCATTAGGTAACAGTTCCCCCTAAGGCACATGTTTTCAAACTTCCAGTCCTGCTCGTGCCTTTCTTCCAGATCTGCACTTGCAGTTACTTTTCAATTTTGTGTTTTCCCTGCCCAGAGCTGAGCCCTGTGTGTAACATCAGAATAGATCCTGACACTGTGATTTCACCCATCCATCAGTTTTATCTGACTTTCTGCTCCCCTGGCTTTTCCAAGTGTGAAAATCTGCACTGCAGAGGAACTTTCTGGATTCCAACCCTAATTTTTCGAGTAAAATTCTAAATAACTGCTCTGGTTAGAAAGCTTTGGGCAGAATTTTCAGCTTGCTGCGAGCTGCTGTTAAGCCCGTGTTGCCTTTTGGCTGGAAGTACATCCCAATTAGTGACCCTTCCATGGAGCAGTAGCAACAGAGAAGGGATTTGGTTGGTTTTTTGTTTTTTTTCAAGTCAGTTGTAAATGATTAGTCCAAAAGAGCAGCATAAAACTGCGAGTCCCCTGCAGGAGTCAGCTGGAGGAAATTAAAGGATCAACAACAGAAGGGAAGCACTGAGGTAGGATTGTTCCAGGCTGCAGCCACAGGCTTTCACATGCACTCAGGAAATTGGCTCCATCAAAAGGCGAGGATGCAGGAGTGAGGATGAGGAGGATCATGCAGGTGATGGTTCTAAATCATGGCTCGAGATCCCAGCGCTTCCTCAAGGCAGAGCTTTCCTCCCCTGCCTGCAAAAAGCAGCATTTTCCAGGTAAAAATGGAATCTTCTCTTTATGAATCAATAAAAGTTCGGCAGAAAGGTGAGCCATAAATCTGATATAACTCAATAAATAACAAGGATCCCGTTTCCCCCACAATAATATCAGTTGGATGGGGATTTTGACTGTGCTGTGCCTGTGTTTGTGTGTGAGAGCTGTGCAACCAGTGTCTGGGGAGTGCTTGGCAGCCAGGTAAAGCTCTCCCTTTAAAGCCTAAAGTCAATTCATTCTGCAGAAATTTGCATCTTCTGGGCCTGGGATGAAGCTGAAACCTTTGCTGGTGGAGCAGGAAAGGATCACAGGAGGGGAAATGCATAAATCTCCATCTGGAGCCAAGTATGCTGGGAAGGAGATGGGGGAGCAGGAGTGCCAGAGCAGGCTGAGAGAGCGAAATTCCAAGGGAAAAGTGGAAGAAAGGAAGAGGAATGTCCCAGGAATTAAGCTCTTCTAATGCTCAATCCTTTCATCAGAAGCAAACCACTGGAAAGCTGTAACCCAAATAAGGAAATTAGAGCAAAAATTAACAATATTCAACGATTCAGATGTCAAAAGAAGCAGCGGAGTTATTGGTGTTAGAGGTTACTGCCAGAGGGGAAAACTCAGCATGTCCTGGGTAATTAAGCTTCATTGGAGAGCATGGATCCCTTCTCCAGGTAAGAAAGCCTTTTATAGCATGGCATCTTTGCTATTGTAATTAAACACCATGGGCTATTCTGCATATGAAGTCTTAAACACTTCAGTCCTTTATCGGGGGATTTTACTGGCCAGGCATGTGTGTTCTTACGGCAAAAAAAAAAAAAAAAAAAAAAACCCCAAACCCGGCTGCTATAAAAAAAGAAACCCAAACATTTCTTTTTATTACTCGACTTGCTGTATTTTTTTATATATATCGAGCCAAAATTCATCCCTTGTGGAGCTCAGTTGAAGGCAATAAGGGCAGATTTGGCCCATGTCTATATGAGAAAGGTGGTGACAATTAAAATATATTGTTTAATAATGAGAGCTATGGTAGTGAAGTGTCTTTGTGTCTATGAAATTATACACCCCGACACCCAGCCAGTGTGGAGCTGGGACTAGCAAAACATATCAGGCTGCTTTCTGATGGCGAGGCAAAAGCACTCTGACTTTTATGATTATGATTAAATATCACAAAGGCATTTGAAGGAGGCTAATTTAGGTAACATCACCAGAAGTCTCGTTTATAGCGCAGTATTTTACCATTTGAAAATATTTCTTGCCTGTTTTTATATGTGGCTCTCAAGGACAGCACGACTGGCTGTTATTAGCAGTAAGTAAAAGAACAGTTTTTATTTCACTTATATTTGAGGGACTCTCAGTAATATTACAAAAAGGAATGTACCCTATTAAATGAAATGTGAGGACAGCCTTTACTATCACTTTACACTGGCAATTCCCAGTTGTTCCCTGCTCAGGGCATGCGACCAACACATGAAAGGCATCGCTGATGCCTTGAAGAGCTGAAGATTTTGCCAGTTTAGCAACAAACACCCAAAGCAGGAGAGCGCTCAGTGTGCAGAGGAGCTGGGGTTACCTGGGTCCTACCCAGCAACTCCTCTGTGTATCCCTGTTGTTAAGTTTGGGTGAATTTACAAGCTGGAGTTTGCTCTCTGCTGCCTTCCATCCATCCTGCTGCAGTTTGGGCAGTGGTTATCCACAGCCAGGAACCAAATCCCTCATTCCAGGCTCCGTCCTGCTGCCAGGGAGGCTGGCCCAGCTCTGCTCTGCCTTGTAAATGTCCCACATTCTGGCTCAAACACTTTCCTGTTGGGTCTTCACCTTGCCAGGAGGGGAGGTGGGAGCCTGAGAGGGATAAGGAGATTTCCCTCGGGGAAAAACCTTTTCCTCTGGGGGTTCTCTGTCCTGAGCCTTGGCAGCTGCCTCTGGCTCCTGCCTGTAGGAACTGGGGTGAGAAAGGTCACAGGAGTAAGAGATATTTTGTTGAATCAGGAACTCAACTGGCTCTTGATGGCCCTGCTCAGGAGATGGAAACACCTCCACACGTAGCTGATGGAGCAGCAGAAAAGGCAGCTCTTAAACAAAACTAAAGATATAAAATATCAGTTCTAAAGCCACTGGTCTTCTAAAAAGTCTCTGACCCCCAAAAATGAGAGTGGGCAGGAAAACACAGAAGAATAACAAGAATTTTTGCTGGGCTTATTACTCATTCTGAATCTCTTTTTATGGAAATCTGGCCTTTGGCATCAGGCTCAAATAATATTTTATGAGAAGAAAGCATGATTCATTGAATTGGTGCACTGCAGTATCTATGGAAAGGAAAACTGGGAAGGACACAAGAGAAAAACCAATCCAAGGAACCACTGCCCCACAAAGCATCTCAACCCCCAGGAAAAAAAAAAACAACAGAAAAGAACAAAGGATTTCCAAGCAAACCTTTGAATGTGGTGCTGGAGCCAAGTGAGGAATTATTGCTGGACTGGACTGTCAGGAAGGGTCACACAGTACCTGTGGAAGGGGAATCTCCTGTCCTTGGGAAATTACTGGGGTATTTTTATGAACATCAATGTGGTGATCAGGACTGGCCCACGTACCTGACAAATTGAAACTTAACCAAAGGCATAATAAGAGATCCCAGGGGGAAGGGGGGATGTTTAGCCTGCCTTAGACAGGATAGAAGTCACTTTTCTCCTTTTTTGCACATTTTCAGAGATCTGTTTTTCGGGCTGTGAGAAGCATGGCTGTGTGATCCAGAGTTCTTTGTGTGAGGAGAAGAGAAGCAGCAAAAAGAAGTGAACAGAACAACCTCAACCTCTCCACATCACTGATTACTCACAACTCATCCAACACTGCATCTCCTTTGCCTGTTGCTTTTACTCCTTTTTTATATTCTTTAAGAAAAGAGCATTTATATTTAATTATTTTATTTCCCCCCCCCTTTCTCTCTTTTCCAGCTCATGTTTTCCCCGTATTTAATTCCTGGTCCCTGACCTCCTGCTTCACCTTCTTTTGCTGTTAATAGGATAAAAACTGATTTTGGGACAATCTAATTAGCTACTTCCCAGAGGTGAGGGGATGTTATTTCTGTGTTATGCATGAGAGGAACAAATCATTCACTGAGGGCTGGGTCATGGCTGGGGGTAGGAGCATTTGTAAATTCGTAAATCCTGAATTTCATGGAGCCTGCAGTAGAAGCTGGTTTGTCCCAGGGATACAGGCGAGTGTGGGGGTTTAGCTTCACATCTCCGATTTTCAGTTGCAGTTGGTCTAAATGAGATTTTAGTAGAGAGCTCTTTGCATGTTGAGCCCAGCATTCGGTAGGAGGAGAGGGGGCTGTGTGTGCACACCACTGAACACTGAGCTCCCAGCACTGCTCACCCAGCTCTCGCTCCCCTGAATTCTCAGAGCTTTGGGATAGCTCCGTTTCCACATCCTGAACGTGGAAATTCCTGAATCCTGACATCTCAGTTTCCACGTGCTGCATTTCATGTCCCTGCTGCTCCCAGGTCTCTGTGTCACCCCAGGGAGGATGGTCAGTGCATCCCCAGGGCTCTCAGGATTCCGGCCCTCACTGCCTCACGCTGAATGTCCTGGATGTGTCAAAGGACAATGTTTGCTTTCCAAGGAAACCCCTCCAGCCCCCAGTGACCCCTCCCAGGCCCGGGAGCTTGGGAAATGTTAACCCAGAGTTAAAACCCTTCCTCCTTACCTGTGAGTGGTGGGGAAAGGGAGAGGGGCTCCAGGCTGTGCTCAGCTCTGCTGCTGGGTGTAAATCCAGTCCTGCACTGTGATCCTGGACAGAAATCCCAGTGGAAGCTTTTCCTGCCCCTAAGCTGTCTCCTTCAGAGTGATAAATGGAGGGAAGGGAAGGGTGGGGGGGCTGGGGGCATCTCTCCAAGCTTTGAACTGGCCTCAGAAAGACGAGAAGGGAGAACAGACTCATTTGAAGCAGAATTTTTATTCGGATAGGCTCAGACCAAAGGTGTCTGAGCAGGTGAGGCACTGTGGGCACTTTGATTTTTGGCTGTAAATGGGAAGGATTCCCTGTCCCCAGTGCCTGCCCTGCCTGTGGCTGCTCGGGAGCTGTCCTGAGGACTCTGATGCACCAGGCAAGTTCATCACCTTTCCAGGATGTCCTGTGATTGATTCCTCATGGCCAGGCCAATCTGCTCCAAAGTTTCAGGCTGAAACGATCTCTTGGATTTAGAGGGGATCATCGATGCTTTGGGTTTTATTCTGTTCCATTTTCAGCTATCTTTTCGTGTATACGATTCACAGCTGATATGAAACCCAATATTAGATTCAGACCTTTGTTATTCTCTCAGTAGCTGCTTAGAGACCCTGGGCATGAGCAAACTGCAGTTTTGAGTGTGCCTGTGTCATCCATCAAACTCAAACACTCATTCCTCAGCTGCACTGCACAGCCAAGGCTGCAGGCTGGGCTGGCTGAGGGCAAGATTAAAGGGCTGGTCCTGCTACACTGAAGTCTATAAAAGTTTTCCTATTGACTTCAACAGAAATAGGACCGAGCCTTAGGATTTTGGCATGAAAACACAAAAATCTTGCTTTTCATCTCCGCTGAGCTGCAGCAGGCATCGCTGCCTGACGTAAGGAATTGTTCTCTGTACATGCTGTTCTGCAGCAAATGTTCAGTGGTGTCCATCCCTGCTGGCAGGGGCTCAGGATTAGTACACAAACCTGGCCCAGTGTCCTGTTATCAGTGTGAACCTCCCAGCTAGAAGATACGTTTGTCAAACTGTGTCTTTCAGGATTGTTACAAGCGCTGCTGCCCAAGCAGACGGTGCTGACATTCCACCTCATTTTTCTCATTAAAAAGTCAATTTTCCACCAGTTTGTAAATGCAACCCTGCTGAAAATGTTCCTCGAAACTGCAGCCATGTATGGTCCAAAGCCAAAAATTAGTGTTTGCTGAGAACTAAGGAGAATCACAACCAACAACAACCACAAACAAAAAAAAACAGATGAAAAATGTTGGCATTTGCCAAATACTCCCTCAAACCTCTTCCCCATCAGTATTTTTCAGTGGAACAAGAGCCTTGGGACCTGTTGTAGCTATTCCTCCTCTTTTCATTCCGGTGGGGTTTGCTTTCCTTTTATTAAATGAGTTTCCAATTAACAAAACCTGCAATTATCCTAATTTTAATTGAACTGACGTTATTAGCACTTTGCACTAATTCATCTCCTTTTTTATTTCCTTCTCTCAGGGCCTGGTTCCTCCAAAGGTGGGCTGGGGCTCAGGAGAGCAGTTTCCATCCTGGAGGGCCCATTGCTGCAGCTCTGTGTAAATCCACTGGGACATCTGAACTGGCATCCCAAAACTGCACCAACAGGAACATTTGCTGGCCACGACCAGGGAAAGAATCTTCCTGGCAGGAATGGGGGGACCACAAACCCCCAGCAAGGTGGCACAAAACCCCAAAGGGCATCACCTTCCCCACTCATTTCCCAGTGAGGCTGAGCAGCCCAAGCCAGGTTTAAATTTAATTCTGGTTTAAGTAGGGCTGGTGCAAGGAGGGGCTGTGAACCCTGTGATGAAACCACCACCTAAACCCCCAGGGTTTTACAGGCATTTCTCCCACGGCAGTGTTTGCACATTAAAAAAGGTTCATGTTGGACAAGGCTTTGTGCTTTGCTTGTACCACTCCCAAGACTTTCTCGTCTTTGATTTTTAATCTTGATCCTGTTCTTTGCGGAGAGCAAATCAGTTCAAAACGTGATGTTTTCTACCAGCAAGTCACAGGCTCATGATTTCTCTTGCAGCCTTCTATGACAGGAATAAAACCCCTCCAATCACACTGAATTTAGGCTGCCTCTTGTCACAGTCAAGTGCATGGCACCTCCTTGGAGCAGGTCCTTAAATTAAAATATTGTCGATTTTTTTTTGCTGTTTAAGCACTACTGCAGAAACATGAGTGGCCAAGGAGAGAGGAGAGGGGTTTTTTTTTTTCTCTCTGGCTGGAATTTTTCACTATAACCATCCTCAGGGGAGTTCTCATCTTCAAAAGAGACATTCTTTCTATACAAGCTGCAAAAAGAATTATTTAATGACATCATAAATTAATACAGAGAGGCACAAATTTTCCAAAATGTAGAGAGAGAGAAAAATAAATTCATGTTTGCCAAAAACACCCCAGCTCTTGCAGACTTAGGCCCCTCTTGAGCCTGTGAGCTGCCAACGATGCCAAATTGAACGGTGGGGCTTTTGGCAGGACTGCAGTTTAGCTTGTTTAAATTTTGGCGAATATTCCTATTACTCACATTCTCAGCAAGCTGATACAAATATTTGTTCTATTTCGAGGGAAGTCCAGGCTCAGTCTGGCACCGAGTGCTGCCGGGCTCGGTGGAACTGAGCCGGCCTGAGCCAAGATTCAATTTGGACATTTCTACCTTAAAGAAAAACAGAATTAAAAAAAAATTCCCTGGGCCTTTTAGTGCAGATTAGAGCACATCAATGGAAAACGGTCCTCGTGTGTATTCAGGTTTTTCTCACTTGCTAATTTTTGCTTTAATCTGATTTGAAATGGGCCTGGTTTCCCTGAGCTCGGATTGCCACTCCCGGCTCCAACTCCGGGGCTGGAAAAGCCTCCACACACATGAACCTCCACATTCTTGAGAATTAAAAGCTGTTTAAAGTGTACTAAATCAAACTGGGACACAGTAAGCACACTTGATCTCTTTTAAAGCTGTGCAGGTTGTTGGGATTTTTTTTTTTTTATTTTTTTTAGTGATGTCCTCAGTTGAGTGTTTCTGATTTGAAAAACAAACAGAGCAAATACTCCAGGACACTCAGGATTGCTGCGCTCTGCTTCATCCCTGGGAATGGTCCTGCTCGGCCAGGATCTCCATCAGGACCAGCACCTGCCAAGCCTTTCCAGGTGGGAAAAGCAGGAGAAAACAAATGGAACCTGGACGCCTTACCTGGGAGCCTGGACTGGACACAAACCCAGGTTAGAAATCTTGCAGCGAAAACATAAAGCAAACTAAAAAAGAGCAACCTGTTTCCATCCCATAAATTAATACAATCAGCCTTTTTTTATTTTTTTCCCTGTGCTCAGATTGAGTGGGATTTGTAAATAATTCAATGATGTCTCAATGTTTTTGTCAAAGTGACACAGGAGGGGGATCCCACTCATAGGAGTTTTTAGCCATTTGGAAATGGGAAATCTGCTCTGAGTGGCTGAACCGGATTCCTTTGAGTGGAAAAAGATGGTCACTGGAGAATGATTCATCCCATTTCATCTCAATGTCTGATCTCTCTCCAGTGACTATAAAAGGAACCCAGATGACCAGATTAGCATATATCCAAATTTTGCACATTTTTATGCTAACTCAGCCTTTCCCAATCAGGTCCTGTGCTCATAAATATCCTGTGCTATTTTTATAAGGAAAAAGCTCATTATTTGGCACAGGGATTCCCAGGGCACTCGCTCAGCTCCAGTGGCTGCTGTGGGACAGAGCCTGGGCCCTGCCTTTTGCAAAGGCTAATTAAATCATTAATTACATGATCAAGATTTCTCTACGCTGCCTGCATTGACTGAGAGGTTTTGGGACAATTCTTACAGGAGCTACTTTTTAAACTGCCTTAAATCAATAAATACTGCATGGCTGAGTGGAAGGTACATGAAAAATGGTTAAAAATAGCAGCAGTGATTATTCATTAAAAATGCCGTTGTTCCTGTGCTGATCACCTTTGTAAAACAGGCAGAAGATCCAGGCAGGTTTTCCTCTGCTGACCCCCCCCCTCATTTTTTGGGTTCCATTTGTCTGGTTCAGTGCTGATCCGGTGTCAGGGTGAGAAATGAACTGAGCGCTGCAAATTCTGGGCAGTGACACCCCCGGACCTCTCCCCCCTCCCTCCCACCTTTAATTCTTCACCACTGGAACTGAGCTGCACCTGGGCATCAGTGGCTTTTAACTCCGTGCTCAGATCAACTCATGGGACCCCTAAAGCAAAGAAACACCAGAAAAACCCCAAATAAACCCGTGGGCACCTAAAACCTGACGGTGGAGCTTTGAGATGGTGAAACAGAGTCAGGTGCGCACCTTGGGGGGGGTGAGGTTGGTGTGGTCAGGCAGCAGGAGACAGAAGAGACACGAGGCATCTGAATTCGCCATGGAACACTTTTATACTAATTATTGAAATGCACCCAGAGACAGCTCGTAGTAGTAAAATGACTTTATGTTCTGATATGTAAAATAAAATGTCCATGCTATGTAACAAACATTTAAAAAATCCACACCGCCTGTATCTAATGTGGTTTCTAATAAAGATTTATCTGTAGTATATAGGGTTTTTTTTGTCTAACCAATTCTTAGTTTTTACATCAAAGGTGTGTAATAAAAAAAAAAAATTAAATAGATGTCTTTCCAAAAAAAAAAAAAAAAAAAAAAACCAACCCCTTTGCAACATTCATTTTTATTAAGTATTTCATTTGTCAAAAGCAAAGCTGAATTGGACACGTGGCCTGCATTTGTGATATATATAATTTTATATATATATATATATATAAAAAATATATATGTATATAAATAGCTATTCAGCATGCAAAAATTGTAGTGATTTCCAAAATCTGGTTACAAAAGCCCCACCAGTCACACAGGAATTGTGCTGAGTGGGTGCAGGGGACTGTCCTGGTTGAAATGTGACCTCGGGGCCGTCACAGCCCCCCTCATCCATCGGGCTCCTCACCAAAACACAGAAGCGCCTCCCCACTGCCAAAGCTGCGTTTCAGCCTTCTGCCTTTGCCCGTTTGGGACGCAACGGGAGGAGATAAAAGACCCCACTGTGCAATGACCAAAGGTGGAATACTGTGCTCTTCAGTGGAAGCCGACCCAGCGTCACCCCTGGGTCACCTGGGTGGCACTGCTCAGCAGGATGGACACTGCAGGGGGACAGGAGCTTTGTGGGCGAGGACAACGGCAGTTCTGTCCCAGAAGGAATTCCTGTGCTTCCCCACGAGCGTCGGCCTCCTCACAGAGCCGCTGGGGTTGGACAAGACCTCTCAGATGATCAAACCCACCCCGTGAGCCATCCCCCCACGGCAGCTGGCAGGGACACTGCAGGGGACAAAGCCAAGGCTGGAGGAATCAGCCCAGGACACTTCCACGGCAAACAAAAGGAGCAATGAATACACTGGTTACAGATTTTACCTGTTCTACAAAGATTTGTACACTGTAAAGCCTGACAGGTCATGGGAGCTCTTCCCTCCCCACCCCACCGTTAGGAAAATATTCCTCTAGGCCTCCTTTAGGCTGAAAACAATTCTGTCTGAGTTAGCTGCGAAAGGAAAGAACACAGCACAAAAGGCACGTTTCAGCTGAATACGAAAGAAATCAAGGACCAGCAAATACAGGAATTGGTTCTGGAAAGTATTAGCGACTTTTAAGCTTAAACTTCATAAATATATTGCAATAAGCAAACGTGATTCAATCAAGGGATGGGAGTCTTGAAGACACTGGGTCTGTTCCTAACGCTGCAATTAATTTGCTGTTTGGCCTCGGGCTTAACTCTTCGCTTCTTCGCTTCCTACAGTGGGGGGAAGAGGAGACATTTGTGCATCGGCGCCTTCTCCTCCGTGCCCGCGGCTCGGGGCCCGCGCTGCCGCCGCTCCCTCATCCCCGAGAATCTCCGAGGACCAAAAGGGCTGAAGAAGCGCTGCCACGGCAGTCCTGGAGCTACGCAACCCATCGGGAACGGCTTTTTCCTCGGAGCTTTGGGAGGTTGTGGCTTCGTGAGCCAAGGACCGTAAAAAGTGGAGCTCGTATTTTTTTCCCAAATAGCCGAAATTTTGCTCACGGATGTTTAACGTTACAAGCAAAGAAGAACACGACTAGCTACGTCACTTCGTTAGTCATGAAGATGGTTCCTGCCGGATGAAGACACGAGGATGAACTTATTTGGGAGTCAACTAAGAGCCTGCCGAATCCAGCCCACTGAGCCAGGAGATGCCCTTCACCCTCACAAATCCCTCTGGAAATGCACGTGTGTCTCAGCGAAGTGCAAGTTCCCCACAGGTATCAACACTGACTGAACTGTCCTGGAGCAGCAGGGTCGCTGTGGCCTGGCCGGGCGCGGCGGGAGGTCACCCGTCAGTCCAGTTCTCCACAGTGCCCATCCCTGAATGATACTGCAGCGACGACTCCCTGGACAGCGAGAAGCTCTGCGAGTACAGGAACTCGTTGGCCGCGTTCAGGTGCGGAGAAGGGGCTTTCCTCTCGCACACGGCCGGGTGCACGCGGTCCCGGGGGAAGGCCGAGGCGGGCCCGCGCTCCCGGCCCGGCGCCGGGCCCAGCTGGTTGTAGACGCTGAAGGGGCCGTTGGCCGGCGCCTGCGAGGCCTGGCCCGCCATGGCCGGGAGCCGCGGCATCATGGGCCCGGCGGGGAAGTGAGGAGGGAAGGGCTGGTAGGGGACAGTCTCCATGGTCTGCACGCTGTAGCTGGTGTAAGGTGCCACTGAAGTCCACATGTTGCAGCTCAGCGGGGGCGGCGGGGGAGGCAAATCGTCGACGGCCGAGACGGCGGCGATGTCGGCGCCCGAGCCAGAGTACATGCACGCCTCCCTCGGGGTCACCTCGCCGCAGTAGGACGGGCTCAGCATCTGCTGCTCGTAGGGCGGCGGCGAGCGGAAATAATGATCGTCCCCCACCGAGGACGAGGCGTCCAGGTAGGAGCGTTTGCAGGGCAGGTCCAGGTGCCGAGCGCTTTCTGCAAGGAGAAAAAAACCAAAAATGCCGTTCAGGTTCAGGAGCAGCTCTGCCGGGAGTCCCCTCGGAGGCCGCGGGTGTTTCACGAAACTGGTGCCCTTTCTCAGCTTAATCCAGTTAAAGCATCTTGGTTTGGGAAAACAACGGACAACATCAAAAAGACTTTGTGCTGCAAATGTCAGGCTAATCCCCCCCGGCCTCAAGGCACTCCGGTGACATTTGTCAGCTTAAGTGAGGGACTCTTCTCACATCAGGGATTACTCCACGTTCGTCCAGATAACGCAGGGCCCCGACACTCCCGCACGGTTCCTCCTGACAAATTCAAGGAGTCTCTTAAAGGGTCTTATCACAGCCTGCCTTCCTGTCACTGCGAAAATGACTCTACATTTCCCAGATATCCACGTCAAAAGCTGCAGAAATATTTCCAGATAAAGGAGCCCTTTCCCAGCCAGCAGCCCTGCACAGCCCCTCTCCTCCTGCGAGGACCACGGCCCTGTGTCCCCAGCAGCTTTCTGTTACTTATTAGGAATATTCTCTGGATGAATTAGTGAATTCATCTGCACATTTAACATCTGCTAAAATTACGCATTTGCCTTGCAGCCCTCATTACTGGTGCTGTTAGATTCTTCATTTAGCCGTGATCAGAGGATTCTCCCAGCTTAAATAAATTAGCGGGCAGTGAGACATGCAAATAGAAGGATTTTTTTTTTTCTTCTGTGCAAAATTTTTCCATTTAACTTAAAACATGCCATGATCTCATCTGATGCTGGACTAAAACGAAGAGAATGCAGTCACAGCTCACTTAAATTTGAGAATTAGTGGATGAGAGGAAAGGGCTGCTCATACCAAGCTCCCTCAGTCCCCCTGCTCTGCAGGCATTGAGGGAATTGCTCATGGCTTTGCCTTGGAAAGTGTAGAATTCTGGGAATGCTAATGGCCTCCTGCAAACAATTTGTAATTCAGCTGATCCTAACAATGGATAATTTTCCACTGAAGCTCTGTGCCATTTGAATTAGCACATTCTAATTAATTCTTTCGGCTCTGTCTCACAGTCTGATTTTACCTTCTATGGGACAAACCTACTAAAAACTGCCCCAAACAGCAGCTCTTGCCTCCTGACCCTCCAAAACACTCCAACCACAGCAGCATTTTTAAAGACCAAGGCCCAAGGGACCAATCCAAACCAAACTCATGCTCTCAGGTTTATTTTCTAGCTGTGAACTCGAGTTACCTCTTCTTTTTAGGCAATGGTAGAAGAGCCCTGAATCTCTCTGTGCTGTGAAGGTGTTGAGTGGCAGATCTTGAGTATCTGAGGCTGCAAACTGCATGTGAGCACCGTTCTCATACTGATAATGCTGAAGGGTCTGGTGATTCCCATGGAGCGGGTTCACATCTGGCTTTGCTGACAGCTGGCCGTGACTGGACACCAACCTCTGCCTCATGATGCTCTTGGAAATTACTGGGTATTCTTTGCTAAAAGAGGTGAGAAAAATGAAGCCCGGTTAAGCAGCGATCAGCATCGTCGGAATTTCATCAACAGAATGAGGAAATGTTGGTTTGGCTCCCCCAGAGCATCTCCGGCCAATGACTTCAGCAGCCTTTGCTTGAGACGATGAACTCACCGCCCTCCTCTGGGCGTGGGCAAGAGCTGCCAGCACAGAGTGCGCCAGAGGGACGGCAGGGGCCTTGCGGGGATGTCACCGGCATTCAGGCGGGAGCAAACACGCTGCCCTGTGGCTCCGGCACCTTTCAGCTGCTTCTGCAGAGAGCTGCAGCCGTGAGGAGCAGGGCACGAGGGACGGGAGGTACCTTTGGAGCCGAGCCACGCGCAGGTCGCTGTCGTCGCTGCCCCGGAAGCCCTTGGCGAAGGGGTTGTTTTCGATTTTCAGCTGGGTTATCTTTAAAAGAACAAAAATAAAGGGCTTGAAAGCAAATCAGACCAAAAGTGCAGCAGGAGCACGGCTGAGCTGGGTCTCGAGGGGCTCAGTCCTGATGACCCCTGTGAAATGCAGAGTCTGGGGCTTAATCTAAGCCCTGTGTTCATTTTCTGGACTCCTGATGGGGAGAATCCGCCTGATTTAAAAGTTTCCTATGATTCCATGTTAGAGAGCCCTGCTTGTCACGCTGGGGCTCTCCCTAAGTGCCATAACAATTTAATCCACCTTTCTGGCCACCATTCAGTCAATTTAACCCTGTGAAAAGCATCCCAGTCAAACAGAGCTCTCCCTGCTCTGAGCCCCCTGCATCCCGTTTGAATGCTGAGGAGAGCAGCCAGTTCTGCTTTGGGATGGTTTTGCGTGAGTGTTGCTGTTACTAACAGCTACACTTTTAGCAATGTTGAAAAATATCCCTTACCAAAAAAACTCCTGAGAACACAGCTGGCCGCTATCAGTGCTGGAGGGGAAGGTGGTGACATGTGAATTTAAGCAGCCTCCAGGCCTCCAGCTCTTCCAGGGCAGCTCAAGCAGCTGATGAACCACAAGAAGCATAGGGCCCTTCCAAACCCACAGCCTGACAGCAGGTTTGTACATCTTAATTCCATTTTGTTCCTTAGTGATCGTGGTTTTCCTCTGATGTGGGCAGGATCAGGGCTTCAGTCCCTCCTGGTCACCTTCCCCTGGCCTCATCCAGCCCAGGAGAGGATTTTGGGTGAACACACACCTTCCTCACTGACCTGTGCTCAGGGGTAACCTCTGTCCTCAACTTCCTCATTTTTTTTTTTTTTTTTCCCTTCAGGAACACAATTATTTACAGCCACACTTCTTGCTAGCAAGAGATTCCTGAGCTAAAAATAGTTCAGCAGTTTGTTTCTTCCAAAAGAAAACCAGACCAGGTTTTAAATTGTCGATGCTTAAGAGAACAAACAAAACCATTCAGGTGTTCCTCTGAGGCTGAGATTTTCTCGAGAGCACACTGAGCTCCTGGTGAGACCTTCTGCCTGCTGTCACCTGTGTCCCCTGCTCAGGGCAGCACCACAGAGGCTCCTCTCAGCATCTTCACTAAAGAATTTGGGCTCACCTGGGACATTTTCCCCAAATCTGCCCCCCAGGCAGAGCCCCCCCAGCACAGCTGGACAGCAGGGACAGTGCAAGCGTGGAGTTTATGGAGCACTTTGGGAGCCTTAGGGATGAAAGGCACCATTGACAGCAGACATTTTAAATACGTATTAAATATAAGCTCTTTTGAGTCTTTTTGGTTAACCATGTTTGGGCAATTGGTCATTTTACATCAACAGCTACAACTTTTCTACCTTCGGTGTCCTAATGGGCACTTTTCCCCGAGCCTGCCTGACCACACCACATCCATGTTTCTGCTCTGAGACTCTTAACTGGCTCACTAATTGCAACATTTTTGCAAGGACTCTGTACTTCAAGCATCAAAGGGCACACAGGCATCCTGCTTGGGAGGAAAAGCTCTGGTCAGGTTATTGGGGAGGAAGAATTTCACACTTGTTCCTGTTCCTGCAGGATTTTCCTGTGAATGTGTAGGAAAGGAACTGGTGCAGTTCCACATGGCAGATTTCACACTCGGGGTGACAGGAGGGCTCCGGCAGTGTTACCTCACTCTGCACCTTGAGTTATGAATCTTGATGCACTTTAAAAATTCCAATTCAATTATTAATTATTCCTCATGCAGCGGTTGGACTTCACCATTAGGGAAACGCCTGGGAGCAGGAGCTGGTGCAAAGGCAGAGCAGCAGCAGGATAGAATCTGAATCCTTTCCATCCCCTGCTGTCCCTGCCCTGGTGAGGTGACACAGGGAGGTGACAATTCACTGTCCCGCTGCTCAGTCCTGCTGGGATCCAGCCCTCAGACAGAACTCTGCACAGGTAACAGCAGCCTCAAACCACAAACCAGCCCCTGCAGCCCCTGACACCCGCCCAGAGCACGGGACCGAGCCCTTTGTACCTCACACCCCAAAGTCCCCCAGCCCCTCCTGCATCCACAAACCACAGAGGCAGCGCCCAGCTCCCTTTTTACGGTGACATTCCTCATCTGTCTCACTAAACACACATTCTGTAATTACCGCTCACTGCAGATTTATGGGCCGGCTTTACTGGTCATCATTAGATGCGCTTTGCTGTTTGAATGACATCTCAGCTCTATGAGCGCAGCCAGCCAGGGGAGCCCAGGCTTTGCCAAAACATTATTACCAGCAACATCCCAGAGCTGCATCCTGCCTCATCCCTCGTGCTTAAAGCCAGGACGGAAACTTGGCTTTTAAACCAGCAGAAGAGGAAGATCCTGTCACAAAAGCAAGCGTCGGTAGCCCCAAGAGCTGCCTACCTTGTGGTTCTGGTAGGAGGTGACGGAGATGAAGGAGGTCTCGGGGAAGACGTGGGTGCAGAAAGCCGTGTTCTTGGAGCCGAACGCGTTGTTCTCGTCCGCCTTCACGATGTGCAGCCGGGGCTGGTACTTGTGCATTGAATTGAGGATGATCTGAAAAACAATTGGTGCTCGAGTGAGAAATCCATTCAAAAAAAAAGGAAAGAGACAAGCCGCGGCTCTTGGACACTTTGCGGCAGGACCCAGAGCCCGGCAGAGCTCGGCTTTAGCTTCGCTTGCGAGTTAGGAAGGAAAATTTACATTCTAGAAATGCACAAGGAGCGAGGCACAAAAGGTATCTGCAGCTCTGGCAGGCAGAGCTGAACTTAAAGCTTTCCTGGTAAACCCTCATTTTCCTATTGCTATTGGATAGAATCAGTCTGGGTGGAAAAAATGTCTTTTTTTTCTTTTTTTTTCCCCCAGCTCACGCCGAAGCTGTACAATATATAATTCACCAGCAGCCTGGTCTGTAAAGATTCCTAATAAATACTTTACTGAGCTGAAAAATACACAGTTTAGCAGAGGAAAAAAAAAAAAAAAACCAACAACACAGAAACCACAGAGGGAAAAAAGCTAGAAAGCTATTTTTCTTTTATCTGCTGGTAAAAACAAAAAAAAAGGAAAAGGAACTACAAAGCAGCAGATTGGTTTTTCCTGCTGTTTGTGGCGTGGCTGAGTGTGGGTGGCTGGTCCGGGCACCTCTCCCCTCCTCGAGTCTTGGCCAGTGAAAGGCAGGAGCAGCACCAGCCAAGGGATTTTTATGGAGGGTGCCAGGGGGGCTGGGGGAGGGCTGAGGTCCAGCAGGGATCACAGCCTGCCTCCAGTAAAGGGGTTTTTTGGTGGAGTTTTTGGGCTGAGAGCAGCTGCCCAGGCTCATCCCATCCCAGCACCGAGATCCCACAAAGCAGGGATGTGCCCAGACACTGCCCAAGAAAACGGCTTCAAGAAATGGAATTTCTCTTAAGAAGTGGGATGGTTTTAAGAAAAGCCTTTATTCCTTTTGCTGGGCAAAGAAGAAATACTGCTGCCTTGTTTTCTCAGCATAATCCTTTCCAATCTCCTCCTTCCGCTCCCAAATGGGCTCATTGAGCCCGGCTGCTCCTGGGGGACAGGGATCCCTGCCAGGCTGTCACCCCCGGGGTGCCCAAAGCCCAGGGCAGGGACAGGGACAGGGCCAGGCAAAGGGACAAGGAGGGGACACTGTGATGGGTGGGGTCTTCTACTGGTGCTGAATGAATGGGTGGGTGGATGAGAAAGGGATGGAGGGATGGATGGAGGGAAGGAGGGATGGATGGATGTGCACAGGGGCACCAGTTCACACTAATTACGGATTTTAGCCAGTTTCAAATGAGAATTACCAAGAAGCAGAAGGTTTTTGCTCTGTGACTGCTCTGTGGGATCAGAAACCCTTTCTTCTCCATGACTGCCGTGTCCAGGAGAGCTCAGAGCAGCAGCTCCAGCCAGGGTGGGAGGCAGTGCATGGAGCTTGTGCTCTCCAAACCCCCTCAATCCACTGCAGGTCCCCCTGCCCACAGTAGCTGCTGCATTATGCACCACTTAAATGCAATTTTTACTGTTGACGTTTTCCAGACAACCCTCCCTGCTCCCCAAGAGAGAGAACGAGGAATTTTTGGCATTTTATCAGCTTTGCATCAAGCCTCTGAACCACTTTGTGGCTGTTGATGGGCAGGGTGTAGACCTGAGAGGGTCGGCTCAGGTTTTGGGCTGGAGCCCTTTCTCTGCTTTCATGTATCAGCCACTCATAAAACAAAGTAACACCCCAGGGACGGGACTTTCGTAAAAAGAAAGGACATTGCAACTTTCAGTAATTAAGAGTAATTAAGAGCTGATAAATAATGGCTGTCTGGAGCAAAAGCTGAGGTTTGCTGAGCTCTCCTCGCTGTCTGTCCCACACTGCCCAGGACTTTTCCCCAGAGCCAGAGCAACTCAGCTTCAGGATGAAGAAAACAACTTTAAACTGAGAGTTCCAAAGGGAAAATTAGGAGCCCAAGTTTTGAGACACCCTGCGTGAATAGCCCGTGTTCCTCCTCCAAAGCAGGATCCACTGGGTGATAATGACCCCTTTAAAAAGAGAAATGTATTTTTAATAACATCTTCAAAGTCAAGGAGCCCGAACAATTTCCAAAAGGAACAAATGAACTTCTTGGAGCCTGATAGAAGAACTCAGGAAAGGATTTCTGACAAATGCTCGAAGTTTCAGTTGTGGCTGCAGATCTGCCTGGAGGTTCATCATGAAAAAACCCCTAAATGGCCTAATTTTGCCACTGCAGTTACAAGTTTGGGCACTTCTGCCCCTCGCACAAAAAATGAACATTTGCCCACCTGTCTCAGTGTAATTCCTGTTGGAATTTGAGTGTGGGGCTCCCCACCAGCTGCACAGGGGATTTCCCACGTCTTTCTGGGGGTCAGCAACCACTCTCTGCATAAAACCAGCATTTTACCTAAGAACAAGAACTCCTGCACACAAATCCTCCTTACTTGTGCTTGGTGTAATCCCTGTGCACTCAAAGTCCTTCCAAACCACCCCGAAAACAACCCTGAGCCACAAAACACTGAGTGTGCAAAGTGAAATGCCAACAATTCAGGCTAAATAGTTTTCAAGGCTGCTTTGGAAAGCTAAAAATACACAAAACAAATGTAAATTCCACTCCAGTGACGAACATCAGTGGAAAGATTAGCTTCAAGAATTGTGTCAAAAATGAGAAGTATTTTAATTGATGGGACAGAGCACTGAGCAGTGACGTAGGAGCCCTCAGCCTCAAAGGTGATGCTAAAACAATAACTTTGTATTTTCCTGCACTTACTTTTTTTCCTGGGGAGATTGATTCAGTGTCAGACTCTGCCACACACATTTTTACATTGTTTTTGTACAAAAATAGGTAGTTTGGGATAGGCTGGCAGGGACCCAGTGATGGGGACCCTCCTGGGCTGCACCAGGTGAGACCCAAGGAGCTCCTGGATACTTTGGGAAATGTTTTGGGAACTGCCTTGGATGGTGACAGAGGAGCCAGAGCATCCCCAGGGTGATGTCACTGCTGCCCCCTCAATGTCACACGTGCTGAGCAGACTGTCAGAGAGCCCGGCCCCAAAGTCCGGTGTGAACTTACACAAACATCCTTTTAATTTCTATTTTTTTTCTCACCCCTCCTGTCTCTCTCCTTTGTGCTGCTCACACACTTGCAGCTGCGACTTCAGCTGTTACAGAACTCAACTCCTTCATTATTTTGGCATTCCCCAGTCAGCAAGAAACGTCTTAAGAAATGGTGTCATTTGCTCCTTTCTTTTAATTTTACTTAGGAAAACAAACTCCTCTAACTTCTAATCTCTCACACTGCTGAGTAATGTCGGCTCCAGGGCCTGAGTTTGCAGGATGGGGCCCAAAGGGCACAGGCTGAGCTGGGGAAACGGTGCCACATTCCTTGTCACAAGGCAAACTCGCCTTGAAATCACCAGTAAAATGCATTTACTTTCATATGAAATTTGGGGAGTTGATTTAAGAGCTCCCTGTTTCGCCAAGGTATCAGATGTCAGATGATGCAGTGGTTGCTATGGCAACTGCCCTTTTTATATTGAATAGTAAATGGCTACGAAAAAGCCACATAATTTTATGGCTGCTCCCGGGGGATCGCATAACTAATATAAAATCTTGCATTTTAATATATTTTCAGCCTCTTTCTTCCTTCCCTCTATTCTTTCAAAGTGAAAAAGCCTTTGAGCTGAGGCTGGCCCTGGTCCCGCACTGGGACTCGGAGCTGGAGCGCGACGGCCCAGAACAAAAACCTGACAATCCACTTTTCTGCCTGGAAAAAACGGTGTTTTAATCAAGGGGGCTCTGCAAAATCATCTCAATTAATATTTAGAGCATTTGGTGGTATAAACCATCCCAGACTGAAGGGGGTTTAGGAGTGAATGGTTTGGAGATGCTCCATCAGCACTGGAGCTGACCCAGCTGTGCTGCCCGGGATGTGTCCAGGGGATTTGGGATCACAGTTCCCTCTTCTCCCTGCACTCACCCTCACTCGAAACCAGCCTGAAAATCACACCAACATTTACAGTGGGAAAAACCTCTAAGATCACCCAATAAAACATTCTACTCCAACAACCCCTGCAGCAGCTAAAACACGAGCTCCAGAATTCCCTGGATCTCATCCTATCCATTTTCCCTCTCTGTGTCCCAAGGCAGGGACACTCTGGGCTCTCCCCAGCCAGCCCCAGCCCCGAGTGCAGCCAGGCTGCTCCTGCAGGGCTGCAGAGGAGCCTCCCAAATCCCCACGTTTGTCCTGGCAATCGGCACAGCAGGGAATAAAAGAAAGGCTGGAAAATCCTGGGAAAAGGTTCAACATGAGCTCAGACAAATAGTTCCTTACGAGATGGCCAAAGCTGGGGTTGCTGGGTTTTCACTCCCTCGGTTCCTTTTCATCTCCCATCAGCTGGAATTTGTTGGGCTGTGGGACCCAGCTTTGGGGTGATTCCACCTCTGCTCTGCCACAGGAGGGGCAGTTAAACTTCCAGTTAAACTTCACCAAAATCCGCCGCATTTGACTCACACAAACCGGCGATGTAACAACAAAAAGATTTCACAGAGAGAAGTAAATCTTCTTTTCAACCACCAACCCCACTGGCCACTTCTTCCCCAGTATTGAAATGGAAACCCTGGATCCATCCCTCCCTGTGGAACCCACACAATTCCCAGTGGCACAAAACTCTTTTTCTTTTTTTTTTAACAAACAATGTAAAACTTCACTTGGTAATTTATTTGGGGCACCACTATTGCTCTGATTTCCTAAAATGAATGGGAATGAAAAGAAAAAAAAAAAAAAAAAAGAAAATGATCTTTTCATGGATATTCTTTCAGCAGGAGGTTTAGTGATGCTCTGAAAAAAATTCCCTGCAAATTTAGGGCTGGACAAAAGGGTTTTTCCAAGGTTTAAATGGACTGGAGGGAAAGGTGGTTGAGTATTGGGAGAGATTTCATCTGCAGATAAGTAAATCAATAAATAAAGTATTTTTATGTCGATTAAACATAAATATAAATATAATAAATACATATTGCATATATTCCTTACACATATAAGAAATCATATATATATATAATATATATATATATATTTATATAGATTTTATATATATTAAAAATAAATATTGTATATATAAATATGGGAATTTTTTAGCTGGAAATTGCTCTGAGTAGGACAAGAGGAGTAAGGCTGTGTCCTTTCCCCCAGGCAGGATTTTCCCTGGGAGCTGCTGTGGCTCCATCCCTCCCTCCCTCCCTCTGGTGATCCCAGTGCCCGGGGTGGGGAAGCTGCTTCCAAGGCAGCACATAAACCTCCCACCAGCACCAGAGAGGAAACTGCTTGGCCACAAGTCATAAAGCAAACAAATAAAAAATAAAATTATGAATCAAAATTCGGGTTTTGCAAGATTAGTAGGACGTGGAGCTAATTAAAAGTGCCTGAGAGCGTCTGACGGGCACAGGCAGAAAAAGGCTGATTTAATTAATAGAAAAATGAAAAGGAAACCCCAGGACTAGGGGAAAAAATTAAGGCTTTCAGTGATAATCAAATAAAACCAAGTGTGCAAACATTAAATCTGAAGAGAAATAACAAACTCATCAGCATTAATGAGTAAAGCCAGTAAACAGCAGATTTGGGTCACGAAAAACAGGAATATCACTTCCAGTGCTGTCATGAGTGACAGGCCGTCTATAATGTCCTGTGGCTTTAAATCTCACTTGGTTACATCCCAGGAACTAAAATAAAAGCTTTCTTTTAAAAGCAGATAAAGTAATTATGGCAATTAAAAGGCACCACCAGCAGCCCAGGAGTGAGGTAGGTACAGAGTTTGTAACACGACCAAGCTCAGCAATGCTTTGCTGGGGGGGATTAAATTAAATATCTACCTTGATTTGTCACAACTTCCACGTCTAATCTCCATTTATCACTTGCCTCCTTTGTTTATTTGTTTGTTTCCCTGCAGGAACACCTTTATATATTCCAGAATCTATTTATATTTTCTTAATATTCCCTTTTTTTTTTTTTCATTTCCAATCGATCTGATCCCAGTCAGAACCTCTCAAGAATCTTGCTGTGATGCTCTTGCCCTTTCCAAGCTGGCCTGGCTGCAGGAGTCCTCTGGCAGAGAGGTTTCATTTCAGTGGAGTCACTGACAACAGCAGCACAACAACAGCACAAACCCCTCCTGGGATGCTCTCGCTCCTCTCCCATCTTCCAGGCAGTGAGAGCTGCCCTTACGTGACTCTGAGTGCTCACAGCCTGCTAAAACCAGGGACACAGGCCTGGGGAAAGGCTGCAAGGTTTTCTCCCAGCTGCCACCCAGCTCAGGATACTGCAAACCCCATTCCTCAGTCCTCAGGGGAAGGATCCCGGGCTCCTGAGCTGCCAGCACAGGTCTGGAGACACCACTCGAGGTCAGTCCTGCAGCCAGAGCCCAAAAGGGCTGCCCATGTCCTCCCCAGAGCCCCTGTGGCTCCCCGTGTCCTCCCCACAACCCCAGAGCCCAAAAGGGCTCCCCGTGTCCTCCCCACAGCCCCTGTGGCTCCCCGTGTCCTCCCCACAACCCCAGAGCCCAAAAGGGCTCCCCGTGTCCTCCCCAGAGCCCCAGTGCAGCTCTGAGCCACCCCCCATGGCCCTTCAGCAGCCCCACACCCCCCTGAGCCCCCCTCCGCTGCCAGGGCCAGGAGCTGACCCACAGCTCCATCAGGACCATCTCATGGGCACCTTCCACCCCACTGTTTATGTACTTTAAACCTCTGGGGAAAGTGGAATTCCATTGCTGAGGATTGATCACTGCGCAGACACACACTTGCCGTTTTCCCATATTGCCCTGAATGAGCTTTCTAAAGTGGCGCAGGTGTTATGTTCCCCTTTCCAGCAGAGAGGGGATTTTTGTGCATCCTCTGCAGCTGGGATGAGCACAAAATAACCTGCAGTGACGGAGTCATGCCCATTTTTCACCTGGCAAACACTGTTAGGTATTTCCCAGGCAGCATACACTGGGAATGGGTATGTGCCACCCTTGCTGGCACTTACAAGATTATTTTCACCTCTGCAAATGCCCTGTTGCTCCCGTGGCATCAGAGAGCAAAGCACCAGCCCTGCCAGAATCCCTCGTGCTCAGAATCACTCACCAGCCCCACGTAAATCAGAGGCTCTATCAGGTTGATTGTCTCTGCACGTAATGCTTTGAAAATACATAAATTCGGATTTCGCTCTAAGCATAGGTGACTTACAATGCTTTCTTTGGGATCAGATAGACCTCACTGTAGCTAAACATTACAGTGGCTGCTGATTTCTTAATCCATTTTCAACATGAGCGTTCCTCGGTTGTTAAGCCTGGTGTGAAAGAAGCCTTTCATGGATGAAAAATCCCCCTGGAGCAAAAAATACAGCCCACGTTTTCAGGCTGTGCTGTGTGAGCTGGGCACAGGCTTCCCTGCCACAAAACCTGCTCAGCCACAGGGGTTTGAGGCAGATTACAGAGCTCTGAATTTGTTCTGATATAAAACCGGCTGAGTTTGACGTGTCTGCATTGACAAATGCCTCCCATGCCTCTGACTGTAACTAATAATTTACCACAACAGATAACGGGCCGGGGCAAGCAGCAGGAGTGAGGTTTGTGAGGCTGGAGAGAAAGGGCTGGGTGTCAGACAGTGAGGCTTTCCCACACCCCCAGCACATTAAATAATCTCCAGTCTAATGCTGTGGATTGCAGCAAAGGCTTCAACTCCACAGTTTATTAATTAAGATGTTTATCTCATTTATTTTAAGCCTCAAATGTGCCTCCACTCGTTAATCTCCATGGGGCTGCTCATCCCTGATGTTAAGCAGCTATTCCAGTGCACAGAGCCAGGGCATGGGTGGAGAAATGGATTCACTTCTTGATGGAGTAATGTGGGATTTGTGCTGCCTGTCTTTCAGGTGAGATCCCGGGAGCTGCACCCCATGCAGGGATGGGGACACTGCGGTGGCCCGGGGTGGGTGACCCGGCACAGCTGTGGCTGAGCAGCTGCCCACACCCCCAAAAATGCCCCAGCCAAGGCTGCAGAAATCCTCACTCCACGTGGTTTTGAGGTTTGGAGGAAATCAAAGACAAAAGGAAGCGCAGGCAGGCTCCGCTGGCGCACGGGAAGGCAAACAAACCCTGCGGCTTTTCTGACTTGTTTTTCTTAGGGAGCTTTAAGAAAGTGTTTGCAGTCACTGGGAACAAATTCCTAGAAATGAGAAGCTGTTATTATTCCCAACGTAATGCCTTCGTGGGACAGGCCCTGCAAGAGCAGAACTGTTCTCAGCCTGAGCCGATGGGAGCCTTCCCCCTCTCCTGGTGCAGAGTTCAGCTCCCCTCCGTGTGCACCACAAAAGGTGGAGCACCACATCTCTAGAGCAGGTGATTAATTTAGAAGCCTAACGAGGAGCTGGCTGAGGACGGGTTCAATCCCTTTTAGCCAGGCAGGTTGTCAGTGCCTGAATTGAGCAGCAAACCAGGCACTTTAAAATCGATTATTTCGGGCATTTTCCTATTAATGTGAGAGGGAAGGTGCTGGGCTGAGGGCGCTGAGCAGGGCTCATCAGGAGCACGGTGGATACTACCCCAAAAGCCAAACCAGAGTCCCCACTGTCTCACTGGGGAAACCTTGTGGGAAGACAAGCAGGCTGTTCATTGGAAAGGAGGAGGAGGAGGAGGGGGGGGTTAAAAAATCCTCCCTGTTAAAATGCAGCGCTAAAATCTCAGTCAAAAAATGACAAAGTCAGGAAAAGCGAACGTTTAAAGTTGCAAAACCAACACGGCACATCCTGTTTGTTTTACAGCCACACGGCACATCCTGCATGTTTTATGGTTTACATTTTACAGCATAAACAGTCGTATATTAAACTGCAGAGTCAACCGAGAGAAAAACACGGGAGTGAAAAAAGGCCACGTGCAAAGCCAGCGGGTCGGGATGGCTGTGAAACGGTGGCAGCGGTGGCTTTGTGTCACTTCTGCTGAGCCGGCCCTGACCGAGTCGTTTGGTTTCGTTTCCGTGGTGCTTCCCCCCTCCAGGGGAGCAGGGATGGGCTGTGATTAATAACCGCAGCATTAAAGGGTGCCTTTGAAGCTCACACATGTCTCGGTGGGGTCAGTAGGGTGGGGAGGGGGTCAGGGCCCGGCGCGGGGCTGGGTTATCACCGACTCCCTGCCAGGGCCCGGCTTTTGGAGGCTCAAAATCCGCAAAAAAGTTACAAACACTGACAAAAGTCGTGGATTTTTAGCGGCGTTTTAGGCTGGTGGGGTCCTCCTGCCTCTGGAGTCAACCCCCTAAAGCTCCAGCGGATTTAGCTGTGCCAGAATTGCACTTTCTGGACAGCTTCGGGAGGCATCAGGACGTTGACTCCAAGTGAAAAGCTGCTCTTTAGAGGCTCGATGCACAATCATTTTAAGCAAGACAGATACACCCTTCCCACTCTGCACCCTTCTCACAGCCTCCCTTGCCCTCCAAACTGCTGCTGCTTAAAACACCATCAGGTTAAAAGCCACATTTGATGACACAAATTAGATCCTCTTACCTGTATTACAAGGAGGAGCCGACGGCACTAAACTTGGGAGGATTTTAAAATCTCTCTTCCCTTCCTCCCACCTAGGATGGTTTATTTTTATGTGACTTCCAGCTCAAATTGGGCAAACCAGACAGGTCTGTGTTTTTACATGCAGGATCTGAGCGCTCACTCTCCTGGCAGGCTGCAAGGGCCCTTGGTGTGAGTTATTAAATGCACAGGGGAAGATAACTGTGTGCTCCCCACCTCTGCATTCCCAATGCACAGGAATCAAGATTTTCCAAATAAAATACTTCATCTTTTTAAGGGTTGCCAAAGCCAGCTTGGAAAATCAGGAGTTTATGCAACCTGCTTCTGTGAGCTGCATGTACCACGTGCTGGGCTGAAAATCCCACAGCGCTGCCTGGAAAGTTCCTGGGCACAACAAAAAAAAAACCTCAGTGGCATCCAGCAGGACACAACTGAGCCAGTCATGGCTGCGTTTCCAAGAGCAGGGGAAGCACACAGAACCCCTCCTTTTGCATTAAACACCCCCCAGCACAAAAAATATTGTCATTCCTTATTATTAAATTCATTATTATTTACCGTGACATCCCACCCAGCATCCCAGACACAAACTCAGGCGTTACAAGCCCACCCAAAGCCCTTGCAGAATGCGTCTCTTACGTGTCCAAAGGGATCCAGGTGGTTGTTGGTGAGTTTGAGCTTCTGGAAGGACACCAGCTGCCTCATCCAGTGTGCTCCTGTGGCTGGAGAGTCGGGGTGCACGTACAGCCGGCCCGGCATGGCGGGCTCGGCCTTCCCGGCCACCATCCTGGGGACAGAGGGGACAGATGGCATCACCCTGGCACAGCCTGCACATGGAAGAGCTTTTGGTCCTTAGATTCATCCCAGCAAAAGCCTCCTGCCAGCCCTGAGGGGATGCACTGGGATATGGGAACTCAGGGAGGCTCCTGCTGCTCGTGGGGGTTTTTGGGATCCTTGTTTCAGCATCACAGTGATCCCACCCCTGCATTTCCCTGGAAACTCCCACGTGGAATTTCCCCGGGGCAGTGTCTCCACGTGGGCATTGGGGAGATGCTTTTCAAGGAGCAAAACTCATCTGGGTTTTTGGAAGTCTTCAAAGACCCTTCTGCAAAGGGAGATGGCCCTGCACAGGAGAGAGGAGCTGTGGGCAGGAGTAGAAGTGGTGTGGCTGCACCCTTCACAGCCAGGCAGGGCTCCCACAGCCCGTCCCAGTGGGAAGGGGCTGCTCCCCACTCTGGAGCTGTTCCCAGCACCCTTCTGCAGCTCCCCTTGCCCCACACCACCACCAGCTCTCACGGACACAAGGCGCAGCCATGAGACATCATTTAATGGCAACGCCCTTGTTACTCCACATTGTTCTTATAAAACCCCAATAAAAGCAATATTACCAAAAACAACAGAAACTTTCCAGCAGCAATAAAAGCAAAAGGGGAAACAGCTCTAGGGCTGGCAAAAAACTAAATTAAACAGAGTTAACAACTATCCATCATCTCGTGTTTAATGTCTGAAACACAAAGTGGCCACCGTGGTGCAGAGACCCTCAGTCCACTCCTCTCACCCAGCGGCATTCCGGGACAAAAGCACAGGGAAAAGGGATTTAAAAAAAAAAAAAAAAACTGGAGCAGCCCTAATGTGCAAGTCAATAATTTCTGCTTTCTGGGATGTCACCGGGCTCGTTCCCTGTGAAATTTTCCATTGCTTTTCACCAGGCAGCAGCCGGTGGAAGGGTTTGGGGAAACCACAGCAAATAGTGGCAGTGAGGGAGGCTGCCGGGCATTCTGGGGGGGAAAAATCAAAAGAGAAAACAACACGTTTCCTTTGTCAGAGAGCAAAAATCCCAGCTGCCTCTCGGGTAAGTAACTTTGCTGGGAAAGGCACAGGGAAAGGAAGAACAGAAGAGAATCAGGGCTCTGAGTAAACCACCCCACATTTCGCTTTATAGCTGCTCTCCTAAAAGCAAAATATTACTATAGAAGAAAGGAATTTAAAACTTTTCTTGAGTCACATAGAGACCTAGTTTCGAGGCTAAAATGGACCATTAGATCATCCTGTCCAGGCTCTGGTACAAGGCAGGCTGTGGCTTTACCCTCCTACACTGCACACGGCCAGATAACCTGTGCTTGGCCTAAAGCATCTTCCCCAAGAAAGCCCCCTAGCCTAGAACACTTTGGGGATGGACAATCACCACCCCCAGCAGCACTTTTTTTCCAGCAGTTAACCACCCAGCCTGTTAATAATACTTCATTTCATAATTGCCTGGTTTAAACTTCCAGCCCTGGCTCTTGTGTCCATCATTGCTCCACCAAAGAGAGCTCTGGGACGTCGGCTTCCCTCCTGTGGGAAGGTGTTTCTGTTGGTTTCTAAGTTCGCACAACAAACGGTGGATCCAATTGCAATTTTCTTATGGCAAAGCAGGCAAACAGCAGGGTTGTCTTACCATTTGTTGTCACAGAATTTGTACCGGTGGTCGTCGGCCGGGACGATGTCGATCAACAAAATGTACTTGGTCTTGGGGTTCATTCCAGTCACTTTGACCTTGTAACTGGGAAACATCCTCCTTGGGGAAAAGCACAGGGGTACCGCGTTAGCGAGGGATGGAAACTTGATGGAAACTTGGAGCAGCAGCCCAAAAAGCAGATCCACCATCAGAGGGATTCACGCGAGGACAGTTTTGGTTCTGAAATGTGTGCCAGGGCAGAAGTGGGCACAAATTTTGATAAGGGTATAGGGAGAGGGGCAACGGGCCAGTGCCAGGAAAAGGAGGGTGCAGAGAGAGATACAGGGGGGTCAACACATCCCTGTTTGTGGGAGGCTTGGACAAGGAGCCCTCACTTCTACAGGAGGCTCTACCTGGCTTATGGCAGCATCAAAATTGCAGATCTCTTGCTGCTGTGGAGGTGTTTGAGAAGTCAGGAGAGCTGCCTACATTTCAGAGGAACCAGTGCACCTGCTTTGTCATTCACACGATCCCAATATCCACCAGGTCCCACCACTACCCCTGGGCTCCCTCCAACAGACTGAGAACGGAGGATCAGCAAAGCCTGGGGGAGACAAAGGGTTAAACTCTGTGGGGGTGCAGACAGGCTCCTCTGGCCTTCCCAGACTTCCCAAATTCACAGCACACCCACTAAATGTTCCTGGAGCCTGGAGAGTGGCAGAGCTTCCCACCAAAATGTGCCTGTCCCCCGGCTTCAGCAACCAACACCAAACCAGAGCATCCCACAAACCCGTGCATCACTAGAGACGTGCCTTACAGACCCACAGAGTCTTTGTGATATTAAATAATACCTCTTTATAAAGCTGTGTGGCTGTGAAAACAGCAGATTCCATCCCAGTCCAGCCTTGCAATCCAAAGGAGAGGGCCCTAATGGATCCTGACACTGCCATGGGCTTCCCAATCCCTCGAGGCCGCGTCAGCAGCCAGGATTTGCAGGATTAGGCACTTCACATCCTCAGAGTAACTATTTTCTTGGCTCCATCTTCCCCACCTCCTCCTCATCCAGTAAAAACACTCAAGTCAATAGAGCAAACTGGCTCACCACAGCCCTGCAGCCAGGACACAAAGTTCTCCTTCCCGTCGGCACAAGGGGACGGAGGATGAGAATTGCCACATCCCGGACTCGTTCTAATTACGTGAATTAAGATGGGCCCAAATCCTGATGTCATTTCTCCATCAGACATCAAGGCCACTGTGTCCCCCCCACTTTATCCCTCTTTTCCTGAGCCGGGCCAGGTCTGCAGCACCATTTTGTCGCTGCTTGGGGAGAAGGCAACAAAATGGGCCCTGTTCAAAATCATTTCAATTGACTCTTTTAACCGCCCTGCATAAATTCCAGATGTTTACCATGTAATTAGCCCGGACTAAAAAGGGGTGGTTTACCAATGTCCCTCTTTGATTTTCATTCATAAACTCTGCACTCCTCTTAACCTTGTCCTCCTACAGGTAAGCACCTGGGTAAATACAGTAGGACATTTCAATTTGTGAATACACAGCCCAATTCACACATTGAAAAAAATTGTATAAGGAATCCAATCTGAATGCCAAGATTTTTTTTTTTTAATTAGGCCTTAAAATGGCATTTAAAAATGAAACAAAAAAGAAAAAGAAAAAAAAAAAAAAAAAAGAGGAGAAAATTATTAAAAACCAGAAATGAGATGGGCACAATTTGACAGTTTGTCATACCTGCATTGGGGATTTTTATAACCTTGAGCTTCTGAATTTCTTTTTCCCTCAATCATTTCATTTACTGTAGAACATCCAAGCTGCTAAAGTAGCTGAACTGATATATTGTAAATGTTAAGTGCTTTTTTAATGGCATTTAAAATTAAGCTTCAGCATATGGAGTTCATATAGCATGGACATGCCTGAGTTTATAATGTTCTTTAGTATAGCCCTCTAAAATAAATACAAAGAGCCAAAGTACTACTATAATATATACAGCTGAAATTCTTTAAGGATAACAAATGGGGACTCACATCTGATTGAAGGTGTTGCTTAACTCGCAAACCACTCACTATCTCGCAGTGGTAGCATTGTACTCAGCAGTCCACAGACCCAGCTACAACCAAGTTTGCCAACTCTCCGCATTCTTTTCCAGGAAAACACAGGGTAGATTTTAGTAATTTGGCTGTGCATGGACATTTCATCATTATTATTAGCTGCTGCATTTTGGCCTTAAAGAAAAAAATATGCGACTAATGTGCTGTCCAGGGACTTGTCAGTTTAATTTTCTTAATGAAAACATATTTCTCAACCCCTTGGCAGAGGCTCGTTTAGTAAATATCTCTTTGCAATATGATACAAACATGGGTTGTGCATTTCTGGTGGGAAGGCATGACCAACCCGAGAGCTGGGGCCAAGGAAATGCAGTCATAGAGATTGAATTAAAAAAAGAGAAAAAAAAAAAAAAAAAGGAAAGAAATAAGCAAGAGATAGTACCTAATATCATCTCCTGGCCCTTATTAAATGTCCCATTTTGAAAGAAGGGAGCAGAAAACCACGGTGGAGCTGCACCAGCCCTGCCCGGGAGCGAGGCCGTGCCTACAGTGGCTCTATAGAGCTCCCTGTCAGCCCTGGGAAGGGGCCAAAAACCTGCCTGGCTTCCCCGAATTTACTACAGGTCAATGGAGCTACTCAGAGGCACGAGGAGCTGCAGCACAAGCAGCCCCTCTGGCAGCGCCGTGCAGGCAGGAGCTCGGGGCGGATGGGCGGCTCCGGGGAGGATGCTCTGCCCCGGCCAGCTCCTGGACAATAGGTTGCTTCATCATCCATTGCTCGGGGACCAGCGCAGGCACAAGAATCACCCAGCGCTGCAATAAAACTTGCCAACGTCTTGCCGAGCTCTGGGAAAGCTCAGCCTGGCTTTGGTGGGAGGTCTGAAGCAAGACTCAGGGCAGATCTCTGTTTTAGCCACCCTCCTTTCCCGCACGGCTCCAAACCGGGGGAGAGCATTGCTGCGCTGAAACTGGGGACAAGAAATGGGAATCTGAGCCTTCCTTCCCAAAAATTGGGAATTTGGGAGTGTGACAGGTGACATCTGATCCTCAGGGCACCTCCCGTGCCAAGGGCAGCTGCAGCCCTGCCGGGGCAGCCTGGGGAAGTTCAGGGATGGGCACAAGTGCAGCACAGCAAAACCCAACTCCCCGGCAAAGTTTGAGCCACCAATACTCAGGAGATTAATTGCAGCAATTCCTGCCTTCGTCATCTTTTGCTCAGACCCAAAACCTGTTTGGACACAGTGTCCAGGAGCTGCAGCAAATGCCCTGAATGTGCCAGTGGCAACACCCTCCCCGGGGTGGGGATGTCCAGCGCTGGACCAATTTCCCTCCAATTTGTGCTCCTTTTTCTGAAAGCCACAGCAGGTGGGTGTCCAACCCAGCAGCACACCTTAGGTGGAGGCAGCAGGGCCACTCAAGGAGCAGGGTCCACCAGCCACCAGCAGCCCCACAGCTCCCCTGCCCACCCAGGGACCAGCCACCAGCCCTGGGAGCAGCCAAGCACCAAACCCAACAGACTCTTCTGCAAAACACCAAAATTGACAGGACTCCAGTTTTAGGCACATTTAAACCCATTTCTCCCTCCCTCCAGCTCCAGCCAGAGCAGAAGGGACCATCCAGGCTCCTCAGCCCTATCCTGAGGGTCTTGTGTGCCCCTCAAAGTTCTCTGCTGAGGGACAAAGTGCTGCTGTGCCATGGCAGCAGCTCTCTCTGCCCCTCACAGAGCGAAACGTAAATCAGCAGTTATGTTCACAAAAGAAAGGCGCCCTCGAAGGAAGCGATCGTGGGGAAAAAACCTACGGTCCCTCCTGTGTGAGCAGGACACCCCACATGGCATAAAAACCCCACAGTCACTGGGGGATGCCCTGGGGAGGGCAGAGGGGCTGAGCCTGCCTCTGGGGACCGTGGGCAGTGGGAGCAGGATTGGCATCACCAGAGCTTGGCACCACACTGCCACAGCCCCAGCTAAACCCTTCCCTGCAGATGAAATGTAGCAAAACCAGTAAAAGCCAGGAAAATAAACAAGCAGCACAATTCCACTGGCCTCCCAAGCTTCAAAGATGATGTGCTAGTGAATTATTTGTTCTGATAATGAAGCAGTCACTGCTTAGCTAAGTTTATGCTAGGCACATTTTATCTCTACGTGATATGCACAAATTGTTTTAAAATGAACTGTTAGAATAAGCATCTCTTGTTTATTTATTTATACTATTGCTATCCAATCCCCTTAACCGTGGAGCAGTTGCTGACACGGAGCCAAAGCTTCTATTATGTTCAAACAAAGTTTAATTGATGTGTAATTGGCTGGTTGGGTTTGGAAGTGAGCGATAAGAGGAAAGCTTTGCTTTCCTTTGGGGCAGCAGTTCCCAGCCTTCCAGGCTCTCCAGGCTTGGCCTCTCTGTGGGCATCTCACGTGTTTTAATCCCCAGATGAGCAGGTCTGGTGGATCCTGGAGAGATGGGTGGCTGCAAAGCTTCCATGTCCAGCAAAATCTTGGGTTTTGGGCAGGGGACAGCAAACCAGAAAAATGGAGAGAATCAGAGCTGACTGAGGAGCTCAAATACTCACCTGAGCAGTGGCTGTGCTGGGCCACGCTGCACATCCTCACCACCCTCCTGCCCACCAGGATTTAATCTGACCTCCACTTAGATGCCAACGCCGTTCCTGACATCCCAATGGGTGCATTAGCTGGGAAGGGATGTCTCTGACCAGCACGGGGTAAGCAGGGAATTCAAACAGTATTTCCATAGAGAAAACACCATGGAACCAGGACGCCTGAGCAACTCAAGCCATGCCCCCACCACAGGCTGTCAGTGCTCTCTGAAGCCTATGGGTTTGTGTGGATTGCTGCCTCCTGAGGTGGGGATGGTCCTTCAGATACTACTGACTGCTTCCTTCTGTCCTTTCAAGGGCATAAAAACATCCCCACGCACTTCAGCAGCTCAGTTGTTGAAAAGTAAAAAATTCTCTAATTAAAAGAGAAAATTTCTCTGCTTGTCTTCATTTTTAAGACAATGAGACAAAGATTTCCAAAGACAGACAGAGATTTTACAATCCTTGCTTTTGGGATGGTGAAGTAAAGCAGTGACTGGATTTTCGGAAGCTCCCGTGCTGTGCTGCCTGTGGCAGACCAGGTTGTGAAAGGACCAGAAAACAACCGCTCACTCAACATCTTGGCTAACAAGCTGTGCGACCACCTCCTCAGAACCTGCTGGGCACGCTGAGATGCCTCCAGCAGTGGTTTCAGAACACCAAGGCCAATGACACACCTGCATCCCTGATAACGACCAGTGTGGTCCCAAATTCTTCTTGAGAATTGGCCGTGGCTGCTTGAGGATGCTTCTCCTTGTCTTCATCGTTAGAAGGGAAAAGAATGGTGTGCAGAGGCTTCAAGAACTATGTCTCCATTCTGATGACCTTTCCTCGTTTTTTTGTGATTTCCCTTCTTTTGACAAGAATTTCTTCCACTGACTTAACGCATCTTTAAAAATAATATTCTCCAGGGCAGATTAAAACAAATTTGGGGATGTCAGCTGTTTCTTTTAGCCTTTTAAATGGCATTTCCTTTTTGATAGATTCTTGCTTTCAGAAAATACTTTAAAGAGATCAAAGAGTTTTTCAACAGGGTCCCATTTTCCCAGTGTATCCTAACCCTCAGTCCCTTATTTCTCTTATCACCCACGCCACTCCGTTATGACGCTCTGTATACAAAGTAAGAGCAGTTAACTTTGAAGTGCTGGATTAGCCCATGCCAGATCCTTGCCTCAGAATAACAAACAATACAGGTTCAACAGGAGTTCTCATCAGTAGTTCATTTTTCAGCCCCAAATTCACTGTCACTAACACAAGCAACATTGAACTCTCAGTCTATGGGCAGATAGGAGAGATTTATCTGGTGGCAGGACCATGACCTAGTGATGAGAAGGTCAGACAGTTAAGGGATTTTTATATTTTGGAATGGCGAGGTTGTATTTTTTCCTTCTGGCTAGCACATCTTATTTTTTAAATAAAACATTGTTTCTCACATACTTGAGAACTCGGTTAGCTGGGATGGCTGCTTTCATGGTCCAGAAACATTTCCTTTCTTTGCCCCACGGTGACTTGAGGCTCCTGGCCATGGGCTGCTTCTCTGGGCTTTCATTTTGCTGCGGCTGAAGTTGAGCAGAGAAGGTCCCAACGTGAAGAAGGATGCGAGAGGCGGTGCCAGCAGCACCAGCAGCACAGCACAAAGGTGCCTCAAAGACAACCTGGGCGAGAGTGTGGTCACCAACAGCGTTCCAGGGCAGGTCTGCTCCCTCTGCAGCCCAGCTCCCTCGGCAGTGGGCTGAGGGAGGAGCCGAGGCAGCCTTGGCACTGCCGCAGCCACAGCCCCGGTGGCCAGGAGCCTTTGAAGCAGCCGCAGAGCCCCAGCGATGGTTGGGACCTTCCCCAGCTGATCTGGGCTTGACCAAAACCTCCCCTCACCCTGCCACCAGCACAAGGACAAGCTGGGAAAGCTTTGGGAACACCCCTACCTGTGAGCATCCCATGTCTCCAAAAAGCAGGGATGGCTGCTTGAAGAGAGAAGTGTCTTAGGAACCAAACTCCCACCCCTGCCCTCCTCGGCGTGCACGAGCTCTGTCTCTCCCTTGCCAAAGCTGTCGACAACTTTAGCAGCACAGCCAAGAGCCATTGGAGCTCACTCCTGCTTTTCCTATAAAAGCAGGAGTTTGCCTGAACAGGATAATTCCAGGACCCCAAATTTAGGAGCAAGCAGATCAAACATTCCTCAAATATCTATTTTATTTCTATGTTTTAAATTGACGGCTCACATTCCTTCGCTGATCTCGGATATTAAGGTTTGCTTTTGGATCAAAAACCATCAGCAGAAATTCTTGTAACTGCCTCAAAAGATTCTGGACAAATATTTCCCTTTAATTGTAATGAGAACTGGGCATCCATATGCCCTACAGAGCCATGGAAAATTTAACTTTTAAAGGATTATTCACACAGGAAAGCTGCACCAGCTTAGCCAAAGCATTTATACTTCTTCAGACCTTGATGTCCCAAAAACTAGTTTTATTTTGGTTTACTAAAGTTGATTGGGAACAGATTTTTTTTTTTTTTTTACTGAAATAAGCCACTTTTAAAATGAAACTCGAACATCTAAAGGGGATTTGCATCTTTTCCACACATGCAGGATGCTTTATTGGTTCTATTTTTTTTCCTCTGCAGCATTTTCCTACATGTGCTTCTTAAAACCTGCTACCATAGAGACCAAAGCTGGCTTTGTACCTGTGCACATCCTGCACTCCAGTCAAAACTCAAATTCAGTACCTTGAGCCTCCTGTTACGTCTCAGGGACAGTTCTGCTGCCACAGAGAAATGCCACATTGTTTTCTCTTCAGGAACTGTTCACAAAAATGTGACCAGACATCCTGTGAACTGGCTTTTTTTTTTTCCTGATGAAACAAAAGCTTTATCAAATTGTTTGTCCTTTGCAATACCTGGATAGAAATTGCAATGCTGCAAAGACCGGCACCTTGGGGGGAAAAAAACCCCGAGGGAACAGCTAAATAAATAATCAAACAGAAAGAAGAAATCTTGAGCCAGCAAGGCTGTGGAAGCAGAGATTAACTTCCAGCAGAAATAAAGTCTGAAAGATGAGATTTCACAAAGAATGGCCTGCCACGAGCTACAAAAAAAAAAAAAAAAAAAAAAAAATTAAAAAAAAAATCTACAATTGTTCAGTTAAATAATAGCACATAAAGGCGAGAGGATGAAATCGGAAAGCCAGATTTATAATGAATTTGCTTTCCCCACCCCTCGTACAATTTCACAAGCGTGGAATTCCTAAAATCCCACAGGAAAGGTGTGCACCCTGCTACACCAGAGCGATGCTCCCACAGCAGGGCAGCCAGAGCGGGGGAATCCAGATGTGCAGCTGCATCTGCATCCCTAATACACCATTAGCATCTAGATTGATTTGATTAATTGGATTTAATAGGATCTCACCGACTGGAACTGGTGGTGGAGGTTTTTTAGGGCATTTTTTGGTTAAGTATTTTGGGGGGGGGGGGTGCGGGATTTTTTTTTGGTTGGTTGGTTTGGTTTTGGAGGGGGTTTTGTTTGTTTTAACACACACACACAGACGGGAGGGTTTGTGAACAATTATTTCCAAACCCAGGCACTCAGAGCTCGCTGGATTCATTCCCCCCCATCCCTGGGAAGCCGCGCGGTGAGCGGGGATAGGAACCGGGAGCGGCCGCCTCGCCGGGGCTCCGCTCAAACAACGGGATCACCTCTGCTTCCCGAAAAACCTGCCCTGCAAAACGCCCCTGGACACGGGCACTGCCCGAAGGGATCAGCCGCGGCCGCTTTTCCTCTCGTTCCCCCCCGGGCTGGGGCAGCCGTGGGTACCCAGCGCCGGGGATGGGCAATCTCTGCACCGCGCACCTTCAGCCGTTTAAAACCATCACCAGATAATTGTCCGGAGGAGAAATCGGTAATTAAAACAAACCTCAAAGAGGAGGAAGGAGAGGAAGGCTCTGAGTGATGGAACCGGCGCCCATCCCGCGGGCGCTCTGAGGGGATCCGAACACTTTTCTCCAAAGTTCAGGGAACTCTGCTAACATAAACTTTTTATCTTTTGATGATCCTCTTAATATAAAATAATCTCTTTTTTTTTTCCCCTCCCACAATGAAGCAGTCGGACATTAAAAAGATAGCAAGTGCATTTTAAAGATGTTTCCACTTTATAAATCAAACTTTCTTGGCAACAACATGATTTCTATTTCAATGCTGAGCTTGCTGTGTTCTCCTAATATCTCCTGCAGATCAGTCCTAAGAGGGAGTAATAATCCCCTAAAGTAATTCTCAGCCCTAAATTCTCGATAATTTATAGTTGGCTCGTTCTGTGGAGCTCTACAAAGAACGAAACAAATGACTCCCCCTTTCTCCCCCAACTAAGTTATCAATATTTGCCTTGTTTATACAAAAAAGCTATTTTACACCATTGCCATGGAATTAACGCTTCCGCTGAGCTTTACATTTCCTCTCCATTGAGTGAACTTGTCATTAAAGTCACTCTTTTTTGTTGTTGTTGTTTGAAATTTAAAAATCGGGCTTCCATTTCTTTTCGTTTGTGCCCCTTGAGGTCAGACAGACCTACATTTAAGTGATTTCAACTAACGGCATTCAGGGGCATCTCTGTGCCTGCTGGGAGGGGGATTAGAGTCCTGATTAGTGCCTGCAATTAGCCGCTTTCCCTCATTCCACACCCCCCCCAATGCTAGATGCAAGTGCACACAAATCTCCATTAACCATCGTTTGTTGTTTTTTTTTTTTTAATTGGCTCAAGAGGAGGTTTATTATTGCGACTCTCTTATTTAAATAGCTCGGGTAAAATAAAATCTGCACGAAGTAATAATTTTCATTTTGTCCTTTGCACGGGGATTAGCAGCAGACTGCAGCTCGTGAGAGCCGCCCTGCCCTCAGCGCGGCCACGCGTGGCATCGCTGTGAACCGAGACTCGAGGCAATCCGGGATTTAAGCTGTTCGATTTTTCGGTTGTTCTCGTGCTAATTATTTTGTGTGTTTTTGCTGTCGGTGCTGCGGCAGAGCCCAGCCCGGGCCGGGGGGACCGAGCCGAGTCCCGGCACCGGCGGCGCTGGGGCTGCGGGGGCTCCGGGGCTGGTGACTCGCTGCTAAAAAAACCGATAAAAGCCCTCGTCCTGTGTTTTGACACCATTTGCTGAACCCAGCGCAAAAAAAAAAAAAAAAAGGTTCTTTTGTTCCGTGTTATTCATCAGGACTTCAGCCATTTCTTTTTTTTTTTTTTTTTTTTTAAATTCAAAACTGTTTATAAAAATTTTAAAAAATTCTTTTAGCTCGATGGCGCTGCACTGAATTTCGCAAATGGAGAATTTGGCTCGGGTAACTTTAAAAAAAACCCCAAATTTTTGTACATCTTGAGGTCTACCCCCCATCCCACCTCCTGAAAGGTGCACTGCCAGCTCCACCGGACAAGGAATGCGGGACTGAGCCCTGTCCATATGGAGCTGTTTAAACAAGCCACGTTAAGACTTACAGAGAGATAACGTGCACGTTTGGGATGCTTAGGGTCTAGAATTTGGTACAGATATTACACATCTCCGCACAGACACACTCAGATACTATAAATTAAGGGTGAAATATCTGAGGTCTTGATCCCCTCATCTGAGCTGACTTAGGGAACAGACCCATCCAAACAAACCCGGCTCTCCCCATCAGCAGACGCCGCAGTACAAGCCCTGAGATTTTATTTACACCAAAATAAGGTGCGAAAAGGACCGAGTTACCTGCACCATCACTCCATAAACAGCCACATAGCAAATAAATGGAAGATTCCCGGGACATGCAATCCCTCTCCAGGGGGAATAATGGGAATATCTTGCTTATTAGAGTCTAACTTCCCTACACTGAGCAGCTGCTGCACAGAGCAGCACTGCCGGGACGGAGGGAAGCAGAGGGAAAGCGCTCATCAATCCCAAAAATCCAAAGCTGAGGGTCGGGTTCTGGGTCTCACATTGTGAGCAGCAAACAGGGGAGAAAAGTCACACACACACACGCCATGAGCACCCCCGGCTGCTCTGCACGAAGGGTCAGAGACCACAGAGAAATAAAAACAGCACAGAAATTATTCGTGGGGTTTTTTTTCTTCGGTTTTCTCCCCGTTATTTGAGTGTCTGCTGCACGGCTCGTTAGCACGGGGTAAAACAAGCACAGGGCAGGGCAGAACCACTCAGCTGTGCTGGAATTAAATGTTAATACCTCAGTTTTTCTTTTCCCGCTGCCACAGAAGCCAAGGGCAGATATTTTGGTGCCCACAGCGACACACGGATAATTTTCTTGGGAATTATCTGATTCCCGAGCCGGTGATGGTCTGAGGTTTAATTCTGATTTTTAATTTTCTGACATTAATTCTGCCATCTCCCACCAGAGCAGCCCGGACAAGACAGGAACCCTGAGCAGATGCAGGACTGAGTTCTGGTCTCCCTCCCCGGGTGTGCACACTGAGGGGGCTCTGATTTGATAAAAATAATTATTCGATCCCAAGGGAAAACAGATCTTTTTCTTTACCCAGAAGTGGCACCCGTTTCTCTTTCAGTTTCGAGATTAAAAGAACCTTTGTGCTGCTAAAATTTTGGTGCAGAGTATCCCAGCACAGGTCTCAGTGCACGGCAAGAAAAGTGAAGGGGGTTTGCTTTGTAGGGAAAAAAAAAATAAAACCACAATTATGCTAATTTCCTAATTAAAAAACAATTTAAAAAAAATCATTACCAGAGAGAATCGGGGCTAAACGTTCCAAACGACTCCACAACATTTTCTAGCATCTACATTCCAAAAACACATGTACAGTTTACACTGAAAAAATGATCCTACTGAAATCTGCAATCACAATAATATTTTTCTAAACGCCATGGACTGTGGCAGTTCTGCAAAACCCAGTCTTGGTAAACAGGACAATTCATAGAGATCAGAATCAATACATGTTCGCAGGGAGTTTTCACTAACCTGCCTGCTTTGGTTATTATCATTTCCGTGCCAGCTTCATGAAATTTCTTCCATAGCTCCTTCTCATGGAGATAGACTTTGATATTTTCTATTGTCTGTAAAAAATAATTAAGATGATAAGAAGAGCAAGAAATGATGGAGAAAACTTCCGAGAAGGGCTGGGAAGGGCCGTGGAAGAGCTGGGGTTGGGGACATTGCAGCCGAGGCTCCGGGCGAAGCCACCAGCCCGTGCGGGAGGAGGATGGAGTCTCAAAAATTCCGCTGCCCTTTGCCAAAAATAAGAGAAACAAACGGAGGCCGGTTTTAATTGCAGACTTTCATAACCAGGCAGGACACTGCGGCTAAATGGAAATTTTTTTTTTCTTTAATTTTTTTTTTTCTTTTTCCTCGGGGAAAAAAGGAAAAAAAAAAAAAAAAAAGTCTGTTGGGGCAGACTCGCCCTAAGCCTCCCAAAAACCGGGAGCAGCCGCGGGGACAACGGACAAGGGCCGCGCTTTGTGCGTTCCGCGGGATGCCGGGGACATCGCAGAGGCGCGGGGTGAAGGCACAGAAGCCGCGTTTTATTTAGGGATGGAAAAACCCCCGGTGAATTCCCCGCCGGGCAGCAGCCCCGGGAGGAGCAGCGGCGGCGGCTCCGCCACGCGTCGGGCCCTGCCGGCCGCGGCTTTCGGTGCTCGGGTTCTCTCTTAACCGAGCTGCGCACCGACGGCGGCCTGCTGCGGACAGGGAAAATAAAATAACAGTAAAAAAATAAAAGCGAAGGAAAGTGGAGAAAAATGAGCTTTTCTCGCAATCCCTGCCCGTGTCGTCGCCGGGGGAGATGCCGGGCCGGTGGCGGGGGTGAGGGCGCAGCGGGGCAGGACGAGGGGCCGGACGGAGCGTACCTGCTCGGGGTCGGGGAGCTGCGGGCTGCTGAGCGGCGTGGAGCTCCCCCCGGCTACGCCGAGGACGGGGGAACCGGCGGAGGTGTCCGCATGGCCGGGCGCGGGGGCTGTTGGAAACCCTTCCTCGGTTTCAGACAGGCTTTTCTCCTGGAGCATTTCCTTGGGGGAGAGAGGCGCAACGTTAGCTGGCCGCACCGGGGGCCACATCCAACTCCTACCCCTCGCCCAGCTCCGGGCACGGCCACCTGCGAGGACAGGCCCTCCCGGGCCGGCCCGTGGTCGTTCCTCGAGCGGTGACACCGGGATGTGACACCGCCGGGCCCGGGGGAAGCCGCTGTGCCCCAGCCCCCGCGGGAGAGCCGCCCACGCGTGGCTGCGCTCCCGCTTGAGGCCAGGGCAGCTCATGTCTGATGTGGCCGCAGCCCCCCAGCCCCGATTCTTTCTGCCCTCCGGTACCCGTCGGGGAGGGCAGCCCGGCCCGGTCGGTCTCTCTGCCCCGTCCCGTCGGGGCTGAGGGGGCTCCGCGACGAAGAGCTGCGGCGGAGCCGGACGGTGTAAACAGGGGGAGTGCTGGGCTCCGAGATAAAAGGGCCCCTCTTAAACTTGGACGGAGACTGGGAAAAGCCAATAAAGATAAGGCCTGACAGCTCCGCCGAGGCTGCCGCGCATCAACGCCGACTTTTACAGCGCGCAGGGACGCGGCCGCCCGCCCCGCTTGACGGACGGACGGACAGACAGACGGACGGGCGGCCGAGGCGCGGAGGGGGAGCAGCTCCGCGCAGGCTGCGGGGTGCCGGTCCCGGGGACCGAAACCGGCGCTGGCCGCGGACCTGCAGCCCCCGAGGGAACGCTCGTGTCCCCGGCCCGCAGCCCCGGTCCCTGCCCCGAGCCGCCGAGGCCGAGCCGCTCTTCGGGACAGAGGCTGTGCAGGGGGAGAGAGGGGCTGGGACCCCAAACTGCAGCTCCAGCAGAGCTCCGGTGAGAGCAGCTGGGACTCCCAGCTCCATTCGCGCCAGAATTCCAGGGAGAGCTCCCGCCGAGGAGCCGGACAGGCTGTGTGCGAGCGGGCACACATACCCCAGTGACCGGCCGCAGTCCCCGGGGCAAGGAGCACCGAGCGGGGAGCACGGTACGGGGCTCAATGCCCCCAGAGCTCCACCGGCCCCTCCGCCCGGCTCGGGGTGTCGGGACGGCCCCAGCCCGGCCGAGGCGCGGATGTTTCCCGGCGTCCAACCGCAGAGCGGAGTCGGGTGACCGGGAGGGCACAGGTGGGAGGTGTCCGCGGCCAAGCCCGAGGGCAAGGCTGCAGCCCCGGACAGGGACCGGTGCTCCCGGCACGGAGCAGGTTGGCTGGCGGGGAGCAGCAGGGAGCAGCGGGGCAGGCTGGCGGCGGTGTCCCGCCCCAGGCCGGGGCTCGGCGGGCTGCAGGGAGCCCCGCGCCCTTGGACCCTCCCCGCTCCCTCGCGTCCTTCCCCCCGCACCCCGGGAACTCACACGGCCGGCCGAGGGGCAGGAGGCGCAGCGGGGGGCTCCGGGCTTGGCCTGGGGGCGGCTGCGGCATGAAGGGCATCCGCGGGGCGCTCAGGCCGGGAGCGGCTCCGCGGCCCCCGATGGCAGCGGCGTGCGGAGCATCCCCCGCTGCGCGGATTCACTTTCCCTTGATCTCGGCGGAAAATGTTCCATAAAGATCCAGTTTGGGGCCTTTCGACTCCCTCCCTCTTTGTCTCCCCCCCCCCCCCCCTCCCTTTTCCTTCCCCTCCTGTTGCTGACGTTGCCGCTGTCAATCACATCCCCTTACACCGACTCTGGCCCGCTCCGCCCGGCCCGGCCCGCCCGGCCCGGCCCGGCCCCGCGCCCGCCCGACGGTCCGCACCGGGGGGCACCGGCGGGGGCAGCGGCCGCCCGGCCCCAGCGCACCGGAGCCGCCCGCGGCCTTCCCCGGCCTGCCTCGGCCCTGCGCCGGGCCTGGCGGCGAGCGGAGCCGCTCGCTGCTCCGGGAGGAGCCCGGGGAGAGGGGACATCCTCGGCACCACCGCCCCCTCCCAGCCCCGACGGTCCCGGGGCTCCCCGCTGCCGGCCGGGGAGCCGGGCAAGGCCGAGGCTTCAGCGGCGGGCATAGGCCGCGCTTGGAAGAGCACCCGGCTCGGCGGGACCCCGCGGCGGGAGCCGGGGTAGCCCGGGAGAGGTGATGGGGAAGAGCCGGGATCATGCCTGGGCGGGGGTCCCGCCTCAGGAGGGGCCCACAACCCCCGTGGGGTCCCCTGACCCTGCACCGCAACCGAAGCCCCCGTGCCCGCCGGCCTGCGGCCTGCTTTCGGTGCGGGCCCCCCTGCGAGCCCGGGGACGAGGACAGGGGCTCCCCCTCCTCTCCGTGTCGCGACAGAGAGCCCCGAGCTTTTCCACAAGGCAGGCAGGAGCTGGGCGGCCACAACAAAGCGACGGCGAGGCCAGGCCGTCGGGGCCGCCACGAGGTGAGGGCGGCGAGGGAAGAGGCCGCTCACACCAGCCCGCCGGAGCTCCCTCACCCCGCGGCCCCGGCGCCGCCTGCTCGGGGCTCCCACCGCCACGCCAAGCCCCCAAAGCAGGAGGAGAGCCCACGCGAGAGAGTTCCCGACTGCTGTCGCGACTTAAAGGGCCAATTCAGCCCGGCTGTCGCGATTACCAAGGCACACACCCAGCGCTGCCCTCCCTGCGCTGAGCCGACCCTCACACCCGAGCCGTGCCCAGGCCGCTGCGCCCTACCCCCTGTCGCGACAGCCCCACGGCTGTGCCCCGTGCTATATCGTGACAGCACCGAGCTCTGCGCTGTCCCCAGAGGCTCATCCCCTCCGCGCCCGGGGCCAGGCGCCCTTACCCGAGCCGGGGGTCCCGGGCGGGCGCCGAGGCAGCGCTCGCTCCCGCAGCGCCGGGCTCACAGGGACCCCGCCATGGGCCGGCGGGCCAGGGGTCTTACCGGGCTTTTCTTGAAAGTGAATTTAAACCCAAACTCACTCCCACCGTCACGTGGTGCCGAAATTGGGAACAGGAGCAGAATAAAAAGTAAAGTGGGGTCAACCTCGTAATGAACCTTTTCCCCACTCCTACCAAAAAAAAAAAAAAAAAAAAAAAGAGAGAGAGAGAAAAAAAAAAAAAAAAAGAAAAGAAGAAAAGAAAGGAAAAAAAAAAAAAAAAAAGAGGACCCGAGCGGGCAGGGAGAGGCCAGCGGATCCCGCAGGAGCCAGCGGGATGGGGCAGGTGAGGAGGCCGGGCCGCGGCGGGCCCCGACGGGAGAGGGGACCCGCGACCGTCCTGTCCCCGCACAGAGCGAGCGGGGAGCGAGAAGGGCCTCAGGGTGAGCAGCCGTCCCGGGGGGCAGCGAGAGGCCCGGCTCAGCCGAGGGTTCCCGGGAGCGCCGCTCCCGCTGCCGACCCGCCCCGCGCGGTTCCCCGCCGGTTCCGCGGGCCCGGGCCGTGCCCCCACCCCGCGGGCACCGGGCCGCTCTGTCCCGCCGCCGCTTCCCGCCCGCGGGCCGGGCTCTCCCCGGCAAAGGTGAATTTCAGTGTGACTGTGCAGCCGCTACCGGGAGCTCGGCTTTGTCTGGGTGAGTCTCCCTTCAGCTCTTCCTCCCTCAATCGCGGCAAGGAGTGCCGGGCGCTGCCTGAGCTTTCCGACGTTGAATGCAGTTTTTACCCCTTGAACAAAAATAAAAGGGCGGAGGGGGCAATCCTAGGTGGGGAGGATTTAATTAAAGCAGACCCAAAGTCTCTCAGGCCTCCTTCCAGCCTCAGCCTTCCCCGTGGGTGCGTACGGGGATGCTGGAGCGGTGGGGTCGGGCCCATTCGCCGCCGTGCGGCCCCGGCTGAGCTCAGCCTCGCTCGGCTCACCGTGCCCTGAGCCCGGACAACACCTGCCCGTAGCGGATTCCGGGCGCGGTTCCTCCGGGAGGGCACAGGTTTCCTCATCCCCCGAGCAAGGGAGACGGGGCCGACACCGAGAGGTGAAACGTCCTCGCCGGTCGGAGCCCCCGGCTGCGGCAGCTCCGTGCGCTTCCCGAAGGCTCCGGCAAATCACGGCGAGGCGAAACCAGCCCGACTGTCATCACCCGGCAGATAAACGGCCGGATCCCCGACGGCAGGGTGGCTCCTATTCACGGCTCATCAACGCCGAGCCAAGGGAGCGGTGGGAGGATAAGCCCCCGCTTTCAGGGACCAGCGCTCCAAACCACTCATCACTGTCACCGAGCTCGCTCATGCTCTGGCCCCGAACACCGGCGATTAATAAAAGTTTACTGGCGCTTTTCTCCAGAGTTACACTCAGTCCGCGGGCCGGGGAAACCCGAGTGGGATCCGTTCATCCGCGGGATGCTCTTCCAGCCGCCGCGCCTTTCCGTGGCTCCTCTTCCCCACAAAGAAAACCTGCTTCTCTTCCCCCCCAGGAAAAAACTGCCAGCCACGACGGAGACGAGGGAAGAAGCGAACCCCGAGCCCGCACCCGACGGAACCGTGCGGCCGCGGCCCCGACGGCGGCGGGGGGAAAGTCGGGACCGAGCCTCGAGCGCGTGGGTTGGCGTAGATTGACTGACTTGAGAGGAAACTCACCGGTTTACACTGCTGAGAAGGGTTTGAATGGATGAGTACTGAGAAAAAAATTGCCGAATTTGGCCAGTAACAAGGCTGGAAGAATGGAAGGCTAATACTGAGTTATGCATGGACTCGGGAGGAATTACACAGCATCAGAGCCTTGCTTCTAAACAGCGACAGTGCCAAATTTCTAATAACTGTGTAATATGCTTATTTATACCATACAAGGACTTACAAACCTCATTGTGCATAGCAGCTGGGTCATATTTCTTTACCCTTCCATTCCTCAGGCCCTTTTGCCAAGAGACTGGTACCAAACACTCCTAGGCTGAAAGGAAAACACAAAATTTAATCGCAAAGAAACGATGACAAGGAAGCGTGGGTAAGATACGGGCTGACGTGCAGCCCTTTAATCTTAAGCATCTGCCTAAAATAGATGCACTAAGGGGGTATTGGAAATATGCACGGTTTGAAATGCGAGTGATTCTCTGCTCCTAAATCGTTCAGCCCGGTTATCCATATGTATTTCCCTGACCTGGGCACGTTTGTAGGCTCTAAGGCTTTGTTTTAAACTGTTAAGTAAATGTTTTAACGAATGTTTTAAAAGGTTGTAAACGAACGTGCTGCTCAGTCTCGCACCAAGCTCCGCTGGAACCGGGTAAATCAAATGAAGAACCATATTCCGATTTGTTTTTAAATATTTGGGGGGGGGGGGGATTTGTTAATTTTTCCAAGCGTACCAAGTGTACTCACCCCTCGTAATTTCAAAAAAACCTATGCAAGATGCAGCCCGGCAATGTTATCCAGAAATAATTAAACTATGAATGAAGATTCATGTGTGTAGACATTTTAAAAAAGATTAACTATTTTAGAAATAAAAGCTAACGACTGTGGAATTGGTTAAATTTTTTAAATTAACGCAAATTTTCTCCAAATGCTCTGGATTTTTATTTTTTATTATGCTAACCTACTATTTTTTTTAAAGTAGCATCTAAAAAACTAACATTTCAAATCATTTGCACATTTTTTGAAGGAAGAGATTTTTACCATGAGCTTGGCAATGTCTTTGTTAGAGTGAACAGTCCAGAGATCACTGCCCTGGTGAGCGTCAGCCTGAGATAGTCCCCAGTGGCATTTCCCAGCCGAAGCTCTGATTTAACTTCAGGATTTACATAAATATAAAAAAACCCACCCCAAAAACAAACCAATAAACAAACAAAAAACCCCCCTCAATCTATTTTGTAGTAACATTTTTTGATTTTAATGAAAAGACCCCTAAAGCTACAACACGCTGGAGGATGGGAGCAGGCGAATGGAGCTGGAATGGGAATGATGGTTTCAAAAATCAAAGGAGAACAAAGCCCAGCGCTCGGAGCACGGTGATTTCTCTGCAGCCTGGCTTCCAGTGCCACAGCAGATCCAGCTCTGCTCCCTGCACCCACAAAACTCTGCTGTGGGGTGGGGTCTGGGCATTGGAATGGGGTGGGGGACAAGCAGACCCTGCCACCTCTGCTCTGCCACTGCCAGCAGAGCAGGGCTCTGGTCACACCATCCCCGTGGTCACCAGTGCTGCCAAGGCCTGCAGGACAGCCTGGGAGGGAAGGGACTCAGTGGTGTGGGTCAGGGTGGCAGCCAGGTGTGCATGGAGAGGGGACAGCAGCCCCAGGGCAGCTCAGTGTCTTGCAGGGATGTTACTGGGGAGGGAAGACACATGGAAGCTCCTGGGTGAAGCTGCTCTGGAGCACCTGGGCGAAAATGAGAGGCACATCAATCCACCAAGTGACAGCAGGGCAAGTCACTTGTCACCGGGCAGGCAGGAAAGGGGAGAGGCTTGTCTTAAGCCTTACATCGGAGCAGGAAACTGCCTTAAGGTATTGCAAATCCAGCCCAGTACATTGGCAGAGCAAGGTGTTGTGGCTCTGCACGGCGTCCCTGGCATCATCCATCCAGGGATGGGGGACTGGGAGAGTCCTGCCCAAAGTGGTTGTTCAGTTTGTGCTAGGGATGAAGAGGAGGTTATTGCTATGGGAAATCATTGTCCTCCAGGCTAAACAGTGGAAAATGCTGGTCTGGGTGAGAAATTCCCAGCGTGAGGAATGAAGGCAGCCAGCTGCCAGCTCTGGAGCTGGGCATAGACCCTGTCCAAGCCCCCAGCGTGGCACAGTGTGATGCTCTGACAGAGCAGCCAGGGCCAGTGGGGCCAAACAATCTTGTTCAAACATCAGAGCCCACTCAGGGGCCAGAACCCCTGACCCACAGCCTGAGCAAGGCACAGCCAAGCCCTCGCACCCCACCAGAGCCTGCCACTCTCTTTGGCCAGTCCCTTTCCCCTGTAGTGCTGCCCAGAGGGAATCTTTCCTCTTTCTCCCTCATCCAGGGCCGGACCACAGCATGGCAGGGGGTCAAAACAGTGCTCAGCACTGGAGCTATGGGGAGGGAACAGAAAACACTCAGCCAGGAACAAACAGGGGTCCTGGGGGATTAAACCCCTGCCAGATGCCTACGAGAACCTTGCATCATCCCAAGGATCAGTCCTGTCCCGAGTCCTGGCTAAATCACCCAGGTTTAGGGGTGTGAGGCTTGCAGAGCACAGGAAGGCAGCCAGGATTTCCAAGGGCAGAGCGGAGCAGGGAACAGCAGGAGCAGCCAGCCGGGGCGTAGAGGCTGGAGCAGAGGCACAGACATCTGTGTGGATGTGGAGCTGCTGCAGAGGAGGCGGCACAACGGGATGGAGGAAGGCGAGGTGAGAGGCAGATGAGAGCAGAGGGGAAGGGAGCTGTGGGGGTCTGGGGAGCAGGGGGCTGGGGGAAAGGGGCCAGGCTGGGGAAGGGCTTTGCTTCCAAGGACAGCACACATCACCAGTGAGCCTCTGGGATGTGGCAGCCTGTTCCCTGCTCAGTCACATCCCTCCCGTGCCTCCATCCCACTCCCGGGACACTGACGGGAAACACATTCCTTGGGCTGCAGGGGCAGGGTCAGGCTTGGGGACAAAAACTCTTCTCCATTTTGGGCATTTTCCTCCCTGCCCAGGGAGTGGATTTGCTCTGAAAGCAGGGCTCAGCCTTAGGGGTGTCCTTACCCGCCCCCCAGTAAAGGGACTAAACTGCAAAAAGGCCCCACGTTCCCATTCCTGGGGAAGGTTCTCAACAGAAGCAAACAGGAAGGGAAATGATAGCCAACTGGGATGGGGCCCAGAAGCTGGGAATTTCCTCCTCTTGGGACATGACTTGCTGTGGGACACCAAATCTGCTGCAGGTACAACGAGGGAAATGGGAGACAGGGGAGGGATGAAATCCTGGAGCAGCGTCTGCCCCTGGCTCCAGCAAGGAGAGAAAGGATGGCTGAGATTCATTAAATAAAGAGACAGGAAAACCTTGCTTAAGGAGCTGTCTGGGAAAGAGGCCATTTCAGGCCTGCTGTATACAAGTGCCAGTGATTTGGGGCCAGAACAGACAATTGCTAAAATTTCCTCCAGGCTCTGCTGTGCAAGGAGCTGCTCTCAAGCAAAGCAGTTCCAGAAAGTTGTGGGGAGATTATTGGTGCCTTTCTGCTTGGGTTGAAGGACCAAGCTGGCTCCATCAGGAGAAGAGAAGGAAAAAGATCCCTCAGATTAGGAATTTTTTCATTCAACTGCTCAGAGCACTGACCAGGTGGTGCAGAGAGGATGAGGCAGCTCCTACAGGAGGAAGGGCATAAACATCTCACCATGCAGTGGGAACAGAGAGAGGGATGGAAAAGGGATTTCACAATCCTCAGGATGAGTCTGCACCTGTCATAAACCAGGTGAAATTTGGGGAGAGGCAGGAGCAGTGGGGACAGCAGGACATGCTCCCGTGGAGAAGGTTTGCACCACTGAACTTCAGCACAGCCACAGCTACAGAGGGAGTCCAGGTCCTTCTGCCCCTGCCATTCCCCGCTCTTACCTGGGAGCCAGGCAGGGAAGAGAGCAAAATGGGCTCTGCCCCAAACCCCAACCTCTGCTCCACCACCAGAGAAGAGGGATCCACGCTGGGATCTCTCACCTTGCCCCAGGAGGTGAGGCTGCTGCAGGTCTGCCAGCTGGTCAAGGGCCTGGCCTGGCTGCTCTGGGACATCCTCAAGATCATTCCCCACCTCTGCCACACCATGTTCATCCATTTCTGTGCTGGAAAATGCTTGCCTGGGTTGGGAACATCGACCTGAGGAAACACTTTGGGCACGGGGTCCAGCCCCAGCCGTGGAGCCTCAGGGACTGTGGGGACAGCAGGCACAGAGCCAGCAGCAGGATGGTCCTCTCTGATCCTGAAATCAAAAGCTGGGAGAGGGGCCCATCCCCTCTCTCCTGTTTTGCCTTGCTCCTGCTCCGAGTTGAACCTAGAAAGAGTAAAAAAATATGGATGAGAAATGCTGGTCAGTGCTTTCTGTACCAGCATCCTTCATGTACAACACATTCCCAGCACCTCCAGCCAAGGAGAACTCTGTGGGTTTTGCCTCTGTGCTGGTGCCACCGACAAAGTGCAGAAAAGCCTCCGAGCTGGAGATAAATGCCCCGAAGCAGATGAAATCGGCTGGGAACACCTGATCCTCATTCCCACAAGGTTATGGTTAAGGTTGCGAAACGAAGGAAGTGCCGCACTGGCATGCTGGCAGCAAATCAAAGCAAGTGACATTAATTAAAGCATATGTTAGGAATAGGAAATTAAGCTAAAGCAACATTTCATCTGCAGCGTCTTCTCCGGGCACTTTAGAAAGGGTATAAGTTTACTGTAGGGAAAGAGAAATGAGGAGGCTGGTGCAGAGGATAGATGTGCGGGAAGTTAAAAGAATTAGAGGAGAGTTTTAAAAGCTTTAGACTATACACTCAAGGTCATGTTCGCTCTCTGTATTTATTTTGAATTGTGAGTGAGGGGGAAGGCTGAGAGTGCTGGCTGGCACAGAGGGAAGACTCGGGCTGACATGGACCAAGCATCCTTGACAAGGGGGCTCAGCCCCAAAATTGGGACCCTCTGCACTCCTCCCTGCATGGCTGCACCAGGCACTGGTGGACCTTGGCACTGGTTTTGCAAAAATACACACGATTCCCCAATTTTGCTTTTCTCGGCTCACTCAGGGTTCACCAAAGCTCATTTCTCTGGGCAGCTGGGGACAAGGGCACCACTGTCCCCTGCACAGGGGGGAAACTGAGGCACGGCATGATGAACACCTTTGGAGCACGGAGCAAGCACAGGGCTGCGAGCACTGACCAGAGCTGCTCTCCAAGCCCTGAGGAACCACGAGAAGCCCCTCAGACCCTCTCCCACAGTCTCTCTCAGCCTCGGGCCCTTCCTGCTGTTCCCACCCTCGGGGGTGGCAGCGATGCTGCTGCAGTCCCGACCCATCGGGGGCGTTTCTGGGGCTGCAGTGACGCAGCAGCCACCCGTGTCATCCCAGGTCACCCAGCTTTTTTCCATCAGGGCCTCGCTGTGCTGGGGCTGTGAGCGGGGCCAGCCCGTGGCCACTTCCACGTGGGCTCTGTGCCAGCTTACACGGTGCACATCGATGGCACCACGTCCACGTGGGAAAGGGGGTGACATCTCCACTGCCCAAGCTGTGCCAGGAGCTGTGCCATGCTGTGGCAGGACAAAACCTGCCCCAAACCCCAGGTGGGGCGCTGAGGGATGAAGCCCAGGACCATGGAATTGAAAACATGATTGAGACATTCATTGAATCCACCCATCCTGGCCGTGCTTTCCCACCCTGTGCCCTGCCGAGCGTGTGCTCCTCACCCTCCCCTCTGCCGTGCCCTGAGGTGACCGTGGGGGTGACAATGGCACAGGCAGCGGAGTCAAGGCGTGAGTGAAAGAAGCCGCTCAGCCGCCTGACCCCAGGCCCTCTCCTCTCCTCTCCTCTCCTCTCCTCTCCTCTCCTCTCCTCTCCTCTCCTCTCCTCTCCTCTCCTCTCCTCTCCTCTCCTCTCCTCTCCTCTCCTCTCCTCTCCTCTCCTCTCCTCTCCTCTCCTCTCCTCTCCTCTCCTCTCCTCTCCTCTCCTCTCCTCTCCTCTCCTCTCCTCTCCCCTGGCTCCCCGGCCGGCTGCCGCCTTTCCCCGGAGCCATAAATCGCTGGCCGGGCCCGGCGCGGGCTCCCCACGGCGGTGTCTCGGCGATGAGTTACGAGGAGCGAGCGGCGCGGCCAGGGCTCGGCTCCAGAGCCCCGAGGAGAGCGCTGCGGCGCGGCTCCCTCCTCCCGCCCAGCCCGGAGCTCCTCTCCTCCCGCTCCCACCCTGCCCACGCTGCTGCCCTGCAGGGTTTCACCCCACGGGACCGCCGTGCTTCCCGATTTTGGGAGGAGGGCCGGCTGGAGCGCGGTGTTTACCCAGGGCGAGCGGGCAGATGGCTTGCTGACAGCTTCAGGAACACCTTGTAGCAGTTGCGGTGATTCCCGAGATCCGTTGCTTCCCATTTCAATTCACACATCATGATTTCTAAACCTCAGCTTGTACCTTCCCCAGCAGAGCTCCCCGAGCTCCATCCCGGCTGCATGCAGTCGCTCCCGGCCCGGGAATGACGGGGAAGGGGATCCTGGGGCAGCAGCAGCCACCCTGACACTGCCTCCTTCCTTGGCCCGGGGCAAGCCCCTTAACCTGCCAAAGCGACGGGCACGATCAGCAGAGAGGCTGGAAATTACTTGGGGGATGTAAGTACTTCTTAGGGACGAAGAATTCCTTTTTTCCATCCCCTTCTCCAGCTGAGTAATGGTTGTGAATGTAGGGACAGAAAACAGGTAGGTTGGCACGTGTGGGTCTCTCCTGCTTTTGGTGTGGAGCATCTCCATTTGGGATCGTCCCTGCCATCGGCTGCTGGGGACCAGCACTGTCCCCTGGGGGCTGTGGGAGCCTGCTCAGCCCCTGGTGCTGTTTGGGAGCAGCTCACAGAGGCAAAACTGAAGCCGGGATGGAGCTTGGCCCTGGTGGCTCCTATAAACAGCGTAAGTTTGGTCAGCAGGAGGCTCACACCCAGCTTCCCCACCTGGAATGGCTGCTGGCCCCCACCTTCCCTCCAGGAATTGCCTTCTGGGCCTGGTGGGACCCCAGGGCTGGTTGTGGGGACCTTTGTGCTCCCACCAAATTCCCCAAGCAAGTGTGAACCAGAGCATCTCACAGTTGTGGGCGTTCCCCTGCCCTTCTTGTGCTGCTGTGGCAGAGCCTTGGCCTCGGGGTGACAAAAGGAGTGTGTTTTTCCAATTAAAAGAGCCAAATGTGTTTTCCTGCCAGTATTTAGTCCAGTCTAACATGCAATGTCTACATTTTAACCTTGAAGAAGCCTCTGGAGACGCTGCAAAATAAATCAATACTAGTCCACGTGCTGGAAAACAGAACCAATAAATAACTTCAGAGCAGCTTTTCTGTTTACCCTGTGAAATTCCCAGTCTTGGCCGCGTGCTTCAAAACAGCGTCTCAAAATAAAATAGAAAAGAAAAACAACCCCCTGAACCCTTCATTAGTGGCTCAGCATGAGGCTCTCCGGCCAGGCAGGGCTGGTTTCAGGTTGCAGGTGCAAGGCCAATTCTCCACTGACCTCTGGGCTGGGATTTGGGATTGAGGTTGCCTGTGCAATGGTTTAAAAATATTAAATAAAAACATTTAAATAATAAAAAAAAAATATGTACCCTGCACGGTTTCTTATGGCATGGAAGGTGCTGGAGGAAAACAAGCACCTGGATATGAGTATCCCCAGCCTGGTTCCTGGGCCTGATCCACAGCTCCAGGTGCTGTAGCCAGGATTTCTGGAGCCCATCCCAGCCGTGGGCATCTGCACCCCATCAGCAGCCCAAGGTTTTTACCTGCTGTCATTGCTGCGTCCCCAAATGGCGAAGGAGAACTGCAGCCCTCAACCTTCTCCCTCTGCTCTTCCCAGGTCACCCAGTTTGGGGCCGGTCAGGGATTCATTCACCAGTCCTTCCTCCTTTCTGACAATAATAAATAAATGTGTCTTTAGCTTCAGCATAAAATCAGATTTACAGGAGCTATTAAAAGGCGACTTAAAGGCAATTTTCCTGCATCCTGCTGAGGAAAGGTCTCGTGTGGGAGGCAGGTGGGGCTGCAGGACAGTGCAGGGACACTCAGGGATGTGTGGGCAGCTGGGGACGCACCTGGGCATGCAGAGATTTCCTCACGGCAGCGAGGGTGACGAGCAGCCGGGGCTGCCATCAACAGCCTGTGCCGGTGGCACCAGCGGTGACACGAACACAAACAGGGGCAGGATGCTCAGGGCCATCCCCTGCACAGGGCACACCCCACACAGAGTGGCCCCGCGCTGCAGCCGCTGCCCTGGGATGGACAGACGGACACTCCGAGCTCCGGGAAGGGCGGCAGGAGGCGAGCCCAGCTCCCCACCTCCCGCAGGGATGTTCCACAGGGAAAACCCAGCCGCCGCCCAGGGGACAATTGGAAGCGATTTCCCCCACATCTCCCTTTGTGCCGGCCGCCCCCGAGGCTCGCTGCTGTCAGCGTGCATTATTGCAGGCAGGACAGCTCTATTAGTCACACCCTGAGCGGCTGGAAAAACACACGGAGCAGCCGTGCTGAGCAGGGCTGAGCCTCACACGCACCATCCCACCGGGAGAACGAGCCCTGCGGCTCGGGGTAACCTGCTGGAAAAGCAGCCGGGGGAATCAACCGCAGAACGGAGCAGAAGGGGGTTGTTTTTTGTTGGTTTTTTGTTTTTTTTTTTTTTTTTTTTCGTGGTGATTCCGGATCAAAATTTCTGCTGTCCCATCCCCACCCGGAGCTGCTTCTCCTGCAGTGGGATGTGTGAAGCAGCTGACACCTCTCTGGGCTGGGCTCTGCCTTTAAAGCACTGACCCCATCCCAGGAACTCCCAATTTCCTTCCCTGAGAACCAGCAGGGAGGAGCAGGACCAGGAGTTAATCATGTTGGAAAAATCGGGGCAGCCATTTACAGCTTCGCACTGGTTTGGCACCCACCCCCGTGGCCGGTTTTTCAGAGCAGCTCAGTTTTCACCGAGGCGCTGGAAGTGTCTGAGCTCTCAGGGAGCAGCAGATTTGGTATCAACCTCCAAAAAGCTTCACTCTCCAAAGCTTCCACCAGGAGAAGCACCTGAAATCACAGCACTGCACCCACCTTGCACGGATTTCTCCCCAAAGCCAAGGTCAGCAGGACATCCCGTGCCTGCTGGAGCACAGAGCAGGAGGAGACATTCCCGCCATGGGGGCAAGAGAGGAAAAATTCAGGGTCTTGCATCCAGAAAGGTCCCTGTCCCCTGTCCAGAGGATGTGTGCACGGGGTAGGTGTGAGCCTTGCTCTGGGCAGTCCCTGTGCCATGCAGCAGCTCCAGGAGTTCTGTGGGAGATGGGATGGAGGCACGGTTGGCTTTTTCTGGTTGGACACCAGGAGAGGGACGCAGGGGAAAAGGGATGCACAGAGCTGCAGCTCACGCCAGGTAAACACTAAATGCATCCCAGACTGCAGCTCACACATTCACATCCCCGTCCTGCTGCTGCCCCAGGTCCTGGTGGCACCACTGCCACCCCTCTGCTCCTGTCCCTGTCCTGGACACTGAGGGGAGAGGGCACGACCTTGCAGGGTGTGTGTCACACTCATCACTCGCCTGTAAAAACACGCTGTGGGTATAAACTGGGCAGATTTAGGGACTGTAGGGCCTTCTGTTCTTCCTTCCATTTCTGGAGCATTTCCCCACCCCTTAAAGGCTTTCCATTATTTATTACATTTCATTTAACCCCAGCCACGTCCTCCAAATAAAATTTATTTTGCAGCTGTCATTCAGGTTTACTCGGGCCTTAACCTCGTAATCCTATTGATTCCCTCATTATTCTGGGAGCGAGGGATTGATTTCATGCCTTCTGTGTTCTGGAGAAGCCTTTGCTCATTAATCTCACCCACATTTACAAACAGTCCATCCTGCTCATTCATTATTTTCTCATTCCCTGACTCACGAGGTTCTCAGCTTGTCTGCTTTGCCTCCTGGTTTTGGGGTGTGGATGGAGAGGGAATGTTTTCCCTCTCCTAAAGGCAGATCCTGCATCCTCACAGCCTGGATCTCCATGCCCCAGAGGCAGAGGGTGATGGGCTCCCATGCAGGGAATCTCCAGAAAATCCCCCAGACTCATGCTCTGCCTCACCTTTGGGACATGCCGCAGGACTGCATCCCGCTCAGGAAATCACTGAAACCAACTGGGCTGGGGAAAAACAGAGAACCAGGACAAATCCAGCTCAGGAAGGGAGAACCAGAACAAATCCAGCTCAGGAAGATCTCCAGATGAACATCCTGCACACACCAAGGAGCACCCCGCAGCCAGGCCACGCTGCTCAGCACCCTACAGGGGCCTTGGGCAGGTACAAGCAGTACCTGTTGCTGAAGTTTGCTGATGCACACACCTCCAAACACACCAGAAGTGTGTTTATAGGGTGTGATTAATCATCCCGAGCATTTAATAGAGCCCCATCGCTGTGCACAGCACTGTACAGTGCATGGAGGAAGACATGACCCCTGTCATGGAGGCTTAGAATAAAAAATAGGCAGACACTGTAGTTCAGACACGTAATAAATCCCCCAGAAGGGCCAATCTCAAATATTTCAGCTCTTTCTCCCTCTCCCCCCCTAATATATAATTGTCTTTGTTGGATCAATACAGAGGGGCTTTGTGGAAGGAGCACGTTTTAAGGGAAGATTAATGTAGTGAATTATGCACGCAGCTAGGAAGAATTCTAATATTCAGCTTCCAGGAGGAGGAGAAGGAAGGTCTGTGGGATCAAATCCTCCTTCCAGGATGGGAACACAGTGCTGGTGGTGCAGGCAGCCAAGGACCTGCTCCTGTGGGACGGTGGCAGGAGCCTTGCTGAAGGCGGAGATGGATCTGCCCACGATGGGTGGATTCAATGAATGTTTCAGTGACGTTTTCCACTCAATGATTTCAGCCTGGCATAAACCAGCGTGCCTGGGCTGCATCCCTCACCCCCACCTGGGGTTTGGGGCAGGTTTTGTCCCACCACAGCTCCAGACAGAGCCAGCAGCGAGCAGACAGGGCCCTGGGGTATTTGTCACTGGGATATTTGCCACTAAACACCTATTATTTATCCACAGCAAAGCCCTGTGATCGTTTCTCTGGGTGCACAGACACCTCCCCAACCCTCTGCTCAGAGCATCCCACAAATGAATTCCCCTAATCTCATTAATGTGTAATGACACAGGGCTGAGCCCCGCTCTCAGGGCTGCCTGAGCCTCACCAGCAAGGTGTGCATCCTGTGAAGCACAGGGCTATCATATGGAATAAATTTAACTGAATCAAGTTTTGATTAAATGCCATAAACATGATTGATTTGGTTACATACCCTCTGTATGACGGTCTGTTTAATTTATTTTTTCATTCTGAGAAGGGATGTTGCATTGATCCCAAACATTAGCTTTGACTGCCACCATAAATTCCCATTTTAGGGTGACCTGCAGCAGCCTTATTAATATTTTTACACTTACCCAGCAGTTGCCAGGGTTAACCCTTCCACAACGTGCCCAAATTGTGCAGTGCTGTGGGGGCAGAGGGCTGACCTCGACCAGAACCAGGGGCTGCAGCCAGCAGTGGAAAAAGATCAGTTTTAATGCCACCACTCCAAAAACGACCAACCCTCCTAAACGTGCTCCCTGGACCGCTCAGGACCAGGGGGATCAGCAAAAAACCCGAGGCAGCATCTCCACGAGCCCTTTGGCAATGAAATCGTGCCCCATAGCGTGCCCAGGGTGGGCTGTTTGCTGTCTGAAACCCCACAAAAGCCAGCACACCTCTCACCCTCCTCACCACGCCAGCCTCGGGACCAACACCACCACAGATTTCCTCACAACAGCTTCTAGATCTTTCTTTTTATCAAGTGTAGGGGGGGATCTTGCCCAAATATATATATATATATTTTTTTTACATTACTAATAAATTGGAAGAATGCTTTATGTTTTCAATATATTTTCAATTTACTGCCGTGGTCAATACCTTGGTCGCTGTGTGTATTTTATAAACGACGTCAATGATAACCAGATTTAGCTGTCGGTTTTCTCCATAAGTACTGTGTTATCCACCAAAAGTGATCTCTGGTAACACGGTGTCATTAAAAACAATGCTGAAAAGCATTCAGGGAAACACCAAGAGCGAAAAAAGAATAAATCACTTCCAAGCACATCTTGGAGATACTGGAATTTTTGAGGGTTTATTTGGAAGATAAGCTGATTTTTAACACATATTTTGGACAGATCCTGCAATCCCAGCATCCACAAAACCCTCGAGTAACACATGGGCTCACTGCAGGCTCTCCTTGCCCAAAGCAGAAAGGGTTTCTATGCATTTGCACTCAAGACAGTGACAAAAGACACTTTGAGCCTGCCCAGGTCCCATCCCTGGCAGGTGGGGACTCTCCCAGCACACGAATCCATCAGCTGGAACCTACTTGATGTAACTCCTGTCTCCTGTGCGGTTTTGTGCCATTCCTTTCATAAAATCCCAGGATGGTTTGGGTTGGAAGGGACCTTAAGGATCATCTCATTCCACCTTCCACTGTCCCAGGCTGCCCCAAGCCCCATCCAAGGACCTGGAGAGCTGAGCAGGAGGTGCACGTGAGGGGATCTCTAAATGCTGAATTATTCAGCAGAAGCACTGCTGCTGTCCTCCCTCCAACCCAATTAAGCTGTATTTAATTGCAAAGCACATTCCCCCAGTTTTCATAGAACAGTGGGATCTGGGAGCTGGGCTGGTGATTCTTGGGGAGGAGTCAGATGCAGCAAGGACTTTCCTTAGGATTAAGAGTTTTTCCTATAAGAATCCAGCTCAAGAAGGGGTTGAGCCAGTGGAGTGACCCTGACCTCAAGGAGCAAAGTGATGCTTTGTCCAGGAATAAATCCAATGCACTGCCACCTTCCTTCTTTCTGGAGGAGAACAGCCCAAATTCACCCAAACTCACCCAAACTCACCCAAACCCACCAGGCCAATTTTAGCCTCGTTGGAGGCAGATCTCTCACTCACCTCAGCTCCCTTTTATGAGCAGGACAGTTTGTTCTCACTGAAGTCAAGTCCATCTTTGCAGGGTGCTCTGCAGTCAGGCAGGTCAAGGGAAAACATCCAAATCACTCAGCAACTGACCCAGCACAGCCTGAACCACCACAGCTCCGTGGCTCTTCAAATCCCAACAGCCCTCAGCTCTCCCCAGCCAGCACCTGCAGTGCAAATTAGACCTCTAATTAATGAATTAATAAATACTCTGCAGTAAATTCACTAATTATTAGCACCAAGCCTCCCAGGACCCTGCAAATATCACACAGGAGATAAATCATCACACCACCAGCCACCAGATCCACAGGGGAGTGTGGATGGGTGCTGGCACCCTGTAAGTGCAGCGAACCCCATGGAAACACAGAAACCAACACAAAGCCATGGCAGCACCGGGGGTTTGTCTCCCTTCACCCTTGGCAGAAGCCAGAAAAACCTCAGCTCAGCAGCAGCAGAGTGTTTTCCCATGGTAGTCTGGCTTTCTTGCTTTGAAAAAAAAAAATAAAATTTAAAGGTTTCATAGCCTCTTTTCATCTAATATTTAACGTGCAAGAGTTTCTGCATGCCCAGGTTAGGTAAACATTAGAGAAGATTGTTTATAGATATTATATACACAGCGGCGCTGGTTTAATTTATCAAAAAAGGTTTTGTTGAAATAAATTCATTTTACAGTGGAACCCACTTAAACCTGTTAAGGGAGTGACCTCTCTGCGGTGAACCTGTTTGGGCTTCACCTCCAGGGACAGCTCGAGCTGCAGCACCGATAGCATCACCCGGTGTTAATGTAAATATCCCCCGCTCTCCCAGAGTGTGGGGCGGGGCAGGGCTGGCAGGAGCTGTGCCAAGGAGAGGAGCGCCAGGTGCCACGGGGCATGGAAGGACCTTGGACCTCGCAGGGAAATTTGGCCACCACTGAAGGGGTTTAATGCTCAGGGGTGGCGGGATGTGGCGGTAGGATTATAGGGCTGCACTGGGATGCTGTAGGAGAAATAAATGCTGGAGAAATGCAGGAATAAGGGATGGGGAAAACCCTCCAGCCTCTGCCTGGCCCCTCCCAGCTTCATCTGCCACTGCTGGCATCCATCGCTGTCAGCACCACTAGGTCCGATATTTCCAGGTGGTCCAAATGCCATCAGCAGCTGGAAATTCACAGAAATAACCCAGTAGCCATTTTTTCCCTTCCCCCGAAATTTACCGCGGAGTGGGGAAAGGCAGAATCTCTGCTCTCGCCTCCCCTCTGCTGGCTCCAGCAGCACTTGGCTCACGGCTGGCTTTGCTCCTCTGCTTTCCAAGTTAAGCTCGGTGAGGACAAACCAGGACTGGGAGAACAGAGGGGGGAAAAAGCCCACCAGCATTCCTCCCTCATGGCACAGGTCAGATTAACAGGGGGGAAATTAATGCTAGCAGGTTTAATGGGGATGAAATGCTTTAGGAATGAGCAGATGCATGAATTTGTAGCATGTGGCTTTAAGAGTTAATCTCAGGCCGGAGCAATACCGGGAAGCACATTCATTCATCCATCCATTCAGGAGGCATCAGCCAGGTACAGGGCTTTGTGCAGTTCCCACAGTCTGGCCTAAAGGTATTTATAGTCTAGAGCTGGGGGAAAGAAAACACAGAAAAAAGGGACGGGGTAAGGGAAACTGTGCTTTGGAAGCAGTCTATGCAAAATCCACCAAGGCAGAATTGTCTCGTTAACAGAGGGAGCAATTTGAAATTATATGGGAAAGGTGGATAAAACCTGGAAAGCATAAGAGCCAGCTCTGATTTCAAAGTCCATGGGAGCATTCCAAGGCAGAGCTTTAAAATTAGAAACAGCATGCAAAGTTACTTTTCCATTGAAATGTCATGTTTTCCTTGAAAAGAGCTTTTTCCATCTCCAGAACGCGTTTTGTCACCGAGCAGTAAGGGCGCTTCTCCCCGCAGATCTGCTGAAGCAAAAACTCGGGGGGAAAATGGAGAATCACGTCCGGGGGCTTGGCAAACAAATAAAAAAAAAGCCAAGGAGAGAAGAGGCTGGGCAGCACATTTCCATCAGGGAGGTTTGCGGCTCGCCCTGGGTTCCTGACACAATTTGGCCCCTCCGCTCTCTGTTGTCCCAAATTCAGGTGTTGCCTCCAGCTTCTGCCCAGGGTGAAATCCCTTGTGCATGATCCAGGGAGGAGCAGATCCCATTGCCTCGGATGCAGGAGAACCCCAGTGCCTGTGTGCCAGGGGGTGATCCACCAGCACCCTCCGAGCTGTGACAGCCGCAGCCACCACCCTGCAGGCCAGCACAGTCACAGCTCTGCTGGACACTGTGGTTTCCCTTCTTGTTTCCAGATGGTCCAAACTCCAAACCCCACAAACACGCTCTGTGGGACCCCCTTGTGTCCCCCCAACACTGGGTATGTGACAGTGGTGTCACCACCCACCCCTTGGCTGTGTCGCCAGCCACACCACCGAGAGCTGCAGGGCGGAAGAGGAAATTTAGGAAAAGCGGGAATGTAAAAAAGGGGATGCAAAACTCCAAGAGGACACTTGTCCCTGGCTTAGCAGCGATCCCACTGCAAGGCTGAGCTCACCAGCGGGACAAAAAGGATCTGGAGAAAAGAGCCCGGCACAAAGAGCCCCGTCCCTCCACGCTTTCCAGAGCGGCCACGAACGCACGGAGGGAACAAATTCCAGCGCAAGGGGCGTTGCTGGAGGGCAGAGCCCGCCCGTGGCCGTGTCCCCGGGGCTGGCAGGTGCCGTGGGGACACGGCCCCGCCCGCGCCGCCACAGACAGCCCCGCTTTGAAGCCCTGCCGAGGCTGGCGGCAGCGGCCGCGGCTGGAATAAGATGGCTTTTAAACTCGGAGTGAGATGAAAAGCAGCCGGAAACGCATCGAAAGGGTGACTGGAGGGCTAAGCCTGCTTTTCTCATGCTCGCTTATCCCGGGCTGCTCCGCCACAGACCGAGTCCCCGGGGAGCTGCTTTCTCAAGCTCTGCTGCCTGCCCCGGCCCTTTGCTGCTCACATCTCTCCTCCGCCGAGAGGTGAAGTAGCAACAGACTTTGAGCAGAGATGTAAAAACCAGTATTTTTTTTTTTTTTAATCATTAAAGGTCCTGTGTTGTTTCCTGCCTCGACTCCCAGGAGCCCAAGCCCGGTCCTGAAGGAGCAGCCGAGTTGCTTCACCCCAGGAGCAGCTGCGGTTCTGGAACAAGGGAAACTCCTGTGTTGCTTCTGGGGGTGATTTGGGAGGAGAAATGGGAAACTGGAGGGTGCCACTGCCCAGGAGTGGGCAGCATTCAGCCGGCGTGCACAGCACCTACAGGAGAAAAATAATCCCCTTCCCCAAAGCATTCCAGGCTAAATCCACCACTCCCATGTTTTCTGAGCACTGACCACCTCTTCCAGTGCACCCCTAATGGAACACGCTGTAAAACCGTGCCCAGACAGCCCCATTCCCCTCGATGCCAGGCCACCAGGCAGCCAGGAGCAAGAGCCAAGGGGAAGCAGAGCTGTCTGGGGCACATCAGAGCAGAGAAATCACCCTGTGCCTGTTGCTCGACAGGGGAGACACCCCTGGGCTTCATCAGCTGAATCGTTGCTCTAACAGAGCAGCCAAACCTTTAAATCAGGTTTAAAATACCCAAGGACCTTGAATGGCTTTTTACCTATTAGGTTTCTGCTCCCCTGTGCATTGAGCATAATGGAAATGGTTCTGAGAACAGCAAACCCAAAATGCCACGGCTCCTTCTTCTTGGAAAGAATTTCTTCGCTCGTCGCCTGCACAGAACCCCTGTGAGGGGCGTTAGGAACACAGGAGGCCAGGAGAAGCACGGATCTAATGAGATTTGTGCTAATTCATGTGATTGTTTATAAGAACTACGCTGCTCTAAGCCTGTTAAGCCACTCTGGCTGGCCAGGACTATCCCAGCTCTGGGCTGGTCTCGGCTGCTCACCCTCCAAAGCCTCAGGTTTGCTCAGAGCAGCTGGGCACACATTTTGCCAGGGAGAATACAGAGAAATCTTTGCCATTTCTCCTAAGCAGAGCCCCCAGAGCACTCTCACAAAAAATCTCGCTCTTTTGATGAGGATGCCCTCCCTGCACAGTTCCAGGCTCTGTGATTCGTGTCCTGCACCCCTGTGAGCTCTGCACGTGCAGCCTGGACAGCAAAGCAGGAGCAGCCCCGGGGCTTTTCTGCATCCTGCATCTGCCAACCCACCACGTCTGGGCTTCTCACCGGGTTCTCCATCAAGAAGTTCCAGTACCAAATGCTTGTTGAAGAAGAACGCAGGGACAAACCCTCCCTTCTCCAGATTTCACAAACTGGGAGCATCTCAGAGCTGTGCCTGAACTTCCTCCCACCACCCTGCTGGAATAAACTGTTTTTGTTGTTGTGTGTTCCCTTCTCTTTTTCCTGTTTTCTTTTTCCTTTTTTTTTTTTTCTTGCCTTGTTTGAAAATTGTCTGAGCCTTCCTCGCTTCTCCCAGCCAAGCACAAGGTTACCCCAGCAATCAGCCCCGTGGTGCCAAAGAGTCTGCACCGAGCTCAGCCCTGGCTCTGGGGGAACCAGACATAAAGAGGGGTCTTTAATCTCCGACGTGCTCGCTGATAATCTGCTCTGCAATTTGCTGATAGGGTTGTCTGGGCTCTCCCAGGCTCCAGGAACACGCAGGGAGGGCAAAGGGGAGACAGGAGCACATCCCCTCCCAGACCTCGAGCTGCATCTTCCTTCCAAACCACCCACAGCTCCTGTGGCCACCAAGGCACCCGGACATGATCCTGTGCCCCCAGAAGTGGGAGTTCTGGCCTTGGATTTGTAGCAGTCACTTGGGAAATTATAAACAGCCCGTTCCCGTTCTAGAAGGATCACAAGCACTGGTGGAGCCTCAAAGTGACTTGCAGAGGGGAGCAGTGAGATGGGGAGGGGTGGGATCCCCCTCCAAGCCTGAAATGGGGGCTTTAGGCCACAGGCTGAGTGTGGGAGCTGCCAAAGCCATTTTTTTTTTGCCACAAGGAGCCACACATCCCAGGGTCTGGGTCCCGCCAGCCATCCCTGCCTGGGGGATGTGGTCAAGCACAGTCCAGTATTCCCCATGGTGGGGGGCTGGCTTGGCCCCTCATGCCCTGCCCCACACTTGACCAAGACCAGTCCCCAGTCACCCCAGTAGGAGGGACTTCACCTTTTTAACAGGGCCAAAAGGAGGAAAACATCCTCCTGTTCACACGGGACAGGACCCTGCCACCCATCCAGGCAGAGAGCGGCTTCCCCTCGTGTCACCAAAGTACAGCACACGGCATGACATGACAACCCTCCCAGGAAAGCTGAGATTTCTGCCCAGCTCTCCCCCGCAACCGGGAAAAACGGGCATTTCATGCAGGCAAAGGGCTCAGCCAGCCGGAGGGATGGTCTGTGCTTGAAAACAACGGGGGAAAACCAAAACAATCCAGCTGGAATAAAAATCCCTGCAAACGCTCCCTCTCGTGGAGGCTGGCTGCTCTCCTGCCGCCTGGGAGACCAGGAGAGGTTTTATCCCAAAACATCCCCAAGGATGAGGGGCTCTGCAGGAACCAAGGGGGCTGGTGTCACCCTCCCCTCACAGATCCCCGTGGAGCCAGCCCTCGGTGCCCAGCGGGGTCTCTGGAGTGAGCAGGACACAGCAGGCACGGGATGGGGTGAGCTCGGAGCTGTGGGCACTTGTGAGCCCATCACCCAGGATGCCTTTGAGGCTTTAACTGCCAAATTACTTCCCCTTCTTGCTGATGTGGGCAGGCAGGAGTACAGGGGGAGTACAGAGGGAAACCCCAGGAACACCTGTTGGCATCAGCCTTGGCTGAACCCCACATGGAACTGACCTCTTTTAAAGCCATTTCCAGGGTGTCCCCGAGGCCTGACATGGCCTGGAAGGGGAGGACAGCTCGAGCTGGCCCAGGGACAGCAGCACTGCAGTGTCTCCACCAGCTCATTATCTCCCAGCCTGGGGAATTGTTTCCCAAAAGTCTTTAAGTGATTCCCCCCAGCCGTGCAGGATTTTTGCACTGACAACACCTTTCTGCTGGGAACCGAGCCAGGATCTCCACAAGGTCATTTTGCAAAGACAATTAGGCAGTCCCTCGACAGCGCTGTCTCATTTTAATTAGATCTTATTTCCAAAGAATTACCGAGCGTGCCAGGCCCAAGGCTGGAGGCAAGGGCCATTTACAGGAATCAATGGGAAGCAAAGGACAGATGTACCTGGGCTCACGTCGCCAGCCACAGCAATGCCAGCGGCAGAGGAGCAGCCTTTCCTGCATGATTTCATCCATTAATTCCTCAGGCAATGTAAGACCTTCCGTGCAGAACACAGAGCATCACTGCTTCGGGCTGCTTGTGGGGGCTCAGGCACCTCGGAGTGAGTATTCCCTGCATTCTGAGGGGCTCTGGAGGTGTTGTAGGTACTGTGGGGTTTTTGGCAGAACCCACAGAGCTGGGGGAACGGTACCAGGTCCTCGAGAATCCACAGGACGGCTGCTCACGTGCGCACATGATCAGAAAAAGTGAACAGATACTCACACCAACACCTTCAGAAAGGTGCGACAAGGCCCTGCAGGTGGCAGGACACAGGGGACAGATGGACTGGAGGGCGGGCACAGCCTGGGGTACCTGCCACAGACCCCCCACTCCTGCGGTGTGCAGGGAGTCAAACCCCTGGGATCCCTGCCGGTGCCACCGGTACGGGGAACCCTCCGGGGACCCGCGACAGCGACCGCACCACCAGGGAACCCTCTGGGGACCCTCCGGGACCCGCCGGGACCCGCCGGGACCCCCGACCCGGCCGCGCCCCCGGGGCCGCCCCTCGGCGCGGCGCCGCTGCGCCACCTGGCGGCCGAGCCCGGGACAGCGCCGGGACTCACCGGGTTTGGAGCCGGGAAAACTCCGGGTTTGGGTTCGGGTTCGGGATTGCGTTTGGGTTTTCCTGCCACCCCACAACCAGGCGGTGCCGTCCCCGAGGCGCTGCCCTGAGAGAACTGTGCCCCCCTAGGAGGGCAGCGGAGGGGGCAGCTGGGCTCCCCCCGCCCGGAGCCTCCCCTCCATCCCGTCGGATGTCCCGAGCAGAGCCTCCTCCCTTCCCGGCGCGGCTCCGAGGAAGGCTTGGGAAAAAGCCCCGGCGGGCGCCGAGGGGCGACGGACCTGGCTGTCCCTCGCCATCACCCGCCGCTGTAAACAACCGGAATAAACCGAGAGCCTCCCCTTTCCCCTTTCCCACCCTGCCTGAAGAGCAAGAACGGAGCAAACGGTGCCTGCGGCTAAGAACCGGCTCCGTAACAAAATAAACAGCTGCTTTTTCACTGATAATGATTTTACCCCCCCTCCCCTCCACCCCCCAGACACCCACACGGATCAAAGTGGCTCTGGGAACCTTGTGACAGGGAGCAGCCTGGACGGCTGCTGCGCCCTTCCCACAGCCCCGGGCCGGGACAAGGACCGTGCCCCCTCGGGGATAACGGGCCAGAACCGGATGAGTGGGGCTAAGAAGCCTTTGAGACGCCGGTGCTCGGAGGAAGGATCCGGGCAGAGGCTCCGGGGGTTCAGCAGGCTCCGAGGACGCCCCATAAGGGTTCAGCCCCACAGCCCCATAAATCCCGTCCGGCCGCAGGTGCGGGTTCATCCCGCCCCGGGCGCACAGGTGCGCAGGGATGTCCGGCCGGCATGGGGGCGAGGCTTGGCCGGGAGCGGGGGGCGGCTGTGTGCAGAGCCCGCCGGGGCCCCTCCGCTGCCCTTTGTCTATTGATCCGCGATCGGCAGCCGCAGACAGAGCGGCGGCCCCGCGGGTAATTGGGGCTCCGGGGCCGTGACCGCGGCTGCGCCCCCCTCGCCCCTGCGCTCCGCGGGGAGCAGGAACGGCGGGGCCCTAATTGGGAGCCGGGGCTCGGCCCGCTCCGCTTTGTCCCGGGTGCGGAGGCAGCGCGGCGGCAGGACGGCGCCAGCCCCACAGAAAGAGCTGCCACCCCGCCGCCCGCCCCGTCGGACCGGGACTCCCCTTCCCCGACGCTGCGCTGGCACGGCCGGGGCTGGCAGATGAGATGTTGAGATGTTCCAGTGGGGGATTTGATCCCATGTGTGGCAGCGGCAGGCCCTGGGCTGGGAGAAGGTCCTGATGTAGAGCAGGATCCTGGCCCAGCTCCCTGGCATCGTTCTCAGACCCTCCGCCCCTTCTGCAACTTTCCGTATTGAAGGGGGGCTTTATAAAAAATGGAGAGCGGCTTTTTACATAGACAGACGACAGGGCAAGGGAGATGGTTTTAAACTAAAAGAGGTGAGATTTAGATTAAATGTTGGAGGGAAGTTCTTCCCTGTGAGAGTGCTGAGACCCTGGCACAGCTTGCCCAGAGAAGATGTGGCTGTTCCATCCCTGGGACTGTTCAAGGCCAGGTTGGATGGGGCTTGGAACAGCCTGGACGAGTATAAAGCGCCCCTACCCACAGCAGGGCCTTGGAACAAGATGGGTTTTAAGATTCCTCCCAACCTTTCTTTGTTTCTCTTATTCTGCCCCACATCCATGACCCAAAATGTGCAATGGCTCTGGGATAACACATGAACACAGGGCCGGCAGCCCAGATGAGGGGCGAGGGGTCCTGCAGAGCCCCCCTGGGCTGCACAGGGCCAAGAGCCGTGGCAGCGTTCCCCCTCTGCGGGGCTGCGAGATGCTCTGGCATGAGCTCATGTTCCTGTTTACAAACAGCCGCCCATGGAGCCCTTCCAGCAGCGCTATTGTGCTGCACGGCAGCTCAGCGGCCAAGGCAGCCGGGGTTTGTCCACCGGGCCCACGGAGCCCTCGGGGCAGCTCTGCTATTTTTAGTGTCCGGCCAAACACCTCGCGCATTCAGCTGAAGAAATTCAGAGCTCACCGCTAACCCCAGGGAAGGCTTCGGTGTTTGAGTACCCCGCTGCTCTGGTGGCACGGCAGGTTTAGGTGGTGAAACGCCAGCTCCAGACATCAGCAGAACTTCATTTTCGTGACCACCGTGGCACGGCCGAGGCGGGTTTTGCCAGGTGCAGGGCAGCAGAGCCGCGGGGGTGCCGTGCCGGGTGTGCCCCCGCGGGGCCTCCCAGCGCCTTTTCAGAGCCGAGGAAAAGAAATCCCAGCGCAGTGCGTGACTAATCGGTAGCTGCTCATCGAGCTGCTTTGAATGGGGTTTCTCAGAGCCTGCGGATGGCCGGGGCAGGCGTGGAGCAGCTCGGCTCCTGCTGGAACAGCCTGGCTGGGGGGGCCAGGCCCTGCTCTCTGCCTTCGGGCACTGTTCCTCAGGGTCGCCGTCATGAACCCACAGAACACTTTTCCCCTCCCCAGTGAAGAGTGGCTTTGTGCTCAGTGGGAAGGTTGGGATGTCTCGCTGGCACCAGGGCTTGCCCCCTAATCCAGGGAGGGTGACAGGGCTGTCCCTGACCCACCAGAATGGCAGGAACCCATCGTGAGGCTGCCCCAGCATGTTCTGCAGCACTGTCACCATCTCCCCACTGCGACTTTCCCAACCACTTTAGCCTAAATCCAGCCCATTTGGGTTAGAGGGAAAAGGGCCAGAGGAGCCCCCATACTGGCACAGGTTGTGACCCCTCGCTAAAAATAGAGCCCATTAAATTGCTGCTCCTCCTGAGCCATGTTTATTCGGAAATAAATCCTGCAAGCCTAACTTTAGTCAGCACTCTCCCCTCCTCCTAGGGAAGGCATCCCCACCCAGCTGCTCCCCCTGCAAGCAGAAATAATCCCAGAGGCCGCCGTCGAGGAACTCACCCCCAGCACCTCTCCTCAGACACTTGGGGAGGGGGTTGTGTCCGGAGGCCGTTCCCTGCCCGCAGGAACGGCAGCGGGGGAGGCCGAGGAGGGGCCGCCGATCCCGCCCCGTCGGGGGGAGCGCGGCGGCGCCAGCAGAGGGCGCCCTGCGCCCGGTTCTCCGCCTCGGCCCGCGGGGCCGCGCCCGCCGCGCGAACCCGGCCCGGGAGACGGGAATCCGTGAGGAAAGGCGCTGCTCCTTCCTCCGAGCCCCGCGACGCCCCGACCGGCTCCGGGCGCCGGGGGACACGGGGGGGATTTAAAACCAGCTGTCCCCGACGGTCCCGGGTCATCCCTTCCCCGTCATCCCTCCCCAGAGCACCGGCGGCGCCGCTCCGCTCCGCTCGCTCCATCCCCGCCGCTGCCGGCGTGACCAGCGCTCCCCGCCGCTCCCGGAGCGTCCCCGCAGCACCGGCGGGCCGGGACCGGCGGAGGCAGCCGGGCACCCGCGGAGGGTCCCGGTGCCGCATCCCCGCGCACCTGCCAAACCCCGGTGGTCAGAGCCGGCGGGTCGTGCCCTGCGCTCCCGCGCACCCCGGGGCCTTTTCCGTCTTTCCCCGTCAGCCACGGAGGCTCGGCGCCCCGCGGAAGGGGCGGCTCCCAGCGCTGCGCACCTGCGGAGGAGCGGCGGCCCCGACGGCCGCGGGAATGAAACAGGCGGGAGCCGGCAGGACTTCTCCGAGTAGATTTTCTTTTTTTTCCTTTTTTTTTTTTATTGAAAGATGTGAGAATTCATCAAAACTGAACAGACAGATACCCGAGTAACCAGCACGTTGCAAATCATGTATCTTTTTTTATTATTATTATTTTAAAACAAATATAGAGCACAGTCCTGTGATATTTAAATTTATTATACTTTTTTTTTTTTTTTTTTTTTGTTCTGGAGTGAAAAATAAAAACCTGAGGTTTATTCCTGCATTCTCTATACCCCGCACTGTAGCAATATCTTAGTTACGTTTTGGATTCGTTAGTTTGTTTTTTTTTTCTTGCGAAAGTCCGTTAAAGGATTGAAATCTTAGTTTTAATGACTCCGAAAATTGTTTTGTCAGTGGCACATGATTGTCCTAGAGAACAGGCGGGATAAACAATATTTTAAAACACAGAGAAACCAATATCTCCTTCAATCACAAAGAGCTAAATAGTTTTCATTTACAATATATATGTTCATGTAAAATGAAAAAAAAAAAAAAAAACAAAAAACAAAACCGAAAAAAAACCTTAAATGCGAGGAGTTAAACTCTAAATATTATGTACACACCAATGTACAACTCTGAATAAATTAATACCAATTTGCATATTCTGGGAATCCTTATAGCTTATTTACACAAATTACCATTTATTTCATAAATATCTGCCCAGGTACCCACGAGGCTTCTTCCCCTGCCGTGCCCGCTCTGTGCGGGGGCGGCTGCCGAGGCGGTTTGGTTTCCATCTTCCTTTTCTTATCTTTTTTATTATTATTATTTTTTTTTTTTTAAATCTTTTTAAATTATTTTTTTCCTTCCCCCTCCCCTTGCACAGATGAGGGTTTGGCCCCTCTCGCCCCGCACCGAGGTAGGGGTTGGGGCCGCCACCATCCATCAGGTGCCTCGGCACCAGATCATCGCCCTCCCCCGAGCTGCCCAGTGCTCGGTGTGGGGAACTGGGGGGGTCCTGGGGGCTCCGTGGCCTCGCTGGAGTTGGGGGGAGCCTCTCCCAGCCCCACAGCCGAAGGGTTGGGCAAGCCCTGCGCTCCAGCTGCTCCCTCCAGGCTCTGGGGTGGTGGGGTCCGCATGGCCCGCGGGGTCCGTCCCTCTGCTCCAGCACCCCCGGCTCCCTGTCCGCTCCCACCCCTCGCTCCTCAATAAATATTTATACTGTGCTGTACAAAATACCAGTGCTTCTCCGCCCCGCCGGGAGGGCTAGCGCTGCCCGGCCCGCCCGCTTCACTTCGGCGACTCCCTGCCGGGCGACAGCTCCCGCTGGCTCTCCAGCCCGCTCACCAGTCTCTGGATGTTCTGCAGTTCATTGAGGGACTCCTTCAGGGAGGAGCCCTTGGGGGAGGCAGCGGGGCGCTGGCCGCCCCCCTTGTGCAGGGGCACCTCGGGCAGGGGGCTGGATTCCCGGCTGCTGCCGGCCTTGGAGCCCTCGGAGGCGGGGTTGAGGCTGGCGGGCAGGCCGGTGGTCAGCAGGTTGGTGCTGGGCGGGATGGTGACCGGGAGCTGGTAGGGGCTGAAGCGCAGGCGGGGCCGGCTGCTGCCCAGGAAAGGGTTGCGGGACAGCGGCCCGGCGGCGGCGGCGCTGGTGGCCGGCATGGCCGAGGCGGCCGCTGCCGCCGCCGCCATGTAGGTGTAAGGGTAGGGGAAGAGTCCGCCGAAGGTGGGCATCGGGATTCCCTGTGGAGAGAGAAAGAGAGGTCGGAGTTGTGCTGCTGCTCCGCTGCGTCACCCCACTCCTGCCTGTCCCTCCCCCAGCTGTGTCCCCAAAACAAGCCAAAGCAGAGATAGAACAGCCTGGTGTGACCCTAAAAACGGAGTGTGGGGATACCTGCCCCATCTGCCCCATCCCAAGGCTGGTGACACCGAGCACGAACCCCTGTCTGAGATCTGCCCCATCCCTTCCCTGCACGCTGCCTGCGCAGCATCACAGCCCCTTAACCACATTAAAACACATTGTTAAGCAGGACGGATAAATTAGGGGAGTTCAAAGACATCTTTCTGTATTCCATCAGAGGAGATGGGAAAGGCAGCACCGGCACAGGCTCTGTGGGAGCGCTACAGAGCTGACAGGAAGACAGGGAGCTGCTGGATGGGGACAGCCAGGTCAGGCAGGGCCACAGCTCCTGACTTTGCCCTTGACTATGGAGGAGCTGTAGCAACTGCAAAAAAATCAAGATTCCCCCTCAAATCAACTCCAAAGCCACCTTCAAAATGTCCCCTGCATTCTGCCTGTGCCACATCTGGGAACACATCAGGGGTGTGTTACCCCCCTGTCCCTGTGGGCTGCAAAGGGCCTGGGGGAGGCTGGGGGCACCAACAGCTCCTTCCCCGCAACGGGACCACCCTGCATGTCCCCACACTGGAGGGGACACTGGCCAGGCCTGACCTGCATCCCCAAAGTGCTCCACTCACTCAGGGAGCTTTTTGGGATGGCATGAGGAGGAGATTCCAGGGCCCAACTGGACAGCAGGGATAGGGATGGAGGACACAGGGCTTACCTGAGAGGCCAACATGTGCTGGGAGAGGTGGAAAGGGAAAGGGGTGGCCGTCCCTGCCGCGCCCGGGGCGGACGAGAGGGCTCCGTTCTCCAGGCTGCCCCCGCCGGTCACCGAAGCCAGCAAGTGTCCCATGCCCATGGCAGAGAAGGCTCCGGGGGCCATGGCAAACTGTCCTGGGTGGATGAAGAGGGGCTGCCCGGCGCCCAGGGGGCTGAAGAACTGCTGCCCGTGGAGACCAGAGAGCGCCAGGCTCTGCAGGTGCCCGGCGCTCAGGTGCGGGGGGCTGTCCGTGTGCACCATCAGCGGGGCGAAGGCCTCCTTGCCCAGCCCGCCGCCCTCCGTGTCCTTCTTGCCTGGCTCCGTCTCTTTCCTCCGTCCTTCCACCTTGTCCTTCTCCAGGCCCCGTGGGCCGAACAGGCCCTCGCCAGGACCCTCCCGGGGGGATGCCCCATCCTTGGATTTCTCCGGGCTGTGCCTCTCCTTGCTCCGCTCCTCGGGGCACCGGGGGCTGCCGCGGGGCGTCGCGTCCTCGGCGCTGGGGCTGGCTGCTGCCACCGGCCGCTCCTCGGGCACCTTCTCCACCTCGGCGTCGCTGTCAGCCCCTGCCTTCTCCTCTGCAAGGGGAGGGAGGGGCAGAGGGTCAGAGCAGAAGCACCCAGGGGAGGCGAGGAAGGGTCGCCCACAAGAGCCCTGGTGTCAGGGAGAGGTTGCGACGGCGAAGCCGCGCTCGTTATTAATGGGAGAGACTCGTTTTTGGGGGGCAGAAATGGGCCCTGGTGCTATGGTCACTCTGGGGAAAGGGGATTAACAAACAGCAAGTGCTGTGGCTGGGCCAAACAGGAAAAAAAATAGGTTTGATGGAGAACCAGGCTCTATTACAGCTGCAAAGTCCAAGCGGGGATGAGGAGAGCGGGCAGCGCGGGAGGAAATGGTCCTGAGTATATTTAATTACACGGAGCTGATCGCCAGTGCACCGTGGATTTATTCCAAATGTGCAGGTTGAGGCAGGTTAAAGAGCCAGCTCTAAGGCTGGGAGTATGGCGCAGACTTCTCTAAAAAAGGGCTTTAATTTAAAAAAACCCCATTGAGCTCTCAGAGGAGGCAGGGGGATGCGGGGCGAGGCTGAACGGCTCCACTAAACGAGAAAAGCCTTTTGGTGCGGGTGAGGTGAAGCTCTGCAGGCTGGGGCAAATATTCGGGGAAGCCTTTGAAAGTGGAGAGGGGTGTAATAAACCCTCCCTCCAGCTCGGGGTGGGGGGTTGCAGTTTTGATGAAGGTTTGCAGGGAATCGAGTTGGTGGAAAGTTTAAAGAGCAGATTGATAGTGCGGCGAGACAAAACCCAGCATCGAACAACTGCAGCGTGGGAGCTGCTGGTTGATTTTCATTTACCAGCTTGGAGCCCTGGAGTTCCAACATTTTTTTTTCTCCCTCTTTCAAATGTATTAATTCTTTTTCTTTTCTCTTTTTTCTCTCTTTTTTTAGGGGAGTGTGAGATTCCCCTGGAAGGCAGGGCACACGGGGCTAACGTGGCGAGCACACGGGCTGCTTTGCCATTTCTTCTTGCATAATATAAATACAAGACATCAGGTGCATAGAGGATCACATACATACTCAAAAGAAAATATATAAAGAGAAAAACCTTGCAAATCATGGATGCCGTTTGTGTTTGCCCTGTTTTGGTCCTTTCAACCCCTGGGCTTCCCTGTGTGCAGCATCCCCATCTTTATTTTCCCCGGTGTTTTGCCTCCCTGCCCGCAGGAAAATCAGCACGCAGCAGCCCCGAGGGAGCCGTTTGGGGACATTTAGGGGACATTTGGGGACCGTTTACCTCTGCCGCTGCCCTTGAGGCGCAGGGGGCTGGGGAGGGCACCCACGGGCGAGTGCAGGGCATCCCGCACGGCCGAGGGCTCGCAGGAGGAGGCGTCCGACTCGCCGCCGTCGCGGTCGGGCTTGCAGGGCTCCTCGTACATCCGCAGGGAGGGCAGGGAGAGCTGCTTCCTGCGGGGGAGAGGCAGCGTCGGGCACCGGCCGTCCCCCCGTGGGCACCGAGCCGGGGTGGGGGGACAGGCACACCCCTTACCTCTTCTCCCTCCGGCCATTTCCCGTGTCCCGAAAGCCCTTGGCGAAGGGGTTGTTATCGATTTTCAGCTGCGTGATCTGCCAGGAGGGGGAGAGAAGGAGAGAAGGGGGCGGCGTGAAGCCCTGGCCGCCCCCTCCCTTCCCCGCCGCCGTCGGGGAGCCCGGGGTGCTCGGCTCAGGCTGCGGAGCCCGCGTTAACACACCGCATTGCTTTATTAAAAATGATGCTGAGGTTTGGGCTTGAATTATTAATAGCGTCTTAATGATAGGAAGTTATTTTTCACGGCCCCCCGGAGGGAAGATGGCGACTGAGCTGTGCCGGCGCTGGTTTAAAAGCTATTCTTATCCCCCTCCCTGCCACGGGGCTGCCGGGGCCGGCGACATCAGGGCGCTCAATAATGCATGGCCCTGAACACACGGCCCCGAGAGGGGCTCTGGAAAAGGCCCGGCTGCCCGGCCCCGCCGCGACCCCCGGCCCGAGCATCCCCCCGGCCCGAGCATCCCCCGCCCGACGGGGCCCACGGCCGGCGGCCGCCCCGCGCAGCTTGCGGCCCGGGCCGGCAGACAAAGTGCTCTTTAATCGATTGTGACTCTTCGCCATAAACTTTACGAGGGAAACAAGCCCACCAGGACCCTCAGACAGAGCTGTCAATTAGCGTCAGCAGCCAGGGGTGGAGGTGGGGGTCAGCTTTTGGGTTAAAACGCACACACACGACTCTTGGAAGGGGACGGCAGAGGCTCTCTGCTGCCCATGGCGCTCTCCTGGCTCTGCCTGCTCACTCGCTAAATCACGAAAGCAACTAAAATTAGCTTATCTGCCTCTATTTTTTGGCTCCTCCAGAGCCCTGGGCACCTTCTCGGTGAGGCTGCCCAGGCCTGGTGCTGCTCTCCACAGCCTGGGCCTGCAGCAAAGCCTCCCACGGCCCAGAAAGGCGCAACAAACTCCGTGAGGGGATTTATTCACAGCAATAATAGAAATCCTGACAACGGCATTGATATTAATACTAAAAATAGCGATAATAAAACAAGCAGCATGAGGGTGCATCCTGCTCTGAGGGCTCGAGGTTTAACCTTCCTACTGTTGCTGCTTTTTGTGCCCCGAAATATCCTCACCAACACGCGCGCACACACAAAATACGGTGATATGGGGTGAGGGATGGGACAGGGGGGAGAACAGGGACAGGGACAGGACAGGGATGGGGACAGGGGCGGTACCTTGTCGTTCTGGTAGGCAGTGACGGCGATGAAGTCGGTCTCGGGGAACACGTAGGTGCGGAAGGTGCTGTAGGGCAGCTTGAGGATGTCGTTGGCCCGCACGATGTGGAACCTGGGCTGGTACTTGTGCATGGAGTTCAGGATGGTCTGGGAAGGGCGAGAGAGCACAGCCCGAGGCTGCCGTCAGCCCCACACATCCAGCTCCCTCCCTAGAAAAACCCCTTTTCTCCCCCAAACAACCAAAAAAAAAAAAAAAAAAAAATTACGCCCCTCAAATTCACCCAGAGGAAGGAATGCCAGAGAAGGAAATTTCCTTTTGTTGTTGTTGATGCCACTGCAGGCTGTGTCCCCAAAGAAGGAGGTCAGGGAACGCGGGCAGAACAGCATCTTTGCGGGTGCTAAGCACGGCAATAAAGCAGCAAAAGGGATCTCCCGGTTTTATTACAACCCTGCCAAGCGCGAGGCGACTTCTCGACATGTTTCTCACCGCTTTTCATATTTCCGTCCTTAAAAATAAATTACTATCCCTCACCACCACACACACACACACAAAAAAATAACGTTAAAAGGCTCTTGGGTGAGTGTCGGGGGCGGCAGGAGCCGGTGCCAGCCCCAGCCAGCGCCTGCGACCTGAAAGGAGCGTTTCACCACGAGCCACAGCGAATTTATGTCTCGGAGCAACGTTGCAGAAGGAACAGACTTTTTTTTCCCCCCAGCCAGGTGTCTGAAAGCCTCGCCAACACTCAAAGCCGTTCTCTACTCTTTCGTTTTAATTTTTTTTTTTTTTGAGTTTGGTTTGTTGGGGCTTTTTTAAAAAAAAAATAAAACCCGAATTCCCCGTGATTTGGCTGAGGATTTTTTGGAAGCGGGTGAACACCCCGAGCAGCGCCCCTGGGGCCGCTCCGACCCCTCTTTCCCCTCGCTGCCTGCTTTCCTGCCCGATGGCTTTTAAATAATTCCCCAACCTGCTGCGGTCGGACTGAAATGCAGAATTCGCTGCCCAGAGTTCGTAGGGGGACGGCGAAAGCTTGAGTAATTATTGTCAAATAACGTCGGCCAAATGGCTAAATAATTATCACTTCATTTCGGTTTAGAAGGTAATAAAAAAAATCCCCCCCTTTTTTTTTTTTTAACCCAAGCAATAATCACCTGCTGACGAACTGTCAGATCGCTGTTAAATTGATATAATCTAGACGGGATTTATCATGAAAACGGTGCAAAAACTCTCATTCAGGCGTGCAAATCTGCATTCCTTTAAAAAAAATAATCATCCCTCTCTGACCAGATGGGCACTGGCTAAACCCTCATCTCCCAGATTTAACACAGTCCGGATTTTGGACAACGACAGATACCAGAAATCTTTAATTGAAGGAGGCGAACCGTTAAAAGCGCTGAATCAAACTAGTTTTTCACCAGTACAAGAAAAAAAAAAAAGAAAAAAAAAGGTATTTTTTAAGACTCCTTCTCTATCGATTTACCTTGCTGGCTATAAATAACCTCGTAATGTATTATTTAGCAAAGACGCTGTTCCCTGCCTTAAGGAAAAAAAAAATAAAAGTGAGAGAGAGAAAAAAAAAAAAAAAAAAAGAAGAAGAAGCAAAAGAAAAAAAGAGAGTGGAAAAAATAGAGAGGGAGAAAAAATAAAAAGAGAAGGGAAAGTCCTCCGGGAGGTGCGGAGCTGCTCGGAGCTCCCCAGCGGAGCGGGGTCCCGCAGCCCCCGCAGCGGCTCCGCCGGCCCCGGCTCCCCGCTAATTACCGTATCAGCAGCGCTGCACGATGAACTTTCCCTTTATCGCCCTAAATGCTCGCTCAGAGGAAGGAGAGCTGGGATTTCCCCCTCCGTGCATTCCCGCAGGATCGCTCTCCCTCCCCTCTCGTCCTGACCCTGCTTTCCGCGGGTCTCTGCAAACGGCCCAGCGCTCTTCGCTGTCTTTTTCTTTTTTTTCTTTTCCCTCTCCCTCTCTCTTTTTTTCCCCTCTCTTTGTTTATTTTGGTTGGCGGCTTTTCGGCTTAATTTCTTTGTTTTGTTTCACCTCCTTTAGGTGATGCAGACCCCATCAACAGGGATATAAACAGGGGCTTTCAGAGGCAGATGGTGCCAACGACCCCAGCCCTTCTCTCCCGGCTGCGGAAACCCAGCGCAGGTGCGGCCGGCCCCGGGTGGCAGCGACAGCCCCTGTCCGGCCACCGCCCCGTCGGGGCTGCCCCCAGCACGGTCTCGGCCCTGCACATCCACCTCCCTAAATTCCTCTCCCCACAGAGCCTCCAAGGCTTGGCAAGAAGCAGCAGGACAGGCCGCGGAGGCCTCGGGATGCGGGAGCCAAGAGGAGCCCGCTGCCCAACCCTCCCTTTTTCCCCCGGAGAACGGAGCTGCCCCTCGGTGCCGGGCAGGACCAGGGGCTGGGGGCTGCCAGGCCACCGCAAGGCCCGGCCAGGCCCTGCCCGACCCGGCTGGAGGAGGCTTTAAAACCCCGCTGTTCCCCCGGCGGGATCACGGGCAGCCCCGGCACCTGGTACACCCCACAGCGGGCAAACCCCACAGCGGGCAGGGACCCCGCACAGGGCAAACCCCACAGCGGGCAGGGACCCCGCACAGGGCAAACCCCACAGCGGGCAGGGACCCCGCACAGGGCAAACCCCACAGCGGGCAGACCCCGCTCCTGCCCGGGGGGCTCCGCTCTGCCCCGCAGCCGCACTTACAAAGCCGTGCTTATCCGAGATGTTGTTGGTGAGCTTGAGCTTGTGAAAGGCAACAGGTTTGGCCATCCACTGCTCCCCCGTGGCCGGGCTGTCGGGGTGGATGTACATGCGCTTGGGCATCTCCGGGTCGGCCTTGCCGGCCACCATCCAGCGGGAGTTGTGGAATTTGTACCGGCAATCGTCGGCCGCCACTATATCCATCAGCAAAATGTACTTGGCCTTCTTGTCCAGGCCGCTCACCCGCACCTTGAACGGGGGGAACATCCTCCTGCGGAGAGACCCAGAGCGCTACAGGGCTGCCCCCGCCCGCCGCCGAGCCCCGACGGCCCCGGCCCCACCGAGCCCCCCGCACCGCCCGGCCCCGGCCCCGCCGAGCCCCCAAACTGCTCCCAAACCACCATCTTTTAGTTCACTTCGCTGAGGATTCCCAACCGTCCTCACGTCCTCACTTCTTCTCATCCCACTGTGCTGCCCACGCCGCGGCAGAAAAGCAGGGGGAAAGCTCAAGGAGAAAAAAAAAAAATCCCATTTCGGGGAATGAGGGGCGAAAATATCTCCTTGTTTTCTCCTGTTTCTCTGCCCTTCTCCGACCCGCTCGCTCAGCACCTCCGGCTGCCTCTCCCGGGCCCGGGGCCACGGGCAGGGCCGGGGGACGACCCCGGGCGTGGGGAAAGTTTGGCAGGAGGGAAGGAAACAGCGGGAAGCTGCCGTAAACAACGGGAGCGGGGGATTCCGAGCGCTCGGTTAACGTGCACGAATTTAATTTGGGATCGCGCTCGGAAAAGTACTAATGGGAGCGGGGGCGGAGGGGGGGGGGGGGGGGGGGGGAGCGGTGACTGGAAAGCTCGGAGAAGCAGGGGGGGAAAACACCTCCGAAAAACTGCAGGGATCGAAACTGCCCGCGTTATTCCATGGGGAAGGATGGGAAGCGGGATGGAGCGAGGGGCGAGGGCGCTGCGCGGCCGCGCAGGTGCGGGGCGGGCTGGGGGAGCTGCGCGGGGCCGGCTCTTACCTCCCCGACTTGGTGATCACCATCTCGGTGCCCAGCTTGTGAAACTGGTCCCAAAGCTCTTTGGCTTCCAGCGTTACTTTGGGGTCGTCTTCGACCTCCTCCTCGGGCTCCAGGCTTTTGAGAGAGCGCAGATGGGCGGCTTGGTGGTGGTGTCCCAGGGCCGAGACGTGCAGCCCGGCCTCGGCCGCGCCGGCCAGCCCCGGGTCCGGCATGGGCTTCGCCAACGCCGCCGGAGGCAGAGCCAGAGCCGGGAAAAAGGACGGCTGGGCGGCTGCGAGGAAAGCGGACATGGGGAAATCAGCCGGCCGGGGTGCGTGGAAGGGGTGGTAAGCCATGGCAGTCCCTGGGAAGGCTGGATCTCTCATCGGTGCATCCACAAATCCAGGAGAAAAAGAGGGATTCCCTTTACAAAAAACCGCGCGCGTGTGTGTGTATTTGTTGGCTTTTTATATTTTTTTTCCCCCTCTCCTGCCCAGCGAACTCGCTCGAGTCTCTGGAAGAGGAAGGAAAATCAACAACACAGACACACACACTCCGAAAAAAAAAAAAAGCATAAAAAAAAGAAGGCGAAAATCAGCCGAACTAGATTCGGAGAAAAAAAATTAAAAAAAAAAAAAAGGAGAAAAAAAAAAGAAGAAAAAAATATAAGAAGGAAAAAAAAAAAAAAAAGGAAAAGCGAGGCAGTTCCCGGCTCCTGGGACTCCCGGTCTGCGGAGGGGAGACAGTAGGTCCTTATTTTTTGTTGTTGTTGTTGCAGCGAGGGAGAGCGAGCGAGGGAACGAGCCCTCCCAGGAAAGTCCTTCCCGACACTAAAATAGAAACAAAAGCCGGGTCGGGGCTGCGCGGGGCTGCGCGGGGCGCGGCGGGGTAGGAGCGGCCGCGCTGCCCTCACACCCCCGCGGGCCCGGGCTGCGCCCCGGCGGGGCCGGCCCGGCTCCGCGCTCCGCGCTCGGCGCTGGGGCTCGGGCTGCTCATGGCCAAAAGCAGCCGAGTGGGAACGGTGAGATCTTGTCCTGATCTCTGTAAAACTGTGACTATCTCACATGTCCTTCCTGCTCTGATCCGCCCGCTAATGAGCCAAGCCCCCTTGATTGCTGATTTTACGCGTTTCAGACCAATTGTGGATCTGCATAGGCGGGGTTTTGACAGCTCCGGCCAAGCTCCGGGCGCGGGGGGGCGGGGGGCGCGGAGGGAGGGAGGAAGGGAAGAAGGGAAAAAAAAAAAAAAAAAAAGGGAGAAAAGAAAAAAAAAAAAAAAGAAGAAGGTGTCGGAAGCATCGGCAGTAAGAAAACATGTCAACAGAATAAAATATTAACCAATGACAGAGAAAAGTGCTCGAAATCCCACCCCCGGCTCCTTTCCGCATACCGGGTCAGCCCCGGCTGCGCCGCCGGTGCGGGGCCAGCGCGGAGCCACCTCGGCGGAGCGGGGCGCGGAGCCACGGGGGCGGGGGGCGGCGGCTGAGGCCCCCGCCGGGCTCCGCGGGGGCGGCGGGCCGGGGGGGGGGGGGCCGAGAGGCCGGGGGAGCCCGGCGGCGGCCGCCGAAAGACAGATCCCGGAGAGCGGATCGCGGTGGGGCGCGCCCCGCCCGCCGCTCCGCGCGCGACCGCGCACAAACCGCGCAGCGCCGACGGGGCGGCCGCCGGAAGCGCGGCCCGGCGGGCGGAGAGCTGCGGGCGGCGGCGAGGCCCCGAGCGGCGACCTCCAGCGCGGGTGAGTCGCTCCCAGCCGTCGCCCCCCAACCCTGCCCCTGACCGGGAGCCGGGAGGGGGGGTTCCGCCCGCAGCTCCGCGCCCGCTTCGGAGGCGCAGAGCCCCGGACCCCGCCGTCCAGGCGCGTCGGGTACGCGGCCCGGGGCCAGCGCGGCGGTGCCCGGCCGGAGGGGCTGTTTACCCGGGCGGGGGGAGGCAGATAAGGAGGAGGGGGGGACACTCCGGGGCTGTTTGCCGAGGGATTAAGGCCGGTCCCGCCGCGCCGGGGCCCGGGGGGGCGGCGGGCGCGGTGGGTGTCCCCTCGGAGAGGCCGGTTTGGAGATCTGCGCTGATTAACTGAGGGCCGCGGTGGCTGAAGAGGGCCCTGGCGCCAGGCGGCTGAGCCCTCACAATAAAGACCCGTCTCTTGTCACTTCATATTTACCCCCAAATCTTCAAAAAGCGCCCTGCCATCCTTCCAAGGCTCCTGCCCCCGCCGCCTGCGCTGCGACCGGGAGGGACGGTGGGGGTGGCGGCCGGCCCACTCCTCTGCTCCCCGGCCTGTCCCCCCCGCCCCCGGGCCCTCCCGCTCCGCGGACGCGCAGCGAGGCGCGGCCGCGGCAGCTCGGAGCCCTCGTGGTCCCGTGGCGCTGCTCCCCGCGCAGGGTGGGATGCGGGGACCCCCGGGTGTCCCCTTCCCTTCCCGACTTCTCTCTGTTCCTCCGCCCCGGTTCATCCTGCTGGTAGCGACCCCCGCCCGCAGCCCCCGGCGGAGCCTCATCGCCATCCCCGGGCTCTGCTCGGGGCCGATCTCCACCTGCCCCGCGTCCCGCGGCAGGTTCACCTCTGCCCGCACCGCGCCCGACGGGGCGGGCACCGCGCCTCACCCCCCGGGGCTGCCCGGGGCCGGGGGGGTCCCGCTGACCATTGAACGGGCAACGGGGACTGAAATTTAAACCCAATTTGGACTTTGCTTCCTCGCCGCCGTGGAAAACTGCTGACGGCAGCTTTGGCAAAAGTGGGGCTTGCTTGTATTTTTTTTTTTTTTACCCCAAATATCCCCCCCCCCCCAAGAAAAAGTGGAGCCTTTCATTGCCTCGGGGGGAGTCTCCCCACGCCGGGACGGTTCTCCGCGGGAAGACGCGGGGCCAGGCCCTTCTGGGCTTGGAGCAGCCGTGTCCCGGCGAGGAAAGGTCGCCTGTCCTCCGGGCCACCGGCCGGCGCCCCGCCCGTGCCCCCCGCACCTCTGTGACACAGCAAGCGGCCTCGCCTGCAGAATAAAATAATCCAGAGCAGCCTCGTCTTCCCGACCTTCCGTAGCGACGGCCGCGGCGGGGATGAGGGGATAACGGGGACCGGGAACCAGCGGGGACCGGGGAACCCACTGAGCTGCCACCCCGCGCGACCCCGGACACGATCCCGCACCCACGGACGGGCCGTGCCCGCTCATCGCCCGTCGGTGACCGAGCACCGGGCAAGGAGAGCGGCAACAGCCTCGGTTCTTGTCCCGAGAGCAGCTGTGCCCCGAGCGGGAGGAGTGTCCCCGCGCAGTCCCCTTCCAGGGAAGGGTTCCAACCTGCCCCAGGGCGCTGCAGCGCTCGGGGCCGCCGTGCCTGGCTCCTGGGAGCCGCCACGGTCACCCGCGGGCCCGGTCCCCGGGCTGGGCGTATGGAGACCGGGTTTGTCCGGTGGGTTCGTCCCTGGGATCCGCCCTGGGGCTCCGTCCCCGTTCAGCCCCGGGGAAACCGTCCCGTCGGGCCACCCCCGCCCCCCGCCCGCCCCGCATCGCGGCCCCGCTCGCTCTTCCCCTTTCATCTCTGCCCATCTCCACTCATCATCCCTTTTCTATTTTTAGCCGGTAGACTTAGGCCTTGGCGCCAGGCCGTTTAAGACCTGTCAAAGTCCTTCATATTTCCCTCATGTCACATGGACCTTTCGCTCTCTTCCCCGCGCCATGCGAGGGCCGTAATTTGGATCTGTGAGCTGGTGAGCAAATGCAATTTGCTCTTCTCCATCGCTGTGTTGTCTCCGTGACCCCAGCCAGCAGGACGGCTGGTGTCCTGTCCGGGGCACTTACACAAATTGCGGGTGATTGATGAAAAATAACAATTCTCACAAGCAGCCGGGCCTCCGCCTTCCCCTCCTCCCGGCTCCACCGGGCTGCGGCGGCCCCGCGCCCCGGGAAGCGCTCCCCCCGGACGGGGTGCACCAGGGAAAAGGGGTTTTCTCGTGCCCGGGGCCCCCATTCCCGGCAGCGATGCCACGGCAAAGAGGAGACCCCCCGGTGCCCTCGGGGAGGGCGGCCCGGCTGCTCGCACCTTCCCGAACTGGGGGAGTGGGGCCGGCGTGGAAACAGGCCCGTGGCGTGGGGGGAAGGACACGGTGCCGCAGGGCTCCACTGTCCTTCCCCCGGAGCAGCCGCACAGACAGACAGACAGACAGACAGACATGGAGGATGGCAGAGACTCCCCGAGCGAAGCCGCAGGTGCGGGCTGGGGGAGCTCCCTCCGTCCCCACGGGAACCGGGTCCCCGGTGACCCCTCCGGCCCCCGGGGCGCGTCCCCCGCTCCGAGCTGGCCCCGCAGCCCCAGCCGGGCCCTGGGGCGGGCGGGGAGGAGGCCAGGGGCGGCCCCGCAGCCCCAGCAGCACCGTCGGCCCCTCTCCTCCGCTCCACCTAGAGAGGAAAAGAGCCCCACGTGTGACGGAACTGTCCTCGTTTGATGTCACCCACCCGCGCCCAGGACACCCCTCCTCCGCTTCCCTTCTCCGCGCCGCCGCATCTCCCCTCGCACCCTTCGGCGGGGTGGGAATCCCCAAGTCCCCGGGAGATCCCGGGAAAACGATTCTGCTCCCCCGCCGAGCTCCGGTGCCCGCTGGAGGGGACGGGAAGGGCCCGCCGGGCAGGGGGGGCCAGGCTGACGCCTTTTTATCGACAGCAGCCCAGAGGGATGCTCCATCTGACACCAGCCTCGGCACCGCCACCCTCCTCTTCCTCCCGCGGCGCGGCTGCGGGGCTGCGCGCCCCGTCCGTGCGCGGGGAACCCGCGGAGCCCCCCGGGCCGCTCCCCCCACCCCCGAGATCCCCCTGCCCTCAGACTGTTTAGATTTCTCTCCAGCTTTAAAGAAAATATTTCCAGTAATCCAGATTTCTGGAAAATAACAACATGCGGGGAGACGCAGACACAAACGCCGCTGAAGTTTATTCAGAGTTTGAACAATTTATAAACACATTTCCCAGCCTGTTTGGCAGGGCGGGCGGCGAGTGACCCCGGCCCGGCCGGCAGGAGACACACGCATCCTCCATCCTCGCGTCACTCCGAGCCGCTTTGAGTCGTGAACCTGCACTTAATTGAATTTTAAATGATTTTATTATAATTTTTTCGGTTGCAGAGCGCTCTCCCTGGGCGTGGGGCGGAGTGACCCCCTCCAGCCCCGCGCCCTCGGGGCTCTCCACGTCGGGGCGCGGCGCCGAGCCCGCTGCCTTGAAAGGAGACGGGAGCCCCGGTGCGGGCCGTGCCACAGCGAGGGGACCCGCCTGGAACCTGGGCTGGCACCGAGGATGGGGATGGGAACGGGTGCGGGGACGGCGGGGAGCGGGGATCATGCAAATCCCTCTGTTTAAAAAACTTCCATTTGAGAAAGTGTGTCACATCCCGGCGCGGGCGCGTAATCCCGGGCTAATGGCATTATCGCCGCCTCATCGCCGTCATGGGATGGGGCCGGGGGCGAGCACAACCCCCCCCCCGGTTCTGCGGGGAAACGGAGCCGCAGATCCGCCCCGCTCCTTGCCGGGAGCCCGGGCTCGCTGTCGCTGCCCCTCCCGGGTCCCCTGGTTCCCCCTCGGAGGATCTCCCGGCGCCCATCCCATAATCGGGGTCCCGCCGGTCCGGGGGCCGCTCTCTTAAATCAAACAGCTCCAGCAAATGGCGTTATTGGATAAAATGATGCTGTTGGGGTCTCCGCTCCCTCTCGGGATTAACGGCGAGGATTTGGGGTCGTTCTGCTGCACAGCGCCCGGGGTGGCCGGGATGAGGCAGCCAGAGAGGGAACACGGGAAAAGCGACAGAATCAGCAGGTCTGGGAGCAGGGAAAAAAAAAAAATCACTCGAGCTCTACACCCGGTGCAACTTCCCCAGTGGCCGCCCCCACAAAATCCCCTCCTGGGAGGGGGACCCTGATTGTACCTGGGCAATAAAATCCTCGAGGACAGGGGACATCCCGGTCTTTCTCCCTTCTTAGTTTTATTTTCAAACTGTTGCTGGTGGGTGCAGTCGCCTCCCGTTGCCCCTGGAAGGAGGAAGGTGCAGGGCAGCCCCCATCCCCACTAGAGTCACTCAGCCCCCCTTGCATCCCCAGAATCCCTTTTCCCCGTTTGGGGCCAGGAGTTTGGCAGAAGTTGCGGGATCAAAGGAAGGATGAGTGAGCCGGCCCTGTGTGGGCAGAGCCGACAGGGTCTCACATCTTCTGGCCTGTTTGCTTCAGACGGGCTCTGGGAACTTGTCTGGAATCACATCTGAAGCAGGATCTGACGCCGCTGGGCCCACGTCACGTGAGTTGTGGTTTTGGTCTAGGTTTGACTTTTAGAATTGCAGAAAATCACCGCCTCGTGTTTACAGGGGAGAGCATTTCACTGGCGAGAGGATAAAACCAGAATAAATCATGAGCTGGTCCTGGGCAGGAGTAACACTTTTCATTGCATCTCTCCCTTTCCTGGGTGTTTCACCACGGACAAATTTGATGCACGCCAGCCCTGCACGGAAGGGCCAACTCTCATAATCTTGATTTACATTTCCTCCAAAACCCAGCGCTCTTCCAAGCCAGAGGCAGAGAGGTGGAACGCGGCCTTGCAGGCAGGACAGGCTCTTCCCATCTTTGAATTCTTGAAACCACTCTGAAAACTCAAACTGCTCTGGGGCAAGGCCTCGTCTCAGCCCTGGATGCAGCCCCAGGCCCAGGCACCTCTGCATTGCAACCCATTTTCTCATTGCCCAGACTTTTCTTCACTTCTCTATAGGTGCTGGGCTCTTGCACTGACCCTCCTGGGGAATTTGGGAATTTCGACATGCTGAAACCCTCAAGGACCCTCTTTCCCAGCCTCCCAGCTCCTCGCCCACACGGGCTCTGCGGTGCTGGCAGATTGCTCTCCAGGGCGTGTTTTCCATGGATACCTCAACGGAGGCAGCACCAAATAACAAGTAAATAACAGCCCCGACGCCGGGCTGCCGGCACAAAGCAAGCAATTGCCCTTCCCGCAGGTCACTAATCTCTTGACACATGGTCTTTGAGACCTGGGCCACGGGGAGGGGAGGCTGAAAGGGAAGAAAAGATAGCGGGGACAATGGCGGGGCCGCCGGCTGGCTAATAACCCTGCTTCCAGCTTTGTCTGGGGACACTCGAAGTGACGCTGGGATCAATCCATCTCCACAGAAAAAAAAAAACAAAACCAACCCACGCTCCTGCCTCCGCCGCGGTGCCCGGGAGGGTCCCGACTCAGCGGGCTAAATGCAAAGCTGGAGCTGCTGCAGGTATTAACAGCCCCCGTTTTGTAGCCAGCAGTAATTCCCCCTCCGTGTTTTCCCCCCTCCACGCTGAAAACAAACCCTTCACTTGATCCGTTTGTCCTCTCCAGTTGCCATCTGTCTTCCATCCTTCAAATCTCACCTTAAAAACAGGGACTCTTGAGCAAATCCTCCCCGCCAGCCCCGCGTGCCGTCTCGCCCGGCGCGGGCCTGACACCACAAGCGCTCATTGAAGTGAAGGGGATTTGAGAGCGCGCAGGACACGCCGGGATTAAGGCCACAGATTGTGCTCCCAGCTCTGCCTGCCCGGGGCTCTGCTCCCTCCCCTTCGCATGGGCGAGGCGTGGGCATCCCCATCCCTCTGCCCTCCAGGTGCTGGGGAAGCTCCTGAGCCTCCCCAGCTCCTTTCTTCGGCAGGTGGCAGCAGGAGAGGTCACACACCCTGTGCCCTGGTGAGGAGGGCACAGGGGTTTTCACAGGCTGTTTGCACAGGTGCTGTCTCACCTCACAGAATCCCATCCTATCCCATCCCAATCCCATCCCAATCCATCCCATCCCAGGGGCGGCACCGTGAATCACCCGCACATCAAAGCAGCGGCAGCGCCGCGCTCACAGCCCCGGCAGCCGCTCCGGGAGGACAGTGCCCCGTGCAGATGTTCAGCAGCAGCTTTTCTCAATTACAGAGAGAGCGGCAGAATTCACCAGAAAACCCAGGGAGAGGAAGGGGAAGAGTCCTGGCCAGTGGAGGGCCGGAGCAAAGAGCTCACACATCCTTTGAAGTTTCAAGACCAGCACATCACCACGGGCCTCCATTTTAGCTCCAGTATTGCACTGAATGACCTCAACATTCCCCTCCAGCCCTTGCTGGGGCGGGGATCACCTGCTCCCATCAGAATCCTGGTCCTCTTTAGGAAAACCCCTCCTTGCCGGGCTTCACGGGCATAGAGGGGAGCTCAGAGTTCTGATCCAAGCCTAGGGAGCCGGTGAGATTCCTCCTGGAAAACAAACCCAGGTGATACCAAAGCTGACCGTGTGACCCACAGCAGGGTGACACACGGTGGGTTTTGGCTGAGCCTGGCAAGAGCAGCCCTGATCCTGCCCAGCTCCCACGGGTACTGCGGACTACCAGGAGCAGGAGTCTCATAGCCTGGTCAGTCACCCGGGCAGGACAATGGCATCACTCCCACATGACAGCTGGACTTTCCCCTTCGGACAGCAAAAAGAGCAAAATTCAGTGTACCTTGGGAAGTGGATGCCGCAAAAAGGGCAAAACGTAATGTACTTTGGGAAGTGGCCGCAGCAAAAAGTGCAAAATTCAATGTACTTTGAGAGGCGGCTGCAGCGTGGGCACCCTGGAAAGGGAGGAGAGGCAGGGGGATGTGCCTGGTCTTTCCACTGGGAGTCATGGAATGGGTGCGAGGTGGGATGGGGAGCAGGGTACAGGGCTGCAGGGGCTCCCTCTGGTTTTCTGCTTGAACGAAGCCGCTTCTCTGAACGTGGTTCACAACCTCCAGCCCACAGCAGCCCCTTGCCGAAGTCCTCTCCCCGGGTTGCTCAGGGAGGAATGCACCGGCCCATCATTCCCACCTCATCCCAGGAGATTCTCCTCCTCCCTGGGGGATGCAGGGATGCTCTGCTCCTTCCAGAACACATCAGGGCATCCCTGCTCCCACAACCCCACCTTCAAAGTGAAAATACAATCGCTTCTCTCCGCGTCCTTCTTCCCAAGGCCCCACGAGCTGACAATTCCACCTCTTCAGAGGGAGAGGGGCTGGATGGGAATGGGATTAATGCCCAGCTGGCACCGGGCTGCCACACGGGCAGTGGCATCACCTTTTATTAACATCCTCTAATAATATTGCAAATACTCACAGGGAAATAATTGTATCCTATCAAAGGAGCAGCAGCCTGTGCTTTGAGCCAGGACTGGTCCGCAACACTTGTTTTAAAGAGACGTTTCATGTCTCGTTTACAGTTTAGGTTTTAACCTGACAACCTTTTGACATTGTATTAAATTAGAAATTAACTTTGTATGGCTGCTCGCCGTATAATTGACCCACTGATAGGCTGAGCGCTAAGGAATATTTCAGATACCTTTCAGACAGCAAAGTTCCCAAGAAAAGTCAGAGCCTCCTCCTTGATCTAGACCAGGGCTTTGCTATTAATTAGTATTTATGGTCAGGTGGCGGGAATGCTTTCCATGGAGGGGGAGCTGCCAGGGAGCAGCACTGTGCCCATCCCCAGGGATGTGGTGGAGGGCAGGAGACGGAGGTGACAGGGAGTGCTGCAAGCCCCTGACCCTGCCGTCAGGATTTCAGCGTAATTTCCTGCAGCAGAAATTCCCAAGAAAGGCAAAAAATTCAGCCTGGGAACTCACTGGCGGATGCACGGCTTCGAATTCCATCCGAGCCCAGGGAGAAGGGATGGGTGGCAGCTGATGGGACAGTGTCAATGCCCAGGCACAGCCGGGGGTGGCCGTGTGTCCCAGAGGCCGGGGGGACTTGCGGCACGTCCAGCGGTGTCCCCGCCGTGTCCCTGGTGCTGGTGACTCGGCCCCCGCCGTGTCCCGCCCTTTGCTCCCACCGGGGGAAAAGCGTTTTGCGGGATAATTGAAACCTGTCCCCAGCACGTGCCGGGGGCCGGGGCCGAGCGGGGACAAACGCGGGGACATCAGCCAGAGGAGGGCTCACCCTTGTAGGGCTGGGAGGACTCTTGAGCCCAAATTCACACTGGTATTAAATGAATGAATTCATTATTAATTGATTTGATTAATGCCACGGGACAGCGTGAGGTTGAACAGCCCCTGTGCCACGTTTTTGCCCCGCGGGGACAGAGGGGATGCTGTGCCCGGCTGTGCGGGGCAGGGACAGGTGAGGGGCACAGCTGAACCTCTTTTTAATTCCTAATTCTGTTCCCAGCAGCTCTGCCCCTAAACTCAGGGAGCCGTGAGCTCGGAGAGGGGCTCCTGCAGTCCCCAGGACAGGCACTGCCGCAGACAAATGCTTGTCCCGGTGCCTTTCCCATCTGTGAAACAGGCCAAGCAGTGGATTCAATTATTTTTTTTTTTTCCTAGCACACAAGCCACTAATCATTTATTGCATTAAAAAAAAAAAAATCCCAAACAAAACAATACCCCCCCCCCCCCCTCCGTCTCCACAGTTTTTGTTCCCGTTTTATCCAATTAAAACTCAGGGGGAAAAAAAAGAAAAAAAAAAAAAGAAGTTTCGTTTTCTCCTTTTTTTTGCAATCACAAAGAGCCGATCTCAGCCCCATTGACTCGCTAATTGTAAGCACTCAAATGGTTGGGTTTAAAGTTACACTTAGCAGCTGTGAAACATTAGGGTGAAGTGATTACAACCTACTGGAGGATACCGAACATTTTTACAATATCTCAGGAGCATAAGGGAAAGACAACAGGAAATGGCGCAAACTTTCCTAGCCTGCACAGCAACAAGCCAGGGCGAAGGAGTGAGAAAATAAATGTAGAGACGTGGCGCAGACGTGCTTTGGATGCTCAAAAAGTCGACTGAGGAAGGCCCGGTGAGAGCAGCACGGGCTGAGCCCCTCGTTCGGGCGCTCCGGGGGGACGGGGAGCAGCGCTCCGGGATTTCACAGCTGCACTTTGCAGCCAAACCCTGCTCCGCGTTCTCTGCTGAGCAAGGAGGATGGAGATCTCGGCAGGATTTTGCCCTTGGCTTGTCCTTCGCGTGGTCCCAGCAAATGTTCTGGGCCTGGGGAAGGCTGCTGAGGGCAGGACAAAGCAGAGTCTGTCCCCTCAGAGGGACAGGGACAGGATGGGGTTTGCAGGGCTCAGCATCCCCGGCAAAGCCACCAAATCCCGAGCTCCTCGTGCTCTGCAAAGCACCAGGAAACTCATGGTCACACCCAGGCCCTGGACCGCTCCTGAGATGTGATTTCACTCAACTCCAAGCTGTCACGTTTGCAGAACCTTTGACTTCCCACTCCTTTCCAAGCAGCCCAGCATCCCCCTCCCATGATTTAAGCCCGCTACACGCGTGCGTTTATTACAGAAACCAGGGTAGGATAAGAAAGCAATATTTCATGTTAATTCATGAAATCTGAACTCAACTTTTAATAGAAGAGCCCCACTTTATGCCCAGAGTGATATACAGTCCGGCCCGCTTTAAATGAGACGTTTTGCCTTTTGAACTCAGCAGGAGCCCTCTGCTTACGACTACTGGAAACAGTTTAAAAACCTGCAAGTCCCCGTGTCTCTCGGGCCCTTTGGTTTATATCATGGCACAGCATTCTTGCCGGGCTGCCAGCTGCTGTGCTGGAGAAGCCGGCGTGTCAGAAACTCACCTGGAGAATTTCCACAGCGGCAGGAGCCGCCCGCCCGAAATCCTGCAAAGACCACGAGCCTCTGGTTGTTCTAAAGTGGGCTTTGGATCAAGCTCCTAGGCTGAAAACCTGCTTGTGTTAAAGTCAGGGGGGAGCCCCCCTTAAGAGCAGCTTTTAGACTTATCAAGGGACAGAAATATTCTCTCCTGGTGCCTGAAAATGAGTTCTCACACGGCTGCTGAGGGTGAGGAGGAGGAAGGGCGGTGTGGCACGAGACCAGTGGAAATGGGGGGCTTTTGGGGCCATGGGTGGGAGCAGGAGTGGGGTGTGAGTGAAGAACACAGTGCGGGCATGTGCTGCATCAAACAGAGTTCCTGATGAATCAGATCCTATGGAGTTATTACTGAACCAAATCCTGTAAGATTATCATTAAATCAGACCCTGCAGACCTTAGAGTTGGTGATAATTCAGACCCCATGGAGTTATCAGTGAATCAGATCCCATACAGTCATCGCTGCAACACACTCAGTTTTCTCTGGCGCACAGAGGAGCTGGAACTCGGTGGTTATTCTGCTGGGTCATCTGTGAAAGTATCAAATTAAAGTTAAATTAGCCACCTCATGGCAATGCTTTTTTTTTTTTTTTTTTTTTAGGCTCCAGGCTTTCTTAACAGTTTGGCTACAGGGCTATCAACAGCAGGGAATTTAGGACATTCTTTTCAATGAACCAGACTGAAAATATTTTGGTACAGCCCCAGTTTGTAGGTTTTTTTTGGTTTTTTTTTAATCTCTTCCCCCCCACTTTAAACAAAACATCCTGATTCAAAGGAGCTTCTTGCAGACTGGGAATTTCCACATGGCCATATTGCAGCACTTATAAAAAGTGATTTAATGCCTGCCAACAACAAATACATTTGCAATGACACCACAGTGTGTGATGTGCTATCCTACTTCGTGTGCTCAGCCAGAAGCAGCCAGGCTGTCCCAGGCAGGAGGGAGAGAAGAGCCTCCTTCCTTCCCCTGCACAACTTTGTCCCTTGCCCCGCTCCTCGGAAAGCCTGGAAGGAAACAAGCATCACGGTGACAACACAATCCCTTCTGTATGTGTTAATCTGGATTTCGTTTGAACTTTTGGAGCTGACCTTGGCTTGAACTGTGTTCAAAACCCTGACTGGTGTGGACTGACTTGACCCTGCGGTCCCATTTGTCGGCGGTGCCAGTCCTCAACCCTGTGCTTCAAGCCTTTATTTTACAGACAAAAAGGAACATAACATTACAGCAGATATAGCCAGCGGGCCCGGAGCTGCAAGTACTTAGAGGCAAAACTCTCCTCTGATTTCATCCCAAGGAAGTTTTTTTTTTTTTTTTTTTTTTTGATGAGAAGAGACCGAGTGAAAACCAAGCAAGAAACTTGAAATTACTGCTGTAAACTCTCGCTTTTTATTAGCGGTTTCCAAGCCTGAAGAAAACAAAACCTCCTGAGTGGCTGTGTTACAGTTAAAAGCAAGAAAAAAAAAAAAAAAAAACCCAACCAAACCAATCCAAACCAAGCCCAAGACTGAACTGGGTGTTTGGGGATGGAGTAGGAAGAGGGTGGTTGGTTCTGCATCCCTTGGTGCGGCTGGCTGGAGCTGTAAGATTTGTGGGTTTAGATAGTTTCCTCTGCCTGCCATGACTCAAATGGCTTCTATTAAAAACAAGTAGTGGGAAGGAAATTTCATAAGCTGACAGTCCCATCTCACTCTGCTTCTAGACACAAGTTGGCTGAGATGTAGGAATTCGTGCGGTTATGAAGTGTGAGCCCAGCACTGTTTTATCAGCAGGGTTATGCGGTGCTAGCTCTGACTGTGCACGTTCAGAAGGGTGCAGAGGTTCAGGCTGTTCTGCAAAGCCTCTGACCCACGATCCTACAACGGAGTGGATGGAAATGGGTGCCTCTGCCTCCAGCTCCTGGTCCTTGCCCCACTGGAGTCAGCGGGATGAAGAAGCAGGGCCCCAACCCTAGCACGGAGCTGGGTGTTGGTTTGCAGAGGAGCCAAGTGGGTGCAAGGCACACCACCTAAAAACCTTGTTTTTAAAAATCCTGTCCGTGCACACGAGGACAAGGAAACGGGGAGGCAAAACCATGCTAGACTGGCTGCCTAACAGCCACTGATGGCTTTAATTAAAGCCCTCGAGTCAGTAAATACACACAGAGTCTGGTCTAGGGAGATACACAAAGCCCACAGTCAGCCCAGTAACACCCCATGAACATTGCCATTTAAGCAGTTTCTTGTTTAACTTAGATTTATTCAATGACACATGCATTTCTGGACAGATATCTGAGTTCCAATGAACAACTTTTATAACCAAATATGAGAAACCCGTGACTGCAATTAGTCAATTAAGTACGTCTCTAAAATACATGACTAGAAGAAAACCCGGAGCGAGAGAGAGAGAGAGAGAATTCTTCCAAAGAACAAAAAAGAAACATTTCCATTTGTAATACTCCTGGCATCGATGAGATTCAGAGGGGAAGAAGGGCGGCAAGGAGACGCGACGAGGAAGGGATAACATCAACCCTGTCCACAGAAAATCCTCCAGTTTCCAGTCTCTCCAGTTCATCCATTACTGCTCGGCGCTTTCACCAACGGTGAGAGCTCCTCTGAGCTACAGAGATTCACCTCCCAGCACGAAGAAAGCAGAGAACGTTTGTGAAACCTTGTGCTTGACCCAAGATGGCTTTAGGAATATCTCTCCTCACCCAACCTCTTCCTGAAGACAGCGAGCAAAAGAAGCTGCAGAGCTCTCAGGACCGAAGATGGAGCCTCTTCGTATTGCACAGGAACACGAGAGTCGAGATTTCATGAGTATGTTTTCAGGAAGGTTTTAAAGAGTCGTCAATATCCATCAGGGTAACGAGAACCATCCCACTCAGCCGCCGGGAGCTGGCAGGTGACAGACACGGCGGGGTTGTTCGGGGGAGAGGCGGCTCGTTTCCCGGTCTGGATGTGTCCCTGACGGGCGGCTCGTTCAGGGGAATCCCGTGGGGAACAGGCTCAGGGGCTGGTTCTCGTTAGTCGGCAGGGGGGACCGGTAGCCGTCGAAGTTGCGGGGGATGCTGCCGCTGGTGGAGCCCGAGCTGTTACTGAGCGTCTCTATGCTTCCCTCTCGCTGAAGCTCTGCAAGGGACAGAGAGCGGGTCCTGGTTAGTGTCTGGGATAAACCCCCGGAGTCGTCAGACAGATGCTCTACTGACAGATCCCTTTGCTCTAACGTTTGCTCACGGTCCTGTTCTGGGCCGCTTTGGGAATGGCTCCCGAGGAATGCCAGCTCCTGGTTCTGCTTCTCTCCAGCTGGGCTCGCAGATGAGCTGAGCCAGAGATGGAGACGTTACCTGCTGCCCTTCCCCGGGGCCGAGGCTGCTGACTCAGGACACGGCAGGATCCCACGGTGGGGATCCCATGGCTGAACTGAGCGGGGTGGGAAGGGGACGGCTGCAGATGGTGGAAAATCTTCTCTCCCAAGGATGCCGGGAAGGGGGATTGGCAGAGTGTGCACCAGCAGGGCATCACCACTGCCATTCCCCACCTTGGGAACACCAGGGACTTTCCGCAGACCTTTATCCTGCCCAAATGGACAGAAATAACTCCGCTTACTCAAGTCCAAGAGAAAATCTCCCCTTTCCTCAGCCGTGCCTCAGAGCAAAAGAGAAAGCAGCCTGGCTGTGGCTCTCCTGGTCACACCCACCCAGACATCTCCCCTCTCTGACCTCCCGAGGCCTTTAGTGCTCCCTAATCTCCAGACAGGAGGATTTTTGTGTGTGCAGGGCATCGTTTCCAGCCGTGGCCTCTCTGTGAGCCACTTGAACCCTGCAGTTGACTCGGTGGCCACATGCAGCGTCCCCCCGGCAGCACTCAGCAGTGGCATGCAGCAGGGACACGAGGCAGAGCCCCAGGGATGGCACAGGAATCCTCCCCCAGAGTGACAGTGGTGACAGGAGACGAGAAATACTCCGGGGAGTTGTGATGTGTGACCCTGAGCATGACTTTGTCTGGCCTGGGCCGCAGGGGACAGGATGGGGACAGGAGTTTTGGGGTAAATTCCTTTGCTGCCAAGGGGGAAAGAGGACCTGGAGGGGCTACAGGAGAGCTGGAGAAGGACTTTTTACAAGGGCATAGAGTGACAGGTCAAGGAGGAATGGCTTTAAATCGGAAGAGAGGTTTAGATGGGATACTGGAAAATACTGTTCCCTGTGAGGGTGGTGGGACACCGGAATGGAGAAGCCGTGGCTGCCCCATCCCTGGAAATCCTCAAGGCCAGGCTGGATGGGGCTTGGAGCAGCCTGGGATAGTGGGAGGTGTCCCTGCCCATGCCAGGGGGTGGAATGAGCTTTAAGGTCCCCTTGGGTTTCCAATCCAAACCTTTCTCTGGTTCTATATAAAACTTTTCTGGGGTGGAAAGGAGCTGCAGGAGCTGGAGGAGCAGTGCCTGCCCCGCTCTCCGCTAAATATTCCTGCACTTCCACCACTTCCACTGCCTCACCTGGGACGTTAAACCTCCTGCAAACACCACGGCAGTCCTTCGGCTGCAGTGGGGCTCTCACAAGGACAGATCTATACGCGAAGTAAAGAGAACAGCAAAAAGCTTTTCCCTAAAACAAAAAAGCGTCCCGCCCCAGCATCCTCTGGCACTGCCCTGCTCCCCTCAGCAGCCCCGCACACACCTAGCGCTGAGGGCTGTGGGATTTAGTCCCTCATCCTGGAGCTAACCTGCACCGAGATAATCTGCCCAGGATACAAGGAAAACAAATCAGCAGGAAGCTGATCACCCTGAGAGCAGCGCTGGCGATGACCTCAGCTGTGTTCATCACCGTTTCTTGCCAGTATTTGGTGAAGGAATGTCCATGTCTAAACCTCTTCATTTTCCTCACATCCTTACTCTCCCATGAGTCCAGGAAGTAAAAACAGCAATTTAAATCAGAAATGAGTGGCGTATCCCACACTAATACTGTGCTTATCCTGTCTGATTTGGGGCTTTTATCTCCCTCAGCACACAGCTGGCTTTGCTTAAAGGTCCCACGTCAGAGCTGGGGGCGCTGGGCAGCATCGGGGGCTCCCCCAAACCCCGCCGCGGCTCCTCCCGGCGCGATCCCGCTCTCTTTTCCAGCTAGAATTCATTTCCAGGCAAAGTGTTTCCAGCAAGACAAGGGAGAGGGGCAGAGAGAGGAGTTTTGCGCTCCTGTGGCTGCTCCTGCGGGCCGAGCTCCTGCCTGTCCCTCGGTGCCTGGTGTGGGACCGCGCGCCCTGCCCCGGGTGGGATTTTGGGGAGGATTTGGGCTTTTCTGCAGGATTTCTGCAGCTGGCAGCTCCTGTCACCTCTGCGGGGGCCTGCCAGGGGGTGGCACTGCGGAGACTGATGCCAGCCAGGGGAAAAGCAGGGAGCAGAGATGCGGGATGCACAGAGGTGGGCACGGGGCCTGGATGCAGGGACTCCGGTCCTGGCTGCATCCCACGGCTGTCCTGAGCTCCCCTTGCTGCTGCCAGGCAGGAAAACCTGACAGTTCCTGATGGGAAGGAACAAAAGACAGGGCACAGGAGGGACAGAGGCTCTGGAGGGGATTTTCCAGCCCAACCTGGGTTAGGGGGTGTCAGCCTAAAACCACACGCAAGCTGCCATGCCGGGGCACACATTCCCCGTGGAATACGAGTCCGGGTGCTCTGACACAGCCCAGCTCGCTCTGGAATTAATTACCCGGCCAGGCAGACGAGCAGAGCGTATCCCGATACCCGAGGAAGCCCTGGAGAAGCGCTGGGCTGCCGCAGAGAGCTCCGCTGTGCTCAGGAAATTGGGCTCTTGCCCTCAGCCCCGGCCGGCTCTGGAGCACGGCTGGGTCACACCAGGGGGGCAATTAGCCATGACATGGTCACCGGGGGCTCCCTGCCCGCGCTGCTGACCCCCAGCACCACAGGCAGCACGTCTGCCTGCCCTGCCCCAATTTGCTCCCTTTCGTTAATAAAAAAATAAATTTAAAACCAAAATAAAATTCCAGTGTGTACTGTTATTCTTCCTCCCAGCCCTTAGAGCAGACCGGGGCACAGCAGAGGAACATCAGTGAGATTCCCAGGGGAAGCGCAGACAAGACTGGGAATGGCTCCGTGACATGGGGACACCCTTCCTGTTACACAGGGAAAAACGGAGGACGATTTCTCATAGATCTGGACAGGCCAGACAAGTGCAGCAGGAGCTGCTGTGGGGTACCAGGGGAGACAGGTCCCTAAAGCCACCCCGGGACGGGACAGCCCCTGTGGGCTGAAGGACCTGCAACACCTCCCAACCTATAAAGACACGTCACACGACCCGTCAGACCGCTGACACCCCCTCCGAAAAACACAAACCAGGAGCAAACCCCCGTGCAAAGATGGGAGCGGGTGGCAGGAGAGCCCAGAGCAGCAGGATCAGGGAGCTGCAGCACTCCAGGGCTGCCCAGGCAGTGATTCCGTTCACTCCGGTGGAGTTAGGCCAGGAATGGACTTGGCCCCAGCAAGTCTGAGGGTTATTGTATCTGCATTCCCCCATGCATACACTGTCGAGATGTATTAACTTCCTTAAATGTACCAGTAAAACAACCTCTTATGATACACTTTAATGAACTTGTACAGTAGCCAACAAATTGTGCATCATATAAAACCCATTCGGCCTTATAGACTCTCTGGCTATTTTGTAATAACTGCAATTTGCTTCTGCTGAAGCAAGATAACCAGGGTTGAGAAGTCAGGCTTTGCAGAAACCTAAATATTTGATCTGGGGGGGAGTGGGTGGGAGAAGGAAGAAAGGGGCCTCTGGGAGCTATTTATGGGGTCAAAATAACATGAGACCTGCTCTTCTCGTAGCGTTTCCACCATCAAGGAAATGAAATACTGTGAGAAGACCAGCACTTGCATTATTTTGGCCCCATAAATGGCTCCCTGAGGCTTTCAGAAGCCCGTGAAAAACAAACACAAATACAAATAAATGCTAATACTAGAAACGTAAATACTAAAACCTGCCCATGTCCCCGGAGGAAACAACTCACAAAGTCCTGCCTGCCCTAAAAAAAAAAAAAAAAAAAAAAACACGAAGGAAAAAAAAAAAGGAAAAAAAAAAAGACGAAGGAACATCTGCTGAAGCCATGAGGAGAAAGTCACTTCAGGGGAGCTGGGAACAGCTCTGCCTGTGCTTTTGACAGTAACAGTAATGGGCACCGCTGGCATCACCCAGGGTCCCAGAGTAACGGGATTTTCAGGGCACACACACACACATACTTTCCACTGTGGTGGAGGCAGCAGCAGCAGCAGCAAAAATCCTCGTGGCTGCTGGCGTGGGATGGCAAGTGGCCATCCTGAGCCCCTGGCCCACCCCAGGGCAGCCATCCCCTGCCATGGCACAGCTCCTGGGACAGCACTGGGGCACCGGAGGAGCTGGCAGCAGATGTTGGCTGCTCCCTGCCTGGCATCCCTGCCAGCCCTCCTGCAGCGTGGACGGCGTTCCACCGGGAATTGGAAGGGAAACCTTGCAGGAAACATTTCCTTGTGCCGATATTCCCGAGTGCCGCGCTGCAGCCAGCCTGTCCTGCCCCTCGTTCCTCTGCCCCAGCCACGCTGCTCTCCCTGAGCAAGGTGGAGGGAGGAGGAGGAAGAGGAGGAGGAGGAGGAGCTGCTCTGGGGTCGGCAGGTCTGCTCGAGGTCCAGCTGCACCCCTCCGTTCCAGAAAGCTCCAGGAACTGTCCAAGGACCCCATGAAATCCAGCAAGGTACAAAGCCCTGCCAAGCCTAAATGTGAAACCATTTTATAGGGCACATTAATTCAATGCCTGAAGAAAATCCATACAGCCCTCTTTTGCCCGGAACACTCATAAATTATGCTGCCTTTCTTAGCCCTGCTCTCCTGGAGTGGTCCACTCGAAACCCTGGTATCTCCTTTATGTCCACTGGAAAAAAAAAAAAAAATTCTCCTCTCCAGTGCATTATTATTCCTTCTAATGGTTTTCCCCTTTCTCTCTGTTTGCCTTCCCCTCTTTAAGCACAGTTTCAAAATATCCCAAATCATTTGCTGGAAGAGCTGACCCTTTCCTCTTACCTACGGAGGGGCTGCCCGGGATAACTGATACAATGACAGCAGCCTGATGTGTCAGGGCAGCGGGGAAGCGGCAGCAACTCTGAATACAAGAATTATTCTTCATCATCTCAAACTGTCACAACACATTACCCTCAAAGCCGCAGCTCGCTGAAGGAGTGACCCTGGACTGAATGGGAGAGTGCTCGGGGAAAGAACTAATTGTAGCCTCTTTTCACACGTCAGTCACTTTTCACAGCACCAAGCCTTTCAAGCTCAACTAATGTCAAGTTCCCTTTTCCTTTTGCTGGGCTGAGTATTTCTGATTTTTAAGGATGGCATTTTTTTAAAGGAACAAGGTCTCTGGTGAGGGATGAGGCCAGGGAGGGGAGGGAAGGAAGCGTCGGAGTGAGCACGCATCAGAAAGTCCATCAGATGCCCAAAGACTCGTTAGGAATTAGACAATTAACAAGTAGGAATGCAGGAAGTGGGGTAATGGCCAGCAGAGCTCGAATCTCCTCGATTTCATTTCTGTCATTCACAGCAATTATTTTTTGGGGAACTTTTCAGGCTCCGCCGTGCGCCGAGGGGGCCACAGGGGAGGGAATGTGCTCGGCCCCTTCCTGAAATGAGGATGTGGCACAGGAATTTTCCAGGGCTGGGGAAAGAAGAGACACGAGGTGCTGCTCACTGAGCTCACCTCTCCCCATCCACGGGGGCTTCTGAATCACCAGCTAAAAGGCAACAACTCAAGCCTGGTTTTGAAATCAAAGACAGTTCCCTTTCCTTTTGGAGGGGATTCCCTGCGGGGAGAGCTCTGGGAATGCCAGCCTGGCCCAGGGTCTGGAGCAGGCACACACAAGGGCCCTTCACAGCTCCTGTCTTCCACTGAAATCCTGACAGATTCTGCGGCAAGGACTGTTCTTTCGCCCTCGCATTTGCACAATGCCCATCACGGGGGACTTGCAGAACTGACTGGGGCTTCCCGAGTGTTATTTATTAACTGTAATGAATAATAATTATGGAGCTTCTGCCATCTGGATTCTCACTCGAAAGGGCCCTATTTAAAGGGAACGCTAAAAGGCAATTTGTATTAACACAATGGAAGTCTTGAGGATCTCTTAAACTGTTTGTAATTTACACAACGCTCCCCAGTGAATGGGTGAGTTAAACATTTTAATTTCACTGATTGCAGCTGAAGGGAGCAGGGATGTGCTCCCCCACCTCGAGGAGCTCACACCGGCACTCGTACAGGGAAACTCTCCGTCTTTCGGGATTCAGACGACATCCCAAACTCTGCTGGGTGCTTTTGGCACTATTTCTGCAGGAAACGTTCACTCTGAGCATCATCACCGGTGCCCGGGGCAGCGGGAGCTGCTGCCTGGGACACACAAGGTGGAGAAGAGCTCAAAAGACGATGCAGGGTCGGAGACCGCAGCGGGATGAGGAAAAATCAGGAAATTACACCACTGCTACTGCACTTGGAAGATTTTCTTGAGTATTTCCCCACCCCTTTTAATTTTTTTCCCTTTTTTTTTATGAAATGCAATTATGCTAATGAGGGAGCTCTAATTATAATCCATCTCCAGCACCCTTGGCGGCTGCTGGGAGCTCCAGGGATTTGCCAGCAGGGAGGGCACAGGGGGGCACTGCACCCCCAGGGGAACCTGTGCTTTTGGGTATTTTGGACCAACAAAACCCGTTAAGATTAAATTGCAGCGAAAAGAAAGCACCGAGTCCTCATTAAAAACCTTAACTTTCCTAGTTGGTTTTGGTTTGAGATGGCTGAAATTTCTGGGCCAAATGTGTGTTGCTCCTTTCCAGAGGGAGCACAGGCAAAAAGACAGTTCCCTGTTTTATATATTACTGTGATTTCAATTTCAGCTTATGAAGATAATGTTTAAAAGTCAATTAAAGCCGCTCTCTGCCCCAAACCCTGTGCCTGGTCACCTGCCCTGACACTCAGCACAGTGGGACCAAATCCCTGCCATGCTCTGGGTGGCTGTGACAGACCCGCTCCCCAGAAATCTTTCTTTTCCCCTTTTTTATCAACTCAGCAGTTTCACAAAAGAGATTTTAAACTCTTTCCGAATGCGGCAATAGAAAAAAAAAAAATTTAAAACTATGGCACCTGGACATTGAAAATCAATTGCTGTGTTCAAACTGTCTCATCCTGTCACAACCTGAAAGATGTTGAGACGCCACAGAAGCACCTCCATTAAATTTGCAAGTAAAGGAGACTGGGAAACACTGCCTGAGCAACTTCTGTGAAATCAGGATTCAGTGGCCTATGTAAAATATTAGCTCCTGTCAAACTCCCTTACAATAACTCCAGTGCTGAATCCACACAGAGCTGGCTCATGCCGTGCACTTGGAGATGAAACCTGGCACCCTGGAACAAAGGTGGCAGGATCCAGCAAGGAGATGGGGAAAGGTACAGGAGGAAGGAGAGAACCAGGGGAATGAAGACAGAGCCTTGTGAACATCAGAGCCCCTCTGAGAGCCCAAATCTCATTTCTGGTGCCTGATTTCGCTGCGGGGACGCCAAACAACTTCACACTTCTCGAACAGGGAGGACGCTCGAGCTTACAGAAATGTCTGGGTCTGCTTCAGGCACAAAGAGGTTGCTGAGAAAAGGACAAAACGTTTCCCCGCATGAAATTGTGAACAGGTTGTTTACTCCTTTAAAAAGAGCACCCAGAAAGCTCCATGGGACTCGAGCCCATGGAGTAGGAGACCCAAGACTCTGGCATCTCGCCAGACTTGACTCCGAGCATTTTATGGAAGGTTAAAAGTGCACCAGATAAAGGATTGGCATTTAGAGGGAGAATATTCTTCAAGATAGGCACTTTCACAATGACTTCCAGTGCTTTTAAAAAAATAATCTCAAGTTTCCTAGAGCTGTGTATTTTTGTAAAGAGGTTTAGGATGTTTTCCTACACAAATGGCTCTTCAGAAGGACGAGTTGCCGATTTTAGCCCGAACGTGAAATCTCAAAAGCTATGACAGCCAAATAGAAAATCATTTCTGTAGCCCATCACATCCTGCAAGCCTACGACTCCTTGTGCAAGATTTACGGAGGAGCTTTTTGAATGAACACGCAGCGATGGTTGCTCGGCTTTAAAGGAATCCTCTCTTACCCCATCCCGAAAGTTCCACTATGCTGCTACCCCAAATTCCTGTAAGACATCCTATGTGGAACACAGGATTTCCTGTGCCAGCCAGTGTGTGCAGACATGTTTTTTAATGCATTTAGGCAGAACTATCTTGCATCTTTGGTTACGCAAGCAGCACATCTGTGTATATCAGACCAAAAGCATTCGCAGAGAAAACACTGTATTAAAATTCCTGGGTTTGGTCTCTCATTCCCAGGGTTATGGGAGTGCCTTGGATTGCTCAACACTGACCCCTCTGTCAGCCTCTCCTCCACGAAGGAAATTACCAATTCGAAGTAAAATGCATGTTTATGACACCTACCACGTCCTGCACCCACTGAACTCTGGGGATATTGCCCAGAAATGCTGGAGGCAACGCTCCTGTTCCGGGAACATCTTCTATCCAGAGCAGGTGTGGATCTGAGCATCTCCCTGCCCTGCACAGCTGGAGTCTCAGGACACAGGTCGTGTCCCAGAGGTGGCTGCAGCCAAGACAGGGATGGCCAGGAGCCCTCAGGGAGTGCTGGGGGTCCCTCCTCCTCCTCCTCCTCCTCCTCCTCCTCCTCCTTGGGCTCAGCCAAAAACAGTCCCAGCAAAAAAAGCTGGCTAAGGAAGAGCTGCCTGAAGGCCCAACCCACAAACCTGGTGGTGACCTCAGGGTCTGGGCAGTGACTGCTGACACTCTGCATGAGAATTTCACACCTGACCCTCCAAATTCCAGTTCCTTTCCCATCCAAGACCTAATTCTATCCTCTCTGGGATGCCACCTCAGCACTTGGCCTCCTTAAAGCCTCTCAGGTAGGAGGAGAGCCCTGGGGGGGGACTGCAGTGCTCAGTGTGCCTCTGTGCATCTCACACGTGTGCTCTCTGTGCTCCTGACACACACACACACACACACACACTGCCCAGCTCATTTTGTAAGTATAAGATTACAAAGCAAAGTCGTTCCGGCACAACTTCTAGTACTTCTGACACAAAGTGGCCTTCTGGGCCACTGAGAGGCTCTGGGCTGTTCCCCTGGTGCAGATTGATGCTGAGGAGGAAGCTAGACCAGACTGGAATTTGGGTTGGATTCAAAGGAAAAGTTAAGAAGTTTGGTGGAGGGGGAGCAGATGCTCAGCTGGTCCAAATCAGGAGGGTTTTGTTGAAGCTCACGAAATGATGTCACCACAGCCTCAGCCCTGTCTGCTCATCTAAACAGTTCAAGGCTCTCGAGCTGGGAGAGCTCAGGTGGAGATCAGGACCAGCCTCCTCTTCCCACCTCTCTGGCAGTAGCTCAGTGCCACTGAGGAGCTCCAAACCCATCCAAAGCATCCCAGTTCTGAAGGCAATTTATTTAGTCTATTCACTCCTTTTTTTTTTTGTTTTGTTTTTTTTTTGGTAAAGATTATGTTGACACGGCTGCTTCAAGCAGACCAGCTTGGTAAACACAGCCCTGATTTTACAAAGCACTCAGAGCTCGCAGTCATTCCCTTAAAATCACAGCTCTACCCTCACTGAGTATTAACCCAGCCTGGAAAAACAACAGCCCAGTCTCGTGGGCTCTCTCCTTCTTGCAGGGCTGCTTGAGGCTCTTAATACACTCTCTCATTTATATAGCTCCAAATTCTGATGTTAGACATAAATGTGAAAGAGCCTTGATAAAAATGACATTTGAAGCTTAATTCGTCCCTTTGTTAGCGGAGCTCTTGAACACAGCAATTCCCATTTGTGCTCCTGAAACCAGAAGGCAGCTGGAAATAGTAAATTCAACGTTTTTGCTTTTTCAAAGTCATATTTTGAAAAAATTGTTCCACGCCTTGATTCTATTACACTCCATCTTTGTAGCTGCACTCTTACAAACGTGTGGATGAGCTGCAGCTGGCGGAGGAGCTGGTGGAAGGTAACACTCTGTGAAATCTGAAAGACCTAATGGCAAACCAAGGCATTCCTCTGGTCACATCCCCCAGAAAAGGCAATTTAAATCATGACTCTGCCTTGTCTTCAGGCACCTGGCAGTGAAGCTCACACAACTACCTGCTCCTCGTGTTGTGCTCTTCCGCAGACTTTTTTCGCTCGCATTTTTACCGAAAAATCTCCCTGTTGGAGGCTCAGCTACCTGCATGAACATCTGCAGTGGGCTGAACACATTCCCCTTTTACGGGGAAGCCTCACACAGGGTTTCTTCACTTTCAAAATGCTTCCAACCAATTTGTCATTTTCCTTCCTCTTAGCATTTTTTTTTTGTTTTGTTTTTGGTCAGTGGATGGTGCACACAATATTGAGCAATAACAACCAGAGGAGGATGAAAACTGCAGCTCGAGAAGCGAGCTCAGGATATGATTCCTCCTCACCGGATGCCTGGAAGATGTCACTGAAATTCTCTCTCCCTTAGTGCAACCCGTGTGGAGCCAATATGAACTCCCAGCAAAGTGCTTAAAACCCCATTATTTATAATAACTGTTAAATGATGAGACATTGTTTACCCAGATCGCAAGATAAATTCTCACTTACAGAATGCTTGCCTGACCGTCCCGAACGTCATCTGGTTTTTATTTAAATGCAAAATGAAATTAGGCTCCCAATAACACAGCAGAAGAATTCAATAAGATGGGGCTTTTCACTTACAGTTTAATATTAACATTTTCCCATAAATGTTAATGAATAAAAGTCTACTGTTTTATATATTATCCATGGTGGGGAGACAGCAGGCTAGGAATGGAAGGAAAGCTAATCTTTTCATACCGCAAATGAGGATATATACTTGAGGGAGGACTAAGTGTTCCCAGCATTGCCGGGGACCTGGACGCAACCCTCCTTCCCCTGGGGGCAGCCACTGGAGCTGATCCCATGGGGATGCTCCAGGGTGATCACTGAGATCCTCCCCCAGCCCAAATCCCTTTGGGGTTTGTTCCTCATTTTCCCTGTGAACATCTAACATCCAACACCATCACTGTCCAGCAAGTCCTGATGCTCTCAGGAGAGCAAGGCAGGATTTCTGGGAAAATCAGGGGACTCTTTGTGTGATACTCTGTTAGAGAAAGGTGCAGGGGTGACGGGAGGGGAGGGCACAGCTGCAGGCCACAACGCAACGACAGGGAATGATACAGCATCCGAAAGGAGAAGCTCCTGGAGCTGGCAGAGGTGGCACTTTGGAGCTGCCCAGAGGAGCTGTGCCCGCTGTGCCAAAGCCCCAGGAGCAGATCCTGTGCTGGAAGAGGGGCTGAGAGGACTGGAAGCTGCAGGGCCAGAGGGTTGGCTCACACTGCAACCTTTGCATCGCCTTGGCTCTTGGCTTTCCATTTACTGCACAGGGTTTGCTGTGGTAATGTGCATTTTGCTGTTTGGTGACTCATCCTACCTCTCTAAGAAGTGTTCATTTAACAGTTTGACTGCTGAACAATTTATTGCACGAATGGGTTTCCATTCCACAGCCTGCTCTCCCATCTCCCCTGGAGAGGCCAATGCATTGTTTATGAGAGCTTTGTAGGGCCTGTGCTGCACATCCCAAAAAAATCAGCAAATGCTCAACGGCTCTCTGGGGCTGCTGGGCTGGGGAGGGGGGACAGGAACTGTCTTGTCTTTATTCTGCCACCACCTCAGCAGCTGCAAGAGGTTTTGGCTCACCAAACAGCTGTAAAAATACCAGTCCAGGTTTAAATGCTGGGAAGACCAGGGCTCTTACGCTTACCGGGAGAGATATGCTTGCCGTAAGTCATATCCTACACAAAAACACCATAGAAAGACTCCTAAAAGGAATGACAAGGTAATTATAGGAATTACAGATGGAAAAATCCTGTTGTCTCCTGCCCCCTTCCCAGTGTGGGACTGCTCGGTGTGGGGCAAGCTTCAGGCCCTGGACTTTTAAAGGGAAGATTTAATAAACACTGAGAAATATTTCTAAATATTTAGAAAACCCAAAATAACAGATTTCCAAGCCAAGCTGCGCAAACAGAAAATGAATTTAGAAAACTTGTTAAAAGCCCAACAGCTTTGGCGTGCACCGAAATATCTTTGGGTCGCAGGAATCAGCTCCTGGGCAGGATGCTGCAAGCAGAGCTGGAGGATGCTCAGCCCTGGCTGGAATACCTACCATGGCTCTCCTCTTGTTCCCCCTGGAATCAACCCCACAAGCCTCAGGGATGCAAACAGCTTCATGCTTTAGGAGGGACTCAGCAGAGAATCAAATGTGAGCAAAGCCAAGCTAGACAGGACAGAGCTTTGAGTTTTCCTGTGAAATTCTGGAGTGCTGCAGTTAATTTGCTTAATCATTAGGAGGAAAAACCACAACCCCAAGCAAACAAAAAAAAAAACCAACCCCAACACAGCAGCAAATCTCCAGGGAAAAAGGGAACTGTGTCTCTGTTCACTGCTTTTGAGACAAAGCACTGGAAGAAAAATGTCCAGTTTCAATAATGTCATAACCCGATTACAGCCTGACCAGAAGAGCTAAAACACTTGCAGAACAATGAGTAAGAAATTAAGTTTTAAATTGAGTGCTGGCCCTATCTCGTGTCACTTCTTTATATTCCAGTAGAAAGGACACTGCTGAGCTCATTTCATATCGAGCAGAGTGAGATGCCTGGATGCAGACACCATTTAGTCATCTCCCATATGTTCCTCCCCATTTCTTTCTCCGGGAGGGATGACAAATCCAGGAATGTGACTGCACTTTGTTTTATTATGATATTGATTTTTCCTGCAGAGGGGAAAGTGCATTTCTCCCCCAGGTCTGTGCGCCGGCAGGGAAGGGTTAACAAAATGTTTATCACAAAGCTGGCTTCAGAGTTGAAAGTAATGTGATCAGTAATGAATTTTGTGTTACATTAGGTTGTATAAATGGACAGACAAGCGCAGACAACAAGTGGCCAGGAGTCGGGGCTAATCTAATGATGTAAAAATAGAGACAGCACCAATTATACTTGGGGCCAGCTCAGAGCTCCTGCAGGGACTGCAAATGAATAGGTACAAATCAAATTACTGACTAATAGACGCACTACAAGAGAGGGCAGTCAATGCTAAATACATTAGGGCCTTGTGACCTCTCTGCTCTGAACAGCAGAATCCTAAATTTGACTTAAAAAAAAAAAAAAAAAGAAAATCAAAGAAACTCTTGTTCATTTAAGGAGAGCAACAGAACAATGTTATTTGTGAAATGACTTGAGACACTTTTGGTTTTTCTTTTTTTTTTTTGGTTTGTCCCCCTATGGCCACGTTAGGTGCGTGGCCCTCGGAAAGCTGAGAGAGGTTTTGCTTTTAGAACAAGGGAAAATACTTGTTTGTGCAAAAGTTAAGACCTGGTAACAACACAGTTATGTTACATACCAAAACATTTCAAAGCCATGTGCCTCTTTGTGGTGATGTTTTTTACTGCTACTTCACCGGCTGTGTCTGTATCGAAAATAAAATATTTCTTAAAAAAAAAGCGCTTTGATTTAATAAGAAGAAAAAGAAAAGGAATCTCCCCACACCACAGTTGATAATAAGTGCAGTTGATCGAGTTTGTTATCAAATGACAGAAAGTCAGAGCTGTCTTGTGGCATCAGTGCTCCCTTTAGAATTTTTCTGCAAACAGCGACAAACCTGAATTGGCATCAGAAATATTCATGGTATCAGCATTCACACCCCCTCCCCCTTAAATAATGTGTGACCTGACAGAAATTCCAGTAAAACCTCCCAGGGCTGGTGGCAAGATTGGATTTGGAGACATGGGAAATCAGTGGGAAGTTAAAAATGCCCTTGTCGGGCCTGCCCAGGGCTGTGGGATGGGGCTGCTCAGGGACACCCTTGGACAGGAGAGGGCAAAAACCCACACTGAAGTGCTTCATACCCCAAAATGTGTGCCAGGCCTCCTCTTATCCAGCCCTTCTGAAATGGTGGCTCCTAAAGAACCTGAATTTTCCTTTCTTTTCAACCAGGCCCATCCAAATAAACCTTTTGTAGGAAGAACTGCACTCAGCTCCCAGACTTATTGGAGGGGGTAATTTAATCTCTGACCCTGGGATGAATATTGTGTAAGTTCAAAGGCTGCTTTTAGCATCGATGTTACTTGATCCATCTGTGGGTTCGCTGCCCAGGCTGGTTTTGCACTGAACCTATGCAGGAATCTCCTGGCAGAAATGCTCTTCAGGGGGAAAGTAATTTGCTCTGTGTATCTACAGCCCATGTCTTGAGTTAGGATAAAAAACAGCTGAGGAGAGAGAAGGGGAAAATTGTCTTAGAAAAATTAAAGAGGAAGGAAGGAAGGAAGAAAGGAAAGAAGGGAGGGAGGGGAAGGTACCACTGAAAGCTCTAACTCTAAACAGGGCTAATCCTGTTCCTGAAACGAAATGGACAGGTACATCTATGTCCAGGTGGCTGCTGATCTTTGAACAAAGCTTGTGGGCACAGATATTTTACTCCTCTGGACAAAACCCAGGAAGGATGGTCTTTGCACGGGAGCCACCGGCTTGCTCTCCTCCCTTTGCTCCCCACCTCGGCCAGGCACCCCAGGAAACGTGTGACTTCCTTTCTCCAGCCCCCAATTCCACACTTCACATTTCAAAACCATCCCCCTGCAAAGCTCAAAGGTGCCCACACCCAGGTTAGGCTCATGGTTTGGCAGGGGACCAGGACCCAAAGCGCCTGGAGCCCCGATCCCGGGCTTCCTACGGGCCATTCCCTAACAGCACATCTAATTAGCTCCACTTACTTACATCCCATTAATCAGGTTAAAGAGTTTGCCTCAACATACGAGCTTCCTTCAGCACATTAAGAGTTTGTTCATGAAATCTGGAAGGAATCCAGATGGTTTCCTCCGAGGGCCAGAGGTGCACCTCACTGCGCTTCCCGTGGCTGGGAGCTGACAGACTTGGAGCTTTGCAGGAGTTTTGGAAAAAAGATGCATTTCAAAAAACATCCTGTTGCTCCCCTGCTGTAGGCTGATTTCAAATATTAAGCCTAGAAGTGATCAAAATACACTGGAAAGCCTAAAAAATATACTTGCTGTGGTGTGGGTGAATCAGAGGATTAACTAATTACAGTATTTTTGGAGGGAAAGATTTCCAGCCTGAGCTGGCAATTTCTTCCTGTCCAGTTTGAGCGGAATCCTGTCAAGAGATATTTGTGTTCTGGAAGCAGAGTTTCATAAATCATAGTCCTAGGGTGTTTTTTTTTTGTTGGGGGGATGCAATATGAAGCTCCAGCACACACTTAAGAACTGCAGTGCAAATGTAAATATTGTGGCTGCTTGAAAACAAAGCTTCGCAAGCAAAAGAGGGCACTGACCACTAACATTTGTGTCTAGACTTGCATAATTTTTTCTCCTCAGTGAGAGTTTGACAGAAACTGAAACAGCAAAAACATCTTTTTGCATCTTTGCCAATTTACGCCTTCCTTGGAATTAAATGCGTATCTGGGCTGACAGCTTATGTATAGCAGACTCCACTTCAGAAAGACATGGGTTGTCTGAATAATTGGATAACAAGGGGAAAAGCTGGCTTCCCAGTCCAGCCAGCTAGCTGGACAACTGGAGTTATCATTGAGGTCACAAGGAAAGGAGAGTTTTGGGGGGATCGTTTTCCAGACCTGGTTCTTCTCCCACCCACTGGCCGACAGCCCTTGGCACGGGGTGGGAGGTGGAAAAGCCCCATCTAATCCCCCCTTCCCTGCAAATGCCGGATTATTCCTGATGTTTGCAGCACCCTCCAGTTTGGTGCTGTGAGCAATCTTTGGGGATTTCTGCCTCTGCCAGCAGCCAGAGCAGGGCTCGGCGTTGCCATCCCTGCTTTGCAATGCAACGGGGCAGGTACCAAACGAAGATTCTGGGAATATCAGCTGCCCAGAGTGGTCTGTGCACCACGAGCACACACTTTTCCACAGCACTGCAGCCTATCAGCCCTGATTTCTATATAAACCTACGTGTCAGCTATGCCCTAACAGTTAAGGCATTAAAAGAATCTATTTATCTCTTGCCGTTAAGTGCATGTCAGGAGCAGTCGAGCACTTGACAAAGTCTCACTGTCCACCCTAGTGCCCAGTTTTTGTCCACACACTGGACCCCAGCGCTGCACATGCACAAATCTTCACATTCCCTGCTAGAAATGTTCATGAATTTGTGCTGAAGTTTGAGTGAGACTTTGCAAGTTTTGTTAAATCTCTGCAAAGTCTATGTAAGGGCTGAAGAGAATCCACGGAGCACAAACGGGTGAAAGTATGCGTACCATAAAGGCATGAATAAATTAAAATAAATTGGTTTAGGATTATTAAAAGGATAATAAATTCCACAATTTTGAGTCCAATGCAGAAATGTAAACACTGGCTTTGAAAGAAGCAGCGAGACAGAAATCAACCACCAACAAACAAACCTCCAGTGTCCTTTTCTGCTGAACTCTTTGCTGTCATTTCACCGTGGTGAGTGGGCAGCAGAGAACCCAAGGAGGAAAACTGAGTTCTTTCAAAGATAATTCAGCTCAGCCAAGCCTGGTTACGATGAAAGTGGTTTGGGGGAAGTGAAAACTCTCCTACTTGTTACGAGCCAACAAAGACACCTCTTTTTTGAAGTGAGGGTAATGCAGCTCCACACTTATCTCTGCCCATTTATTATGCAGCAGACAGATGTGAGCCCTTCCCTGTGCTCCCCAGGCTGAGGAATGGTGCTGGCAGCCGGCTCCAGTCCGCTCCCTCTGCGAGTGCAGCTCTCCAGGTACATCTGAGCAGGAGAGGACTTTGTCTGTCTGTCTGTCTGCTAAAGAGGAACAGCTCAAGAGCTGTTAGGGGATGGAAGTGGAAAGGGCACGGGAGTTCACCCTCTTATCACCAGCTTTTCTCTGCTGCTCTGAGTCACCACATGCCCAACTCCTGAGAATAAAGAGCGTTAGTGGTGGAGAGAATCCCAGGACAGGCAGGGCAACCCGGAGTGTTAATGACGGGGAGAGGAGGGTGGTGGGATGGGGTGAGCTGGGTCAGTGCTCATGTTACTCATTATTGCTGCGTAAAATCGCTGCTCTGAGATGGCATCTATCTTACACTCATTAGGGAGATTTATGGGTCTGGAGCAAGGGCTGGGAGAAATCTCTTTGGATGAATATTAACTCGGTGATGGCATCTCTATAAACAGCTCCTCTCTGTCTTTTACACCTGCAGTACTGTGAGCCTCATCTTATGCCAAAGAAGTTGGCACCGGCTGCCATCAGCTGGGTTTGGTGAAAATGGAAGGAAAATACAGAACCCTGTCTCTGAGAAAGCTCTTGGTTTACAATACAGTACACTGTCAAGTCTCCAGGGCAGTCAGTCGCCCTAACCTGGCACATCTGGAAGGCTTCAGCTTTCAGAGGAGGTATTCCCCTCACCTTTCCCCTTCCACGCACAGCCGGAGGGGTGCTGACCCATTATCAGCAGTGGACACCCTCCCAAAGTTCACACTGATCACAGCCTGGGTCAGTAAGTGATGAAATATGTGCCTTTCTCTGTTCTCACAGCCTGCTTTTTCCACCTTCCCAGCCCTTTACAGACATGAGCTGATTAAAGTCCACGCCAGCAATGTGAAGCATCTCTATCCTCACTGCACTGCTGGAGCTCCGGAGTCATGGACTCTTGAAGTGTCTTGGCCAAGGCAAAAGGCTGCTGAGGATTTGCACCAGAGCTGCAGCAGACCCACCCTTGGGGCTCAACCAAGCCTTTCTGTTAATTCCAAATCTAACTCATCCTTTGATTTCGTCTCTCTCCAGATGGAAATCAGAGGAAGGGCAGTTGGGAAGGTGACCAGCTGGGTTAGGAAGGTGTTTCTGCACTGCTCAGGCTGGTTACTGCTGCCGGCACCTACAGACAAGGGCTAAAATCCTGCTCCTCTGCATCCTCCTCCTCCTCCAGGCTGTAGGAAATTGCTGCAGTTTGGCACTTGCTCCATAGTGAACAAAGTCAGGATGAGCCCTGATGGGAGAGATTTCTCCAGGAGCAGAGGGAGCTCAGAGCAGCACAAGTGATACGTGAGGGCAAGAGCAAAGGGAAGAGACAGCTCCTGCTCTTCCTGGAAGATCCAGAGGTTGGCATTCCCACACCTTCCTGCTGGTTTCTCCTCTTTTGCCTTCCCAGGCAAGCTGCCAGGGGAGTGACAAGTGAGTTGGCGGCTGACGTTAGGGGCCACCATCACTCTGAGGTGTTTTCACCGGAGGTGTTTTTTGGAACAAGTCGGAATTAATGGAGACAATAAACCCGCAGTGACTGCGCTTTAATTTCTGAGCATCTCCTTCCACGGGGCCCCTCCTGACAGGGTAATCTCTGATGTGCCATTCCATTTACTTAAACAGATGATACAATTTATCAATATAATGGACACTGATGAAGATGGATTAATTTGGATTACAGAACCAGCGCTTCACAGTGGCTCTATTCAGGACACAGAATGAGGATACGTGTGATTACGGCATTGTTTGGAGCAGGGTGGGCAAGGACTGCAGGCTGTACAGGAGGGGAGGCAGGAGCTCAGCTCTGTGATAAGGGAGCTTCATGCGCCAGTATCTCACTGTGTTTATGTGATCTACCACTAACTCCTTTTTATGAATGACTTCCCGCTGAGATCCCCGCAAATTAATCAGGGAGAGAGAGAGAGAGAGAGAGAGAGAGAGAGAAGCGTGCAGAGAAAAGGAAAAGCGAAACTTAAGGGAAAAAAACCAAACCAAAACAAAATTAAATAAAAATCACCATTGGGTGAGATGTACGTGATCTCTGATCACACCTCTTCTTTGTACCTGTTCCTGATCCCACCATGTCCCTGCTGGGGGATTCGCACATGGCGTCGGCCAGGCGCTCGCGCAGCCCCTCCTCGCTGTGCTCCATGGAGGACATGTGGCGCAGACCAAAGTTCTCGGGCCAGCTCCCACACACCTCCAGCAACGTCACGCTCCGGTCGAAGGCACCTTCAACAAGACAAACGGGACACGTGTGGGACACCAAGATCCTTCCGTGTGTGTGCTGCGTTTTGGGCGCCGGGAAAGCTGATTTCGGCACCCCGATTAAGACCTTGGTGTTACCAGCACTGCACAGTAGAACCTTAAGGATGAATCAGCTTTGACCAAGCAGCTGTAATCAAAATGAAATTAAAACACAAACCCAGTTCTGGTCTCACCCTGGTGAGAGTCAGGAAAGCAGCACAACAATACAAATGTGAATGGCATGCATGTGTCTTTACGTTAGACAACTAGGAATTCTTTTTGAAGTTGATTAGTCTTTCACTGGGCTGCTGCTGAGATGATTCTTCCCCCTCCTCATCACAATGGAAACAGTCATTTTGTCTTTGCTAACGGGCAGAAATTTTAGCTACAATCCTTTTCTTGCTCTCAAACAGAGAAGAGCCAGAACTGCCTTGCATCTGACAAAGGAACAAACAGATCCCTTCCCTCAGTCTGGGATATCCGCGGGTTTTCTCTGCTCCTGCACTGGGAAGTTTTAGGTCAAACGTGCTCTACCAGAGGCTCTTTCACCAGCAGCCCCTACAGAAGACTCTGGCTCTTGTGAGGGAGCGCACGTACCTACAGAAGATCCTTCAAATAATTCCTCGACTTGCAGTTATTACCTCATTCGCAGCAGGGAATGATGTTCTGCCGAATGCAAAGATTAGATTCTGAATTCAGGATCACTTCAAAGTACAAATTAAAATTATTCCCCTTTATTATACGGCAAGCCTTCTGCGAAGGCTTACTTAAATCATTCCCACTTGGAACAAGATTACAGTTATGCTTTGTTGCTTCAAGCACATACCATTTACTCCACTATTAGGTAACTGAATATGCAGCGTTTATTGTGCCTGGTTTCTGCCAGCCTGCCGACGGGGGGCTGTGGGGTGGGGTGGGGGGGGGGGGGAAATGCAAATGCCGACGTTTCTCAGAGTTAAAAGTACATGAAACACGTCCTTGTTATCAGGCCTTTGGTTTTCCCCTTTGATCAGCCGTCAGAAACTATCTACACTTGTAGTCTGTGACTGTACAGCTTCACAGCACACTCCCGGCCACTGACAGGTGGTAATAGAAAGGGTGAGAGACCAAGCCCCGCGGCAGGCGGCCCTTCCTCTGATAACGCCCCAAGTACTGGCTGATAAGGGTTGGTAAACACTCGGCCAGCCAGTTAATCCATACATCAGCAAAGAGGGGCAGATAATTCTGAACTCTAATGGCACGGGCAGAAAGCGCCAGGGCTGGCATTCAGGGATTTATATGGGCTGCAGTGGTGACTCCTGGCTCCTGAATTTCATCGGCGTTGATTTATCTGCCGGCCTGGCTGCGCGGTGGATTCCTGGCACTAGAAAACCATCAACACTGAAATGGACCTCTAGAAAACGGGACCAGTGCCTCTCGTGTGATACACGCACTTGAACTCTGGATGAATCCCAGTTTCAATCCAGACGAGGAATGACCAAATATTTCAACTTTTACTGGCTCTCTGGATTTATAAGGTTGCTCCAGTCTACTCATTTGTTTTAAAGCGAGGGTTCTTGAAGCTTGTTTGAGAAAAGGCAGGGAGGAGGCAAAGGGATTTCGATGATGTTTAAATCGCTACAGCATTTTCATGATGATGGCTCTCCTAAAGGCAGGCAGAAAAGCAAAATTTGGGGTTTTTTTAAAAGCTTTTTTTTCCCCCCAAGTCATCCTTCTACAGCTTCATGCAGCCCTGAGACCCCCTCTCCAAGACCCCACGGATTTCAGTCGTTTCTGACAGAGCTGTTCACGTACCCTGAGAGTGATCAGGGATTTTAAACCTGCTTCCCAAACCTCAGGGAAGCAGCGGGGACACGATGAGCTCCCACAGGTTTGCAGGGCTGTGCCAGAGATGAGAAATCTCCTCTTTCCTGGTGTCAGCCCTTATTCCAAAAGTGAGAAACGGGAGCATTTCTGCTCCTATAAGCAGACATATGAATAATAAGGCAAATGGCTTTTGAAGCTCTGCCAAGATGCCTGCCTTGTGTGTAGAGGGAGAAACTTCATGGAGCGCTGGGCTCTGGCTCCTGAGATCCTTGAGTGAGAGCAAAGGAGACAAGTGCAGCGTTACCTCTGCAATCAGGGCCAGGAGCTGCCAAAACTTCTTAGCAGCAACGTGTGAGGCTGCAAGTGTTAATGCAAATGCAGGTTAGAGGGATTAACTGCACTGAAAGTTTGCTTGTTAAAAATAAATAAATAAATAAATGCAGGGCTGGGGAAGCTGTAGTTTTATCTTTCCTCCCTTTTCACTCCTTCTCCGTGGTAGCAGTGCACATCTGGCGAGACCACTGATATCCAGACATCCAGATGGGATTCAGCAGCCACCACTGCAGCCCGTGGGTGATCGCTCTGCCTGGAACAGGCAGAGGAGGTCCTTGCACCATCGTCTGCTCTGTGCTGCAGTGGAAGCCACGGTTTCCCCCTTATTTCAATGCAGACATTGATGAAACGGGTTCCAGGTAAAGCCGAACACGCAGAGTGTGACTGAGGTTATTCAGGACGTGGGGGTAGAAAAGGGGACGTTGCTTGAGCACACAGGTTCTTTCCTCCTGTAAATCCCTGGCTCTGTCCCTCTCTGATGTAAAACAAAACTGTTTCAGGAAAAAACGAGATTTATGGTCATGGACCTTCCTGTTCCTCTTGCCAGTGCATCAGCAGACAGCACACGTATCAGGGTAAAATAATTAAATACTTTTTTCAAGGCAGAATTAAGTTCTGGGTATTTTTACACCTGGGAAAGTGACTCTGGAGTGTGTGACACGGCAATGGGCTGGTTGCTGCCAGGAGCCTTTGGGTGCTTTGCCCTGCCTGCATCATTCCCTACGTACATCATTCCCAACGGCACACGGGCTAATGGCATTAAACTTCCACTGATAGCAGCTCACCCTATCTCTGCTATTTATTATATTGTAATCTCTCCTTCTGGCTGCCTCCCTCTCCCCTTTTCAATCCCGGTATCTCACTTGATAAGGTATCAAATTCCCCATCGCCGGCCAGCGAGGAGTTTACAAATAAACCTCGGAGGAGAGTCCTGCCCTCAGAAAGGCCAAAGCCAGGACGTAACCACAGCACCAACGGGGCTGAGAAAGCTCCTGCTGATTCCAGGGATTACTGAGGGTTGAGGGGAGAGGCTGACAGCCTGCTGAAACCCTCCTGACAGCCACCAATATCAGCCCCTGACGTGTGAAGCCCAGACTTCCCCGTGACCCCCCAGCCCGGATACAGCTCTGGCTGGGGAACAGGTTCCACCTAAAAGGAGCAATTCATTTCGGAACAACTCAAGGGTGAGCAAAGGAGGCCTTATGTGAGTCCAGCAATTACTAGTGAAATCCTGGTGAAATCTCATTAAATCACCGAAAAAAAGAAATCTCCTCGACTTAAAATTGTGTCAGTATTTCATCCGATCGCACGGTGCTTTCAAGCCTGCAGAACGCTCACTCCTCCTTTGTTTACTGAAGATGGAACTGGGTGGGAATGGAGATCATCAGCCTCCCCTTCAGGATGTCCAAGCATCATCCCAGAACCCTAAATCCACCCAAACGGAACAAGCAGGACCCTTGTCTTGACCACATAGGTCATAAATGCTTTGTTTTGCAATTCCAGCCCAAACGCTCTGAGCTAATTCTGCTTCATACACAGAATTTTCCTGATAAATCTTTGATTTTTGCCTGAAATCCATCTCCCACTTCTCTGTTTCCACAGACGTTTGCCTCTCAAGGAGCACCACCCTTTTCTCTTGCCACTGCTGATGGCGCAGAATCAGGTTCCCATCCTTCTGCTTAACATTTCTTGCATTTTATTAATGGCAAAGGCTTCTGTCATTACTCACACCAAATTACCTTGCTTAAGACACACGGGATTTGTCTTTAGCATTGCAATTGTTTCAAGGCTTTTAATATAAAAGCAAAATAAATCCTACAGAAGAAAGGAAAAGAAAACCCACCCTAAACCTTGGAAATGTCCTTTCATTTCACAGCCCTGCCAACCAAGAGTGAGAAAACCAGAGAAACTTCATTTCTTCTCTGAAAAAAAACACCCCAAATCTGGTAGTAAAAAGTATTTTTACAAAATGTTTTAATGCTTCTAGTGTGTTATTTTTCTAAGTCAAAATAGCTAAGCTAAATCTTTCACCATAGCCCTTTAATTCAAAAGCCAGGGGAAATTTTTTTTATTAAACCTCTGGACGGCGTTGTTTAAAATACGAAATCAAGTAGCTCCATTTCCTGTCTTCTAAGGAACAGTAAATTAAAAAAAAAAAAAAAAAAAAGAGAACGTTCTCCAAAAATACAGTAACGGTTCTATTAAAGAGCTTGACAGTTTTGAGCCTCACCTTGCACATTGCAACATACGTGTGAGCGGAAATAAAGGAGCGGAGAGGAGGGGAAGAGACCTGAAGAGTTTTAATTGATAAAAGACGCGTCCTGCTCAACGGGATGTTGGACCCTGAGGAGCAACCAAGAGGGACAGAAGGGTTGCCCATCACCTCTCCTGGCTTTTTCAGCAGCAGGAGTGGGCTCTGAAGGGGCTCTGGACACGCTGGGAGCTCCAGCAACGCCTCGGCCGGGAGCGAGAACCCCACGAGGAACCAGCGCGCGGAAACTCCTCTCCCAAAGCGGTGAGTCAAGCTGTAACAAACCCCGTTTAAACATGAAAGGTTGAACTTTCCTACAGGCTCTGCCAATTCCCTTCCGTGCCACAGCTCTGTGATTCCAACGGGAACGCCGCAAAGCGGCCGCTCTGAGCGCCTGAAGGGGAATCCGGGCAAACCCTTGATTTGAGGGTGGAGGAGCAACATCCCCCTGGATCTGGAGGGTCTGTGCCCGTGGCACGTGCTGCTGATCCCCTCCTGTGCAGGGCTCGCACGCTGCCACCCCGCTCTCCCACGGCACACCAGCTCACAAGGGACAGCACGCTGGTACACCGAGGTGTGAGCGTTCATTATTGCCTCTGGAAACCACGGCAGGAGCCACAGCCTTCGGAGTGACTCTGCTCCCTGTCATCCTCCCTCCCACAGAGTTTCTTTTTTTCCAGAACCGCTCACAGTTCTGCTATAAACAGGACATTACTCACCAGCTCTGTATCCTGTGAGTGCATTTAATTAATGGAGCCTTCAGCCGGGGTACCCGGTCCCACAGGCAACAACCAACACTTCCAAATGCCTTTGAACTCTTGGCTAAGTGAGGCTGAGAAGTTGCTCGTCCCTCCTCAGCACCACAGACTTGTAAACAAAAGCTCTGTTTATTCCCCCGTCAGGGTTTCTGGATGAGTTTGGGGCAGACCCACGGCTGCTGGGAGGAGCCGGGCGGCCTCGGGAGCCCCCAGGCTCCAGGGATGGATGCTTGGGAAGGAGGTTGCCCAGGTGGCCACAAACTCAGGACAGTGTTGGTGATGTCCAGGATGGTGGTTCAGATCCTAAGGGACCACCCCACCCTCCTCCTCCTCCTGCCCACATCCCACCAAACTCCGAATCCTCCGCTCCCGCGCAAGGGGTTAACCAGGGGCTCGGGAGATTTGGGATGGCCAGGAGCGCAGCCAGCCATCACAGCCGTCCTTGAAGGCTTTCAAATGCAGGGAAGGCTGCAATTTTCAGAGCTGGAGCAGCGAGATATTTTTATAAATACATAAATCTTTTCAAGGAAAAACAAATAGAGAGAAAAGAATGTAAACATTATTGTAAAATGCATAATAAAATGTCTGCTGTTTGTTAATTTTGCTCCTTATTATCCAGCCTATCTGTACCACCGATGTTGAAACTTTTGCCTTTTAAAATTTTTTTTTTTTTATACTCCCTTATTCATTTAAAAATAGTTTCCTGCATGTTATATGAATAAGCAAAACCTAAGGTCCTAAATCCAGGGGAACTTTGAAGTATGAAACCCACGGTCTATGGGAACTATGTTTTCATTAATCAAAGTAGATGTTTCTAAAGCCATCAGATTTATCATGACTGGATTTCATATGTGAAACCCAATATACACACAGACATACACTGCTTGTCCTTTTGGATTAGTCCTGACCTTTTACTCTCCTTTCTGAAGGATCTGCCTTTCCTCAGAGCGGGGCTGCCCTGCTTTTCCAGAGGAGCCTTGACAAAGTGCGTTTCCAACTCTCCGCTTTCCGTGTCTGACTACGAGTCTGGGCTAAGGTCAAAACATAAATGATTAAGTGTATTTATTAAACTCTGCCTTTTGCCTTGAATGCTCCCAGTGCCTGTCAGATGCCATCCAACTGCAGATTCCTGCTGCCAGCACACCTGGCCACCAAACGAGGGGCCCCGGCGCCGCCGCGGCCCCACGACCCCGAAAGGTGAAAGGAGCTCCCCAAAGCCCCCACAGCACTGCCAGGAGCTCCTCCAGCCCTTGCTGAGCTCCTGGCTTCCCCAAGGCACGGAGGTTAGTGCAAGGACATGGTTTAAAAACTGGAAGCAGGGTGTGAGAGCCATCCAAAGCAGCGCTTCGAAAGAGAAAACGCGACAAAAGGCGCGCTTGGTGTCAGCAGGGAAATTCATGCCGTGCTACCAGAATCTGGCAGCATTTTGGAGTACCAGGAGCACAGGACTTTGTCATCTTGCCCTAAAGAACAACACAAGGGGCTGGGGCACAGGTGGGCACAGGTGGGTGCTGCCAGAGGTTGCGCCCACAGAGAAGGTGCAGCTCACCCACAGCCTGAGGAGCACAGCGCGCTGAAAAACCAGCTGAGAGCATTTTTCCAATAGTGGATGCTCTTTATTTAGCTGCCTAAAAGCAAAAAGAGATGGAATCTACAGTAAAACTGGATGCTATTATGATTTTGAAAACAAAGTAGCCCTTTGTAATAAAATTATTTTCCAAGAAAAAACTTCTCCCCCTCCCCCTTGAACAGCAAGATTCGTGCATATTTTAACGCTTTACAGAATCAGAACGCCTGGAAAAAATCAGGAATGCTACAAGCAGCCCCAAGCCCCCTTAGAGATTAACATTTCTTTATATTTAATCCTGGCATAAAGCAGAGTGTCCTGAAGAACCCAGGGCTCTGCACAAGCCTGCGTTACCAGGTATGAATCTGCACAGAAAAAAAAAAAAACAACAAAACTTCACCTGATGTTCTTTCAACCTCCAGGTCTGGAAATTTCATTAAAAAAGGATTCACTAAAGATCTTCAGCACTTTTTAGTTTTAGCAAGGTTGGAAATGTTTTCTTGTGGTATTCACATACTTATAATTCTCAGCCCTGGTTAAAATTAGAAAATCCAGTAACTTTTTTTTTTTTTCCCTCCTCCTAGTAAAATTTCCCACTCTCTGAAGATCTACGACTTAGCTAAGCTTACAATAAGATGATTATTGAAATTTTCAACAATGCCTAGGAAATTTAAACACACAGCGAATTCCATTAAATCTCAGTGGAGGCTTTTTTAGAGGAGCCTTTATTTTGTTTGACTTCTCCCAGGAATAAAAGCGGCGATTTTCGGATGCTGAAGCCTTTTTGTGTCGGCCTCGGTGGGGAAAACGCTGTGTGAGATGCAGGAAGGATACATCTGGTATTTCTGTGACACCACATAACGATCCTTCTTTCTCTATATGCCAAGTCACTTCTGAACTCTTGGGAAGAGGTTTGCAGCCGTACCCTGTCTTAACGAGGTAGAAATACGCCAATTCCACTGCAGGGGTTGGAATAATATATTACTTCCCTTAAGAAAACAGATTTATCTTGCTTATTATCAATCTCGTGGCATGTGCAAATGCATAGCTATGTACCCATGTACAAGGGACACATAATGGATTAGAAAAGGCTCGTATTCGCCCATAAGTAAGGAAAGATCTGACAACTCATCGGGGTTTTCGGGATAACCCAGATCTTATGTTACACTTCAAGACACGAGCGTGGATTTGTCATCTTGCTTGAGCCTTAGTGGTGACTGTGTGAGCCAAGGAATTTCATTCTGATTGTTTCACTTGAATTAAAAAAAAAATAAAATCTTAGTGTTGAAAAAACATTGGGACTGTGCTATGTACCATAGATCATTCAAATTGTAACAGGAGACTCCTCCTTGTGTAATAGCGACGGAGAGCGCGGAAAGGCCAAATTCATCGTGGGTGCAGTTTATCTGCAGCTGCACGTTGGGGATACTGGATTTTTGAAACCTGCTGCAAAGGAGGGGTGAAGGCTCCCCCATCCCAACCCCAGCTGGATGGAGCTGCACAGCAGGGATGGATGTGGCTCCGCGCCCAAACGCGGCCCCAGTATCCTCAGCATCCTCCACACAGCACGCCCAGCCTGCCAGAGAGACACAGAATTCTGCTGGGCTTTGGGTCTTTTCTTCTTGACAAGTCATTTGCAGCCTGAGAGATGTTCACAAGCGAGGGGAGATAAGGGGCAGTTTCTTGTCAGCCAGGAGGGAGCTCAGAGCAGAGCATCTGTGGGGAAGCAGCTGAGCACCGGGGCTCCGGAAACAAGAAATTTGGTTTATATCACTAACAACCCGTTAAGAGAGAAACTGGAATTTTTTTTTTTTTTTTTTTTTTGCATTAAAAGAGCAAATATTTCTCTGGTCTCATATCACCTTTCCCAGATGAAACATTTCACAACCCAGCTGACTTATAAACAGAAAGCAAAATATTTTCCTAAGGTGGATCACTGATCCCACTCGGGGCTTCCAAGCAGTAATTTATTTGTCTTACTTCACTGTGAGATAATGTGCACGCTGGTTCCAAGCTACTGTCTAATCACTGCCTGGACATGGGATAAAGAAATCTCACTTGCAAACACTCGCTGGGTGTCTGGGAATTGGTCACAGGGTGACTCTTCCTGCTGGTTTGTGCCCAGCTCCTGCAGCACAAGGCATAGAATTCCAGAATGGTTTGGGTTGGAAGGGACTTTCAAGACCATCCTGTTCCATCCTGTCATTGTCAGGGACACCTTCCACTATCCCAGATGGCTCCAAGCCCTGTCCAACCTGGCCTTGAGCACTTCCAGGGATAGGGCGGCCCCAGCCTCTCTGGGAACTCTGAGCCAGGGCCTCCCCATCCTCACAGGAAAGAGCTTCTTCCTAATAATGAACCTTCTGCCCCTTCTGTAGCAAATCACACTGAGTTACCATTCCATTCATTAGGGTTATATCCAACAGGATGAGCAGAGCCTGCTGGAATCACACTTTCCCCCCAAGTATTTTGATTCATTTCACAAATAGCACGAGATGGAGCCGGGTGTTAAAGCAGAAAGCGATGGAAATGTTTGTGCTGGGGGCAGCCGAGCAGCTGCCACCAGGACACAGCACCATTAACTTCAGGAATTGGTTTGGAAACTCAGCAACTTCTCAACTGAGTGACCAAGATCAGGGAATGGAGAACAGGTTACAAAACCCAGCTTAAGCACTGAGGCAAAATGAGTTCTCAGGGCTGAGAGAGAGAATTTTATTGTTTACACCAGGGAAGAGCTGGAACATCGAGGTTTAAGTACGTCACCAAGGTGACCACAATGAAATCTTCTACCTGAGGACAGCCCAGTGCAATGCCACATCTTCCTACAAGGTGTGAAAACGTGGATGGGACCTCCAGAGCCACTCCTGCCCTGGCCAGGCAGCACATCCCAGGTACTCTTCCACCACCTCTGAGCAATTTGGAAATTGCTCGCTCCAAGTCTCTAGATCCCCCCCACAAGAACACCAGAAAAATGTGTTTCTTTAAGGACTACAGAGAGACGTGAAATTTTATGTTTAGAAAGTAATAAAACTCAACAAAACCTTAAACTTTGTTTCCCTGTAATCCTTCCAAGTCAGGGAAGATAAATTTCTTTGGCCCGATTCTGAATTCATTAAAAGCGTGTGCCAAGTTGCACGAGCAAATTATCCGAGCTCCAGCAAGGACTGGACCTACAAAGCACTGAAACCTCTGGTTCTGAGCCAGCTTAAGCATATACTTACTTTTAAGCATGCAAACAGCCCCAGTGCCTTCAATGGGAGTATATATGCTGCAAGTTAAGTGTGTGCTTAAGTGTGCTGCTGGAGCGTGGCCAGAGCACTCGGGAACTCACAGCACCAAGGTCTGGTCTCCTCCCAAACCCCATCCAAGGCGGGGATTTCACTGCAGCCAGGCAGGACACAGCTGGGCAGGAGCCAGCAGCCCCTGAATGAAGTTTCCCTCCGCATCCGTGGAGGAGGTTTTGCCCTTGTCACTTGTGCTATCCATCAGGCATCTGGTGGCTGGATAAGGCAGAGCGACGTCGCAAGGTGAGATGATGGAGTGAAAAAATGATCGCGGCTGGCACGTCCCAGCCTAAGGCTTTCGGTCATTTAACTCATCTCCCTCTCATCCCCAGCACAGACTCAACTCAAAGGGCAGGGGATTCACCCTTCCCCAAGCCTCAGGTTGGCTGCAGCAGCTCCAAGTGCAAGGAGGAATCAGGCAGCCGTGGGTGGCTGACAGCAAAGCTCTCAGGAACAAGCAAGAACTCCTCAAAAGAAAGAGTCACGCAAGGTCTTTGACTGCCCTGAGTGACAACAGCATTTTTGCACTTGGCAGTGGTGCTGACCTCCTGCTGCAGAAATCACTAAAGGTGACTAGAAGGGTGTGCCTGTAGGGCATCGCCCTAATGGGGACGAATTAAAAGGCGAATTTTCCTCACTCTTTCTTACTTTCCTTCCCACAAAACCAGGGGAAAGACAGAAGTGGGTGCATCAACCCGAAATAATGCAAAATAAATCACAGTCAAGAGGAAAGCCTGATAATTCACGATGTTGAATCACAGTGTGCCATAAGTTGGAAGGACAAGAACTGGATTATTATAGTCAATTTTTTTTTTTTGTTCTTCCTTCCATAAAGCCCATTTTGGAGCACTGATGGCAAAGATGTGCTTTGCTCTGGTTTGTGATGCAATAAAACCTCTCACGTCATTTGGGATGGACCGTTCCACCAGGAATCACCTGGTACAGACAGAGGGAAGAAGGAGACATTTTGGTGGAAGTCCAAACCATGCCACCCCAAACCCCTGCCTGGCCCAACAGATTTCCCTGGGTCTTGGAAAAAAAAATTCAAGTTTGCACAGCACTGTGGCCCTGTCCTAGGATGGTCCAAGCGGGTGTTTCTCAGTTCCCCAGGAGGTCCTGATTCAGCTTTACAGCACCTTCAAAATACACTTTAGAGCAATTAACTTAAGGATGCCACGAAATGTGGGATCACCCACACCTGGAGCTGCCCCAAAACACAGGGGAGAGGAGCCCCAGGCCTCTCCTCATGGACAAAAGCATCAAAAACCAGCACTGTGACTTTCTGGGTCACCTAAACCCTGCTGCAAAATCAGCTTCAACCCACAAGGCTATTTTGATGATTATAAAGATGCTGCTTGCAAAGGCAAGATGGATCCTGAGAGCTGCAGTCTACCATTCTTGTGGACAATAAATATTCCACTTAAATCATGGTTTGTACATATTTGAAAGGATAAACCTGCTACTAATAACCACGAATCAAAAGCGAAGATTCCGATTTTTATGCCAGAAAGCTAACAAAAATCTTCAGTGTGTTATAAACAAGTATCCATCATTATAAACTAAGTTCAGCATGTAAAAAACCCAAAGATGGAGTTTATTGTCTTTAATGGCTGAGAAATGACAAGAGTGTTTGGTTGAAAAGGAATTTAGCAAGAAGTAGTTCTGTACAAGGACCAAAATCTGTCTTTAAACAAGAAAATCACTGCTGACAGTTTTACAGTAGAATTAAGCTGCGGTGAACTCTCAGAAGTGGGGCTAATCACAAGTTTCTGGGGAACTTAACGTGGAAAAGAAAGCTGATTATTAGGGAGACTGATATAATTCAGGTAGAAGCTGATCCCATACCTTTTCCAGACTAAAATTACGAGCGAAACCACTGACGTTTTGCAGAGGGAATTGCTCTCTGCAGCCCGCAGAACCGCCTCCTTCGGGGAGGATCTGCGAGGCCATTGGATCCAGTGCTGCTCCAGCTCCAACCATCCTTTCCTTTCCATCAGGAAAAGCTGACTTTAAACCAGAGAGAAGCAAACCCAAGGAGGTGAGGAAGCTGATGAAGATACGAGAGGGATGCAGCGCTCGTGATGATGTGGCCGTGTAAATTCAAGGGGAAGTATTTCCTCCAGTGGGCAAGCTCAAAGGTGGAAGTCGTCCAAGGGGAATCTCTCAAAAGCCCTGGACAGCGGCAAAAAAAAACACGACAAAAAACTCGCCAAATGTTTTAGTGCCGTGCTGAAAGATCAAGGTGAAAGGAGCCTCTGCGCTGGAAGCCTCGGAACAAAGGCGGAATTTCCTGGAACGGAGCGTGAAGCTGTTCAAACCCATCATCCCAGCTGTGAGCTGAAGAAATAACAATAATAACTTTATAGAGAGAGAAGGAAAAGGGAAGGGGGAGAAACGAAGTAAAGTCTTTTGCCAGAGCTAGGTAACACCGGCGTCCCAATCTGCGGATTAATTTAAATCGAGGAACGAGAAAAAAAAAATAAAAAAAATCTGCGGGACGTGAGAGGAAGGGAAGGAAATATTTCTAAGCACATTAAGTGACCAGATTGGGAATGTATCCTGGAAGAAGTCACTTTTCCTAAGCACAATTATTGCCTTTGATCCATTAAAAAGCTTAACAGAGGCACGAGGAGTTTCCTACATGGAGAATAGACTCCAAAAGTCTGTGAGGGCACGTTCAGAGCACCGGGGGAACAGCGGGGCAGCTCTGGTGTCTATCAAGCCATGTTTATTGATGTTCTTGCTGGCTGAGGCAAGGTTTGGGAACACGGATCATAACACCATTTTTATACCCTATAAAATACACTGTGAAGTGATGAGGAATGGGAATTGCTGAGCTGCACCAGGCAGGTCCTTTAGAAAGGAGTGTGCTTTTTCGTGAGAGCTTTTACAGCGCGGAGAGCAATTCTCTTCTCGCTGTGAAAAAAAATTGGGAAGCCTCCAAGGCATATGTTTCACAAATCTCCAAGAAGTGGAAAACAAGATTCCAAGAGGAGAAGTGTGAGAACAGAAGTTCAGGGCGAGCTTCCTGTGTGTCCCACACTGGGGACAGACGGGGCAGGAACCAGCCCAGGACATTTGCAGCCTCCCCAGGATGTTTGCCTCGTATCTGGTGTTAGGATGAGATTTGGGATTGCGCTGGAAGCTGGATATCCTCCCCGTAATCACAGCAGATTTCATTTAATTGCATTCAAAACAGAAGGCAAAAATGGAGATGTTTAAGCCCACCTGCATTTTCTGCTCACTCGAGCAGAGCACTGCCTTCCCATTCCAGGAGAGAATTAGCATCTTAGCACCTTGTTTCTCCAGGACATTTGACCTCTGCAGCTCTACAGACCAAGGCACTGGCTAATTTTCATCTAGTTGGACACTGTCAGGAAACTACTGAGGAAGTGGGAGACGCTGGAGGTGTTTAGGTGAAATATTTAAACTGGAGAGTTGCCACTGAGCTGGAGGCACCTTGTCCCCAGAGCCCCTGAAGCCCTGCCAGGTCTGGGGATGATAATGACCTTCATGGGCGTAATTCCATCTTTTCCAAAAGTCAGAGCCAAATCCATGGCCAGAGCTAAACACGCCAGTTCATCGGAGGGGACGAGGACAGCATCACCTGAGAAGATTCTTACCAGGACGATCTTTTTTTGGGGAGATGCAAATATGGTTGTAAAGGTTTCCTTATTGGAAACGTTTCCAACACACCGAGCACTGTGGAAATCAGAGTTAAATAACTTTCCAGCTTTATGTCTGAGTCTTGTTGATGCTGCTCTGCCCAGCCCAGGGAAGTCACCTGTCCATCTTAAGCCTCAATTTCTCCATCTGTCTAATAGACAGGAGCTACCTGACTTCAGTTTTCCAAGAATAAATATCTGGGAATGCTCTGAGGACCCAGCAGTAAGTCGGTGCATATTGCTGCTCACAGAAGACCCCCCGTAGTCAACAATATGACGTTGGAACACCTTGAAAATCCAAACCAGATGAGTTCTGTGCCCATCTACATCAAAAAGCTGCCTTCTTCCAGACCGTGCTGTTGTTAGGTCAGGGAGCTGCAAGGCCCCGGCTTCTGAAGGATAAGCATCAAAAGTTTTTCAGCAGCTTCAGAGGCCCCATCCTAATTCTCAGAGCAGCAGAGACAAACAGCCTTAAGCTGAACTGGAAATCTCACTGTTCACACAGAATGCAGTTCACCTCTGTGCTGAGAAGGCCAATATAACATTTAAGACTGACTTTCAGGGCTTAGCAAGACTTCAGTGGCGCACAGACCTAAGGCCAGCCTTTGGCACAGGAGGGGATTTTACTCCCAATAAACTACCAAGAGCCCACAGTGCAAATTTCTGCAGGACCCTTGACAGGACGACAGCTACAGAAACATAATAATGCAACAGACTTGTAACCACCAAGTCCACCTACCCTTCTCCTATAAATAACAGGTCCAAGACAAAGGAAGTGGGAATTAGATGCTTGTGGTGAATTGCAGAGAGCCAAAGACCTTAAACGATACCCAGTACTTACATCTACACTTAATTAGGAGTGAAACTGCAGACACGAGACCTCAACATGTGGTATTCACATGTGGGCTCAAAAACACTGTCAAAGCCGCTGTTCTGAAGGTTGGAACGTGGAGGGTGTGACGCAGAGGGGAAGTCTGGAGATGCCTGATGGACATCCCTGGGTACCACGCTGTGCCCAGCAGCTCCAGCTCTGCCCTCACACCCCCTGCAAGCCCCACAGCTCCAGAGAGGTCCTGAGGGGTCTGTTGGCCGCACCGATTGAGCAGCTCAACCTCAACAAGACAGAATCTGATATTCAGATGTTAGTGTCAGGACTAATAGGAAACAGGTCACAGCTACAGCACAACTCCAGTGGTCCAAATTCTGGCCTCAGTTACGGCCTGGCGCGTCCAGTGAGAGCTCAGGGAATCTGCATTCTGTTGTGCTTTCATGGTTTTGTCTTGCGGACTTAAAAATAAACCTGTAACTTTATTTTTGACCCTTCGTAAAACCCCAGCTTGCTTTTCTCCAGGAACAGAGAGAGATTTGCTCGTTCTCCTGATACTACTGGACTTCAGAGATGCCTGCAACCAAGTCAGGGGTCCGTTGGTGAAATCCCAGTTCCACCAAAACCAACAGGAGTTTTGCCAAGGCTTTCAGTGAAGGCAGGGTTTCAAAAGAGAAAAATACATCAAAACGCAAACAAAAGCTTTTCTACAGATATTTTAAAGAAGGCATTCGGAGAGTGCAGCTCCGTGGATGCCACCATCACGTTGTGGACGAACAATTCGTCGTTTCTACAACACTGCAGTGAGTTGGACAAGCTCTCTGCGAACAAAACCAGAGACATCTGCAAATCGGATTTAAAACCTTTTCTTTTTTTTTTTTTTTTAGACAAAATGATTAAAAGTTGAAGAAACACTTCCATATGGAAGAATCTTACCCCAACAGGTCACCACAAAGACACTTCAAACACAATAAAACAGGAAGTGCTAAAAAAAGCATAGCAGCTCACAAAAACCCCCACAACCTTTTCCACAGAAAAAATATATGTCACCCTGTGTAGAAAAACCATTTGGCAGCATAATGTGTCTTTAATCTGCTCAATTTGCTTATTATAGTAAAGGGTTAGAGGAATTTTCAAGCAGTGGCCAAAAATACTACAATGATATCCTCCCCTTGCAAAGTAAACTTACTTAAAGTGAATTAACTTCTTCAACTGAAATATTTCAAAGCTGAAAATGCCCCCACTGAAAAAAACAAAGCTCCTGGCCACAGAGGATGGTTTAACTGCTCCAAGCCAGGACCAGCTGCGTCTGCCCAAGCCGGGCTGTGCCAGGCTTTGCTCCTGGACAGCCCTGAAGAACTTGAGGTAGGGGAGAAGCAAACACCCAGCTGAGCTTTTCATGGGCCTCTTGTTGGGCTTTAGCGATGCAGATGCACTTTGAGGCAGCAGGAAAATAAAATATCCCAAAATTCCCCATCCCTAATCGTGATGGTTGCACGCACAGGGCTGGGAGCGGAGCTCTGCTGGCACCAGAGCCAAGATCAGGATTACCCCATGTCGGAAACAAACTGATTCTGAGCCTATTGATCTGCCAAACTGCTTATCAGGTTTGAGAGCCTTTAAAAGTCAAGACAATAGTTAGAAGGGATGGAGATGACCCAGGGAAACCACGTTCCTTTTGTGCCTACCCTGACACAAAGGGGCACAGGGCGATTTTAGTGACCGTCGCTCCTGATCTCTGCTCAACTGACCCAAGTGTTTGCTCGTGCTAAAGCTGATCATTTATACAAATGCAATGGCAATTTTCCATCTTATCTGAAGTTAGGAATCTGTGCACGTGATCAACTTGCAGCTGCCTGTGGCACAGCTGGGCACAGCAGTGACCCAGGGCAAAGCAGCATCCCCTGGTCTGGCACTACAGGGATGCCTGGAAGAGTCCAACAAAGATAATAAGAGGAAAAATTAAGGAAATCGAGGCTGCCTGCTCTTGATATTTAATAACCATGAGCTAAATACACGAAGGTGCAAAAAGCTTAATAGTATTTGTGGCTGAAATTAAAACTTTAGAAGAAACTTATAGTGAGCAGTAATGTATGCAATGACATCTGGGGCTGTAATCAGCAAACTGCTTTCAAGAGCTGCCAAAGCAAACAGCCAAATAACAAATCCACTTTACAGATCATCAATCTGGTCGGGCACTTGCCAAGGTAAATAGTACAAGGCTGAAGTTTGCTTTGCAAACCAGTGAGCTGGGAGTTTAGCAAGGCCTGCTTCCAGGACAGCCAGGCTGGGGCAGGGTCCTCGAGGGCTGGCGCAGGGAGAAGTTCAACAATCTGACATTCAGCCAGTGATCAGGGGGGTGGAGAAAGATGAAATATAACGACAGCGAGGATTAAAAAAAAAATAATAGAAGAGATTCAGGTTATGCTCATAACTCAGTTCACAATGGTGATTATTAGTGCTGGTACAGCTCAAAGCAAAGCCTCGGCTAAAGCAGGGTTTACTGTAACGCTGCTTTGCAGATTGGGCAACACTTCATGGGAACTCCGAACCTAAGACTGAAAAAAATTAGTAGGAAATGAACCTTCTTTTATTTTCAAATGAGATAAAATCTGGCTCCAACTACCATATTTTACATTTTAGTGAAGAGGATATAAAACATCAAACAGTGATTTTCTTTTTTCATTATGAATGCAAGAAAGATAATTTATGACGGCTGCAAAACATTTATTTAAGAAGTAAAGCCTTTATGTTCTGTATACAATTTATAGGGCTGTAAAAGAAAGAAGTGGAACGACTGCAGCCATAACATGTGCATTTATGAATAATAATTGTAAGTCCATTGTGCTAAATACCACTTCTGCTTCAGAGTTCGTGTCTCAGTTGATTGGGAAGTCCTCAAGTGCAACCTCAAAATTTTTAAGCTTATACTCTTGGCTGGAAAGGGAGCTCAAGACAAAATTGCTCAGCAGTTTGTGTCAAGAACTGGACAGAATAATAGCGCAATGAATGTGTAATATTGTTCAAGTGGTGAGAGATGGCATATTCCTGGTGGAAATTGCCTCAGCTCTGTCTTCAAGCACAATTATTTCATTTGTGCTGCAGTCAGAGGGTTGCAACACAGACTGAGGAGCTTCCAAGCCAGGACACCCCACGCATGGCTCCTCATCCCTCACCTCAGGGCGAGACAGAGATGGACTCATTCCCTCATTGCAACCAAAGCCCCATTGCTTAAGTGCTGCGTTGATAAACATAAGCCAAATGTGATGAAACTGGCCCAATATTTACTGCAGGAAAGGTGACCATTAGCACAGCTGGAACGCCATGGGGACTCAAGGGCTGGGGCTAAGCCTGCGTGTTTGCGTGGGCACTTAAATGCACAGCTACCCATTTTTTTTGGTATTTATTTGCCACTTCTCCCGGGGAACAACACACAGCAGGGTGAAAGCTGCAGGTGGTTTGTCCTTCAGTGCTCAGGAGCCTGTAAAGGGGTTACCTCCAACCCCATCCCACCCCAAAGCCCCCGCAGCTCCTTTTCCCCACCCTAAATCCCTAGAAGTTCCCACTCCACACCCCGTGGTTTGATCATCGTCACCTGTTTTGTTTCGGTTTTCCGTCACGGTGAGAGCCTCAAACAGTTACGGCGAGATTTTAGCTAATCAAAGCACGATGGAGCATGGGAACAATTTAGAGCCGGAGTTGGAAATAACTAAGTGGATCCCCCACAGGCACAAAAAAATAATTCTGATGACGAATCTTTCACACTAATCAAGAGGTCCTGTGCCCATAAGAGTCGAGTCTCACGAAGGTCCGTGCGGCGGGGCCGAGTTCCCAGGGGGTTTTTATGACACCGCCTGCTTTGAAGGGCTCAGGCCTCCTCTGATTTTCCTCTCTTTATCCCACAGATTGTTCTGACCCCCAAGAGCTCCCTGCCTTCTGTCCGGTGGTCATCTCCCAGCCACCCGCCTCCATCCTCGCCTTAAGCTCCAGCTCTACCCAGCTGAAGCCGACCTTCAGCTTCGCCGGGTTTTACTGACAGCGCCGTTTTCCTATTTCGGGAATTTTCCCCCTTTCTGCTTCTGTTGCACTGAAGAAAGCCAGCATCTGGGTATCACAAGACAAACAGATATGGCTGCCCCCAAAACCCCCCCAGCTTTCAGAGGCTTGGCAGGAGCCCCTGCGAGGAGCCGCCGGTGGCCAAAAACACTGATAAAAAGGATGTGTAACTCCTCAACACTACCCATGATGGAAACAACTGCAGCTCTCGCTGGAGGTCAGGACACACAAGAAAACAAGGCTACATGTGTAGCAGATTACAACAAACACATGGCCGAGATGGACTCGACAGATCAAATGTTGGAATCGGACGATGACACATGGAAAAGTGGAGTTTAGCAGGGGGGGGAGGAAAAAAAAAAAAAAAAAAAAAAAAAAAGCAAGGGAGAGCCCATATGTTCAATTAGCGAGATACAAAGCTTTTGTTGTATACCAAAAATAGCAAATAAAAAAGTCTGTTGTCATTTTGGGATGGCCAGATGTGTTTCATTTCCAGCTTCACATCTGAACGTGTGGACCTGCCTGGAGATGAAAGGGAGGAAAGTGTGGCAATGGCTGAAGGGTATAATTACATCAAAACTCTTCCTTCCAAACAATGGGTGATCGCGCTCCCCCGCACCTTACGCGGCCCAGCGCCGGCTGCTCGGCATCCAGCAGGGTTTTACAGCCTTTTACAGGGTTTTACCTGCTTCCCAGAGCAGGGATTGCTCCTTCCAGACCTTTTCTCACCAACAGGACCCCTCCTCATGCCCAGCAGCTGCACCGTGCTGCCGCTCACGTGCTGCCAGCCCAGCAGCTTGGCTCCCGCGGTGGTGGGATGACATCCCACAGGACACACAGGCTGCTCAGTGGCCAATTCAATCTCCTTCTTGATGGTTCCTTTGGAAGATCCCACCTTTTCAGAGAACAGGACCGGGGTTTGTACCTCCTGAGCAGACTCTCAAAGGGCAGAAGCGGATGCCAAGTCACGAGCAGAACAAGAGCTACCTGGCCCGCGAGCGCATAAAGCAAACACGAGTCTATAACCAATAAACACAGTTCACTTAGGTAGCACTCAAACAAAACCAGATGGGCTCATCTACTGCAGGTTTCCCTTTCCTTTCCTCATTTTTCCCCCCCTCGCTGCTTTTGAATTGAAATCGCATTCGGACGAGGAACGTTTGCCAAGGATGTGACTTCCCAGAGTTCAGGTGCGCTTCCCTGGTTTGACACGCTAACTGAGGCAGGAGTTAATTCACCCAGCCTTTGGAGGAGGAGAGGGGAAACTGAATCCCACCGGCAGTGGAGCAGCATGTGCCCTCAGCAGAGCACCTGGTCAGATTTTCCTGGTGGTCACCGGCACCACCTCCCAGCCCACACCTCCCACGCAGCAAAGGCGCTTCCCCTCCCGGCACGGCTTGGGGCAGCGTTACTCTCTCTCATTCCCCCATGGAAAAACTGAAATATGCAGGGATTCAGTTACATGCCCAGGATCACCCAAGAAGCCTGTGGCTGAGCTGGGATTAGACCTTGGAGCTCCCCAGCCCTTGCCCAGCTCTTAACCACAACACCATCCTTCCTGAGTGCTTTTATGTAGTTATATTTATCTTTATGTAGGGTCATCTTGGCTCCCATTATGAAAAGCACATATGGTTTCCAGTCCTCAAATTGCCTGGGTAAGGGTTAAATATTCAAATATAATGTTATTCCTGGCATTTATGGAGAAGTTTCTCAGTGCTGATTCCAAAATCCCATGGCATTTTTGGAGCTGCTGCTCTGTATCACTGATAGTTATAAACAGGCTTGTCACTTCCATGCCTGTGAATTGATAAAAACGAAGAACTTAATGCAGAGAATTAAAATGAGGGTAAATGATGAGAACGTGGCCACACATTTGCATTTGCTAATGTTCTAATATGAATTTTATGATCACATAACTGGGATCCACAGAATTACAGGAAGAAGGAAAGCCAGGGAACGCTGCTGCAATAACCTATGCACACCCAGCTTAATCCAGCTCAAATTCCTCATGTTAGAGCACTTTGCCATAAATTCCGAACTCATAAACCCCCTCTGGATTGCAGTGAACAGCCGTAGTACACAAAAGGTTAATCAAAAAAGAAATCACACAAACACCAAACGCAGACAAACTCCTCTTACCGCCCTGATCTCATCGGTGCTGCTGCTGCTGCAAAAAAAAACGATTACTAAAGAAATCCAAATGGCAAAGCCACTGGTCCCAATCTGTACTTAGGGGATATTCAGGGCATTGCCTCCACCTGGGGCTGTGGTTAAGCACTTTATTCCTGATTCAGCTAAACCAGAACTGCCACAGTTCACCTCACAGCCCCTTTGGTTTTATCCAGACCATTCCAGTACCCACCCTGGGGTGCACCCAAACAGCTCAATTCTCCTTGTGCTCCTACTTGCTGCACTGCTGTGTGTAAAGCCCAGGAAGAAGAAGAAGAAGAAGAAGAAAAAAGGAAGATTTACTACCACAGTCTATCTTCTGGGTTAGTAATGATTGATGGACTCCCTGTTTATATCTGATTTTTGTTTCCACTCTGCGCAATGAATAAAGGAATAAGAGGAGTGAGCAATAGATCTTGCTCCCAGCACTGCGCTGAGGGCCTCCAAGGGACAGGAGCTCCCCACCAAATGCCAAACTGCCACCCCAGGGAGGTGTCATTGCACGTTTTTCAGCTCTCTTAGGAAGGCTGTGGGATGCTATCGGCAGCAGGGTTCGGGGAGCGCTGATAAGCACACCACGCATGAAGGAAGCCCCGTGTTCCCACCTCGTCTGCAGCACGTGCAGGTCTCAGATACCACCACCTTGTGTTGCTGCTGCAACTGTTCACTTCAGCGTTTTCAAACAGATCAGCCACAAGACCCATCCAGTCAAAACAAGGGGAAAACACATTCCACCTACCGAAGGCAGTTGGATAAAAACCCTTCCTGCACTCATTAAATACCGTGTCAGACACTCACCAGGCACCACACTTTTCAAAGAGCTGCCTGTTGACTCCATGGTTGCTAATATTCAAGATACATTTAAAGTAAATAGGTTAGGGAAGCATTTGATCTCACTGCTGCCTCGTGCAGAGTCCAGGCAGGCTGGATTTCCTGGTAGAGTGAAGCATTCTGAGATTCCTTGAAATCTCCACTCGTTCTCCTCTACTCCAGCACTAATGCCAGCGCTGCTCTGGGGAAAGGGAACTGCTGTGGAGAACAAAAAAATCAGTGTGATTCACTTAACAACTCCTAGCTGCGGCCCCAGCTCAGCAGAGGTCCAGGAACTGACTGTGACTGTGCTCCAGCTGCTCCAGGAGACAAAGGCTCAGCCAACAGCACAGGTTGCCCAAGGAGGTGGAAGGAGCTCCATCCCTGGAAATGTCGGCCTGGATGAGGCTCTGAGCAGCCTGGTCGCTGCAGGAGCCTTTCAAGTCCTTTCCACTCAAACTTTTTTGTGATTCTGGTGGGGTGTGAGCTCCCACCCCTGCCCCAGGCAGTGCCAGCAGTGCTCGATCAGCTGCTCACCTGCCTGGCTCTTCAAAAAGAGCCCCAAAGGTCACTTGGGTTCAGTGGCAGCTGCAGGAACACCCATTCTGGCATCAGAGGTCATCTGAAAATCGCCTCTGCTGCATCCATCTCCTACTTGACCACTGAAACGATGCAAGAAACACGACCAAAAAAAACCCAACCCAACCCAAACCCACATCCACCAAAAAGTTGCAGCAGCAGAGCTGAGGGGAAATGAAGCGTGGGGCTGGAAGGAGAAGGCAGGGTCAGGGAAGGGCTGGGAGCCTCTTAAACTGGCTTTGCTGCGGGATAAGATGCTCATGTAACTACACCCTTATTAGTGTTATTTTTTTAAAGCTGGATCATTTCACAGATCTGCTTTAAAAACATGTCATAAATGAGATCTGCTGCAATGGAGCAGTAATATGTGCCTACAGCTGGAGCCTGAGCAGAGCTGGGCTAATTTAGCCCAGCTGAAGACCTGAGCTTGCACTACCCCAAACTTTGCTTCACCGCTCTGAAGGGGGGAAAAAGTCCTAATTGCCCATGCACTGCTCTTCCCTCAAACGTAACCCCTGTCTGGAAGATTAATTTTCTTGGTGCTAAAGATTAAAAAAAAAATAAAAAAAATGAAACAGCCCCTCCAAGCCATCGATTTAATTTAAGGTTTCGTTTCGAAACAGCTGGGCAATTTCCAGATCTTCAAAGTTTTGACCAAAAATAGAAAGCATATTCTGCAACTGATTTTAAAGATCTGCTCTGTTTATTTACTTATTCTAATATTACCACAAGTGCTCTTTAAAAGAAAAAAAAAATGACTCCCAAGGGATTCCTTGCTGCCCAGCCCCTGGCAGGGAGGCACCTGTACTCCTCATCCTCGTGCAGGTGGGGATGAGCCGGCAGGGAAATGCCCCTAACTACATAAAGGGATTACCTGGCACTCTTTAATGGGGTGGACCAGAGCCCTTTGGCTTTTTAAGTACCTAAATGGCTGAGAAGTGCCTGAGAAGAAGTCCTGGCATCCCTGCAAGGCCCTGGACAGCGGGCAGAGAGGCAGAGGGATGGGAGCTGGAGCTGTGCTGCTGGCAAGGACCCGGCTCAGCGAGACCACACAGCCCAAGGCACTGCTGCTCTGGGAGCAGACAGATCCCTTCCCGCACACAGACCCCTGCAGAGGGACAAGAGAGGAAAAAACAACACACCCAGACAGCCTGTCCTGTCAAAGCCTCTGTGTTTTCCCTCTGGAAGAGGCACGACCGCAGCTCCTGCCTCTGCCGCAGCATCCCCAGCGCAGCCTGGGGCAGGTCACTCCATCTCCGAAGCTGCTCCCCAGCTGTCTCAGCTGCACAGACGGTTCGTCCCTCCTCAGAGCACAGCAGAGCAGAGCAGAGCAGAGCAGAGCTCGCTAATGCCTATAAAACAGTCGGTGCTTTCCACATGCAAGTGTGAGGAGGAGGCGGGGCGGTGCTGCTCTTTCAAGGAAATGTTCTGCGGCAATAACACCGCGAGAGACACCCCGGCCCTGCCAAGTGACAACGTTCGGAAACTACGTAGACAAAAAGCCAAAAGACAAAACCTTTTTAATTATAATTTTGGCAGCTTGAGCAGCGATTCATATTTGCAAGGCTCTGTGCGAGAGCCACTGGTGCTGCTGCCGCTGAGGGATGCACGCGGATTCGGTGGGGTTTGCACGGGGCTGGGATGGGAGATGGGATGTCTGCAGCTCCCCTTCGTGCTGGGGTGGGGACATGAACTTCCTGCTGCACGGAAGGAGGAAAAAGGGGATGGGGAGGGCAGAAGAAGTCCTGTCACTCCTGTCGGGAAGCGGGTGATGGGGTCAGGATCCAAGGATGCTCGGCAGGACCCTCCCTTCCCCACCTTCTCCTTAAATATTTATGACCCTTGTTTTATTCCTGACCTTCTTGTTCATACCCTGGGCTAACAGTCCACACGTTTTTTAAAGCCGTTCGAGCATTTATAGGTGTTGGGGTTTCTGCCACCCTCCTGGGCAGCACCACGGCCTGCCCTGCCTTCACCCACCACGGCCGCGACTTCTGCTGCTCTGCCACATCTGCCTTTTGGACACAAATCATTTACTGTGGAGACGGAGTAAAGTTACAAGGCATTCAATCTTGCACTTCCAGCTTCACACAAGTTTGCAGGGCTGCTGGGCCTGGGGCTTGTTTCGAGTAGCCCCGGAGGGGGAAAAAATCCACAGCGTTCCCATGATAAATGTTAAAGTAAGCTGCTTTTTATTTCGATTTGGGGGAAGTTAAGTAAAGCAAACCCTCGGATCTAAGCTACAGGATTGAAGGAACAGGTCACAGGGAAGCGAGGAAATTCAACCATATCCACATGAATGACTTAATTTTGGTTTCTAAACCCATATCTGATTAACCAAAGACCTCCATTTTCATCTAGTGACTGCATTAAATACAAACAGACATCCATCACAGGGAAAAGAAACAATAATTACTATCCGTTGAAGCCATCACTTCCGTGCCATTTGGCAGAGACCTTTTCATGACATCCCCATAATTTGGCGTTTTAGGGCAGGGAGAGACAACTGCTCGACTCCGCTGCTGTGGCAACTCACTCCACTCCCAGGAAAAGCCAAAAGGCATCTACTTCTTAAAACCCCCGAGCATCAGTGGAGAGTACTAAAAGCATAAAACTCTGGCCAGATGCTTTGAAAGCCACCAAGCCACTTTTTTTTTCTCCCCTTTTCTCTCTGGAGCAGCTGCACCCAGCGAGTTCTCTGCACGCTCAAGAGTCAGGCAGAGATTTTCAGTCTGACTTGCAAAATACAAGGACTTGTCACCAAAGCCATCCTCTGGGAAGTCTTTCAACACTTGGCTTTTGTGCCCATTCAGATCCTTTTCAGACCTACCATTATCTGTGAAAAATCAGCATATGGAGCAATGTTTCTCAGAGATGTTTAAAAAAGCAAAATCCAAGTGGGGGACCTCCAACAGATCAAAACGCCACTAATACAAATATATTCTAAGGAGCAATTATCCGTTAGATTCCTCAGTTTTACATTCCTAAAGGTTTTTCACAGTTGTCATTAGATGGCAGTTTTGCTTGTTGGCTGAGCAGAGACACCAAAGCCCAGAGCAATTACACAGAAATAGGATTTCAGGCTCTTTCTCCCTCTAAAACTGGCCCCTGAACACTGGGATGGAGCCCTCCACTTGCCCCTCACCCAAACAAAGCCACCCTGTGCACCACCAACACAGAGCTCTCCTGACCTCCAAACTCACTTATTTTAATAAAACATGCTGCTCCAGCCAGCTGACATTTATTACGCTTAAGCAACATAAAATAGAAAAGAAACATCTATGACCAGAAACAACCCTTCAACTCCCTTTTATTGCCAAGGTTCTGAAATTCTTTTTTTTCCCCCCTTTTCTCTCTGCTAATAACACCTTCCCCGCTCCACCTTGCTGCTGCAATATTGCAGGAAATTCCCCCCCCCAAAAAACCCAACCCTAATGTAGATGGCAGCTGTGCAGGTTTAAAGCTGAACAAGGCTTTAATTTCAGGGGGTTGAGCTCCTGTGTCCCATTCCAAAGGTGCAGACACTTCTCCTGCTCCTCACAGAGCGTTCCTCGTGGAAAGGGTGGTCAGGCATTGGAAGGTGGCGGAGTCTCCAACCCTGGAGGTGTCCAAGGAATGAGTGGATGTGGCACTCAGCGCTGTGGCCAAGGTGATGATCACTCACAGGTTGGATTCAAAAATCTCGGAGGGCTTTTTCCAGCCTCAATAATCCTGGGCTTCAGAGCTGAATGAACGAGCCACTCTGGGAAACCCTGGAGCACGCCAAGGGGACGGTGCAGGATGGTAAAGCTCATTTTCAGAGCCATCCTGCTCTAAATTTGGGAGGCAGGCAGGCGAGCAGAGGAGCTGCGACTTTAAGATCCCAACCCCTTTCCCCGTGCCCATATATCACTGCTCCATGCTGCGGTGGCTTTCCTGCCTGCTGCTCAAATTTGTCCAATTAGACACGGCCCCACAGGGTGGAATTCAGTGTGAAATGTGCCTACTGATGTCTGCAAATGAACCAACACAGACGTGCTGCTTTTAAGGCCTGGAAGTGACAGGCAGGGGAAGGAATAAAAAAAAAAAAAAGCCTGCCTGGGACAAAAGCAGGAGGACTGGCTGTGCAAAAGCCCGGATCAGCCTGTTAAGGGATTCCCAGACTCAGCAAGGTAAAGTGTGTGAGCTGCTGTGGCACTTCGCACCTCAAGCTGTGCTGTCTCACACCACTGACCCCTCCATGGCGACATAAGTCTCAAGAAGAAGCCAGGATTATCTGTCTAAGAGTCTTACGTGTGTCATGTAAGGTCAGGTGCCAACTGCAATGTAAATTAGTAGTTAAGAGTATTGGTAGCTAGACAGATGCTGGGAGCCTCAATTAGAAAGAAAAGTCAGATTATAAGTAATTAACAGATACAAAAAATGCTTCAGGAGCTAAATACCTTAACTGCCTCCAGTGTTGGGTTGGTTGTTTTTTTTTTTTTTTAATAAAGCACGCATTCCTGAGCTCTCCCAACTCTGCTTGGAACATCTCTGTAGAGTCCAAAGCTGGACTCCATGCAGCCAAAGATCCCTGGCGTGCTGGTGTCAGAAGGAACAGGAAGGGGATTCTGGAGGCAGGTGTCTTTCTCCGGCAGAGCTCACCACCAGCCACGGCTTTTGCTGGAAAAGGGGGAGCCGTTCATCCTCTGCCACCAACGGGTCAAACAGCTTTCCAAACACACGCGCACTTTAATAATTGAACAATTTCTGGTTTGAATATTGTTCGAGAGGAAGGGTGACATCTCTATGTCCCTGGAGAAAGAGCTCCTTCTGCTGCTGTCCCTCCCAGATCCAGCTAAGCATGGGCACGTGCACTCACAAGTCGCTGATGGCTTGGTGACCTGAATCCATTTTATAAATGTAAAGACCTCCAACATCTGCAGCGCAGCAAGAAAATAAAACCAGGAGTCTCCTTTCAGAGACAGGAGAACCAGCGTGGCAAGTCTGAATGCCACATCCAGGTGAGTCTGTGGATGAGCTGGGAAAGGTCCCGCAGCGTTCCACCTCCCCGCTTCAGGCACACAGTATTTGCTTTAAGAACTGTGCTAAAAAGCTTTCCTCAGCCTGGAAGAAGCTAAGCAGGCACTTAGGGACGTTCTGGATGTGGGGGCAGAGCCATGGCCCCGTGGGATGGGGGCTGTGGGGAGCACTGGCCCCGTGGGGTGTGTGTGTTACACTGCAGAAAGCGTTAGAACACACGGAAACCACACACTTGGGCTCCTTATCAGGCCGCTCCAGCTTTGAAGAAGCCACTCAGGATCTTAAAGTGCTTTTTCTTTTCTTCTTTTTTTTTTTTTTTTTTCCCAGGCCAAAAGACTCTAATGGGCTCCTGAGAGCTCTGTGACACTACAGTAGCACCTGCAAAGGACTAAGGAACACTTATGTCAACAGGGAGTTCAAGGCTAAGGCAAGCACTTCAAAATCCTGAGAAAATTCTTCCAGAATAGTTTTGTGTTTCAGTTTGCTTTGTTTTCAAAATATCCCGTTTTTGGGGGGGGGATGCTCCTTGTTATTTGACAAATCATTCTGTATTTTCCCAGCCATAAATCATGGAAGGAATTGACAACCTCCTGACATTGATTAAATGGCAGCCGATCCCTCAAATTGTATTACCCTTGTTTGTACAACACCTAAGGTTCCCAAATGCTGTTAGGCCCTGGACAGACCTATAAAAATCTTCTGGCCATGGACCTCACTCACATTTTCTAGCACAGCAAATGATTAGGAACAAGTAAGTTCAAGCAGAGGAGTGTGGAACTGAAAACGCTGTTGTTGCCATGCAGATATAACATGTGAAGGGGGTGAAAGAGAATCATGCAAAATACATGGTCCATGCCAAAGGAGAACTGGATTTCTTTCTTAAAAAAAAAAAAAAAAAAAAAAAAAAAAAAAAAAAAAAAAAAAAAAAAGAGAAGCATATTTATGGTAAAAGTATTACAATGCTACTGTGTGACCTTCCCACCAGAGGCAAAGGCCCTGAACTGCCCTGTGATGTCAAAGGATGCCTAAGACAGAAGCATCAATCACTCAGACAAATGAAACTATCTCTGTGTTTTTACCTTTCTTCTGTTATTTAGAAGCACAGGACAGTTTGGACTGGAAGGAACATTTAAAGGTGACCGAACCCAGAGCAGAGCAGGGACCAGACTGTTGCAAGCTCCATCCAACCCGGCCTCCAAAACTTTCAGGAATGGGATCCATTTTTCACCAATTTCTTGGTGAAAAGACCGTTTTTCTCCCTCAATTAAAGCTCTGGAAAAGTTCTCCACCAGCCTGGACAGGGAGCAGGGAAGAGGAGACCGGGAGGAAAATCCCTTTGGGAGGCAGCAGGGAGGAGGAGCGGCTGGCACGGGCACCGAGCCCCCTTCCTGCAGGAACAAGGAACCCTTGGTTATCAGCAGGGACAGGGATAATTGCAGAGCCCATCTTATGCTCACAAGTTTTGCCACAGGACACGGAGCACAACCAACTCCTTTGTGATTTAGATCACAAGTTACAGAGATATTATCCTGTGACGATAAAACTTCCCTTCTGCGACAAGCCAGGGCTGAATAAAGGCAAGGGAAAGACTGGGAAAGTATTGTTAACATGAACCTTTGGAAGGGTTTCTGCATATTTTTGTCACCCTTTTGTCCTTTCGGAAGCTGTGTGGATGGTCATGGCAGGGCTGGCTATGTTATCTTATGTACTAAATCCGCCTAGATCTGTAGATGATGTCTTAGGGGGTGAAAAAGATTAATAAGGAATCACTCCAATGGCTTTAGGACAGCTAAGAATCTTAACCCATTTAACCTCCCCTAAAACACACAATCAGATCAGAGGAAGTTGTAGGAAACTCATTTCAAAGACTCCAGGCGACACTTTTTAGGTCAGATTTACAAAGCTCATTAGAATGAAGGTCTGCTACTTTAGATTTTAATACTAAGACACACTAAGAAACCCTCTTGCCCCATTTAGGAAACACACAGAGCGAAGAATGCAAATTTTAAAAAGAAACTTAATCTTAATGCATGTGTTCTGCCACCAAATCTGTGTAAAACCCTCCTAGCTTATGTTCTTATGGGAGACGGGAGAAAACACATCAAAAAGGGACAACAAATGCCTATCTATTGACATCTTTTTATCCTTCCGACTAGGATGGACAGCAAATGTGATTCGTTGCAAATTGTATTTGTTTGGGAAGAAACTGTACTATTTAAGCACTGATTGTTCTGGACCTTGTCACCTTGCTAAAAATCTGTTTTCCCTGAAGGGGTGAGTGTGGAGGAGCTGGAAGGATGTTCATGGATTTATGGCCACCTAACTGGACCCTGATTGGGGTTAGGTCCAAACCCAGCGACGAAAAGAGGGGAAAGAATGAGGGTGGTTAAAGCTCCTACTCTGTTTTGTGCAGAAAGCACAAGAATTGAAGGTGAGCTCTTCCTGATCTTCTTTGTGATAAGACAGCGCCTCTTAAGTAGAGGAATTAGGACAGAAAAATGGGGAAAAAAAAAATACAAGAGGAGCCTGTAATTTCATGGCATAATTTAGTTGTACATATCTGGCCAGATTTTGGTCAAAGGGAAATGGTATCCTGAAGCTGAAATAAAAAGGAAGAGATCACTTTGTGCAATACCAGAATGACAAGCCATCAGAATTCTGTGGTTAATTAGGAGGAAAAAGCCCTGTGTAGAATGAGCTGGATGGCTTGGCAAACTTTAATTTTAATCTTGTGATACCTCCCAATAACAAAAGGCCTCCATGATATATCAAACAAATTTATAAACGTATGATCAATGCGTTTGACATGTTATTTGATTAGGATCCTTCGTGACAGAGACAATATGAAAAACTAGTGTCAACATTCTGACAGCGGAATAAATAAATAGATGTAATTATTTCTCATACTGATCCCTGATGAATTGTAATGTATCAGGCCAGACTGCAGAGCAGAGTTCTAAGGTTTCCCTAATATGATAGAGTTTGATGTAAGGGGTGTCATGTATCCAATATTTTGCTGTTTTATTAGAATAAAAAGCTCTCTGGGGATTTCAAGTTCAAATGGTCACAAGTCTCCCCCCCCCTCCACTCCTATTGTGCCTAATGCAAGGATAAGCACTGAAATATGTTTAGAAAAATGCTAGTGCAGCTGGAAGAAACCAAACATCAGCCTGCACGAATCTGAGAAAAACCCAAAGCACCCTGGGCTTGCTCAAAATTTACCCCGAAATGCGATCTTTTGGTCATTTTTCTCTACCCTTGGAAGAGAGGCTTGGCCATACGAGATACAGGATGTGTAAGGACACTTCGCAGGGTTAGGCTGAGAGTTTTTCTGCAGGACAAACCCACTCCCTGCAGCAGAGCTGGGCCTCGAAATTCCTTCTGGAGGAGAGCGAGGATCCGGAGCGGCGGGAAGGGCCGAGGGCGGCCAGCACAAGTGCGGCCATTATCACACAGACAGGGAAGAATGCGCTATCTGTTCCCGTGGCCAAGAGAAATTAGAGTTAACATTTAACAGGAGGGAACGGACTTCAAAGGGACAGCCAGCTGGATGTGAATAATGGCAGACGAAAACGCTAACAGCAGCACAAAGTCGCAGGTGGTCGTGTTTGGCTGGAGAGAACATCCGCCGCTGAGGAGCAACCCTGGGACAACACTGCTGGACAGGAGAGGAGAGGAGAGGAGAGGGGAGAGGAGAGGAGAAGACAAGAGAAGCGAGGACAGGAGAAGACAGGAAAGGACAGGACAGGAGCAGAGAGGGCTCTGGGGAGCTGCTCTAGGGTGGACACGAGGCAGGGAATCCCACAACGTGGAACGGTTTGGGTTGGAATGACCTTAGAGATCGGGCTGGTCCATGGGCAGAGACACCTTCCAACAGAGCAGGTTGCTCCAAGATCTGTAGATAATCAGTATTGCCACAGAATTCCCCACTAAGTCCTGCAGAACCGCACCTTCCTCGTGGACTAAATCCCAAATCCAGATCTCTGCACAGAAGGAAAGCCTGAGCCTTTTAAACTTGGTTAGGAAACACTTGAGCAGGCGGGGATGGTTCCTCTGGGTTTATTCCTGAAGCTGAACTACCCCAGAGACCCTTTCAAGCCTCTTGACACAAAACCGTGGATGTGCCACCTCCTTTCCCAGTCAGCTGCTGCTTCACACGCAGGAGATCAACTGTATTTTAGACAAATAGCCACTCTCCCATTAATTGCATCTTTAATTACCTTAAATTAATTAAATTAACTCTGCTCAATTTAACACAGGTATTATAACGATACGATTATTACCAGGAGAAGGTGCCAGAAGCAGTGAGATTATGTAGAAATCATCCTCTCAAGTGAGTTTTGCTGGATTTTTCATTACTTTTAAAGGCAGCTGAATGCTCTGATATCTCTGTTGGTCATATTGACCTTAACAGAGAATTTATAAATAAACTGCACCTATAAAACTGGGATAAAAGTAACTACATGCTGCCCATTTATAGTATAAAACCTCATCAAATGTTAACAATTTTGCTTCTCTTCTTCAACTTCAGCCTGAATACAAGGGACAAAAGGGTGGCACCAGTCCCTGAGGGAACATCCCGTTCTCAGCCTGTATCACAACCCAAACGGAACTAAAATATTGGCTTACAGAAGCTCCTGATAGTGGGAAGAGCCTGCACATTGAGTACCTGGATTTACCTGTGGATTGTGAGCTAGTCCTGCCCTCAGCTCCCTTCAAAGCAGCCGGGATGCAGATAAATAAATCCCTGACCTGCAGCACAGACAGAGCAGGGCCAGAAATATCTGCCAGGCAAGGCAAGGCAAGTGCCACAGTGCTGTGTGGCAGGAATTTAAAATTTAATCTGAATAAGGAATATGAATAAGAACTAACACAGAATAGGAATATTGCTGCAAAGTGAGTTTTAGACAATCCTGCACGAGGCAGCAGGGCAAGGTTTGCTGCGGTGCCTGTTTGGGAGTGTTCCCTTAGTCCCTAAGTGTTCCCAGTGTTCCCTCAGTCCCTAAGCAGATGATGCTAGTTTTAACAAACGAAGCTGGATTAATTTAAGGTATTTAAAGTGATCAGCAGCCCTTAGGTTAACAAACACATGTCATTTTCTTCTAAGTTTTGATGAAAACACCCTGGCAATCCGGGCTCCACGGGCGGGGAGCTACCTGAAACCTTGGCTACCTGCCCCTGGTACCTCGGAGTGGCTGCAGCAGCAGCTGCTGTGCGGATTAATGGACAGCAACCTTCAGGGAGATGGATTGGGGAGGTCAGGGAGATGCAAACGGCCGTGACACGTGCCATGGATCACTGTCTGCCCTGCCCAGCGCCTCGCAACGCCACAGCCCGGCCCAGCCGGCCCACTTAGGAGAGCCTAATGGGCAAATGCATAAAACTATTAAATGCATAAGAATCCTCTCCCAACCAAATGGCAAAATAGAATGAAAGTTTAAACTGTTAATTGAATAAACCTCTTAAAGGCGGAGTGCAGCAGCGCGCGGTGTTTAGCGGTTTTTCCTGGGAGGTGCTGCGGGATTCCTGAGCATGGAGTGCGGCTGGAACACTCTCCCTTCCCAAAAATCAGGCTCAGCACCATGGTTATCCCTGGGAGCTGCCTCCCTCCACTTGATTTTAAATGCAGAAAGGCCTAAAATCGTTATTAATGTTTAGGTAAAGGCAATGAGCTCAAAATTGCTGCCGCTCCGGGTGCAGCGCTGCATCAGCCAGGAAATCCTCCTCCTGCAGCCTGAGTTCAAGACACCAGGAAGGAGATAAGAAACCAGGAATCCTCTGCTTGCTTACAGGAGGATGGACTGCCCCGGTTGGCTTTGGTGATACTGGAGCCTGAGGATGCTCTGTGAGCAGAGCCGCACGTGCAGCCCTGAGTAACATCCCAGGATTCTGGCCTTTGCTAATCAAATAAACTTATTTCAGAAGCCTGGGAACTAATGGCAAAAGCATCCCCCAAACACTGCACTGGGGCTTCATTTTGGACACAAAAATCTCCTTGCTGCTGTTTCAGAGGGGCGGAACCTGCGATAATTGCTGTTTTGTAGAGATTTCCTGGGCAATAACTGGCTTCTCCGGAGATAAGCACTGCCTTTGGCCTCACGCTTTATCCTCACGGCAACAAGATTACTGCCTCATAAAACAATTGCAAAGCTCCAGCACCATTATCCTTTAAACAGTAAAAGAAGAAGGGAGGGGAGGGGGGAAAAATGATTTATGAAAAATAGCACGATCCTCCCTAACCGGGGCCCAAGGACAGCAATTCCAGCGACAGTAACTAACCTAATGGTGCATTAGGAGAGCACAAAGAAGTAGATTTGGCCACTGAGCCGAAGTCATTAAAGATTAGAGCAGCTGGTTTCACAGTTAGGAAGGGCTTTTTGCCTATCTGAGCACAGGATACAATGGAAGTTGTTTTATGATTTAATGTCTGTAAACAACGCGACTCCTCGGATAAATCAATAAATCATCGACGGGACAGAAAACTTATGGGGCTGAGGGTGGGGCTTTGAAATGCAGCTCGGCTAAGGAAAACGGTCAGAATCCAGCCCAAAATAAATCTGCATTCATGTATTCTACGGTAAATGGATGCAATGGGAGCCCGTAGCATTGTTCCTTTTTTATTTTTTTTTTAATTGATGTAAATGCTGCATTTATTTATATGGAAGGAGAGTGTGCCTGGCCACCTTTTATGCCAACAAATTAAAGGGGAAAAAAAAAAAAAGAAGGGAAAGAAAAAGGAAATTAAGGGGAAAATAGGAAGAGAAGGAATAGAAAAAAGAAAAAAAAAGGAAAATAGAAAAGGAGAAAAAGGAAGGGAAAAAAGGAAAATAAGGGGAAAAGCAAAAGAAGAAAAAAGGAAAATAAGCAGGAAAAAAGGAAGGGAAGGAAGAAAGGAAAGAAAGGAAAAAGGAAAAGAAAGAAAGAAAAATAAGAAGAAAGAAAAGGGAAAAGAAAAATAAAGGAAAAAACAGGAAAAGAAGTGAAAATATAATCTCCATCTATATGTTGCTACAAAGGAGAGCAGCCTTGAAGGAAAGACATCAACACCGTGATAATTTCCCTATGAAAAGCTTTTGCTCTTTGAGGCCGCATAAAGTTCCCAGGATATCCAAATACTATAGTTCAAATTGAAAATTTCTTACATTCAAATATAATAAATCTCTGCCTTGTGGTCAGAGCAGCCCCAAAATGAGAGCTCCTGGAAGTGTGGAAGAGTCACAGCACAGCAGATAAAATCTGTTCCTAGTCCTGATAATTATTCTTAGTTCAGATTCACAGTAAGAGGAGCTCCCTGACTGAGTAAAAAAAAAAAAAAAAATTGAAATAAAAAAGGACAGGAAACTATTCCACTGCCCAACAAACAGAGCCTCTGGGATGGAAGGTCACTAAATAAGACCCATTAGTTTGTGGCACTTTAGTGACCAAAGGGGAATCCAGGAAAACAGTGCTGGATGTGGATCAAGATGCTCTGGTGCCAGGAGGACACTGGGCAATTGTTCACGGGGCACAGGGGACTCAAACAGAAATGGTGAGCGGGATTTTCCTTGCGTTGCCTACAATACATATGTTTGTCCAAGAGAGAAATAGCTGGAGCAAGAAGACATGCACGTCTGGTGTCAAAGAAAAGCCTGTCTGTGCCACATACAGTGGAGAAATTGTTCAAGAATAGCTCCTCTTTAAAGGAAGATCCCCCCCAGTAATGCTGCCAAGGTCCGTGGCACTCGCGTTTTTGGCTGTGGAAGCGCTGCAGCACGAGGAAAATCCGCCCTGGGCTGGGCTTTAAATGTGGATGTCTGACATTTCACTGCCTTTTCAAGGCTTGCTTCGACTCCTCTCTTTGTCACCAATGGTGCCATTGAGCCTCGTGCTCCTTCAGATCCCCTGGGCCTGGCTGGCTGCCACCTGCCCAGGAGGAGAAGCGACCACGGCAAAGGCAGCGCCAGGTAAGGAACCAGGAGATCAACCCCTGCTAAATAAAGAGTTTGGAAAGAGCATCGTTTGTTGATGATGTTCCTCATGTTCAGAATTGTGCTCTGGGTCATAATCAGCGAATACAGTTAGGAATCAGAGGGTTAAAATGTTTCCCATCTTCATCCCGTGTTGACTATGAATCCACTTACTCCTACAAGTGTGTCTCTCCCACCGCCGACAGCGACATCTCCTCGGGGCACTGCAGCCCCTAAAGCCCCTGCCACACTCACACTGCTCCAACACCTTCGGAAATAAAAGGGAAAGACTCCCTTCAAAAACCCACCTCTGGTCTTCATGAGACCAGAAATGCCTGTAATTCACTGCCAACATTTTTCATTTGTGACCTCTTCATTTGGAGTTCCCGGGTTTCTTCATTATGCGTTGCTAATTTATCATAACCCGAAGTGCTTCAAAAGCCTTGCACATTCTGACACAACCACGGGCAAGGTATTCCAATGAAATCTCAGAGCCGATTCATTTTCTCTCCCCTCTGACACCAGAGGTTTATGTAATTTAGGAATAACAGAGCTGCTAAAATTAATGGCTGAAGGGCAAGGCATTCTCCTTGTCACATTATATATAATGCTCTGGTTCAGCAAAAGAGTAGCTGGATTATTTTGATTCTTTACTCCTAGTTAATTACAATTAAAAGTAAGACTGTAATTACCTTTCTTGTAAACTTTGGCCTTAACTGCTGAGCTCAGCAAAACAGAAGGAGGCTTGGTTAACCTCAGTGGAAAAAAAATAAAGGTTTTCTTCTGAAATAGCTGGAGCCTGGGCAATCAGGGGGAACGTTCCTGGGAGGGTGAGACAAAAGGCAAACCGAGAGCCAGCATCACACGGATCATTTATAAACCAGCCTGGCTGCAGGTGGGACGGGGCACAGAGGACTCGCTGACCCCTCCTGGGGACCCACCGGAGTCCCCAAGAGCTGCATTTTCAACTCAAGGGAGTTCAATACAAAACCTCCCCTGTTTCCACTTCTCACTTTTTATTTATTTGATCAGTACTGTCTGCCTGGGGAAACCAGCAGCAGCTCCCTGTGCCTGCTGCAGGGATCTCCACGGGATTCCCTGTTCCCCTCTGCAGCCTGGACAGACCCCACGCTTCGCCCTGACTTTGCTGCCAGGAGAATTCCACCGTCCCCATTTCCCTTCTTTCCCCTTATTGCTCTCCCTAAGCACAGAAGGGGCACGTCAAGGTGTTCCTAACAGCAGCAGAAGGATTTTCTTCTGGAGAAGCAGACGTGCCCACGCTGGGTTGTTCCGAGCAGACCCACGGAAAGGCTCCAAGTGCACTGGCTGAACCGCTCTGCCAGGAAAGAACAATCCATAGGGAAGGGAGATTATTTTATCCCGTTTTATTCCACTTTATTTATGTCTGTGCCAGGCCCAACCCAGCCTGGATGCCAAGAGCTGGCACTGGAGGCCAGGCTCAGGGGCTGCCATGGACTCCCACCCACGGTGACAAACGTGCCATTGTGGCTCCAGCGCCTTGAGACAGAGGGACAGACGGCAGGGAGGAAGGAGGGAAGGAAGGAAGGAGCTCTGGAAGACAAAGTTGTTCTTTGGACAGCAATTATGGATATTTCGAGCTCTGAATGGACAATCACGGGATGAACTTTTGATTTCGCAGTGTGTAAACACTTCCCCATCTATGATTCAACACTGAGGATTCTGAGGAACACAGCTAAGCCTTGGAAGAGCCTCAGTCTTAAGCACCACTATTTTTTATTATTATTGAGAGAATATCTAAAATGTAAGCACACTAAAAACTCCTTTTCTCCAGAATTAGTTAAATTTTCAAGCATTCCAACTTGTCCGGAGTATTTTCTTTGGTGTCTTTTTTAAATCTTTACAAGCATTTGTATATAGATTTAGTAATAAGAAGTGTAGGAGGAAAGAAACATAAAATAACCCAAATCCCGGCCCAACAAATGCTGCTAGTACATAAACTTTATAAATACAATGTTGGCAGATTCCGATATATAAAAAGGTAGCTAAAAAAAAGTAAGAGCCATAAATAATGCCAAGTAATAAAGGAGGTGAATGTTTTTGTTATTAGATTCTTTCATTGTATAAATCTGTTTAATAAGCTGGCTAGGAATCATTGATAGAAAACAGACTGCTCGCGGTGTTACAGATCAACCTGTTCTAAATGTTCTTTCCTACGCTCCTTGCCAAGCAATACTTTTTACAAATACAATTTAAAAATTGAATGTTCTTTCATCATCCAAAGGGAGCAAACAGCACTAAAAGTCAGAACGCACCTTTTGAAGAAGGCACGACACGTGTCTGGAGCAGCAGAGCAGAAAAATCTTTGTTTTCTAAGTGTTTAAGTCTGCTCTGCTGTGATTCAGAGTAATTAATACCATACATCCGATTCGTCAAACGTGATCAGTGGATGTGTAAAACTCTTGATTTAGAAGCCTTATTTCCCAACATGTGTGTATTTTTGGAAAGCCCTATCATATATTTTTCCTTCAGAAGTCCATGTAAAAAAGCCCGCAGTAACATTGCACTGTAATGAAAACTAAATGTTGTGAAATGTTATTGAGGTCAGTGATGGGTTTGTGACGTTAATCTTTGTACACTATTGGTTCTCATTACTGTGGCGTATTTTTGGTTTTCATTACCCCTAGAGGAAAGGACAGAAAAAGCCAAGACGCTGTAACTTGAAAAAGGAAGAAACGCTCAAACGCAAAAATGAAGATGATAATAATAGTAAAAAAAAAAAAAAAAGAAGAACCCTTTAGGATGTTCTTGGTTAATAAATTGCTGAACTTAGAAAAATCGCCCACATTAAAATGTTCAAATGCAAGGCAGCCTTTTGTGTATTATTATCCCACAGATACCCTTATTTCTGCTTTACATTTTTTTTATTGCTGCATCAACTTCTAGAACAGGTGGTTCAAGTGTGCGGCCCTCAGTATCTTCACAATCATTTCAGGTTCTGACCCCAGCCCTGATTTGAGGGAATACAGCTCCAGTTCCCGTGGCTCCTCAGCTTCGGGAACTTCATTCAGTGATTCACCAAGTGGTGCTCAGGAAGACACTGAGGTCTCCAGCAAAGAGTCCATTCTCAGAGCCCATCAGAGAAATTATAGAGAGAAAGAAATTAAAAGAGAAATCACATCAACAGAAACAGAAACATCAGAAACAGAAACTGTGTCATCAGAAATAGAAATTCAGACAGGACGTGATCATTACCTGAATTTATGGGGAGTAGGTTTGCTCCCAGTGGTAAAAACTGAGCTGAAGGAGAGGGCAGCAGAGCATGTGCCTGTGCAGCCACTCCCTGAAATCCCTGACACACTCAGGATTCCCTGAGCATCACATCCAGGCAGGCAGGGAGCTCCCAGCACCTCCCCTGCGAGGACACACATCCCGCTGTGGCCCAGGCAAGCTTTAAAAACCTGAAAGGAGCCGTTTTTCAATGAACCTGACCTCTAATGAGATGGAGATTCATCAGAGGGGAGCCCTTGGAGGGAGCAACCTGGATGAAAAGGGCAGAAATCAGCAAACACTGGGAATCCAACCCATCTCTGCCCATCAAACTAACGAGGAGCGCCCGAGCACAAACTCGAACGCTCAGGAGCAGCACACAGCTCTAAATCAAAATCTAATCTAAATCATCTAAATTTCAGCTCTAAATCTGCGGTGGAAATCAGCCCAGTTTGCTGTGACTGGGAGGAGCCACCCGGAGCGACCGCGAGGTCCCTTCGCCCGTGCCTGGCATGCTCAGCCCGGGGCTGGGCTGGCATGGGTGGAAGTGGTGGATCAGGGGCTGATCCCAAAGCTCCCAAAGGAAGGGAGGACAACTCCTTTTGCCCTCCTGCAGTGCCCCGTGGAGGCACAGAGACCTCAGGGTGGCCCAGCTGCCACTTTCACAGCTCCCACCGACCCGCTCTCCCCGCGTCAACGAGCACTGTTTGTAATACTCCCAGGAACGCGGAGATCTCCTCAAGTGTTGTGCACAAACATCATAATATAATCCTCAGGGCTTCAAAGCCAATCCCAACTACTAATCCCACAGATAAACAAAGCTAAATCTCCGTTTGCCTGCAAAAATAATGAGCAAACATTAGGGCTATCAGTGCATTGGAGGTCCTCAATCTTCGGAGGGAAGATCTCAACTTTCACCCAATTTGTACAGTGACATTCTAATCTACTGGAAGTTGCAAAATCTAATTAAAATCAGGGAAATCGAGGTAGGCAGACCTTTCAGAGCAACTCTGCTAAGACTCATAGCGGCGCTCATCTTCATTTCAGAGAGCTGTTTGCAAACCTCGTGCTCCTAGCATGGCACTCCATCCCTCTGCCTGGCCTAAGTGTTTCTTCACGCTGTATAAAATAGATTTACAGCTCGAATCCCTACTTAGGGTAGAACATTATTGGTCAGGTTGCCTATGACATGCTCAGGCTGTCTCTAAAAGGACAGCATTAGACTTCCTTCAGCCCCAAGGGACACTGAGATGGGTTTAAACTCTGTTGCAAAGAACTCTTTCACACAGACACCGGCCTATAGATTTACTACAAGTTTAAGGCATCAACAGGAAACATTCTAGCATCTTAGGAGCCTCTATCTTAATTTGAAATAGTGGTAAATTAAAATCCACGATTTTCAGCATATTCTAATTATTTACTAAAAAACTCCTCTCAAAAACCCCAAATGAAAACCAAATAACAAATGTGGGGTTTTTTTTTCTGAATCCAAAGTGATATATTGAGCTTTAGGTAAAAGAAGGACTATCTGGAGGATCAGCGACGGCAGGATCTAGTCTGCATGGAAAAGGCACGTGGACTTGGCAATTCCAAATGGGTTTGGAGATCAAATGGAGGGAGTTTTGTTGCTGAGATTCAAGTTCAAGGCTCTGGGAGCCGTGTACAACACAGACTTTTACTTATCTCTTCCAGGAACAGCACAGTATAAGGGAAGCATAAAGCAAATCCCCATTTGTTAATCTGGCAAATGTTACAAAACAGTTAAAAAAGGGAGAAAAATCCCAATATTTGTCTGGTTTATCTCACTTCAAAGATCACGGAGCAGGAGAAGGGATTTTGGAGATGTGAGGAGAAGCTATTTTTAAAAGCAGTCACGGGACTGTGAAATAAGATGTCGGTTTCATGGAAAAAAAAAAAAGTGTTACAGAGTTTTTGGCCGCCCTGCATCTCCAAACTTGATTGTTTCACAGAATTCTTAAGGACAATTAATGAGAAGTGACCATAAGACTTTGACTAGGATCTGATTAGGAAATGAGACAGAAAAGCTTGGCACAAAACGGGTGTTGAGGCTTCAGCCACGGCCAGGACTGGCTGGTGACCGCAGGCTTTGGCACTCACCTGCTCACACTCACGCCTGCTTGTGGCACAGAAGGAAACGAGGCAGAAGCAAAGAGAGGAAAGGAGAGATTCAGAAATGGAAAGGCAGAAGTGGTTTCACCAGGTGGCCCCCGAAATGAGAGCACCCAGCTCCTGACAGAGGCTCAATCCCTTTTCTCTCAGCTCCAGGAGCTGAGGACGGTGCTCGGGAGGCGTCTGCTGCGCCTGGCTTCCAACAAAATCAACAGCACAGCTCCCCCGACTTCAAAGGGAACTGAATTAGGCCAATGTCAAGAGCTTTCCAAAGACTCATCCTTAAATCCTTTGTGCTCGTAACTCTTCCTGAAGGAAAGCAGACAGTCAGGTCTGCGTATCCACGCAGGCACCCGAGCCCTCAGCTAAAGGGGCTCCACCTGGATGAGCCCCACAAGTGATTTTACCCTCTGAAGAAGCTTAATCTTGCCCAATTTTTAATACTGAGCAAGTTTAGAGTGTGAGAAGAACCTGGGAACAGAGAAATCCACCAGGAGAAGCTGCTCAGGGACAGCAACATCTGAGAGAGCTGGGTCAGGGAGCCTCCAGCCCTTTCAGGGTGCTCCAGGCCCTGCCTTCCTTGGAGAAGACACCCACGGAACAAAAAAAGTTACAGAGAATAGACCTTTAGAAACCAGTCCCTCTTTGGAAGATGTGCTGCAATTTAATTAAGTAAAGGCCTTTCCCCAGTGCTGGACACACACCTGTCCCTGGGCTGCTCATCCAGAGGTGTGTGAAATCCAGCCACGGTCTGTCGACAGCAGGAGGGAGGCTCTGGGCTCCACTCAAGAGGCTGCACACATCTGGCCTTTCAGTTCGAATAAAATTGATTTTCTTCAATGCAAAAAATCCACATTAAAGCCAAATCAGACATGTAAACATCTGACTAAAAACCCCTCCTCACTCGAGAGCCAATTTGCAGAGAGCGTGGCTGCTCTGCAAAGAGCCCTGAGCCCAGCGAGGCAGCAAGCAGAGCACCTCCTCTCCTGAGCATCACCACCACGACTTCCAGCACTGAATCTGCCCCATTTATTTCCTAAACCACTCTGTTCTCAGCCTGCCAGGGCTGCTGGGCACTCTTCATGCTGCAGCAGAGCAGAGCAGTGTTGAAGTCACAGGTTGAACTTGAGAACCAGGGCATTTGTTTTCTTGTCTGATCAAGGTCAAAACTATTAAAATACCCTTAGGTTCTCAGTCTGGTGAAATGAACTGGTAATACATTTGGCAAGTTAATCTGTGGATTGCCTTCTCACATGAGACCAGCTGTTGTGTTTCTAAGTACAAGCAGTATTTACCTCCAATAATGAAATGACTGAATGTAACATAAAAAAAAAAAAAAAAAAAGAAAAAAACCCCCCACCAAAACAGTGTTCCCTTGCCTACTGCACAACCCTGGGTTACACTTACAGTCCCAATAAACTGATTTGTCAAACCCATCAGAAGCGAGGATGATCATCTGGATACCAGATGAAGTAAAATCCGTGTAATTATAAGTTGCCCATTTGTTCTCTTTTATCTCCCACATATCTCTGCTTTGCTCTCAGCTATGTGCGCATGTTTATGTGTAACCAAGCCTTTAGCTACAGGCCTAAAATCCAGGCTTTTATTACCACTTTTACTGTAGTCTAGCACGAGAGAGTTCTTACTTCACGGCACACTCAGGCAAAATAAAAATCCGGTGACGTTACTTTTGCACTTTAATGCACAGCACATGCACACGGACACACGGTGCATGTATGAACAAATCAAAAATACAGCTACAGTCAGATAGAACGTTTCCAGCCCCAAATACAGCCTCAGCTTGTCAGTTAAACACGTCCATGGCTGAAAAGTATAGAACCAAACGTGGTTTGAGTCTACTTCACCTAATTTCCTAAACAGTAGGGGCTGCTTTTTTCATAATATTTACTATTATGTAGCTGTAAGGCCCCACTGCTATGCAGGAACTGGTGTTTCACTTCTACCCTTCGAATTAGGATGGTACAAAGCACCAGAGTTTTTTTGGTGAATATTTATAGAGGCAAAACATTCTCCTTTTTAATGGATTATATGAACAATATTTCATAGCATGTATTTAAAAAATATATATGATAAGGAACAATCTGAACAGCCACACTCACAAAAAGTCTGACAGGAAAACAGAGAACAGGACAGAGGAGAAATGATAAAGGAGGAAGTAGGAGAGGTTGTAAGTGACAGTGGAGGAGGGTGAATTTCCTGGAAGATATTAGTTTTAAGGAGGGATTTGAACGAACAGACAGAGAGCTGCTGGAAAAGTGGTGGGAGACCTGCAAACCTAAGGAAATGATACCTGAGGGTGAGCAAGGAGTGCCAAGGAGAACACAAATGAAGGAAGATTTGGAAATAAAATCAGGCATGAAAATCAGTCTGGGAACAGACAGCAGGACATGACAAACGGGCTCCAATTCTGTGGGTCTCAGCCCCTCTCTAATAAGGGATTGGCAGGATATCCCAGAATTTCCTGCAGCCTGCCCTGGAGAAAGGGGAGGGCTGAAATACTGAGACCACTGGTTGCAGTAATGAAGGGGTTTTGCTGAACTCCTCAGTCAAAATAAGCCATTTTCCATGAACTTGGGGCGCAAAGCTCACTCTGAGTCTACCTGAAGTGAACACAGACCAAACTGACCCCAAATACTTATGGCCAGGTGGGTTATTACTTCCATTAAAAAAAAAAAAATCAAAACTCTCTGCACGTTGGAACTGTTTCAGGCTGCTGCTAAAAGCTCTGGCTTAGGAGAACTCCTTTAAAACTTTTTTTTTTTTTTTTTAACTGATAAAGAAGATGTCTCTATAGAACATCTGCACAGAGTCACTGGGGGTATCCGTCTGCATTATAACATCCTGTTCAGATGAGCCATAAAGATTTCAGTGGCCACTGCAAAGCAGCATCTCCTTCAAGATACTGCAGATATTCCTGCTCATGAAGCTGTTAGAATTGCTCTGAGACGTAATTCCTGAATTTAAGCCAGAAGTTTTTCATCTCCTCTACTGAGCTGCATCCAGGTGCTCCAAAAAAAAAGCAGGAAGGAGTTTGGCTACTGGAGGAAGTTGGCATTTTGGACACTGGAATTCTACACCAACTTATCTAAAAAAGAAATGCCCACTGCTAACAGAGAGGAAAATAGAACTCTTTTTTTTTTTGCCTGGCTTGTTTGAGGTGACCAAATTATGGACACAGTTCCTGTAAGTCTCTTAAGAAGTCAGTGGAGGAGATAAATCAACTCCAGCTCTTTTTCTCAGGTGCTGAATCCCATCTGGGATGGATCCCAGCCTTGGGGCATTCATAAACACCCACAATTTTTTCCAGATATAATAACAGTTCACACTTATTGCCTCCCATATGGTCACTTAAAAACACCGAATGGAAATAGTCTTGTGCTCTCAGTTTTTAAGGGGAGAGTGAATCCAGCCACGAACCATGAGAAATAGCGGAAAAATCACAAACGAAACTCCCGTCTTCTGCATCTCCCTTCTGCCCTCCAGTTCTCACTTCTTCCCCCACACGCCTGACTTTTCATTTTAAATATCCACACGCCAATGAACAGCCTCAAAATCCCGCTTTTTGTCCACCTCCCTCCTGCCAGTAGTGAAAAATCCCCGTGTTTGTACACCGGCTTGGGAAGGTGGGTTTCTAGGCAGAAGAAATTCTCCCTCTCCACGTCCTGAGTGGGAAGATGGAAGCACTGCCAACAGGGAAGCTGCCCAGGGAGCAGGGCACGAGAGGGACTGGACACAGCAGCTAAAAACTGCCTCCAGTGCTGCTCCTCCAGGGCTTCTCTAAATAGATCTTTTCCACGCACGGGTCCCAAGTTTCTCCCTACACCTTTCAATATATTTAGCTCATTAGCAAGCCCCTTTGCAGAGGTGCTAAAGCAGAAAGCCAGGATGGAATACTTCAACCCTGGCAGATAAACCGCGAGGCTGAGCTCCCCCAAACTCCTCCAGACTTCAAAGCCCCGCAGATATTGTTTAATCAATGAGAGAGCCGCAAGGCCAGCTGTGTTCTTCTGTTTGTTCTTACATGCTAATCCAAGTTTACCAAAACGGAGGGATTTTGCATCTGGGCTGTTTGGATTCAGGCCCGCTCCTCTGGTAACCTGTCCTTGGCCTCTCCTTCCGGCTCCGTGGCACGTCCCACCCCTCTCTCCTCTGTCCCTCGTGCTCTTTTAGCGCTGCTTTCCCTGTCGGGGAGATCAATAATTGCTTTGTCATGCTTCAGGACGAGACCTCTCTGCTCCTGGGTTCCTGTGCGAGCCCCACTGTGGCTTTGGACAGGGCTGACATTTACGAACAGCATCTGAAAGCTCTGTGGGCCTTTCCTTCATAAATCTCCCCGCAGATCTCAGCTCTCTGCAGCTTCCTGCTTTGTTTTAGGCATGAAAAAAAAAAAAAAACAACCATCAAGTGCTTCTGAGCTAATTATATGCAAAGCTGAAATAGATAAAGACCTGAAGTTTTCAGGTTTCAGAGACCCTTGTAGGCGACACCTCTGTCCCCAAACCAGCGCCAATCTTTCCCTTTGCCCTCTGCTCCTTTGTATTTTACCACTTCCTATTTTATTTTGCGAGAGCCCGAACGGACACCGAGCATCACCAGAAGAAAAACAACGCCCAAACGGGTGTTGGGTAAACAAGGCACGGGGGTCCGGCGTTGTCAGGGGTCGGCGCTCCTCAAGAACAATGTTGTTTGGCCGGCTGGCTGTGGGGCAGGAAATAACCTTCGGGAGCCCGTGACCCCACTGCTGCCACGGAGGAAAAACAACCCGGCAAAAGCAGCTTTTTTGCAATGATCTGCCCCAGCAAGGAGCTCAGGGCTCTGGTGAGGGCAGGCAACCTCTGCTCAGAGCCTTCAGCAGAAGTGTGATCACCAGTTTTGGCTTTTATCCTCTGGGTTTTTTTTTTCCTTTTTATACAGAACTAGCCTAACAGAAGGCGGCTTTTCCTCTGAGTGTTTCACATTTTTTCAGGTTTCAGTCAATTGTGTTTCTAAATCCTCTCAAGATCTGCACTCTGGGAGCACAGGTTGCCTCTGCAAAGAGGATTCTTTGTCATAAAACTGCTGTCACCATTAGGGTGTGAAAAAACACCCCAGTTTCATGGCTTCTGGAGTCCAGAGTTGATCTGTCCCCTGTCCCACCTGCCGCCCTCATCTCCTGGCAGAGGAGAGGGAGCAGGGGGAGCAGTGGGGGCTCGTTTGGGACAGATGCCACCACCGCAGCCCTTTCTCAGGGTGCTCGACCCGAGAGGAAGGAAATTGAGATTCCACCCCAAATCCCAGCAGGCAGCTTTGAGGATTCCCACATCTCCCAAGGATTAAGTCACCACATGCACAGCCTGAAGTGCCTCGAGGTCTACAGCCAGGCACCGTTTTTGGAAGGCTGTGTAGGAAGAACTGCAAAGAGGTTAAAATCCTTCCTAGTTTGCCCCAAAGACATTCACACAGGGGTTACAAGAGGAGAAATGAGAGGTGGGGTGAAAGAAGGATCCAAATGAGCTAAAAAGAGCTTGGTTGTCCTTTCCCTGACAACCAAGGTGGCTCAATAGAAGAAGAGGGCTTATAGGAACTTGTTTTAAATTTTGACACTGCTATCTACACTGCTCATAAAGAAAATCAAAATCTTCTGCCCCCTACACAAACCCGCCGGATCCCCTGCAGCAGAGGGGAAGAGCAGGAAGATGCACGTCCACTACTCCGTGACTCAAAGCTCCACGTGGCTTCTAAAACAAATTCGTTATTTGCTAAACAATTTTCAAGCCTTGGGAATACTGAAATTATCTCCAGGAAAGCAGAAGACGAAAGCACAGAAGAGCACGGTATTGTTTTAACAGCGGCCAAAACCCATCCCTAATTTTCAAATCTACACTTTTAAGGCGGGGAGGAAAGTTTTGAGCATTTCCAGGGCACCCTGCCACACTTCTCCCACCCAGGAGGGCAGGCTGAGGATGTGCTGGGCACGCCAGGAGTCCCAGCCAAGCCGGAGGGGCAAAGCCCACGGGAAGCAGTCGGTGCTACCACAGCAGGATCACGCTCGTAATCCCAACGAGATAATCGCAGATGTTGTGACCCACTTAAAAAAAAAAAACGAGTTCATTTTCCACATATCCAATTTCAGTGGCTTTTTAGGACATTACCCCCCTGTAGGTTTACGGGCAAATGAGTGCTCAGCTTATTCTCCATCATTTTCTGCACCAGTAATGCCATGCCATGGGAAGTGTGAAATTAGTCCATAATCTTTAAGCCCCTTGTTTTCTGGATGACAGATACTTGCTTTGCTAACAACCCCAACCTCCTCGCAGGGCTGCATTCCCTGGGAGCCAAGGCAGCACATGGAATTTTATGTTACCTTGCCAGGCATAAATAGGCGGGGAGGGGGGAGACAACAACAGCAAATAATCCCAACTTTTCACAGCCCACCAAAAAAAAAAAAAGGGTTTTTAAATCAACCATTCCTATTCGATCCATCTTTGGCATGGGCGCAGCACTTAAGAGAAATTAGGGAGTTCCAAAGGGAGGGGAAAACGAAGGAATCCAGTGGCACAAGGAGCACAGAACATGTTTTTTCATCAAGCTCTCCTTGCAATTGCACTCTGTGGTCAAACCATGCCAAACTCCCGGCGCCCAGAAGATGCCACGGAGGGCAGGAAGCCTTTCCCCACTCCAGAGCTCATTTTCCACCTCTCTGTGTCAGTGTCACCAGGTGCCCGATTTAAAGTCAATTCCATGCAATGCTGAGCCTGATGGGGTAGCCTGGATTTCCTAATCCTACCTATGCCTATGCTGTTTTTTTCAGCAAATACAATCGACATGGAATTTTTTAATAAAAAAAGGAATCCCAAACACTTACTGTAACTATTTTGATTCTGCTTCTAATACAGGTAGATTAAATATGAAAGATTCGCTTGGTTTGAGGGACTTTTTTTTCAGTGCTGGCTACTTCTTCCCCACGTATGAAGCAGCACAAACCTATGTGTTAATTCTGAAATTTTCTTTGCACGGTGTTTGTGCTGCCCTTGTAGAAGAGAACATGCAGAAATTCTTTGTAATTACTCAGAAAACTCAGTGATATTTGTTCTAATTGTGCTTCTCCTCTTGGAGCTCCTTTCCATGCAATGTATTTTTGTGTGACAGAACCCTCTATAAGAACAACTGAAAAAAAAAACCAAACTGTTTATTCCTAAATTAACGTTACCTTCTACCAGGGAGAAGATGACCTTTTCTTACATAAAAGACATGATACTTCCAGCGAAAATATCGGTTGATTTTGATTTGGATCATAGTTGAGTAGAAATTTGGCCAACTCCTCTCTAGATACAGACACCACCCTTGCTGATATTGCTGCCCTTGGAAAATCCATCCTTGGGAAGTCCATCCAGCTGTCAATCACTCCCCAGTAAAGCCACTGCCACATGAGAGCAGGCATGAGGCTCTTCCCAGATTTCTTTTAAAAATGCAAACTTAACGATCTTCAGAAGTACATTCTTAGGCTGGGCACACTGAAGTATCCTATTTCCAAATTATTCCAGTACACCAGTTACTCGGGTTTAAGCAGTCCCAAACCAAACCAGTTCTGGCACAGCAAAGTTTATACTTTTAAATGTTCCAGTCTTTGCCTTAGATTTAGAAGGGCTTTGCACCTCTCAGGACTTGGCTCACGCGTTTCGGAGGAAGAGAGATGAAAGACAATCAATGCTGATCACGGAATTATTGAGGTTGGAAAAGACCTCCAAGATCAGCAAGCCCAACCCTTGGCCTAACACCCCCACGCCCACTAAACCACACTGGGAAGTGCCACATCTACTGATTTTTTTTTTTTTTTTGGACACTTCCAAGGACAGCGACCCCACCACTTCCCTGGGGAATGCTCCATCCAGCAGAGAAGACCCAAAGAACAGCGACTAACTGAACTGCCAGACAGCAGAAAGAATTAAGGGGAAGAAAACGACATTTTAACAATTTTATTTTAAACTGCGTTTGACTTCTTCACGTATCATTAAAAATCCCCTGATTGGAGCACTTTCCCTTTTCAAAATGGAAGCATCTGCTTCCACCAGCGGAGCCCTTCCAGCGGAACACGCTCCGCCACCTCGCAGCCAACGCTTTATTCCCTCTCCTTCCAACCCAAACCACCAGACTGGTCATTGCTTCCCACTTCTCCCCAAACCACTTTCAGCAGGAAAAACACACACAAACACGGGGTGAGAGATCTTTCCCAGCCCTGCCTGTGGGTGGTAAGGAGGGCCCAGCCCAGCCCAGCCTTTCCGTGCGAGGCGACAGCTCCGCTCGGGAACGCGAATCCGCAGGACTGTGGCAGGTTCTGCTTTTTTCCAAAACGCTCTCCCCAGCTGCAGCACATTACTTGTGGCAACTTTTCTTGGATCTTAAATGGGTTTTGAAGCCATGCTGTCAGCTGCCTTCATGTCACCCCGCTATATTATGATTGAATCTCCTGTTCCTTTTATAGAGTTGTTCTCTCCTAATAAAACACCAACCGCCGGTCGGGACGTTGGGATCGCGGCTCGGGGATGTGATAACCTCCTGCTCGGCTACACCGTGCTCTAGGGATCCTCCAGTGCATCCATCCAGCCCCAGAAACTCGCCCTGTTTATACAAAACCCTGACCCCACCCCCATTTCCAGTTATTTTAAGAGCTCATGCTTTGGAACTGGGCAATATTCCTGAGCACATGAAAGAACACACGGAGTACAAACAGCTATAAATGAATATCTGCAGCTCATTGCGGCAGCCGCCTACAAAGGTGATACCTTCAAGCTGTTTGTCAGAGGAAAGCAGCAAAAAAAAAGCTGTTACTTGTCAACTTTTGGATAAGATGCATTGCAAAACAATATTCATTTTCCCTGGCAAAGGCAGAAAAACCGCATTTTATAGGTGTGAACTATTTCCAAACTTCAAAACTGTATCGTAAATGAACTGTGAACGGGTAGAAAAACACTCCGGGTACGGTGGCAAGGAAGCAAATGACTTCAAATGTAGAGAATTAAAATAATCACAGTTTATTTTTAATACGTTTAAAGACTAAAAATATTTTCACCTTCCATCCTACTGCATTTGAACAGAATCCATCAACGAGAGCTTATAAATCTGTTATTCTTAATGGGTTTCATGCCAATGTTGTGCTTAAAGTCATGAGACTAAAAGAAAAACTACATTCCTGGGGCATAATGCTGCACAGTGAAACAGAAATGCCTCGCTGAAATCTAACTTGACAACATTTGTTGTTAGGATTTCCAGGACTTTCATCAGGGATGTTTCTCAAAGAACCCCGTCTCTCAGAAATTGTTTTTGTCGTGGAAACAGACTCGACTATTAATGAGAAAACAGTAAGAAGCTTTAGTGTCCTAATGGATACTAAATGACCTGGAGGATCTGAAACACTTATGTGCAGAAAAAATACATATGTGCAATTCCTCTGGCTCGGGAGATTTGTTAGGTGGGATGCAATGCACTAAAGGAGGTAACTAAATACATGTGGAAAAACAACAGTGTTTTACATAAAAACAAACCCATTAACCTTGCACATTAAAAAAAAAAAATCCTATCTTGCCTAATGTGACTTTCACAAATCAGAAGAAATCAGGTCATAATAGTAGATAAATACGCAGCGCCTCGAAGCCTCTGAATGTCCTCAAGACAGCGAGGCTACGAGCAAACGCTGACATTTGACACAGATACAGCTGTTTAAAATATGTCTTCATCATACTCAGATGGAGATAGAGGCCGAATAAAATTCCTCCAGAATAAATCCAGAGGTTCAAAAAAAGTAATCTAAAACCAGATGCTGCAGGACGTGCAACAATGAAGATGCAAATTTAATTTTGCAGACCTGGAGGGAAATCCCCGCCGGCGTTCACGCTCAGTCCACCTTTACTGAGGAGCCCGCAAAAGTTCCTCAAAATCAACAGCAATAAATATTTCGAAGGAGGGAAACTCTGCAAAGTCTATTCATTTTACTTTCTGAAACGGTGCAAAAATGTTACCTACTCCCTGTGCAGTTATTAGTCTCCGTAATGTAACATAACAGATACTTTCTAAATCCTTTTAGACCTTCTCCCCCTCGCTGGAAAGATCATCATTATTTTTTTTTTTTTTAATTTTATTTTTTTATTTTTTTTTTTATTTCAAAGTGGATTTAATAAAGAAAAGGAGTGCTGTTAAAGTAATACGTGAGGCTTTGACATTAAGCAGCGCAACCCTGCAGAGTCGGCAAGAACAGGGTCTCTAATCTCCAGTGATTTATAGAGGGCTCTTCCTTCATCTCTGCACTCAGGGAGGGCCAAAAAGTTTAGAGACAGGCTGGCGTCCCCCGTGCTCCACACCGCCAGCTCCTGCTGGCCGGGCTGCCGGCACAAACCTTTAACCACTTCACTGCTGGCTTCCCCTCACCCATTAAAGGGCCCTTGTATTTATTTGTATTTATAGAACAAAGTGATCTCAGAGTTAAGTAATGCCCACGGAGGTAAATGTTTATGTCTGTCATCAGAAATTTATAAGCAGAGGGGGAGAAGCTAATAGGCAGAGAGGAAAGACCGAAACTGTGGAGTGTTTGATGCGCCTCTGAGTAAGCTCTGAAAAGCTCCGAGGAGAAACACATCTTAATTAAAAACTTACAAATATATACAGTTAATTTTAAAGCTAAATAACTGAATTACAGACACCAGACAGCCCATTACCAGCTGAAGAAGAATGTTTGCCTAATCCTGGCTGAACGTTACACAAAAGTTCAAAGAGTGTGTTTCCAAACACAAATGCAAGAAACTATTAAGCTCTTGTCACAAGACAGAAATATCTCATTTGAATGGATTTCAAATCCATCATTTTTTAGGGAAATGACCAGTTCCTCCTGCACTGTAAAAGCACTGAAGCCTCTGCTGCTCATCCAAAAATTAAGCCCGGGTCTGACATGAACTCAGCGCTGGGAGATTTGCATCAGCAGCAGGAATTCCATTGGGTCAAGAGGATCAGATGTGCAAAGAATGCAACTTTGGGCACTGAAGTGGAGTCATGCTTGGGCACTCGGGCACCTCTCCCTGCACAGGTGACCCCTCTGTGACAGGGCAGTTCACAGCCAGGTGTCCACAGATCCCAGCAACGCCCTTCCCTGTCTCCGTGTCCTTATCTCTTTAAGCTCTCCTCTCCCCCAGAATCCCAGCAATCCCAACACAGCAGGACGCCACACACAACAACACAAAAATCAAACTAAAATCCACCACAATGTTGATAGGATTCGATGTTCTCATTTGCAGGAGCACACAGAGAAGCCACAAAACACGTGCAGAACCAGCCTGCACTTTCCCAGACCCGCGGAGGTGACAGTGGCATCTTTTAGCTGCCACTGCTTGGACTGAAACTTTCTGGCCGGATCAAGCTGCCCTTGAAAACTGAATCCTGCACAAACACGTGCTGGATGTTCCAGGGCCTTTATTTTTTTTTATTTTTTTTTTTTTTTAATATTCATGTGAAATTACCCTAAAAGGTCGGAGAACGGAAATATCGACATCCTAATTCAACATTCATTAACCAGCATCTTGCAACCTACACAATGTATTGGCATTCAAGATGCATCATTTGGAAGTTGGCTGAATTTTCCTTTGAGGGACTGAGCTCATTCCTTACCCCTCCTCTTCTCAGTGAGGCTGGAGTTCCTCCGTGGAGCTGTCTTGGGGACGACCTTGGGGAATAAAATTACTCCTGTACGGATGCTCTGCTCGCAGGGCACTTTTCCTGTGTTTCCAGCTTAGATTTCAGATCATCACAGCATGTTCCTTTATCACCAAGGTTTTCTGTAGGCTGTTTCACAACTCTGCCTGTCCAATCTTTGATGAATCCATGGATGCTCAAGTGGGGTTGCTCAAGGGTGTGAAAGAACACCCAGAAAGTTCAAAAACACATGCCACGATGCTGCTTTTCTTCCAATTCAGGGAAAAAACCAGCAATCTGAGCCTGCTGGGTACAACCAGCTCTTCTCGTGTATGAGAGGGGTTTAAAACTTCGGTTAAAATTTGTTTTTACACAAGGAATGGTTTAGGAGCATCCCTCGCACTCCAAAAGGTGTTTAATGAGAATTTATTTTAAGGTTTCTTGGTGTTGCTGCAGACAGCACCGGGGCAGCCACGAGCTGAGGAAGATGGAAGAGAAAAACACTGAGGAGAGAAAACCCCTGTGGGGACAAGGGGATGGACTCACGGGCTGTGTCCCACTGTTGGAACCCTGGAAGCTGCGAATTTTTTTTTTTAATTGTGCACATCACCTGCACAATATCCATTTGTGGAGGCTCATCCTTCCCCTCATGTGTGAAACTTCCAGGGAAGGAAGGGTGCTGGAGCTGCCCGTGGATGCTGCCCTTTCCCTCCCATCCCCAGGCACCAGGCTGTGCCTACAAAAGGAGTGGAAACTTGGCAGGCTGGGGCGAGGAGCGCAGCCCAGGGTGGGAGCTGAGCTGCTCCCGCTCTGCTCCGTGGGAATCACACCAGAAAGGTAACACAGAACGTGCTGCCTGTTCCTCGGAGCCTCCAGCACCATCCCTGAGAGCTGAACAGGAACGGGATCTCCACGGGCATGGGCAATGTGCTCCGCAGCCCAGCTCTGGGGACTGCTCACAGCCGCTTCCCTAATGTGTCCAAATTCCCTGGGATGGCCACGGTCACTCCACGCAGGCACTAGGTCCAGCCCTTCATTAGGCTCAAAAGAAGGTGGTAATAACTGAGAATTCTCCCAAACAGGCGTTTTCAGATGACTTAATCCTTTAACACTTCTGCTCCCTGAAGGTCTCTGCGGGGAGGAGCCTGAAATGAGAATTTCAGGTCCTGAGCAGGCAGCAGAAGACGCATTTTGATTTTTCCTGCACGAAACCCTTGCAGCAGTAAGCAGAACAGGTAATCAAGCCTTCAATCAGCCCGTGCTGATGCTCAGCAGGCCTGGGACAAGCTGATGTGGCAGTAAACAAGTCTTATCAGGGCACCCACGATTAACTGCTGTAACCAGAGAATGTAAATCACTCCACTCCAGCAGACGTGTGAGCCCAATTTGCACCTCATCCAAGTCAGCTCGCCCTACATTATTTACACAGCCTCGGATCTCAGTTGTACCTGCTGGGGGATGAATGTCTGTACTTAATATGATGGTAAAAATGTAAAAAAAAAAAAAAATTAAGTAGGGGGGGAAAAAGAATTTCCGAAGATGCCTTTGAGGGGGACCCACTAGGTTTTGATCATGACACACCTTCCAAACTCTATTCTCAAGGTAATTTTTACTGGCCAGGAAGGAAGGGACAAGGTCTCACATGAAACACACTTTTATTCCCAGACAGAACTCGGGAAGCCACAACTTCCCTCAAGGCTCCTGAAGCAGCAATAATCTTGTTTTCTCTGTACAGCTCCTGGCACATGTGAACCCAGTGACCAGCTGGTGCCTAAAGACACCACTCCAAAATAAATCTGAAATGCAAATAACTTATTTAAACTATAATACAATCACATTTCTTTTTATAGCAATCATAAATCTCCTTCTTCATTATAATCACATCTTATCACATAGAAAGTAATTTAATACAAGCCCTACCTTCCTACATATTATTGCATTAAAGAGAGCAAACTTTTTCATTGTTATTTATTTCCAGGAGAATCTGCAGGAGGCACTCTGGCTCTGGAAGGATCATGGCCTAAGAGTAAATTCTTTAGCCTCCATTAGGTTAAGAGTTGTTAAATGAGCTTTAGTTGGAGCTTTTCGTAATTGAGAAAGTTCCTGAACACCCCGAGCAGTCTGGGAGAGGACACGTGGGAGATACCCTGAAACCACGCGAGGGATGGAAACCGACTCCCCAAATCCATTTAAAATCAGGTGAAATTCTGCAAAGTGTCCACTCAACTGCTCTGAACAGGCTACAGAGCAGAGCAGCTCCAAGCCAAGCAGAGGTTAGAGGGTGAGGAGAACTTCAGAGACCTTCAAGCGATCTGCCAAGAGAAGGAGCGCCGCAAGCCGCCCTGACACTGATTCCAACCCCGGGCCCTGGAGCTGCTGCAATTTGCACGAATTTTTGAGGAGGGGAGGCTCTGGGCAGTGGGAGAGCCTGGAGCAGAGCCTGCCAGGAGCCTCCAGCCAAGGCAAGCAAACGGGGAACGCTGAGGGAGCGGAAAGCAAAGTCCTGCCCTGCCACAACCACGCAGGCTCCCTAAAGGGTGGCCAAGGCTGGCTTGTGGTTACCTGCCCCACTCTCTGTTGCACAACAGGAGATCCCAACAGCCCCCAGCCTCTGTGGCACCACGGGTTAGGTCACCATTAGGAACATATTTTGCAAGCCACATAATAAACACTTTATCCAACTTACTAAAACAAGCCCGGAGGCAAAATGAGTGTAAACACAGGCACAAAACTACTGATATGTGGACAAATACTTGACAAAGTGAGGACCAAAATTTGCCAAGAGTCATTCTGAAAAGCCCATGGCTTTCTAAAACAAGCTTGGCTTTTTATGTTTGGTTTACCAAAGATTATGCGCAGCAGCCAATGCAGTATCAAAGCTTAAACCTCAGGTCCCTGCAATCTCCTACCCATCAAAACATTTCCCATGGTTTTATTAGCACTAACAATGAAGTCAACGGGAGAAGAATCCGGCCAAAGCCAAAACAAAAACCTCGCACGCCATTATTTTGCACAAAATGAGCAGAAGACTTGTGAGAAAGACAGTATCACCTAGCAGGGAACCACAAATGTAATATTATATATTACCAGTTCCATCCCCAAGGAAAGGCTGATTAAAAAAAAAGATTATAAAAAAGGAGAATAAACAATCCCATCCCTCCTGTTGCCAGGAAGACCAACATGGGCAGATGAATACACTGAAATTCAGTGTGTCTGCAACGGGTACCAAGGAGAGAGATTTAATAAAGGTTGGAGAACCAGCCGGTGATCTGTCGGCAAAACCCCCAGCACTTTTCTCCTGAAAATCAGTTTTGAACTGAATAAAGGATGGAGATTCTCCTCCACACCCTCCTTCTGTTGGTGATGGATTTGTAGAAGCATTTTTTGTGTCTTTTATGGCAGCAGCCACAATAAGTTCTAGTTGGGCTTTGGCTCTTCTTACTTTCTCCCTCCCAAAATCCTTCAACCTCATCCTGAGACGAGCTGAACCAGCACAAGATTTACTCTCTGTTGTAACCACTCCAATGTTTGCAGACTGAATCCCGGCCTATGAATGGGTGGTGTGTGTATGTTATCAACACACATGAGTAAGTGCATCGTACACTTTTATATAAGCGATTTAAACAACATGAATCAGGAGTTCTCCAGCTCAAATTCCTCGGGATCTAGGGAAGCTAAAGGCTGTCTCAGCCACTGCTAAAATGCAGGGAAACAGCTGTGGACTTGGGATGCTACAGGAGGTCTGGATTTTCAGCAAAGTTTGCAGCCTGGCCTCTCCCAGCCCGCCGTGACGTCCGAGCTCCCGTGTTTACAGCATCCATAGCCAGGAGCTGCTTGATGGAGCTTAGACTTGTCTAATTACAGCTTAGCAGCCATAAGCAGAAATCCAAAGTATAAAATCAAACATTCTGGTCAGCTACAGAGCGTAGCTGAACACTGAATCAAGCAATAAAGTCTCCTCCAACAACTTCACACGCGGTGCCACGGGGTGAGAGCAGTGCCACCAGCAGCAGGCTCCAAAATACCAACCGGCCATTCCAAACTTTATTTACAAACTCAGCTACAGAGTTTATTCGCGGCACGAAGTGCCCTGAACTTCTAAATGGCCGAGCTGGACAAAATGGTGGGAGTTTTCCCTTTGAATTTCTACGGAGTTTACGGGCCGCTGGGTTTAGAAATCATGTTTCTTCATGAGAAGACGACGAGAGGCTGCCTGAGGACATTGTTTATTAAAGCCTTTTGTTCAATTTACAAATTGAAACAAATAATTGTGGAGACATTTGCAGCTATGGAAAAAACGTGTTTACAAAGTGGAATAAAATACAGACTAAATACATTTGGATTATGCTGGATCAAAACATCTGAGTTCGTAACATAGCATAAAGGGCGGTCGACACTCCGAGGACAGGAGGAAAGGCGCCACTGAGTCACGGATTTTATAACAATCTGGTCACTTGAAAGGCTTTGGAGGGTTTTGCTCTCAGAGTCCTTGACATGCAAGAAACTCAGAGCCACTCCGAGCAGCGAGCAGCCCTTGAGATCACAGACCATCCCAGCGACACCCACCTGCTCTTAACACATGACAGAAGCTTCCTCGGAGGTAAGAGAGCCCCCTGAATATTCCACTGGAATATTTCTTGATGCTGCTCTTGAGTTTGGGTTCAGTCTTCCTCATTTGGCCTCACATGTAAACGCCAAGTGCATTCAGAAATTGCAAAGCCACCTCATCTCTTTGTCCCTCGCGGCATTGCTCTCTACAAAGACATTTGTCTCACTTTCAATGTTTTACACGGTGAGGTCGTCACCTCTTGGAAGATTATTCTGTAGTTTAACCCTCATGTTCTTGGGAAAATACATTCTGGATATTGGATAAATAATAATATTGATGCCAATATATGGAAGGATTTCCTCCCTGGGAGGGAAGTGAGGCCCTGGCACAGGGTGCCCAGAGCAGCTGTGGCTGCCCCTGGATCCCTGGAAGTGTCCAAGGCCAGGCTGGATGGGGCTTGGAGCAGCCTGGGACAGTGGAAGGTGTCCCTGCCATGGCAGGGGGTGGCACTGGATGGGATTTCAGGTCCCTTCCAACCCAAACCATCCTGGGATCCTGTGATTTGGCACGGAGTAAAGGGAATCGTATCAGAAATAAATCTCCAAGAGCCCAACCGAGGCAGGGGAATTAGCTCAGTGGAAAAATGGCACAAGAGGGATGAAGTGCTGTTCCTAACTGTGAGCTCTCAAAAGCTTATGTAAACAGCAATTTCCTCTAATATCTTAATTAATAGCACGATGACAGGATCAAGGGCTGTCTGTAACGCTGATGGGAATTTCCAATAGAAGAAATCTGTCACCATTAAAAGAAGGAACAGAATTAATCAACCAAATTGTTCTCAAGTTTACAAACTCCGTGCAAAGGAAAAGAGCCATTGCTGCCAGTGGAATACCATGGCTAAGGATCTCCAAGTAGCACAGAAGTATTTTCTTAACATCAGTAAAGTATGTTAACTAATATTATATTTAGTTAGCTGAACTCCTCTGGGGATTAAAGGCCCACTGTGCCTAACAAAACTTTGTCTTGAAACAGCCTAGCAAATGTTATTTTAGCACAGAGTATTTGATAGCTGATTGTGCTATAAAACTATAAAATAAAGTTGTGTTTATTGGTACAATTAATCCCTCCACAGCCCACAGGGCTACGAAAGAAAATGGGGGGATGAGGGAGATCAGATCAGGGGGGTGGGGTGAGAAAGGAGGGATTGTCAGGGGTAGGGAAGGACCAGGATTCAAGCACTGGTGTGACTTCAGAAAATAATAATAATAGTAATAATTATTATTATTATTCACTTGTAATCAAGAACAGCATCTCCATCTGGGAGTGCCTGAGGGAGCAAAAAGGTGAATTTCACAAAATCTCCCCCCACAAGCACAGCTAAAGGTGTCACTGCTCAGCAGAACATCCCCACCCCAGTCCAACAAACAGATTCCCTAAAATAATGCGAATCACAATTCCTCCCCACTGCCTGGGTTTGTTCAAAGCTTTTCCAACCAGGAACAGTCTGAAGTAAAGCACCAGAGGAAAAAAAAAAAAACCCAAACCAAACCATTCTGTGATAGAAGAAACATATGCTTGAAATCTAGAGAGCACGTTAATTGTGGTTAATATGTGAATCAAATTAGGAATGTAAACAGCACTAACACTCAGAGCCTATGCAGTGACTTCCTATTTCCATTTTTACAGCTTTGGCATTAATAACCAGCAATTGCTTACAGTAGCCAAAGGCTTCTCCTGCACTTCCAGCAGAGGTTACTGGATGCTAATGGAGAGCAAATGTTTCTAAGCCAGAACGTGCAGTGCCTTCATCTTGAAGAAAATAAATAAAGCACCTGAGGACAAGAAGGAGAAAAGTGCAAATTCTGATAAAATACAATAAAATACAATCCTATATCCCTCTGAACTCGTTGATGTAGGACATGAAGAGGGAGGAGAGGCAGAAGTTCACTGGGAATGCCTTCAGGAAGCCTTTGGGACGGACAGTTCACGTACAAACAGCTGAAGATCTCCAGTGATCGGTGCAGTTGTGACCCAGAGAACCCAGAATCACCTGTGGGGTCAGGATCTGTCCCTGAAGTCCAAAGGGATTCAGGCCACAGACCCCTGGCTGGTTCTCCTAAAGCCACGCCAGCACCAAGGCTGGCAGCACGGTCACAGGGGAGAGCACTTCTCCTTCCCATGATTTTTCCAGGAAAAAAACCCTCTCCCACAGGTTTTGTAACAGATACCACTTGAATTTTTAAGGGTGATCAGCCACATATCAATAATTTTCTCATCTGTAGAAAATGTCCGTAGTTGCAAGGAGAGAAAGGGGAAATGAATGATAAACAGCACATTGTGGATTTCTGGTCCTAAATTCCAAGCCGGATTAAAAACAGGAGAGCTCTGCTAACCCCACCTCGTGTCACCGTGTGGAATTTGGGATCATATTGACTATTCCCACGGCACAGGCACCTGATGGTCCCAGCCCAAGGAAATATTTTAGACATTTCATTAATACAGCCCAGAAATCAGCCAGAGCCCAAACACGCCGCCATGAAACTGGGAGCAGGAACTACAGGTGGCAAAAAATAACGCGGACCTGCCAAAACCACGAGAAAGAATGAGACAGGCACGATGATCAGCCTGGCAAGTGATGACCACAGACATTTCAGCATCCTCAGGCAGTTGCTGGACTGGCCACGGGCTCGGGTTAATATCTGTATTAAAGAAAAGCTCTTGGGTTCAGTTGGGATTAGACAAATGTTGTGCTTGCACAAGCAAGCAGGGGACAAAAGCTCTTCTCAGGAGAGAATCCTCCCAAATGACAGTATTTGTATCATTACCAGGAGAAATTGGAATTACAAACGGTGTTCCCAGCATCTCTGCACTCAGAACAGCAGCCTCTCAGGGCTGTTGGTGGTATCAGTGTGTGGACGAAGTCAGTGCTAGCAACAACTAATACGCAGGAAAAACTGATAGAAGGTGATTTTTCTAAAATAAATCATCATTTGATGGAGTTGTTGCATTAATTCAAAAGATTAAAAAAAAATAAACTCACGGCACGGAAATAAATGCAGTGCTTTCAATGAACCTAATAACATGAAAAGTAACGAGTTCGGAAAACAGATGTGGGAAAAGGCAAGGGGAAGGCTGCAATGCACTCCACGCAATCTGGGGAGGAATGATAAAAAACATTTACAAGCTGTTTTGAGCCCTGAATAAAAGGGGCAATCAAGGCAGGCTGGGCTCCGAGCGGGACGGGCACAGCACCCTGCAGCAGAGACTAAGCAGAACACCTCACCCCCCTGGACTGTGTGCCCGGGCTTCCCCGTGCTGCTGGAACTCCAATTCCTGCCTAATTCCTGCTTTTTGCAGCCCATGACTCACAGCACTTACTGTAAGGCCCTGTCACCCCCTCTTTCCCCCTTGTTGGTTTGATCTTTGACTTTCTGCTGGGGCAGGAACCGCTCGGCAAGCGGTGGGGCAGGAGGAGAAACTGTGAGAAAACCAGAAATCCACCCCAAAATGCAACGTATCATCCTGAAAAAAGATACCTCACTGCAACAGAAAGCACCCACAGAGATTATTTCCATGCTGCCCTGTTGCCTCTCTTGCTAATCATGATTTATGAAAACATCCAGGCAAGAGAGCCGTCGGTTCACGGAGGACGTCCCTCTGCACAGAGCGCTTCTCAAAATGGCACTGTGAGAAAACTCCCCTCTGCAGTTGTTTTACTTTTGCCTCTGAAAAGCTTTCAAATTGAACTGCTAGAGTTCAGCCAGCATCTAATTTTAACCGTGAGTTCCAGGAGAGAGTAAAGCTGGTGGGAAGATTACAGAGTTCCTTGAAGCTCTGACCTACGACAGGAAGAGAGTTGTCAGCCTTCATGTCTCTCACTCTAAATCCCAAGGGAAACAACACTGGCAGAATGTTTTATAACACGTTCCCACTGTAAAAATTCTGTATTTGAGAAATATGATGCTTGCTCACTCCTTCTCCTAGACCTTTGGTGTGTCAGTAAAAACAGATGACCTTAAATGAGTAATTTTAGTTTCGCCTTTACACCGCAGTTCGGGTACTCGGGGTTCACAGGGCTCTGTTTACAAAATCAGAGAGAACTGATACTACACAAGAGCAACACATGCACCCACACCTTTAAAATATTAGTGAGGAGCTGGCAGCTTGTAGCACTGTAATAAGGCCCCTTTTTCTGCCTTCTCAGGTTAACTCTGTAACTCAAGAAATACCCCCACGGACGGCTGCAATCTGGGATTTTCATAAGGAAGGCTGAGAGGCTCCTGTCAAAGGGCCAAAAAGCAGCATCTGCAAAAGAGCTCAGGAAAGAGAAATTAAAAATAAAATAATTGGATTATGACCTCTCAGCTAATGAAATCAGATACACTGTTTTTGTCCGAGTCAGGGGTTTTAGACAATGCACAGTGGTACAAGCCTGGATCCTTCCCCACCGCCCCAGCTGCCCGAAGGATCACGATTTCAGGTGTTGCACAACATCAGGAAGCAGACCAAGGAGCGCAGCAAAGGAACTGAAAACGTTTTCATCCTGATGGCAATGAAGGTGTGGTGACAAATAACCAGGAACTGGGCAGGATATGAATAATAAATACGGGAAAACTGCTATTCCAGGAGTAGGTCTTGGAGTAGACAGACAGCTGAAGGAATCCAGTCACGCCGGAGCTGCTTAAAAACCGTTTTTCTCCCTGCTCCTTCCCATCCCTCAGCTTTTCAGTCGCTGGGAATGATGCCCTGAGAGCCGGAGCCCAGGGAGGGGAAGCAGAGGAACCCTGAGCAAACCCACATTCCCTGGCTCCCGGCACGGCGCTCTGAGCGTGGCCGGGTGGGAGCAGAGGCAGGAGCAGCTCCTGAACTTTCTCCTCTGCTCCATTCCTGCAGATAATGAAATCCAGAAACACCATTCTGGGCCACAGTTGTTACAGAGCTCGCTGTCATCTGCTGCTGCCCCTCAGCTGAGACGTCTCTTAGTCGGGGATGATGATTTTTGCGCTCATGAATAATTAGTTTTGCTGGTTTTAAGGGGGAGGGGGGCGGAAAAAAAAAAAAAAAGCGTATCTTTTAATCAGAATCTAAATGAAAAAATGCTAAAAGCTATTCCCCAACATCTGCCAGGCGAGCATAGATTTAGAAATAAAAATCAAGAGGTATAGACTCATCTCAGGGAATTATGTGTTCAAATCCTCATTTATGGAGATGAGAATGGAAGTGTTAACGCCCCGAGTCTTCTGCTGCCTGTCCAAGGCATTAGGGTGGCTTAATGAGACACTGTCTGAAACCAAGAACAAGCTGAAGTTCCTCTCTCACATGCACACGTTGAGTTTTGTGTGTAATCACTCAGCTCTGAGTAACAGCAATTTATTAGATTTTCCCATCAAACGGACGAGTTGCTAATGGAGAACATCTTACAAATAGCCAGGGCTCCTTCCAAGGGAAGGCAGGAGTTATTAGGAGCCCAAGCACTGAATGGAACCATGCACTTCATCCCCCCCCTTTCTTTCTCCATAAAAATATTTTTGAGGTGAACTTAGTGGCTGCGAAAAGCAGATTTTTCTAACCAGGGGATCAATTTCTAAGGGCAGAAGAGTGGTTTGAGAGCCCTGAAAACTGCCTGTACAAATGATCAGCGTTTACTTACACAGGGAAATGAAGCACAGCCAAAGGGCAACTCTCATGAAGGAGGGAGTGGAGGGCAGTTGTGTTCCCTTTTGTATTTGACATAAAATATACCACTGCAGCATTGCAGAAAAATAAAGATTCTCCTTAACACAGAGCTGGCTGCCAGGGAAAAAGGGGGAAACGTGGGCAGCAGAGATGCTGAAGAAGGACACCATGTGCTGGGTCAGCAGTGGGTCCCATTTTGACCTTTTCCCAACAGAGAAGAGCAATGAAAAAGTCCCCAGGAGTGGCAGAAGTCACGAGATCAGGAACTAAACCAACTCCAGGCCAATGCAGCTTTCCCCCATCCCTGTGATTACAAAAAGAGGAAACACCTCGGGGTGAGAACGAGGATTTGCAGGGTTATGTGGAGAAGTTCTTGCAGTGGATAAACCACGCTGAGGGCAGGAGAGGAGCTCAGGCCCCTCTTTGCCCTGGCAGCCTCTCCACACCTTCCACTGTGCCGGGCTGCTCCAGAGGGATAATTCGGACAGAGGGATCTACACCAGAGATGTGTGAAGTTGTGGGTTCATTATCATGCAGCCAAGGTTGAATGTCTTTTTACCGCTGAACATCAAGACAGCCTGGTGACTGGGAGAACAGAAAGCAGGGCTTGCTTCCAGTGATGGCTGCAGGGCTCCAGCCTGGCCTTGGACACCGCCAGGGATGGGGCAGCCACTGGGAACAATTCCCCCCGGGTATCTGATCTAAATCTGTGGCCTTTTTGGCTTTTTTTCTTCTTTGGTTAAGGCTGGGATGAATAATACGTGGGAAACGAAGGACTGAGTTTGGACTTGGATGTTCATTATTTTTTATCTATTTACGGTATTTACAGACTCACGAGTCGTGAGCTCAATCTAGTAAGCTAGAAAAATGAGGCAAAATGGAGTTCTTCTAGCTTTTCCTAAGGTTATTGTAGCAATAAGCCCCCAATAACGAGATGACGCCTCTATTATTTATACTTTTGATTCAATAATAACTACTCCAGGCCAGCAACGCGGACCTTTTTTACCTGATTACAGAAAACCACTTAAACCTATGAAGAAGAAGGAAGAAGAAGGTGAAGATGGAGGACTTGGACGACCCTTAAAATCTCCTATCTTGACTTGCACATATGACTACACACTAAAATCTTAACTCTAAATTCTTAGCTTAGTGTTAGTATTTTTCTTTTAGTATTCTCACACAAATCCACCCTCCTTCAGCTCAGGACCGTTCCCCCTTCTCCTGCCCCATTCCATAGGGATCCTGGGTGCTCCTCCAGCCCGAGGCACAGCTGGCACCGGGGCGGGGAAGGCAGAGGATGAGGAGGAGGAGGAGGAGGAGCGGCGGGATGAGGGCTCTGAGCAGCGGGAGCGAGGCACGGCTCCATTCCCAGGCCTGTTCTATTTATCCATTTCTATTTTCATGAGCTGCCTCCCTCCCCCCGAGGCCTGGGTTATGTGAAAAGGCCGGTGCCAAGGGCGGGGGCGTGGTGGGGCTCCTGCCTGCCCGGGCCCTGCTGCTGCTCCTGCCCCACTGTGTGGTCAAGGAGCCGGGACTGGGGGGCCTGAACCAGGGCCAAGCCTTGCACTTCAGCTTCCTGACCTGGCAGCCATTCAGAGAGACCCTGCTAAGTGCTATTTCCTAAATACACCAGCTTTTCATAACAATCTTACCACATTGCTTTCCTTTACAAGCTCTCTTAAAAGAGAACTGGACTCCTTCTGGTTAATCTACACAGACTGCATTTGGAAGCCATCAGAAACTGAACTGTAAACAAAGCGTTATTAATGTGTTGTAATCTGCCCTCAATGTTCCAGATGAAAAGAAAATGTTTTATAGTTTTGGAGTATACATTTTAATTGCCTTTTAAGAGTGCATATACTTTTAGTGCTCTCTGTTATAAAATTGCAGTATCTGTTTCTTGATAACTGTTGAATGATCTCAGCTATTTTTATTAGGTTTTCTCCCCCACCCTGGTCCCCTTCCCTAAGCTACCACCACTGGAAGGCTTTTCCAGACCGTTCCTGATACTAGGCTGGCAAAAAGTTCCGTGCCTAAGATAAACTCCTTTATAAACAACTCCTTTACAACATCCCCTCGCCATAAAAACGCTCGGATCTAGAAAATTAGTTCTTTAAATGAACTTGGGATCCAGTTACTTTCAGTAAAAATCTGAACTAAATAAGGGCTAAACTGAATTTTCCACACTTGGAGCTCTTTCATGCTTGGTTTGCTCTTGCGCCTTGCTGGAAGAGCTTGGCTGGGGAGGAGATGCAGGAATTCAGCCCTGGAGATGGCACAGCTGTCCCCAGAGCTGGCAGAAGGTGCCTGGCAGTGTCCCAGCCCATCAAAGGAAGGTTGGTTCGCGGTAAGATCCTGCCTTGAGCTGTAAGCCCCGAATCCCTCACAAAGCAATTCCCCCCTGGAAGTGCTGAGCAGAGTTCAGGAGGTTTTGTTCTGCCGTCTCCCCTCGAAGCAGACTCCGCCTTGCACAATAAGGGCTTTCAGTGCTTCTGGGATAAATGGGAAAGGGATCACAGAGTTACCTGGCAGCCTTTCCATGTATCTCCTTACTAGAAAAAGTACTTGGTAAAATAAATCGAAATCCGGGGCCATAAAACCAACCGTGGGGTTTGTCGTGCGTTAGGCTGCACTTTCAGAAGGTGAAGGGAGCCCTTAAAATGCTCCCATTTCAGGAAACATCAGGCATCTGGACATCACTGTTACCCTGTTTGCACCAACAAATGTGCTAGAAAAAAAAAAACTGGCTCAGCAATCCAGTTTTAGCTGGGCACTCCTTAAATCCCAACTCCTGCTCTCCTGGCATCTGCCTCTTACCCACCTCCACTATTAGTTTCTCTTCAGGGCAATTGACTTTCTCAACAGCCCAAACTTCACCTCCAACTCCTCCTGTGATGTCTCTAACACTTCCCTAATGCCTTCTCGACTTGCAAGATACTATTACTTGATGCAACACAGGCCAAATGTATTTCGCAGCGGGAACTGCATCCAGTGCCTGGAGAACAACCACTTTTCAATGTTTTCCCCTTATTCAATTAAAATATTTGAAGTGGCAAAGCCCCTCTCTCACGTTGGGATTGGGATCCACATCATGCAAGTGAACTGCAGTTTATTGTTGCTCTTTTAAGTTCTTTTTTATCTTCAAAATTATCAGCGCCTGTAGTTTTTTTTTTTTTTTCCTTAATGTTGTTTTTAAAAACATTTTTCAGTATGCAGATGTGCTTGTGAAGATTAATGGACTGGGAACACTGAAATCTTGTATTAATCAACTTCAAGGGAAGGCAACTGCTGAGTAAAATTTTCCACAGTGCTGCCGCACACAGGAGTTTATCCAGAGAGCTCCTTGTCTTGGAGGAGCCTTCCGTGAGTTCTGCACTGAGGGCAGCCTTGGGTGACTCTTCCTGAATTATTCCCTGAGCACTGAACAAGCCACACCGTGGGGAACCCTGTCCAGTGTTCACCACAGCCCCTGTTCTCAAAAACAGCCGATTTGTTCCATGCGCCAGTTCATCTTCGGGCTCTGTGGTGGGAACCTTCCCTCCCTGGAGGATCATCCCTCCAAAAATGCGACTGCACGACGACTTCAGGCCCAGGGCTGCAGAGCCACGAGGAGCCCCAGGAATCGGCAAAGTTCCTCTCAAGAGGATATGCCAGCCCATCACCCGGCAGGGAAAGGCTCATCCCAGAGGGAAGGGAGCTGGGAATGGGGCTGGAGCACCTGCAGGGGCTGCGGGGGCCGTGGGGGCTCAGCCTGGAGAAAAGGATGCTCGGGGGGGACCTCCTCCCTCTGCAGCTCGGTGTTTGGGGCAAGGTGGGGGTCACGTCCCAGGTGACAAGCAATGGGGTGAGAGGAAATGGCCTCAGGCTGCACCAGGGGAGGGTTAGGTTGGATATTTGGGGGAATTCCTTCGCTCTAAGGGTTGTCCAGCCTCGGCACAGCTCCCCAGAGGGATTTAAATGTGGATGTGGCACTTGGGGACACGGGTTAGTGCTGGGGAACACTTGGACTCCACCATCTCACAGGTGTTTTCCAATTTAAATCATTCTGTGGCTCCAAATGCTTTAAATATAGATTCTGTGGAGCTAAAATCTGCTTTCTGTAGCAGGGTAATGACAAGAACCCAACCCCAAACCAGGGACTGAGGGCAGCGTGCGTGCACACATTTCATTAACGGATAGGTTAATTACCCCAATTTCGTTGCTAATTGGATCAGTTTAAACCTGCTGCACTGGAAGTCTCTTGGCAGACACAAACATCACCCATAATTACAAAAACAACTGGTTTCTCCAGTTACGTAATTCTGCCAATTAAGTAATTCCTCCGCATGTAAAGCAAACCCAAGCAAAGCCGTTTGGGTAGTTTTGACTCATTTTCAGCAACGTGCTGCTTCCCAGCGCTGATGCCTACAAAATCCAGCAGCATTCCTCCTGGCAATCCTTTCCAAGGGCAGATCCATTCCTGCTGGGTGAAAGGACTCCAAGGAATTTGCCAGAGTGACGGGAAGACGAGTCCTGTGAGAAGGAAAGCCCACCTAAGCTTTCAAGTGCAGCTTTTGGAAGAGAATCTTTGAGGTTTTGGAAGGTCTGATCCCAGTCTGAGGGATACCACCACCCTTGCTCTGGGCCTTTCTCCCTGGGATTGCTACAAAGCAAAGCTTTCCTGCAGCAGCACAAGGCTCCAAATAGTTCGGGATTTGCCAAAACCAGAGAGAGTTGGACACCTCACAAGAAAAGCTGGGTTTTACTGATCATGTCAAATAGTTTGTCGAGGCAGACTGTGGTGAGTGATAAAGCTGCTGGCCCGTGATCAGTTCTCCTCTCACCAGCAGGTACTGCTCAGGTCAACTGAAGTTATTAAATCAACAGAAATCACTACAAGGAATAAATGTGAGCAAATTGTTTCTGATGCTACGGAAACAAAAGGCAAAACCAATTTTGGGTGTTTTTTTTTTTATTTCTAGCTTCCTAAACTAAATAGAAATTCTATAGTTCTTTACAAAATTTAAAAAAACACCCCCACAAATCTCTGTTTTTCTTGACTGACATTTGCTACTTAAGCCCAGGGACCTCCAGAGTCATCACTTCCAAGGATTGTGCCCTTGACCAAGTTGCCTGTTAATACTGATTGAACAGTTCCTATAGGCAGGAGTCCTCAAGTGTTTCCTTCTAGAGAGAAACTGCAGAGCTTGATATGAAACCAAGAAACCCACAAAAATTATATTTAGCTGCTCCCTGTATCACGCAGAGTTTTATCTCTAGGGAGTTTCGGCCATCACATCTCTAATGGATTTCATGAGAAGCTCTGGAAGTCAAACAATGTCCCACCTACCAATGCACTAACAGAGATCAGAATGAAGAGTCTTCCTTCCCCTACAAATAATAATAGTCAATGCTCATCCGCTGAAAAAAGCAGATGAATCAAAAACCACTGCAGTTTGTAAAAGAGCTCTGCTTGGGAAATAACCTTTGGAGGCACTGGAAAAACTCAAGAGTTCAATCAACTTTATTTCCAGTACAAAAGCAATTAGATTTTTCCCATCAGAAATCAGATGGAGTAGTAAATTAGGATTTGCCGGTGATGGGAATTCTTAACTCGTGGCATAAATAGAATTTCCTTATTATTATTATTTTCGGCTATGGCCATCTATCTAAACCTCCATTCCAAGCAGAATTTGTGAGAAAAAAAGCCGCATTACAGAGTTATCACAGATATCTACATTTAATTTGAGTTCTCCTCCTCCTTTTTAAGCAGAAGTTACCTTAATTAAGCTTTAAACAACAAACAACCAACCCACAAGAACCAACAGATTTGGCTGCTGTTCCACTCACCTAAAACTCCGACTGTACTGAGGAATCTGATTTAAACAACTCCCAAACTACCCTCAGAAGGCTGCAAATATTTCCCTGTGTTCCATCAGTCCTGAGAAATCACAACACAGATAAAAATGAAAATTTCGAACTGGTTTTTGTGCTTGCATGGAAAATATTTTATATCTCATATCAATTAAGAATAAATAAGTTCAAAAAAACTTTGCTCGTTATAACGCATCCGGAGCATCAAGAGTGGCTCCTGTAGCACCAAAGTCAGTGAGAAAACAGTTCAAAATCTTTTCTTTCTGCTTCCTAACACAGTGGGCATTTTGAATACGACTCATGCACGATGAGAAATACATTTTCTTTCCAAGTACAGCTCTGACTGCCTGGTGAAATTTTACTGAGGACCCTTCTCACTTCGACTCCTCCACCATGAACTTGTTCCTTTTTTCCTCCGTGATTTAATCTGAACTGGTTTAAGGTTAAAGTGGATATTAATTCACAGTAAGTCCATGAGATAAAAAAGGGTGAGAACTATAATTCCAAGAGAGCTCTGGAATGGCACCCAACCCCTGCCCTGCTTCCTCTCCTTGCCTCCCTCGCTGACCCAGGAATAAATCCACCAAACAGAGGAGGAGGGAGAAAGAGGAGATGAATTAAGGCCACAGATAAGAAAACTTAAGACTGGGAATAATTTCTGAATACAATACTGGCTACCTAAAACCCGAGATTGTTTCTTAGTTAACATTACAGGAAATATTTGAAGAGCAAAGCTGCTGGGCTGAGCCTGTTGTTCGTTGCTCACATTTATCCATGGAACATTCCTGTTGATTCCTCCTCGGCAGCTGGAAGTGTATTCCAACTGTCTGAAGAGAGTCTAAAATCTGGCATTCCCTCTGTCAACAGCCCTGTGATCAATCCCCGCCCCGTGGATTCCTCTCCTGTTTAAACCCAAGGATATTTCCTTAATGGATGCACAGGTATGCACTTGGATCCAGGCTGGAAACCTGGGTCCCTTCAGTCAGCAAAGCATCACTTCAGTCCCCTCACTGTGGCTCAAGGTGAGTCTGGTCAACACAGACAAAAAGCAAGGAGAGCAGATGGAACAAATAGAGGATTTCTTCTAGCCAGAAAGCAAATGCTGGTGCTTGAAATGAAATATTGTCGTGGAAAAGACTCATGGGGGCATCCCTGCTGCTCCTCAGTGCTGGCTGAGAACTGAGCAGAGGGCAAAGGACTGGGGAACACAGAAAGAACCAAATTCCTCCCCAAAGCTGGGACAGAAACTCCTGATGGCCTCCCAGGCACACGGCAGGAAACCTCAAAAAAGTCCAAATATTCGCCCTCAGACTGCAGGTTTGGGTTCCTCCTCCTGCAGGCTCCATGGCCCCCAACAAAGACTCAGGAGTTTTATGGGAAGTGGCCCAAAGTTGCCCAATGTCCTGGTTCCAGGGGGAGAAGTTCTCCCTTGAGCCAGGAGCATGGAAAATGCTGAGTGTTGGATCCAAAGCCAACAGCTCCTGCTCCTTCCCAGGAGCCCACGGCGCCCAAATCCCCCCTGCCAAAGCAGGGAAGGTCACGTCGTAAAGTCGCTCCATTAAAACAGTAATTAAAGAGTAAACATTAACCAGCAATTTCTCCTTAGGTCTTTCTTACTTCCAGTTGGTATCATTCCTCCCAGAGCGAGCTGTGCCTGATGGATCTGCACGTTTATCTTGATGAAAAATCTTTAACTTCTCGGTTCTCAAGGCAAGGGAAGCCAAGTCCTTCCATCCAGAGGAACCCTGCTCCCTGCTCTCCCAGCTCCCACAGCATGGTGGCTGCAGCAATCACATGTCATCCATATCATTTGTCACTGACAAAAGTACTCTGGGACACGGTGAAAACTGCCGTGAGAAAGGAAATGAACTTCTCCACGCTTTAATGAGTGGGAACTTTTATTCCCATTGCAAAGAAGACCAAAGATAAAACTCCAGGTACAGCCTGGTAAATGTTACCTGGCAGGTGGGCTCTTGCAAACACCCTGGACAGGCTCGACTGCTTGAATTTCAGTCCTTATTCCTCACTGAGGTTTTCAGAAAACGCAAACAACAAACACTTTCTTTAAAAAGCAGCTGAGATAAAGGGACGCACAGAGCTCCATCAGGGAAAGCTGTCAACTGGCCCCACTCCATGGGAATTAATGCAAAGGCATTGATTTGTTCTAGGCTAATGATAAGGCCTCCTGGTTTAATTTTAGGAGAAGAACTTTCATTTTCTGACTGGCAACCAGAGCTATTTATTACACAACCAGAAAGCCAAAGTTCAGCTTTGCAAGTGACTAATCAAAGCCAAGCTCTCCCTGCAAGGAAAGGAGGGAAAACAAGTTTGGAATGGTCAACAGCAGTTTGCTAAAAGGAAACCCAACTTCTGCCCCTCGCCCTCTGCCCACCCTGGAGCTGCTCCACCAGGATTTCAAGCCAGTACTGAAGACAGTTTTCCAGAGGGATGAAAATCACAGCAATTCCAGGGGTTGCCCAGATCCTGCAAGGACACAACCCTTTTTCACAGCAACAGGAAACACAAGAAGAAGAGAAATTCAAACAAAACCACAGCGAGGCTGTCAAAAAGACAGCAGGAAGACAAGGGAGTTCAACAACAAGCTGCTGTCGGTGTTCTGGTTCCTGATCTCAGAGGAATCCTGGAGGATAAAGAACATCCACTCCAAGTGCCACAGCATCCACCCGAGTGCTGGCATGGACACACGAGCATGGATACAATTGTTTATCCCATTTCCTGGCCCGGAATTTTGTGTCTGAGCACTAAACCGTAATATTTGGCACTCAGTCCTCTGCGTTCAAAGAGTTAAGCTATGTCCTATAAAGATAAAAATCTCCACTTTTATTACTTCGTAGGGCTCCCACCAAACGAGGATCCAGCTGTAATTGTAACATTCCAAGCTCCGGAGGTGCCAAGTTTTACTAACTATAATTTCACTGGTGCAGCTGATGCAGTCCAAATTCTTGTTTGGATAATCAGCCTTTGTTTAAATATGGACTTTAAAAAAAAAAAAAAAAAATAGATAGAAAGAAAGCCCAGGCCAGCATTAGCCTCCAGGCATGTCATGTGAGCTGATTACCCCGCAGCAGTAGCAGACACTCATGCACAAGAGGAGGATTATTTTGCCAGAATTACTGTTACGGTAACGCAGAATCAGAGCTTCTCTCCCCCCAGCCCCCCTCCCTTTTTCTTTCCATTTTTTTTTTTCCTCCCCCCCTCCACAATTCACAAGTCTTCTTTCCAAGTTCAAATGAAGTTTAAAGGTGAAAAGGGCAAGAAAGTTTCATGACTGGCTGTTGAAAGAGGGAGAAATAACCAGGGTCTCCAAGTTTGCGTTTACTAAAAGCTCAACAATTTTGTGTTTTGCTGCAATCCATAACGGCACAAATCCCTTTTGTTAGGTCTGTTTGGACTGAAATTAAACACTTGTTAATAATTTATAACTTAATATCATTAGAAAATAATAATAACTGTCAAGCGGCTACATTCATTACATAAAGCAAGTTGAGTGGCTCGTTAGATTATTTGTCAAAGCAACAATTTCGATATATTTTAGCTTCTTTCTACTGGGAAGAGCGGCTAAAGAGCCACCCAGCTTGCTTGGAAATCATTTCTCCACCAGCTGGGAGCAATTCCCAAATTGCTGCACCTCAGCCACATCCAAGTGATGCTGGCTCCCTTTAAAAGCACTCCAGCCTGACTCCAGGAGGTGCCTTGAAAGTGCTGCAGGAGGGATGGCCAAAGCCCTTTGCTGCTCCCTGACCAAAAACGCATCCCACGCTGCCCGTGCTTCGCTCTAAATTTGACATCTGAATGGGAGCGAGACAGCGGCCAACAAACCAAGTGTCAAAATGAGGCATTTAAGAAGAGAAAATTCTTAATTCTGTTTGTTGGTCAAGGACCTGAGCTGCACAAAGCACAAGGGCCCAAAGCTGCTGCTGCCTTCCCCAGAGCCGAGTGCAAACACAGGAAATATTTGTGTGTGAGAGAGGAATTCTGGGGAGAAAACTCACTTGTAAAATGTCACAGGCTGCGGTTCTTCTTGGGAAGCCACAAGTGTGGCTTTTTGGAAAAACAGACAGAAACAGACAATCCCAGAATAATTTGGGTTGGAAGGGACCTTAAAGCCCATCCAGTGCCACCCCTGCCATGGGCAGGGACACCTTCCACTGTCCCAGGGCGCTCCAAACGCTGTCCAGCCTGGCCTTGGATAATTCCAGGGATCCACGGGCAGCCACAGCTGCTCTGGGCACCCTGTGCCAGGGCCAAGAATTCCTTCCCCAGTATCCCACCCAACCCCAAGCTCTTCCAGTCTGACATCAAAGCTCATCAGACATCTGACCTCTTTTATCACTTGTCTCTCCACGCCAGCATCTGTGGCAATTCTGGTTTTGTTGTGTATTAATCCGTGAAGTTGAACACATAAAATTGAAGTGTACTAAGCAAGGAAGTTGGAAGTTCAGATTAAAAAATTCAACTGAGCCAGTCTGCCCCGATCCTGAGCTCGTGTAAACTGATTGAAGTCAGTGGTGCCAGAAGAACTGACATTAGTCAGGGGTCTGCTCTTGTTTCCATCTATTTATCTGAGATAATTTCTAATGTACTTACTGAATAAATCTTCTCCTTTTATTCCTTTCCAACTCCTTCTCCTGATTTTGTCTCTTCTGTCCCCTTGGCCTGCAGACTGCAAACTGAACGCACACGTGCACAGAGAGCCACCTCCTCCCACCTTTTCCACTCTCAGCTCTTCCCTTCCTCAGACTGCCCTGTTCTCTTCCCATGATTTTTTTCCTGGAATATTTCAAGGAAGCAGAGAAAGGCTCCAACCACTGCAGGTTATTTACACCACAACAGTTCTCAAAATATCACTGAATTTACCTTGAAGCTGAGGAGCCGCCCAATGTCCTCACGTCCAAACAGGCTTTGGGGTCCTTCAAAGTGACCACGCAAATAAGAAAGGCAACGAGAGAAATGGCATTTTATTGAATTTATTTTTAAATTCTCCCGGAAATCAAATGGTGCCTACAGAGGAACCAGAAGATGCCACTCTGGTTAGATCCTTATGGCTTGTAATTAACTTTTCTAATCCTTCGATTTTCAGTTAAATGTGGAAGGTTCTTTTTTTAATTTTTTTTTAAGTGAATACTCTCAAACACATGGAAAAAATAGAGGAATTGATAAAATTGATCTATAACATATTTTTACTCGAGAAAGGATTACAAGGTTGAATCTTAACATTATATGCTTAAAACCATTTCTTGTTCCACTGCCTTTACAGTTCCAAAAAAAATGTACATTTTGGAGACAAAGGCCTTTATCCTCTCTAAGTGCTGTGGATTTCATGCCAATCTCCCAATATAAAGCAGACTTCAGACTCAGACCCAAGAGAAATGGCCTCGGAAAGATTAGATTTTCCACCACAAAATAAAACCCTTGTGTGGGGAACCACACCAGCTCCAACACCTCCTTCCTCCAAAGGGTTTGTTTGACAGGGAGAAACTCCCCCAGCCCATCCCATGCCTCCTCCTCCGAATGGAAGTGGTTTGATCACTCCTCTGCTCTTGTGCCAGCCACTTTTTTCCATGTATAAAATGTCCAGAATTGTCAGATATCCCTGAAAATCAGTATTTTTCTAGGTTTTTTCCCCTTATTCTGTATCGTTTTGTAACACAGAGTAAGTTTGCTCTTAATACCAGGGTACAAAGTGAATTCTCAGTGGTGATGGAAATAGAAAAAACTCAGTGCTAGGGGCACACAAAGGACAGGATGATGAAAAATTATTTTAAATCAGCAAGATATTTTTAAGAGTTGCCCATCAAAGGCATGTACCTCTAATAGGAACAGAATATTACCTGAAATTAATGATGCCAAGTATCTGGCAGCTCAAAAAACTGAAGAGGAAACTTCCTTACACTACTCACGAGGTAGAAAAGTGTTTTATCAATCACCCCCATGGTAGAAAACACAAGATTTTCCAGGATATTTCAAACCCCATTGCCAGGAACGAAGTAGGACAAGCAAGAAAAGGAGAGAAATATAGATTCAATGCAATGTAGCTCCCGAGGATTAAATTTGAACACCACCAAAGCCACACGGAAAAGAATGAATTCAAGAATCAGAAGATTAAAACTGCTCGGGATTGGTGAGCTGCAGATGGAAACTTTCTTGAGAAGACGCAGTTTAAATTCTAGTTAGGATACTCCGTGATTAAATGCTCCTCCAATCTTTGAGTACATCACTTTTTTTTTTTTTTTTTTTCTCCTACCGGCTACTGTGATACAAAAGACATCTCCTGCAACACACAGAACTGGTAACAAAAAAAGAAAAGTGCAAGTAAAAGCCATTTAGGTTTCCAGCAAAGACATCAAAGCAACGCAGCTAATGGACATCCAGGGCAGTCAAATCACTCCTGCAAAATCCATTAGTTACTAAAAGTTCTGGAGGGCTCAGTTTTTACAGTAAAACCTGTAAAAACTCCGTATCCAGTTTCTCTGTTGGGACACTGAGGTGTGAAGATCCAAACGATGCTGGAGCTGAACTTGTATATTTGAACCTTTTGAACTCCAGCTGCCCTTCATAAATTACTTTACCACCGGCTTTAACACGTTCCTAACCCACCGTGCAAGAAAAGGGAGGAACCATGAAAAAAAAAAAAAAAAAAAAGAAACCCTGGAAATGGAACTGAACTTTTCTAACACTTCCAACGGAATTCGTCTTGGTTCAAAAGACAAGCAACCCATGGCAGGGCTGGGGGAGGAGGAAAAAGCTTCCAGACAGTGCAGTGAAATAACATCTGTTCCCATGCTATGAAAACAGGGTGGCCAAGCCCCCTCCCCAACCCCAAACCCGGTGGAAGTGAATGGAAATGGCCCCACACAGGAACCAGGTAGTGGCTCCTTCCCATCTGGAAACGCTGTCAGATGGAAGCAAATTCCACCAAATTCCCAACTGGGGCAAGAACTTTGGTTTGCACCTCAGGATGGGACGTGCTGCCCTGGATGGACACAGTTTTGGGATGCAGAGGGTGCTCACCACGCCCCATCCAAAGGGAGACAGGGATTCACCCTTCCCTTGAGGGAAGCTCAAATATTCAGAGTTTAGAAACGAATCCAACTCCAAGACAACGGCAATAAAGACTCTTAATTAATTTCAAGGTGAATTAAACTGCAGGACAGCAGCTCAGGAGCTCCAAGACGACATTTCCTGCTTTCCACGGGAAACGAGAACCATGAGCAGGTCCCTCCTCTTTATTTTTCAGACTCTCAGTGTGTTTATAGACAGTCACTGGGATGTCGGGGAAAATGTGAGGTTTTAAGTCCGGAAGAATGGAAGGGCTGCTTCCCAAACAGGACAGCACATTATTCCTTTCTCCTACACCTTCCCTGCCTTGCAGAGAGCTCAGCACCCAAAGCAGCAACACAGACTCCAAACCTCCACAGGAACTCCTCAGCCCTGCTTGCAGAAGGATTTTGGGCTTCAGAAAAGTCACCAATTTTTATTTTTTTTTTTTCCCATCTGAGATTTGTCATTTACAAATGAGGAAGCTGCCCATCCTAGAGGACTGTGCTTTCAGTGGGTCAGCTGATATAAAAATACTGCACTTCTCTTTGGATTGCGATGTTATCACATTGTATGTGGACACTGCATTTCGGTTTCTTCTTCAAAATGATCTTGGCTAAGCAGCGAAGGGACACAGCAGCTCCCATTTACAGGTCACCTCAGGTCTCCTGAACAAACTATGCCCCAGGGTTTTAGCGAAACTCAGGAATTCCAAAAGCAAAGCACATTGCCCTCAGCACACAAAATGCTTCTGATTCGCAGAATGACACAAATGTACGAGAAAAAAAAAAAAGGATGTCTGATTATTTTTTGTAATGGATGGCTTTTAGATGGGCAGAACACACTCAGGCATTTCTTAAAGCCCCAAACCACGGGTGATTTCCAACAAAGGCCCTGTGTGAAGTGCTGCTCGCTTATCACAAAGACTCGGAAAAAGAATTTTCAGGGGTTGAGCTCCGAGTTTTAACCCTGGACAAAGAATCAGAAGCAGCACCGAGTGTGTGCTCCTTAGTCCTGGGGTGCTGTGCCACACTGCTGATCTTGAATCCTTCAGACTGGTAAGTTTGTGTGAAATTATTTGACGTTTCCAAAGAAAATAAATAAAAAAGGGAAATGACACAACTTTCTGAGTGAAGTCCATGGCACAGTTTGCCTGTTTAAGGAATAAGATACACGAAATCTTATCAAATGTGGGCTTGCAACTTATGAAATTACCACCTCCATTAATTACGACTCCTAATGAGACATTACGATGGACCACGTGGACAGTCCAATTCAGATGAATAACACGGATGTTAAGAAAAAAAAAAAAAGATCACTAAATCTCACGTAATTTAACCTGGTTTACTTCCCATTTTCACAAAGAAAAACCTGTGGTTTCTCCTTCCCTCTCCCCCAGCACGGACTGGCTCTCTTTCCCTGGCTTCCCCGCTTGGAAACGAGCCACGGATCATTTACAGACTTCCGAGGTTTGCTGGGGCACTTTCTGAGGATCCCTTTGGAAAACGGTGCCGCATTTCAAACCAGAGGGACGCAGGTAAGAACCTTAAAAAAACAGGCCAGCAGCCAGAGTGGTCATCAGTCATTTTTGGTTCAATGTATTAACAACATAATTTCGAGCGTTCACATCATCCGAGCATCCCCGCACCGCGCACGGGGAGCTGCAGTCGTTACATCTCATCGGCCAGAAAGGATCCGCGTTTCTGACATTAAACAAACAGCACACAAGGCCCCAACCCCAAATCCCAGCAACGACCCCCTCGGCCAAAGCCAATCCCCCAGAATTCAGGAAGCAGAGGTCTATCCGAGCTCTTATCCCTGGGAGCTCAGTGGTTTGGGACTCCCGAGCAGCGTCAGTAGGTAAAAGCCCAGGCTGATCTCCTCTAAGAGAGGCTTCATCTGCAGGGGGGAGCATTACAAAATAGCAGAGATCAGTCCTGCCTGATGCGAACGTTAAGTCATAAGAATAACGTTACATAATGCACAACAAAATGTTAATTTACAAGACTCAGATCGAGGCCCGGCCGTGCTGGGACGCGCCGGCCGCGCGACGAGAGCGCACAAACCAACAGGAGAGCTCTCGAAACGCTTCTGTCCGTTAGGCCATTTTTGGTTTGTATATTTCGTTTCACTCGTTGATAACCGTACAGACCAGGGAAACCATGCTGCTGGGGAAGTACTAAATCACACCAAAAGAGCTAAGGTTTTTAGATGAAACAAGAAGCTGATTACACATGCACTGAGTATACCAGGCACTAAGCGTTTCTGGATTGCAGGGATAAGATACTCTCTTTGCTTATTACTGCCTCCTTGATCCAAAGAGATTTAAGCAACTGTTTTCAATTAGATGTTTTTAAGCTAGTAAAACTACATCCATAAAGACATATTTATAGAACAACTTAAAACGAGAAGAATTAAAACGACTGCAAAACTGATGAATTCCATTCCCCCCCACACCAACCCTCCCCCCACCCCCCACCCCGAATCATTTACTGACCATTAACGAGCAAAAAGCACTGCAATTTTAAGAATTAATCCAGTGTTGCAAAATTAAATCAGATACACTAGGAGGGATAATGACAAACTGGTGGCTCCAGCGTTGTCAGTTTGCGGGTGATACAAGTTCAAGTCGTCTGTGCTAGTGGCCACTCTGTTGGAACAAACATGAACATAAAAGGGAACATTAAAAGTGCAGCAGCACCAACTGAATCAATTCTGTCGCTGAGGACTCAGGCTCAGAGGTGGCACAGGGTAAATATTGCATTTTAGAAAGGAGCTGCCCAGTCCCACGACTGCGAGACCTCAGAGCACGGAAACAGAGGAAGAGGCAGCAATGGGAGCGAATGAGAGGGAGAGGATCCTCATTTCCCTCTAAATTCCAGAGCACAAGAGCCTGGCAGTGTGGCTTTGCCACACATGACTGCTTTCAGCCCCAGGAACCCATGAGGAATATTCTGAGAGCTCCAGGAACAAAACTGAGCTTTGATAGTTTTCATCCGACAGCTGCTTAAACAGAATTTGCCTAAAACGCTCCGCAGCATGTGACTGGAAATATCTGCGGGATGAGTGGCCTCATCTCTGGCACCGGAGAGCACAGAGCCATGGCAGAGGTTTGGGATGGTCTCAGCCACAAGCAGGGACACCCTCACCTCTGCCGAAGCCACCACTGATCAGCTGCTCACTGATATCTCTATTTTATCCCTGACCTGAGTTTAGACCTGGCCCACGCTGCAGACAGAATAACTGGAAAGGAAAGCCCCACTCCAGTCCCGCCTCCTCCTGCTGCTAAACCCATCTGAAGAAGCTCGAGGCATCCTAAATTTTATTCTCCCTAAACTACCCTACGAGCTCAATTTGTTCCTACCTAAGCACATCGTCATGAAAACACTTAAAAGCACATTAACGGTGGAGTGACTCGGAGATTCAAATACATCACTTAAACATACATATTTTATACATTTAATACCCTTCAGAATCAGGCCATAAATATAAAGCAGGACCCAGAGTCTCAGTCTGTCACTGCGGCCTTGGCCTGGGCAGCTGGGGGTGATGGGTGCTGTGCCCTGGACCTGGGAATCTCAGCACAAGGGACATTTTATTTTCCCTTTCTTTAAAAATTTGCAGTTTACATTTGCTCCACGTGCTGAAGAAGCACAGGCAGCATAAGGAAGTTTTAGCCATTATTTTGGGTGATTGAACCCAGAGTTACACACAGCGTCTGTTTTTAAGGGAACTCCTCAACCCTGATGCAGGGAAGTGCCCTTTGGCTATGCAGCACCTTGCCTGTCCCCAGACAGGTGGGATAAAAACATATTTGGGAATATTTGGGAAAGCAGACAGGGAGGATTCAAGCAGTGACATAACCTGTGCAACTGCAGGCTGGGTTCTGTTCCACGATGTTCAAGAAACAGCTGCAGTGATGGATTCAGCCCTTAAATCTCTGTATTGATCCTGCACAGTCCAAACCTACTGGACGGGCAGATCCTCACCCATCTGCTGGGGTCACTCTGTGCATCCGGATGAGCCACGGGATCGTTTGGGTTGGAGAAGACCTCTAGGATCATGGAGCCCAACCATCAGAGGCATAATTACATCCGATTCCCCCTTTGGGATCAATGTGTCTCTGGCTCTCTGACTTCTAATTGGTTTTGATCACGTTTAGAACACGTTAAGAAACAAGATTAAAAACACCACACTTTTCTTTATGGGAAATTCAGGAATGACCAGGCCAATCCAATGCCTTTCTTTCACCAGACGTGCCTTTCTGTATGGCTGGTGTGAGCAGGAGCTACAGGATAAACCCAAAAGCCAAGTTTCATCCAATTACATCCAAACTGGCAGAGCAAATCCATGAGATAGAAGTGAACATAAAAGCAAGTGAAATAACACGGACAGAGAGGCAGCAAACAACCTTGCCTAAGGCACAACACTAATGCCAGACTAACTTCAAAGCAGCCACTGAACCAGCACAGGTGACAAACAATCTGCATAAAAATAAGTCTAAAGCAGCACTGGCTCCTTTTCTTTCCCTTAGTCCCTGCTGCTCGTGCTCATTTCAACTCTTTCTTTATTTTCTCATTTCAGACATGGAACGATGTATATAAACGAGAATGCAGCATTTTGGCTACAAGTTTCCTCAAATAAACTCGGCAGAGAGAAAAGCCCACCACATCAGAAGCTTTATTCTGCCTATTTCTTTTTTGTTTTGCTCATTGTAATTTATAATGAACCTCTTCCACAGTAAGCTGACTCAGGGAAAAAACCACTCTGAAAGGCATCAGCTACTGATGAATTGTTGTTATTAATTAAGTTAGAGAAACAAAACCCACAGTGGTTTTCAGTGCTGCAACTCGCAGCAAGAACCCACAAGCTTGGAGGCAGAAAGTGTGAAAGTCACAGCTCTGCTCTGAACATCTCCTGCGTGTATTTACTGAGGGGCTGAAATTCCAGAGATGGGGGGGGGGGGGTTTTTCCTCTCTCTCAACCTAAAGATTTGGTCCTTTGAGCAGCTGCTTTGGACTTCAGAAAGCACCACAAAAGCCACTGCCTTTGCTGCATTAAAAACTGAAATAATGGGTATTAAGCAGAAGTAGCTTTTACGTACCCTGATATTTGAGAGGTTCAGCCCGCACGGGGCTTTGCTGAGAGAAGAGTGGATGGAAGAACAGAGTCAAGAAAAGCATTTAATCCTGCTGAGTTCCAAAGACCTTTGGATTTCCCTTTTGAGTTTTAGCAGCCAAGAGATTCGAGGTTTATTTTCCCTCAGGATTTGAGGCTGAGGACATTGAGGAGAATCTCGGGATTTTGGACACCCTTTGGTCCTGGGACATCGCACCAAGGAAAGTGGGGTTCCCTTGCTGGGATTTCTTCCCTTAAACATGCAGCTGGTGAAGAAATCAATACTTTTCCACAATAAAACTTCGGGATTCCCTTCTTTAAGCTAGAATCCTCTTTGAATAGTGATATTTTATATCATGAGGCTCCACCTTTGGCCATCAGCTCTTCTTGTGCTCACCCACTCACCACTGTTTTATCCGATCTCACGCATCTTTCACGGCAAGAACAAAAACTACCCTGAAATTTGCACATGCAATCGAAAGGAAGCTCATTCACACAGTTAGGACATGCTTTTTCATGCACTGCTGGTTACTGGAAAGTTTAACTTTTGTTAGAGGGTAGAAATAAAACAAAACAGGAAAGTGGATATTTTTCTTACTTATTTCAAGTGTACATATTTTGGGTGATTTTATTTTTTCCCTGTGACACAGAATAGAGACTCTTCTTGGAGACTGTAACAGCCCTCAGCGTGTTTTCCACCAAGAATGCAAAAAAGAAACACTTTTGCCGGAGAAGTCATGGAAACTGGTAAATTGAAGACACAAGCCCTCATTGAAAACCTATAATTTTTTAATTAAATTTACATGTCAGTGGATCTTTTGAGCTTGGCCTGCGTGTTTTTTATAATGTACGTTTCTCCTGCTTTTTTTCCCATGGGTATTTCTGCACTGTTTCCAAACTGGGATTACTCAAGTTGAAGTGTGATAAAGGGCACATTATAGTTATATTAAGCAAAACAGGGAGGAGAAAGCTTTTCCACAGCGCAAAGAAAGCCGTTCTCCAGGCCTCATTTCTGGTAACAAGC